>NW_026705546.1:0-611313 GCF_029867415.1 Vicia villosa | reverse complement strand
CGGTGAAACCTCTTACCCATTTGCTTAGAGCCAAAATAAGTTCAAAACTACATAGCTTTCTCTTGTGCTATAACAAGGACCCTCGATTAGCCTCCTCTTGGGCTTTGTACAAGGACCCACAGGCTTCTTAAAAGCATTTCCAGCTTCCTCTTGAGCTTGTATACAAGGACCCATCAGGTTTCTTATAAACATAGGAACAGGTCTTTAGTCACCTTTTAGCCTACCCTGGTGAGTTTCTTCCAATTTAAACCAGACTTTAAACAAGCTAAGTTTGTCTCAATTTTGCATTGAGTACACCTTTTGGAATGAGAGACATGGACAGTCTCTGTCACCCTTATCTTCATCAATCTTCCTTAGCAGAGTCTAGGATCCATGTTTGGTCATCCTCAGCATTGAGTCAGCCTTCATCTTGGGCTTTAAACAAGAAGTCTCCACTAGATAATCTTTCTGCCATCCATTTTAATCAAAAATCCCTGGAAAGGGTTAGCCTCCAACATCAATCATTTTAATCCAAAAATCCCCTGGAAAGGGTTAGCCTCCAAAGTCAATTAAAATCAATCCATCATTTTTTCAATAAAAACCCCTGGAAAGGGTTAGCCTCCAAAGTCAATTAATAAAAAAAATGTCAAAAAATAAAGATTCATTTCTCTTAGGAGATAATTTCCCCAAAAGAGTCAAAACCCCTGGAAAGGGTCAGCCTCCAAAAAACATGATAAAGTCAGTCTTTTAACAGACAAATTCACCAGCTGAGTCAAAATCCCTGGAAAGGGTTAGCTTCCAAAGAAAAACAGTCTTTTAATAAATAAAACCTCCTCAGTAGAGTCAAAACCAACAAAAACAGTTAGCCTCAACCTTGGGCTTCATACAAGGCACCCAAACAATAAAACTCCCCTGTCAAGAGTCAGCCTCAACCTTGGGCATTGTACAAGGCAGATAATAGAGTCTCCCCAGTGAGTTCTTCATCACTCAGTAGCCACAACCTTGGGCTTTGTACAAGGCAGATAAACCATATCTTTCATGTGTCAAAGATTCCTAACACTTAGGATCTTTCCCCATATAGTCATCCATACTTAATTCATTTAAGAGTCCGCCACAACCTTGGGCTTTGTACAAGGCAGAAAATAATGTTTTCCCTAGCTAGAGTCAGCCACAACCTTGGGCTTTGTACAAGGCACATAAAATAGAGTCATTCATTCAATTATCCTCAACAGTTAGCCACAACCTTGGGCTTTGTACAAGGCACATAAATAGAGTCTCCCTAAGTAGAGTCAGCCTCAATTCTGGGCTTTGTACAGAACACAAAAATACCCTGTAATTAATCCCCAGTGGAGTCATCTCCCAGAGTCAATAATATTAATTAATCAATCAAAAAGCCTCAAGCTTGGGCCTCATACAAGCCAGCTAAAGTCAAATCTTTTATACAGTAGATAGACATAGCTTATCTCTATAGAGAGATATTTTTACTACTCTACCACATTCAAACAAACAAACATTTCAATTTCAATTTCAATCAAAGTCTCCCATTTAGGACTCTGAAAGACATGCTCTGGCACATCCCCAGACTTGTACACTTTCCCTAATTTGGACGAGCATCTTTCTTTCATTTAAGAGGCATCTGACTGGCATACTTGCACACACAAGTAAGGTCCCCCTCTTGAATGAAATGAATTCAGTTATTCTGTCACTCTTTAAAATGTTTGTGGTAGAATAGTACAAATACCTCTCTGTAGAGATGATTTCATGTCTCTTTACTGTAAACAGAGATTTAATTCCAAGCTTCAACCTTGAGCTTCAAGCAAGGCACCAAAAACAATTAATTTCCCTAGTTAGTTCCCCGAACTACATTAAGCTCTGACTTCCACTAGGGATATGTAGGCATGAGGTTCACAAGGAATCTCAGCGAGCTAATAAAATACCAAAAATAGTCAGTCTGTCTGTCTGTCTGTCTTTTCAAATCAATTCAATTCCTTCTCCTAACACAAAGGAGAAACTTTCCCAATCATTAGCAGCAAACACAAACACAATGACACAGAGAAGGTTCCTGTAGAGTACTACAGATATGTAGGGTGTTTAAACACTTCCCTATGTATAACCGACCTCCCGGACTCCAGAATTTCTAGTCTAGGTGTAAATCCCCACACTTAGCAAACTCCTAGGGTTTAGTTGAGATCTTTTTTTCCCTTTCCTACTCGTAGGACAAATAAGAAAGTTCGTGTGATATCGTAGGAAGAACTGAAATAAAATTCATCCCACCACGGGCGCATTCTCCTTCCAAATTTCGCGTGAAGGGTTTAGCGTGCCGTCCTCCCAAGTGAAACGGGGAGGTAAAGAAAACGACACCACAGAAAAATGGCGACTCTGCTGGGGATATAAGTGTTCAAAACCTTGGTTTTTCATCCAAACCAATGGTTGACCTGTTGCTGGTCCAGCCCCAATGAGGAATTAGGGATGCCAAATTCCCCCTCAAACAAGAGAGGTCCTGCCTAACCTCTGTGTCATATCATGTGTTTGTTGCATATATATTTGTTTATTTTGTTTATTCTGTATCGGGAAAGGGCTTGATTCCCCCTTGTGGTGAGAAATCCTATACCCGGATTTGAGTGCAACATAAGATAGGATGGAGGATGTCTTCCCGGTGAAGGCCCTCTAATCTTGGTTTCCAAGTCTACTCTTGGGATTTGCCTGGCTGGTTGTGATTAACTGCGCCACTGCATTCCGAGACTGATTTGTACCAGGAGGACCTAGAAACACATTAACCCCACTTAAAGCCTTTTTTAGGACGTAGAGCGGTGATTACGGAAGTAATTGTCACGCAGATACTACACTCAGAGAAAACTCTCTTATAGATACCAATCAACGTATCTTTAAGGTTGAGCAAAAACTCTGAGACCCCTAGAACCCGTTCTACAGGTACAAAAATCCTTAACCTTAGTTTACCATTGGGGCGGGGATTGCGTTTGGACTTCATGACCACTATACCCTTCAACGCCATGTTTGTTTAAAACTCTTGTGTGTGCATTCATGCATTCATGCATCATTCATTAATAAACAACTAAAAACAAAAAGAGTCTTTTTCGAGTCGTTTTTCAAGGAAACTAAATAACGAACGTTTTGAACTTCATAGAAAGAGAGAAACGGAGAAAGGACTTAAGGATCTATACCATGGATTACGGAAGAAAGAGAGCTAGGAAATACACCTTCAAGATTCCCCAGGTCGAGGAACTGGGAAAGCTCGGAAAACTGGTGGTCAACCCCCAGGCTTTCAAGGAGAAGTATGGAAAACTTCTGCCTTTGCTCAATACCAACATGGTGGATGGGATCCTTCCCACCTTGGTACAGTTTTACGATCCAACGTATCACTGCTTCACCTTTCCAGATTATCAGCTCATGCCTACGTTAGAGGAGTACTCTCGTCTGATTGGAATACCCGTGTACGCGCAAGATCCGTACTCCGGTTTGGAAAAGAATCCTGACGACATTATCATTGCTGCAACTACTCCTTTGAACGTAGTCGACATCAGAACTCATATGGTGAGTAGAGGAGGAATTCAAGGATTGCCCTCCAAATTCCTGTTTGATCAAGCTCGGTACTTCGTCAGCATCCAAGATATGAGCGCTTTTGAGGAAGTCTTGGCTTTGCTTATCTACGGATTGTTTTTGTTCCCTAACATTAACGATTTCGTCGACATCAACGCAATTAAGATCTTCTTAATTGGAAATCCAGTTCCAACCTTGCTTGCGGATGCTTATCACTCTGTGCATTCAAGAAACCTGCAGCGAGGAGGATTAATCACATGCTGCGTACCGTTGTTATACGAATGGTTCGTTTCACACCTGCCAAAGTCTAGCACTTTCTGGAACATGAGGGATGGCCTTTACTGGTCACAGAAAATCATGTCTCTCACTCATACAGACATTGATTGGTGTAGTCCTGACAACGACGAAACCAAGATCATCTTCAGTTGCGGAAGTTTCCCCAACGTACCCCTTATTGGAACTAAGGGAGGAATCAGTTACAATCCAGCTTTAGCCCGTCGTCAATACGGCTATCCCATGAAAAATATACCAAGTAACATCCAATTGGAGGGTCTGTTCTTCAAGAACATCGACGATCATGGCAACATGCTGAAGAAGGAAATTGTCCAAGCCTGGCGTCTTGTTCACAGCAAAGGGAGAAGATTGTTAGGAAAACATCTTTGCATCTCCCTGGATCCTTACCTTCAATGGGTACGCGTCAGAGCATTCAAGCTCAGGATGCCATATCAACATCAAGAACCTATTCCCCTAAGGGAACCAATTTACCTTTTCTCCACCGATGTTGAAAAACTGCAAGCGGCATTAAACAAGGTATGCCAAGAAAGGAATGCTTGGAGGAACAAGTATCGAATTGTCAACACGGAAAATGTTGAGATTCAAAACATCCTAAGAAGGAAGGATGAGTTACTTGAAGTACTCGATCGACAAGTGACACAAACGTCACTTTCTCATCATATCCCTCCTGCTTCCTGGATCATCGATCAGCTCACGTCAGAGAACGCTCAGCTCAAGAAACAGAAGAAGATGTTAGAACGTGAAGTCGGCTCTTCATCAAAGTTTTAGAGTCCTTTCTCTCAGTTTCTCTGTATTTCCATTTTCAAAGTGTGTAAAAACGGCGTTTTCGCTTAATTAATAAAAGTTTGATGTTTCATAACGTAATTATGGTGTTTCCTTGAAAAATATTAACTTAATTGCATATCATACATCGCTTTAGGTCGTACGCACTGACACGAGAATTGTCGCGGATCTAATAGTCACTTTCCTTTCTCCAGAAAGAGAGGAGGAGAAGGAGGTGAACCAAGACTTTCAAGCTGTCTCATCCATACAACACTCGTTCAAGTCGCAAGAAAAGAATGGAAGACTTTGAGCAAGAGAATGAAGAACTCAGAGAAGAGATTAATACTCTCAAAGGTACTGTTGAAAGACTCAATAGTATGGTAGAAGCCCTGGTAGTTGCGCAGAATCGACCAACGCCAGAAGAACCACAAAGGACTGTGGTTTCCGAGATTGTTTCTACTCCTATTCCTCAGTATACCATGCCGCCTGATCGACCTTGGGGCATGCCGTATAACTTTACTCCAGAAGGGTACATACCTCCAGCTTCTGAAGCTCCAAAAGTCACCATGGATATGCGTCCACCGGAGGGTTACAAACCTCTGGAAATTGAAGTTCCAAGAGCAACGGCAATGGGTTTCGCACAACAGAATGCTGAGATTCCAAGATCTGCTGTCATGGCTTCTCCACAGCCCATTATGCATACTTTTCCCCCGCAAGGCGGACAAGTATATCATCACGCTCCAAGTGAGGATGCTGGCGTGTATGAAAGATTGGACGAGTTCCAAGAACAGTTTCTGCAAATGCAGAAGGAACTCAAGACTCTCCGAGGACAAGATCTATTTGGAAAGAATGCTGCAGACCTCTGTCTGGTTCCAAATGTTAAGATTCCTCACAAATTCAAAGTACCAGAATTCGAGAAGTACAAAGGGAATTCATGCCCACAAAGTCATCTTGTGATGTACGCTCGAAGAATGTCAACTCAGACTGATAATCAACAATTGCTCATTCATTATTTTCAAGACAGCCTGACTGGTGCTGCACTCAAATGGTACATGAACTTGGACAGTTCAGAGATTCGTACTTTTCGAGACCTCGGAGAGGCCTTCGTCAAACAGTATAAGTACAATCTGGATATGGCTCCCGACAGAGATCAACTCCGGGCCATGACTCAAAAGGATAGAGAAAGCTTCAAGGAATACGCTCAGAGATGGCGTGAAGTTGCTGCTCAAATTTGTCCACCACTTGAAGAGAAAGAAATGACAAAAATCTATCTCAAAACTTTGAGTCCATTTTACTACGGACGAATGGTTGCAAGTGCACCAAGTGACTTTACCGAGATGGTAAACATGGGTGTGCGTTTAGAAGAAGCAGTTCGAGAAGGACGCTTGAACAAAGAACCAGAATCTTCTGTTGGTCCAAGGAAGTATGGAAGTTCTTTCCAGAAGAAAAAGGATCAAGATGTCAGCAATGTCTTGCACAAAATCAAGAAGAAATTCCAACCTCAAGTTGCAACAATAACTCCGGTTGTTAACTCAGCGCCAGCTTATCAACCTCAGGTCTCGCAACAACAAATTCAACAAAGGTCGCAGCAACCTCAGCAGCAGGTTCGACCTCCAAATTACAACAATCGGGCTCCAAGGTATCCTGCCTTTGACCCCGTACCAATGCCGTATGCAGAATTGTTTCCAACATTACTGGCAAAAGGACTCATTCAGACAAGGAGTCCTCCAAATCCTACAAACAGTTCCTCACCATGGTATAAGGCTGACCAATCTTGTCCCTATCATCAGGGGGCACCAGGTCACAATATTGAGAACTGTTTCCCTTTCAAGATTGACGTCCAACGATTAGTGAAGAGCGGAATGTTATCCTTCAAAGATACTAATCCAAACGTCCAAGCAAATCCTTTGCCGCAGCATAAAGAAGCTTCAGTAAATCTGATAGACCAGCACCCCAATGTCATTCAAATCTACGACATTCGTCAGATAGGGGAAAATCTTGTCAAGATGCACGCTAAACAAGCTGGGTACGGTCATGTACCACCTCACAACTACTTCACATGTGAAATTTGTCCAAAGAATAATCAAGGATGTGCCGTAGTTCAAGCTGCATTACAAGAACAAATGGACTTAGGATGGATTCAACATATCCGAGTCAGAACTGAACATGACATCAACATGGTTCAAGGATGTCCAGGAGAATACAAAATCTACAAAGTTGAAGACCTTGAAGGATCGGTAGTCAGGTTCCACAAAACTTTAAATGGACTTGCCTACTTTGGAACAGATTTCCACGCTTACAGTAGATGCGAAATCTGTCGAAGAAATTCACGAGGATGTTTGCGTGTTCGCAACGACATTCAAAAGCTGATGGATGACAATACCATTACTGTTCTTGCCAACAGAGAAGATGATGAAGTCTTTACCGTATCTCCTCAAATTAATCAAGATGAACCTATGCAAGTTAAGTATGATAGCAGGAAGACAGCAATTGCTCCACTAGTCATCTACTTACCAGGTCCTGTACCGTATGAGTCCAGCAAGGCTATACCATACAAGTACAACGCTACATTCATTGAAAATGGTAAGGAAATACCATTACCATCTGTTGTCAACATTGCTGATGTTAGTCGAGTCACCAGAAGTGGACGAGTCTTCAACAGAACAACAGAAAATGTGGAGAAACCTTCGGAGGAAGTACCACATAGGCAAGACAATCATCCGACCAATGCTGTTCAAGCGAAAGAAAATGATGAGATCTTGAAGTTAATCCAGAGGAGTGAATACAACATTGTAGATCAATTACTACATACTCCGTCTAGGATTTCTGTTCTTTCCCTGCTATTGAGTTCTGAAGCTCATAGGGAAGCTCTACAGAAAGTTTTGGAACAAGCTTTCGTAGAACCAAGTGTTACAATAAGCCAATTCAACAACATCGTTGCCAACATCTCCGCCGGAACTAACCTAAGTTTCTGTGACGAAGATCTTCCTGAAGAAGGAGTGGACCATAATCTTCCACTTCACATCTCAGTTGGCTGCATGGGTGATACACTCACAGGAGTCCTAATAGACAATGGATCCTCTCTCAACGTCATGCCTAAATCAACATTGTCAAGATTATCTTTCGAAGATTACCCTCTAAGAAAAAGTCATGTCATCGTCAAAGCATTTGATGGATCAAGAAAGTCAGTTTTCGGAGAAGTAGATCTTCCCATAACTATTGGACCTCAGACGTTCAAAATCACTTTCCAGGTTATGGACATTCCAGCACAATACAGTTGTTTGCTAGGTCGCCCATGGATTCATGAGGCTGGGGCAATTACTTCAACACTTCATCAGAAACTGAAGTTCATAAGAAATGACAAATTGGTAACCGTATGTGGAGAACGAGCTCTGATCGTCAGCAACCTGTCATCATTCTCCGACATAGAACCAAAAGAAGTTGTTGGAACTAAATTCCAAGCACTTTCCTTAGACAAAGGAAAGGAAAAAGCAGCGTCTATTTCTTCATACAAAGATGCAATCCAAGTTGTAAAGGATGGCACTACCAGTGGTTGGGGGCACATTAATATTCCTACCAACAACAAGAACAAAACAGGAATTGGATTCTTTCCGACATCATCAAAAGCTATCCCAGGGATTGAGGTAGTTCTCCCCATTCAAGAAACTTTCTGCAGTGGAGGTTTTCTTCAACCTGTTCAACAAACAGTCAATACCATCGGTACAGAAAACACCGATGAAGAGGAATGGTTATCCTATCTTAACAAAGCAGGATATATCTCCCTACCAGAGTCTGATTCACCTTGCTGTTATCCGACTAAGGGATCTGAAAGTAAGACTCAACCAAGCAGTGATGAAGTTACTGACAGCTTCGCCACCAGAAATCATGGTTCATCAGAAGAAGTTCCTCCTATCCCCGAAGAGACTTGGGATACATTAGGAGAACCAAGCGGAAAATTCGACTACATGGTGAAATACTCCGCTCCTGAAAGTTCAAGAATCTCTCTTGAAGATATTGTTCCAACTGGATGGAACATTGATTATGAGTACCTCTCTCAGCCAAAAGAGATGTATAACCCTTGCTATTCATCATCAGCATCTGGTGAAGTCATCATTGAGGATTATATCCCCAAGTCACCTTCCGAGGCTAAGGATCTAGAGTTCACGTATCTAGTCAATGCCATCTTGGGAGAAGAGCAAGACCAAAATACAGAAGAGGATGATCTCGAAAGTGTCTCCGACAACGAGTCTCTCCATTCAGAAGATTGGAAGTTTCCTCAAAAGAAAAACCGACATACTCCACTCGGAAATGGGTATGCTCACACCGCTCAGTCTGCTGAAGTAGAAGAAGATCGTCTGAGTGTTGCAAAGACAGTGGTTGGTAAATCAAGACCTACCACAGGCCAGCTTAAGCCTAAGGTTCCAGATTACTTAGTGCACAATGGGGTTCGCCACTACTGGACAGCTGTTGAAGTTTCAACTGTTGTTCGCACTCCTAAGTAGGAACTTTCACCGTTATTTTGTCCTCTCACCATAGCCCAGGGTGAAGAGATGTTTCATAGGGCTTTGCATTTTACTATTTCTTAGGAAAATGTCCCTCTTTGCTTCGCCCAAAGCAATAGAGTTTTGTTTTATAAGGTCTTTGTTTCAAAAATGACTGTCCATAAATAAAAATGTCATTCTGTTCCTTCGTTTAGTTTTTCCCTTTTCTTTTTTCGGAAATTGGTAATCCTAAAAAAACACCCTTAAAAAATATCAAAAAATCATTAACTGCATACACCGAGTCTTCCCTCGTTGTCTAAATAAAACTTATCACACATATGCAGATTAATCATAAAATACCGCGTTGAAACGAACGACCGTATGACTTCTCCAAGCTTTGAGTTTCCTGTATTCGAGGCAGAGGAAGAAGAAGACGAAGAAATATCAAAGGAAATTTCACGATTACTTCAACAAAAGGAAGAGGCCATTCAGCCATACAATGAGCCTCTAGAGATCATTAACCTTGGTTCCGATGGAAACAGAAAAGAGGTTAAGATTGGAGCTTCGCTCAGTTCAGAGATCAGAGAGAGTTTGATACAGCTGCTCAAAGAATTCTCAGATGTCTTCGCTTGGTCTTATCAAGATATGCCAGGGTTGGATACCAGTATAGTGGAGCATCACTTGCCATTAAAAGCAGAATGCCCTCCGGTCAAGCAAAAATTAAGAAGAACTCATCCGGAGATGGCCATGAAAATCAAAGAGGAAGTTCAAAAGCAGATCAACGCAGGTTTCCTCGTCACTTCAGAATACCCTCAGTGGTTAGCTAACATTGTTCCCGTTCCTAAGAAAGACGGAAAAGTCCGCATGTGCGTCGACTACAGAGATTTGAACAAAGCTAGCCCTAAGGATGATTTTCCTTTACCACATATTGATATGTTGGTAGACAGTACAGCAAAATCCAAAGTTTTCTCATTCATGGACGGATTTTCAGGATACAACCAAATCAAAATGGCACCTGAAGACATGGAAAAAACAGCTTTCATCACCCCCTAGGGCACGTTCTGCTATCGTGTTATGCCTTTTGGATTAAAGAACGCAGGGGCAACTTATCAAAGAGCCATGACTACGCTTTTCCACGACATGATGCATAAGGAAGTGGAAGTCTATGTGGACGACATGATTGCCAAATCAGAAAATGAAGAAGATCACATACAGAATCTGACAAAGTTATTTCAACGCTTACGGAAGTTTCAGCTTCGCCTGAACCCCAACAAGTGCACCTTTGGTGTCTACTCAGGAAAACTCCTTGGTTTCATTGTCAGCAAACGAGGAATTGAAGTAGATCCAGACAAAGTCAAGGCAATTCAAGAAATGCCTTCGCCCAGAACCGAGAAACAAGTTAGAGGATTTCTTGGACGTCTGAATTACATCTCGAGATTCATATATCTCATGACTGCAACTTACGCTCCTATTTTCAAACTTCTACGGAAAAAACAAAGTTGCATCTGGACAGACGATTGTCAGAAAGCGTTCGACAGCATTAAGGAATATCTGCTCGAACCACCCATTTTGTCTCCTCCAGTCGAAGGAAGACCTTTGATAATGTATTTAACCGTCTTAGAAGATTCCATGGGTTGTGTCCTTGGACAGCAAGACGAGACAAAGAGAAAAGAGCATGCCATCTACTACCTGAGCAAGAAATTCACTGACTGTGAATCCCGCTACTCCATGCTCGAGAAGACGTGTTGTGCTTTGGCCTGGGCTGCCAAGCGTCTCCGCCAGTACATGATTCGACATACTACTTGTTTGATCTCTCATATGGATCCAATCAAGTACATCTTTGAGAAGCCTGCCTTAACCGGGAGAATTGCCCGTTGGCAGATGTTGTTATCAGAATATGACATTGAGTATCACGCACAGAAAGCCGTGAAAGGAAGCATTCTAGCTGAGCACCTGGCTCACCACCCACTCAATGGTCATGAATCAACCAGTTTCGACTTTCCGGACGAGGACGTCATGTACCTCAAGATGAAAGATTACGACGAGCCACTACCAGACGAAGGACCTGAGATAGGATCCCAGTGGGGCTTAATCTTTGACGGAGCTGTCAATGCTTATGGACGAGGAATTGGGGCAATCATTGTTACACCTCAGGGTACCCATATTCCATTTACTGCCAGATTAACTTTTAAATGCACAAACAATGAGGCCGAATATGAAGCTTGCATCATGGGTCTCGAAGAAGCCATGGATCTAAGAATCAAACACTTGGATGTATATGGTGATTCTGCTTTGGTCATCAATCAAATCAAAGGAGAATGGGAAACACGCCAACCAGGACTAATTCC
This sequence comes from Vicia villosa, assembly GCF_029867415.1. Lineage (NCBI taxonomy): Eukaryota > Viridiplantae > Streptophyta > Magnoliopsida > Fabales > Fabaceae > Vicia > Vicia villosa. Next base: position 599,891 of record NW_026705546.1, on the reverse strand, counting down.
TTACAAAGACTACGCGAGAAGATTGTTACCATTCTTCGACAGGGTAGATTTTCATCACATTCCTCGTGAAGAAAACAATTTGGCTGATGCATTAGCCACACTCTCTTCCATGATTAGGATAAATCATTGGAATGACATTCCTCGGATCGATGTTATGCGCCTGGATAGGCCTGCTCATGTGTTCACAGTAGAAGCAATCATCGACGATAAACCGTGGTATCACGACATCAAGAACTTTCTTCAAAAGCAAGAGTACCCTCTTGGGGCATCAAAGAAAGATAGAAAGACTTTGAGAAAGTTAGCTTGTAGATTCTTCCTGAATGAAGATGTTTTGTACAAGAGAAACTTCGACATGGTTCTGCTCAGATGCGTTGACAGAAAAGAAGCAGAAATACTCATGAGAGAAATACATGAAGGTTCCTTTGGTACTCACACCAATGGACACACCATGACAAGGAAAATACTGAGAGCAGGATATTATTGGCTGACGATGGAGTCAGATTGCTACCAGTACGCAAAGAGGTGTCACAAATGCCAGATCTACGCCGATAGGATTCATGTGCCACCATCTCTTCTCAACATACTCTCTTCCCCTTGGCCTTTCTCCATGTGGGGAATCGACATGATTGGAATGATCGAGCCAAAAGCGTCCAACGGACATCGCTTCATCTTGGTAGCCATAGACTATTTCACCAAATGGGTTGAAGCAGCTTCATATGCAAACGTTACAAGACAAGTTGTCGTCAGGTTTATCAAGAATCACATCATCTGTCGCTACGGCATTCCTAGCAAGATAATCACTGACAATGGGTCAAATTTAAATAACAAAATGATGAAGGAGCTTTGTGAAGAATTCAAGATCGAACATCACAACTCATCTCCTTACAGACCAAAGATGAATGGAGCTGTAGAAGCAGCTAACAAAAACATCAAGAAAATCATTCAGAAGATGGTCATCACTTACAAAGATTGGCATGAAATGCTCCCGTATGCTCTTCATGGTTACCGTACATCAGTACGTACTTCGACTGGAGCAACTCCTTTCTCCCTTGTATATATGGCATGGAGGCAGTCCTACCTATAGAGGTTGAGATTCCATCAATGAGAGTTTTGATGGAGGCAAAATTAACAGAAGCCGAGTGGTGTCAAAGCAGATTCGATGAATTGAACTTAATCGAAGAAAAGCGAATGACAGCTTTATGCCACGGACAGCTATATCAACAAAGAATGAAGAAAGCTTTCGACAAAAAGGTTCGACCTCGCACAATCAAAGAAGGCGACCTTGTACTCAAAAAGATTCAATCTTTTCTCACAGATTCGAGAGGGAAATGGACTCCCAATTATGACGGCCCCTACGTGGTCAAGAGAGCTTTCTCAGGAGGAGCCTTAATACTCACGACTATGGATGGAGAAGAATTCACCCGTCCTATGAACGTCGACGCAGTCAAGAAATACTTCGCCTAAATAATTAAAAGAACAGGTCGCTAAGTTGAAAACTCGCAAAGAGCGGCTTAGGCAAAAAAGAGCGTCTCGGTGAATCGAAAACCCGAAAGGGCGATTCAGGCAAAAATTAGAGACAAAAAAAATATATATTAATCAATCCCGGTAGACTTAAAACCTGAAAGGGGTAGTTTACGCAAAAGTTAGGGATATATGGCAAGTAACTGTGTTCAGGACAAACTTGATCATTCAAAATCCATAGCGGAGTGTTCATCAGCAGTAGGTCATCTTCTACGAAGCACGAATACAGCGCAACTCGGAGTGGAAGGGAAAGATAACGGTCGTCACGTTTCATCGTAGCCCTTTTCCCGAAAATTACCAATTTCCAACTTTTGTAAATACTCCATGGAATCAAGCATTTGGCTGATTACCATTCCATATATAATAATTTGAGCCTTGTGCTTTTCCTTTGCAATCTAGTCTTATTCAGTTTCTTGAAATGCATTTTAGGTTTAAACAGTCATTTTCTTGAAACAAATGTTTTCATAAAATAAAAATGAATTTACTTGCAAAAATAAAGGTGAAATTTCTTTCTGAGGTTTACAAACAATAGGAAGAATGCAAATAGTTGCTCCAAGAACGGTTGAGACTCCGGGAACCAGTATTTCCCCATGAGGTCGCTTTGCGAACATCTCCCGATGACGGATCTTTACTTCAATTCATATTACTTACTTCGGACAGCGGACAAATGATAACCAGATATTCCCAACAGAGTTCGAACTACAAGAAGAGGACATCTTCTGATCAACAAGAATTCAAGTCGTATCTTAGGATTTTACATCTGCGACAATTCTATTCACATTCACTTTACATTCTATCATTGTCATAATATTCATGCATACATTACATCATAATTGCATAGTCGCATCAGGCTTTGATCCTGTGAATGCCTAAGTCATTGAGGCATGAACTCAAGTTTCCCCTGCAAGTTCTGGAGAAACTTTTTCCTTCGAGACAACAGTTCATACACAAGGATCTCACCAAGCAAGTCAACAGATGGTAGTCTCCCTCAGAGAGATAGTTTGTTCACTTTTGGAATTCCTCAACCGAGAATCTCCTGCAGAGCGACATTCGACAGTCTTCTTCAGATAAAATAGTCTGCTTCACATTTTGGAATTCCCTAGAGGTTTGGTATTTCCCCAACAGGGTCAAGAGGTGCCACTTCTTGTCAAAGAAAAATTCAGAATCTCCCAGCAGATCGACAAATGATTCCCCAGCGGAGTCAGCGAATGATAGTCTTCGTCCAGAAGATAGTTCAGATTCCCCAACAAAGTCAGCAAATGGCAGTCTCTTTCATCAGAAGACAGTTTGCTCACTTCTTATCATAACAGAGTCAGCAAATGGCAGTCTCTTTCATCAGAAGACAGTTTGCTCACTTCTTATCATAACAAAGTCGACAAATGGTAGTCTTTTTCCAAGAAAAGACAGTTTGTCTGTTAAATACTCAAGAGATCGACAAATGGCAGTTTCTTCGAACAGTTTGTCTGTTTCTGGGATGTTTAACTCCCCACGGAGTCGATGAATGGCAGTTTTCCTCTTAGGAAAACAGTTCGTTGATTCCCCATGCATCAGTTGACGAATGGCAGTTTTCACCCCGAAAACAGTTCGTCCGCCTTCAAACAAAGTCATTAGCCCCTCAAAAGATCATGAGGCCATATGACATTCTTTCAAAGACGTCAAGTCAAAAGGGAAGATGGTGAAGTTTCTTTACAACCGTCAAATGGCATCTTATCTCCAAGCGCTGATAAGAAGTTTGACGAGGAAACAAACCTTTGAAGTTTCTTTACAACCGTCAAATGGCATCTTATCTCCAAGCGCTGATAAGAAGTTTGACGAGGAAACAAACCTTTGAAGTTTCTTTACAGCCGTCAAATGGCATCTTACCTCCAAGCGCTGGTAAGAAGTTTGACGAGGAAACAAACCTTTGAAGTTTCTTTACAGCCGTCAAATGGCATCTTATCTCCAAGCGCTGATAAGAAGTTTGACGAGGAAACAAACCTTTGAAGTTTCTCTACAGCCGTCAAATGGCATCTTACCTCCAAGCGCTGGTAAGAAGTTTGGCGAGGAAACAAACCTTTGAAGTTTCTTTATAGCCGTCAAATGGCATCTTACCTCCAAGCGCTGGTAAGAAGTTTGACGAGGAAACAGACCTTTGGAGATTTTCTCTTTATCTGAGATATTGTCCAAACGCAACTGAGACCAGTTTCGAGATATGGACATCCGGAACGAGAGGAGGTTGTTTGCCTTTTTCTAAGTGTCAACACTTAGTTAAAAAAAAAGATGGATTGCGCATCCTACATTGCCATCCATTCACCAGAATCCACATCAAGTATTTCTGCAGGAGTTTGTCTCCTCATCCCCCGCCAAGTGCGACAACGGGATCAAATCATGCAAAGATTTTATCATCTCAGGAGCGCCCAAAATTCGGGCATTCTTTGATATTTAAGTCTCTTTTACGCAGGAGAGATCGAGATCTCAATCTCTCTCCCTCCAGATAAAAGAAACTTAAATAGGGGCATCTGTCATACCCTAATTTTTGACCCCCCTGAGATGACATATCTTCAGGATTTTCATCAAGTCAAAGCAAGTACCCAGAGCAGCCTGACATTCAATCGAGGGTGTTCAAAGACAAGAAAACTCAGGCAAAGGATCAATCAATAGAGGGATTAGTCTCTAATACAATCATAATACTCAAAAGCCTCATTATTACACCTATGATTGATTAAGACACCCAGTCATCTAAGCACAGGATTACTCAGATCAACAGACTAGGGTTTGGAGCCTATCAAGGACTAAAATCAGGGATCACCTTTGGGAAACCCTAAAAAGCCCCAAGAGACCATTCAAAGACATTAATCATCTTCAAATAACTCTTATGACAAGATCCACTGGACATTACACCTCAATTCAAAGTCTACACTCATCATTGTCCTCTGGTCGACAATTAGGGTTTTTGACCTAATTCACCAAGATAGTTGACTTTTAATCAGGGCATGGATCCAAAACTCAAGACATGATTCAAGAATCTCTACTACCTCAATATAATCCATTTACATCATTCATTTGAGGAGAAGATCTTGTTTCTACACAAAAAGCCCAAAAAATTCACTTTGTCAGGAAAAGTCAACTGTGTGGGATCATCATTGACTTTTAAGGTTTTTGGTCAAAAAATGACTTTCAAAGATCAATATCATCAATATATGGATGTCAAAGTCATTTGACCAAAGAAATTCAAAGAAATTCATCAAGGAGCAAAAAGTCGGGAATTAGGGTTTTTGAAGGCATGGTGAGAACTCAAAATTTCACCTACACAACTCAAAAAACTTCCAACATGAAAGTTGTAGATCTTGCAAAATAAAACAACATCTTACAAAGGAACTTTTTTCAAAAGATCAATCATTTATGAAGTTTTGGAAATTTTGAAGTTTAGGTCATAAACACTTAGAAATTTTTCTAAGTGTTTTAACCTAGTTTTCATCCAACTTTGGGCTCATTTTTTACAAATTTCCCAAATGATTCTGAAGAAGACATAAACTAATGATTTAAAGTAGATGTTTAGGGCTTTCCAAATTGTGTTCAACCTTCTCCAAATTCAATTTGAGCTAAGAGTTATGCTTGTTCAAAGTTGGCCTCATGAAGTAAAATTATAGGTCATGGACACTTTTGGACTTTGCAAATTTTGTGCAAATAACCTCTCTTATGGATGCTACACGACCCATAACACATCTGAAACCATGCCATGCATTCATTTTCACCATGCCATAAGAATTGAAGAAGATTCTAAAAACAAGAACATGTGATTATGTAATGATTACATTTGTGAATTTATGGCAAATTGATGAATCACCCAAGGAATCTTCTCATCAACCAATTAGAGCTCACTTTGCATCTGAAATGTCCCCTAAGATCAGATAGAATCAATGGATAGGGGAAGCTAGCCCGAAAATGCATCATTGCATTTTGGAGATTCTTTGAATTTCTTCATGGCTAAGAAACCAAACTCACTACACTAAGCAAGCTCACCACAGCCAATTGATCTGCATCCATTTGCCTATAAATACAGAGGCATTCCTCATTCAAAAACACACCAAAGCAACCATATTCCTTGCTTTCTCTTTCTCTTCTCATGTTCATTGTTTTTCAAAGTTCTTTGGCAAGAAGAATCGATTTCTTCAAACCAGAGCTCATCTTTGGGAAGTGAACATTCTAACATCTCAAGGGAGGTCATTTGAGGTGATCCAAGCACCTGGATCACTTCTGTAAGTGGAGGAACACCATTGTTGCTCTCACTTTGGAGCATTTGCAGTTGGAGGTCCATGGAGTAATTCAGGAGGTTCCGAGCCAAGCCAATCATCCAGGCACACTCCTCAGGTCATAGTGAAGCTAACCAGATGGCTGCAGCTCATCTGTAACTCAAGAATCAACACCCTCCATGTTCACTTGAAGCTGAAATCGAGGGAGGTCCATAGAGCAATTCAGAAGGATTCAGGCTACAATAAGCATTCAGTTAGCATCATTGAGTCTCAGGGAAGCTATTGAGATCATTCATTCAAGCCCAGGTGCTCTCCATCATCCTCACGACCTCCATTTTCAGAGGTAAGTTTCTGAACCCCACCTCTCTAATTTAAGTACTCTTTGTGAAATAGCTCGATTCTATCTTGTTCAGCATCATCAGAGGAGTGAAAACCCTCTATCATCATTCATTTATCTTTCAGTATAGTCATTTAATTTGATTTTGAAATTTTAGGGTTCTTCACGATTTCTGGTAAATTAGTTAGATGTAGTTAATATCAATACATGTTAGTTACATATTTAGAATCGTGAGTGAATTTAGCGCAAGTTTGGTTTTTATATCATTGCAAATGGTTGAGAATTGAGGAAGTTCAGAATTTCAAATTGATGGAGCTTGAGGTTGAAGACGAAGATGGTGAAGCGCGCCATTTTTGAATTCTCAGTGGAAAGTTTAAAATATATTTAACTGAAAGCGAGTTTTAAACGAATACATCGTTTAGCTCACTTGGTCACATGCGCTTCCACTCTCTCTTGCCATAAGGTCTGGGGTTCGATCCCCCCCTCAGACCTTTTGTTTTTATTTTCCATTTTAACGCGCGTGTTTCACATATAAACAACTGGGATCCCTCTTTAGTCACACTGAGCGTGTAGCTCAGTTGGCTTTGTTTTGGTGTGGTGACTATAAAGGCGTGAGTTCAAGCCTTGGTGGAGACATTCCTATTTTTTTACCACTTTTCACACTGATTTTCTTCACAACTTCACACAATTAATTAACCTATCAAACTAATTTATTTTCACTTCATTTTTCACACACTTGTCATTTAATACATCTATTTTGTGAATAATCAAAAAAATCATAAAAATATTATTTATTTCATATATTTTTATTAGGTTTAAAATAGTATGTTTTAGGTGTTTTCTTAAATACTTTAAATACATATTTTACTTTGTTTTAACCTAATCATTTTGTAAATAAAGTCCATGATAAAACCCTATTTGCTTAGGTCTTAATTGAGTAAAAATCTTTATTTTTACTTTAATTAAGTTGACTTTTGTCAATTCTCAAAACTATTTTTCAATCTCTGATTAAATCAAGTGATTAGGGTTTTCAAACAACAAAACCTTGCATCATTCCAAATCATTTTTCAAATTGCTTTTACACCAGTACTGTAAAGTACTGGGCCTCTAATAGAGTGTAAGTCCCAAACACCTTCTCTTCTTAGCTTGTTTTCAAAACTGTATTTTCAAAATCTTCTTTCTGTTTTCAAAACATTCTTCTGGTATTTGAAGGGCATTATTCCCGGTGAAACTCTTCAGATACCTATGTGACCTTTGTCCATCTTCACTTCTTCTGTTTTCAAAAACCATTAACTGTTTATCATATATATATTCAACTGTTATCAACAAAACAACAAAAATTACTGTTGAGGCTCTGTACATACTTCTTCAAAGGCCTCCACTCCATCCAGGTTAGGCTTTACAAGCTTTCAATTTACAGTCTTTATTTAAATTACTGTCAAATATAAACTATGCATATATTAGTTTAGAACTACGTTTGAGTATAAACCCTAGGACAGTTAAACTATATATATATATATTATAGGAATATGACCTAGGATTGAGAATGTCTTCCCGGTGAAGGCTCTTTCCTAATTAGAGATCTTTAGTTCAAACCCCCAAGATGAATTATTCCCGGTGAAACATCTTGGCAAAAACCTTAGAATCCAAAAATAATAGGACACATCCACCCAAAGAGGAATTATTCCCGGTGAAACCTCTTACCCATTTGCTTAGAGCCAAAATAAGTTCAAAACTACATAGCTTTCTCTTGTGCTATAACAAGGACCCTCGATTAGCCTCCTCTTGGGCTTTGTACAAGGACCCACAGGCTTCTTAAAAGCATTTCCAGCTTCCTCTTGAGCTTGTATACAAGGACCCATCAGGTTTCTTATAAACATAGGAACAGGTCTTTAGTCACCTTCTAACATACCCTGGTGAGTTTCTTCCAATTTAAACCAGACTTTAAACAAGCTAAGTTTGTCTCAATTTTGCATTGAGTACACCTTTTGGAATGAGAGACATGGACAGTCTCTGTCACCCTTATCTCTATCAATCTTCCTTAGCAGAGTCTAGGATCTATGTTTATTTTCTCCTCAGCATGTGTCAGCCTTCATCTTGGGCTTTAAACAAGAAGTCTCCACTAGATAATCTTTCTGCCAGTCATTTCAATAAAAAACCCCTGGAAAGGGTTAGCTTCCACACATCCATCCATTTCAATCATAAAATCCCTGGAAAGGGTTAGCTTCCACACATTCTTTCATTTTCAATAAAACCCCTGGAAAGGGTTAGCCTCCAAAGTCAATTAATAAAAAATGTCAAAAAATAAAGATTCATTTCTCTTAGGAGATAATTTCCCCAAAAAAGTCAAAACCCCTGGAAAGGGTCAGCCTCCAAAAACATGATAAAGTCAGTCTTTTAACAGACAAATTCACCAGCTGAGTCAAAATCCCTGGAAAGGGTTAGCTTCCAAAGAAAAACAGTCTTTTAATAAATAAAATCTCCTCAGTAGAGTCAAAACCAACAAAAATAGTTAGCCTCAACCTTGGGCTTCATACAAGGCACCCAAACAATGAAACTCCCCTGTCAAGAGTCAGCCTCAACCTTGGGCGTTGTACAAGGCAGATAATAGAGTCTCCCCAGTGAGTTCTTCATCACTCAGTAGCCACAACCTTGGGCTTTGTACAAGGCAGATAAACCATATTTTCATGTGTCAAAGATTCCTAACACCTAGGATCTTTTCCCTATAGAGTCATCCATACTCAGTTTATTTAAGAGTCAGCCACAACCTTGGGCTTTGTACAAGGCAGAAAATAATGTTTTTTTCCCTAGCTAGAGTCAGCCACAACCTTGGGCTTTGTACAAGGCACATAAAATAGAGTCATTCATTCAATTATCCTCAGCAATCAGCCACAACCTTGGGCTTTGTACAAGGCACACAAATAGAGTCTCCCTAAGTACAGTCAGCTTCAATTCTGGGCTTTGTACAGAACACTAAAATACCCTGTAATTAATCCTCAATGGAGTCATCTCCCAGAGTCAATAATAATTAATTAATCAATCAAAAAGCCTCAAGCTTGGGCCTCATACAAGCCAGCTAAAGTCAAATCTTTTATACAGTAGATAGACATAGCTTATCTCTATAGAGAGATATTTTTACTACTCTACCACATTCAAACAAACAAACATTTCAATTTCAATTTCATTTAAAGTCTCCCATTTAGGACTCTGAAAGACATGCTCTGGCACATCCCCAGACTTGTACACTTTCCCTAATTTGGATGAGCATCTTTATTTCATTTTAGAGGCACGATGGCTGTCATACTTGATCAACCAAGTAGACTCCCCTCTTAATGAAACATCATTTTTTAGCTTTTCTGTCACTTTTAAATGTTTGTGGTAGAATAGTACAAATACCTCTCTGTAAAGATGATTTCATGTCTCTTTACTGTAAACAGAGATTTAATTCCAAGCTTCAACCTTGAGCTTCAAGCAAGGCACCAAAAACAAGTAATTTCCCTAGTTAGTTCCCCGAACTACATTAAGCTCTGACTTCCACTAGGGATATGTAGGCATGAGGTTCACAAGGAATCTCAGCGAGCTAATAAAATACCAAAAATAGTTAGTCTGTCTATCTGTCTGTCTTTCTTTAATCAATTCAATTCTCTCTCCTAACACAAAGGAGAAACTTTCCCAATCATTAGCAGCAAACACAATCACAATGACACAGAGAAGGTTCCTGTAGAGTACTACAGATATGTAGGGTGTTTAAACACTTCCCTATGTATAACCGACCCCCCGGACTCCAGAATTTCTAGTCTAGGTGAAATCCCCACACTTAGCAAACTCTTAGGGTTTAGTTGAGATCTTTTTTTCCCTTTCCTACTCGTAGGACCAATAAGAAAGTTCGTGTGATATCGTAGGAAGAACTGAAATAAAATTCATCCCACCATGGGCGCATTCTCCTTCCAAATTTCGCGTGAAGGGTTTAGCGTGCCGTCCTCCCAAGTGAAACGGGGAGGTAAAGAAAACGACCACCACAGAATGCCAATTTAGTTTATCAAGTAATTGTGGATTCGGCTGATGTATTAATTCTAAAAATGAAATGCTAACTATGTATTGATGCTAAATATCATTTTTGTGAAATTTTAAATATGATGAATTGATGCGAAATATCAATTTAGGAAAATTTCAAATATGACATATCAATTTGGTAATGTATGAATGATTAAACACAAAATTATGTTATTCTTTATGTGTATGCATGCCTCAAATCTTGAAAAAAATTGAATCAATTGAATAAACCCAAACCGCATTAGTTTGATTTGGTTTGGTTTGGTTTTATTTTTAAGAAACTCGAGACTTTTTTCTCTTCCGGTTCAGATGACTTTTACACTCAAAACCATCTACACTATACCGCGAACACCCCTAGTCTCATATAATAATTTAATGAATTTAGTCTCATTAGAAAACAACCTGAGAACATGTGCTAGTATTTTTTGAGTTCTTGCTAGAACCCATTAAGCCAAATCATCTTGAAGCAACTCATTCAATTTTCAACTCTAAAATATTCATATTGCGTCTCACACCTTTACCTCATATATTAATATTTTTGTTTATATTAAGTTTTATTTTAATTTAAAATAATAATTTAAATTAGTATTAATATACAATAAATAAAAAATAAAATTCAACTTAAAATTTAAAACAATAATTAAAATTAATCTCAAATACATTATATATAATTAAAAATAATTAAAATAAATAACATCACATAATTAGTCCAATTTAAATTTCGTCATCCTCATATCCAAAATGTTCTCAAATATATTCAACTAGATCTTCTTGAAATTGGCGATGAATTTATTTTTCACAAAGACTTGCTATTCATTATAGTCTTATTGTGAGATTCATATGATTATTGTAACACCCGTAACGTGACTAATTATTTAATTAAGTTGATTTCGAGTATTTGTCGTGAATTGTTGTGTTTTGAGTTGCCGAGTCGGGTATTTAATTGAATGGCCGGTCGATTGCTAACATTATTATTTCGTATTTTTACTATTAGGAATATTAATAATGTAATTATTAGTATTCTATGAGATTAATCGTATTAAGTGGTTAATTGAATAAATTAGTTGAATTACGTATAGACATAATATAAGGAGGTGTGTAGTCTATTTTATGTGGGCTAAGGATAAATGGTGAGGTGAGCTGTACGGAAGGGAAATTATAGGTCCATTTGATTTATGAAACAAATAATAGTGGCAGTATAGTATACAAGTTAGGTTTTAGAAGAAACAGAAAATAGAAGCATAGAAGCAAAGCAAGGTTTTTGGAAGAGGAACACGTAGAATTCACATAGAGGCAAATTGAGGAATTTCGATCGGAGAAAGATTTTAGAGTAACCTTCAATCCAAGGTAAGGGGTGGGGTTCTAGCTCTATAATGGGGAATATGATCGATAATATGTGGGGTTTGGGTGGATAAAATTATTATTGTGTTTTTGGTGTTTTCTATTGTGTGCTTGAAATCGATAAGAAAATTATTCTGTTAATGAAGTGTGTTGATTCATGTTTCTGTTTTCTGTAAATGTTGTTGCCTGATTTAATTTGAATGATAATCATGTGATTGTTGATTATTCAGTTGTTGAATTGTTGATGAAATTGTTGATGAAATTGTGAACCGTTTTTGGGAATATTCTGTGTGAATTAGTAGCACTGAGGAGAAGAAGAGAAATTGAAGGAGGAAGAGAACTGTGGCGGGGGCCACATGAACTAAAGGGCAGGCACCCCAATGGCCTAGGGTGGGCGCCCCTAAGCATTAAGAGTGGGGGGCAGATGCTTTGCTCAAGGGACGGGGGCCACCAAATTTCCTTCTTAGTTTTTCCCTGTAGCACACTAGTGTCTCTTTAGTGAGTGGTACTATAGTATTTAATTTAGTATAATTTCCACTTACCTCTTAATGAAAATTTGTACCAAACTAGTAGAAGACCCGTGTGTCCGCACAGGTAAGTCATTCCTATCTTAAAATCATTTTATAAGACTTGGTTGTTGTTTTGATATATAATTATTAGGGTAAATACTACTTTACCCCCTGCCATATAAGCGAGATTCGGTTTACCCCCCTTTAAAAAAAAAACTTATTGGACAAACCTTGCAAAATAAAGATTCCATCAAATTTGACCCTGATCAGTTTTTTTGGCCAAGATTCTTAGAATCTTGCCTACGTGGCATTTTTGGTAGTGCTGACTGTACAACACATTGCTTATGTGGCACAGTCAGCACTGCCACGTGGAATTTATTTTTTTTTTTAATTTTTTTTTGAAAATTTTTTTTATTAATTTTTTTTTAATAAAAATTTAATATTTTTTTAAATTTTTTTATTAATTTTGTTGATTTTTTTAAAATTTTTTTTTTAAAAAAAAATTAATATTTTTTTTACGTTTTTATTTTATATAAATTATAAAAAAATTGAAAAAGAATTATAAAAAATTGGAAAAATTAAAAAAAATTTACGTTTTTACGTTTTTATTAATTTTTTTAAAAATTTTTTTCCAAAATTGTTTTACTGTTTTTTTTTTTATTATTTTTAAAATTTATTTTTATTATATATAAATTCGCAGATATTTTCAAATCCGTAGGTAAATCCACAGGTATTGTCAAATTCGCAGGTAAATCCGCATGTATTTTTAAAGGTAAATCCGCAGGTAATTTTAAATTCGTAGTTAAATCCGCAGGTATTGTCAAATCCGTAGGTAAATCCGCAGGTATTGTCAAATTCGTAGGTAAATCCGCAGGTATTGTCAAATTCGCTGGTAAATTCGCAGGTATTGTCAAATTCGTAGGTAAATTCGCAGGTGTTTTTAAAGGTAAATCCCCAGGTATTATCAAATTCGTAGGTAAATCCGCAGGTATTGTCAAATCCGTTGGTGAATCCGCAGGTATTTTTAAAGGCGTACGTAAATCCGCAGGTACTGTCAAATATTTTTTAAAAACGTAAAAAAATATTAAATTTTTTTTTTAAAAAAATATTATATTTTTTTTAAAAAAAAAAATATTAATTTTAAAAAAAATAATAATTTTTTTTAAAAAAAAATTAAAAAAATAAATAAATTCCACGTGGCAGTGCTGACTGTGTCACATTGCTTATGTGTTGTACAGTCAGCACTACCAAAAATGCCACGTAGGCAAGATTCTAATAATCTTGGCCAAAAAAACTGATCAGGGTCAATATTGATGGAATCTTTATTTTACAAGGTTTGTCCAATAAGTTTTTTTTTTAAGAGGGGGGTAAACCGAATCTCGCTTATATGGCAGGGGGATAAAGTAGTATTAACCCTAATTATTATTATAAAATTACTAGTAATTGCAAATATTTAACAATAAATATGTAGTAAATCACCAACATGATAAATTCAATATGATTAATAACTATAAATATTTACAAATATTGTCTTGAATATTTATTGATAATGAAAAATTAAGTAGGATAACTTTAACAAAATAGGTATTGGGGTGATAGTGACCCGTGAAATGAAAAAGTTCATATCGTGTTTCTCTTAATTTTTTCATCTTATGCTTCTCTTAATTTTTTCATCTCAAGACAATAAAACATTATACTTCTTTGTCAATCCACTGGCCCTTTATTTTAAAAACCAGTACATTCGCATAGAGAAAGTTCATTATTCATTAATAATTTAAATAACTTAATCTAAATGAAAATTGATAACAATTTATTACATATATTAACCTATAATTATAATAATATAAACAATTGTTGTTGCATATATTTAGAAATACTTTACACCAAGGAAAAAAATGTTATTACTGACAATTATTTAATGAACAAACACACCACAAATGAAACAATATGAACACATGGGATAAGATTATAAAAATATCAGACAAAGCAACTTAACCCAAATAGTGTATAACTCTACAAACTCAAATAGCTTCACCCATGAGTTACAAGAAATGATCTTACATACTCTTCTCTTGTTTTTGGATTGAGATTCTTCAACACTGCATAAAACATATATTCGTATAAAGAGAGAGTAGCTTTATTCATGAATGTGATATATTAGGTCTATATGACATTTTCAAAAAGCTTCACTTATACATACATATATATATATATATATATATATATATATATATATATATATATATATATATATATATATATATATATATATATATATATATATATATATATTAAAGAGAGAGGGGTGTAAATTTAAAGTGAATGTAAAAGTTAGAGTGATGTAAAGTGAGAATCAAATTCATGTGATCAGAGTTATGTGCAGGGAATTTAGTCTGTTTCAAATCCATCTTCGTCAAAATTTATAAAACCGTCAGGATTTGTTGGATTAAACCTCCTAAAATTTATAGTTATTCTTGGTTGAATTTTTCTATGGTTTATCATTCTGTAGTATACCAGTGAATGATCTCCATAAAAATGTCCTTCAAAAAAGTCTAAATGAAGTGAAGTGAAAGTGAATTCATTTAAATTACTGACTAGACATTTCAATTCATGTTCTTCAAAATATTTTTCTATTATGTCTTGTATTGTCTCTAATGTTATTTTTTCTTGAAAATAAGAAAATTTTAATTTCTTTAGAATAATTTTAACTAGATCAGGGTATGGGAACGCCTGAAGTAAATAAGTTATTTTTTCATCAAAATTTTGGATAAACAAGAGTCCTGATAATTGTTTGGTGGAGTTGAGTTCAGAATAATCAAATCCAAAGTAATTTGAAAAATACCTTTGTGTTGTGAAATTAGAATTTTTATTTTCGAGTTCCATAATGTAAGCTTATTTTCTTTTTAGTGAAAGGTGTTTTTGTTTTATATTAATATTCCTTCTTCACGTTGCTTGTTTCTCTTGAGGTATTAGTTCTTCACACTTGTTTAACTTATTTATTTATGTTTATTCTTATTACTAGTAAATAGTCCTTGTTTATCTAAGAATCTCACCTTTTCATCCCTAACCTACTTTCACAGAGTTTCTTCCAGAGACAACCTCTGCGTCAATGTTCCTTATCGTCTAAGAACCTCATCCTAGCGGTACTATTTTTTCCCTCTGGAGTTTCTCTATCAGATTATTTCTTTAGACTAGAACACATTCGGTTCAAGCAGGATTTACGTCTTTTGATTGTGAGATAAACATGAATTAATACTAGTGATAAAAATAAACATACATAAACAAGTTAAATTAATTGCTTAAAAACTCATACTTTTTGAGAGCAATAGGAATTAGGAATAAGGAATTTAGTGTTGGAAATTGAGACTAAGCATGTTGAAAAACATAGATTATATTTGATTGCATATGAAGAGTTATGAGTAGTAGTATTCGTAGTGGTGTGTTTATTTTCTTTCCTATCTAAAAATTTATTTAAGTAGGAAGTGTTTTGAGTTTGGCTTAAAGTGGTAGTCCTAGATGAGCTAGCCTCCTCATCCATTATTGTTCTAGGTCGGCCAATAAAAGAATTCATAATTTTAAATGTTTTTTCACTTCTTCTGTGTTATAAGTTAAGAAGTTTTTGGTTCTAGTACTCCTTGTTTTTCTTTCAATACTTATTTGTGAGAATTTTTCAGCTAAAGAATCTATAGATACTTTTAACTCTTCTGACCCATTAATTGGAGTTTTATTGTTTACCTGCTCCTTTAAAATAATTAAAATTTGTTTGTTATAATTTATATTTTCTCTTAATAATTGTTCTAAAATTTCTAATTTCTTTTCTTGTTTATCTAAACAAGTTTTGAGGTGATTTATATTGGATTCCATTTATGGCTGGTATCTCAAGCTCTAAATAAGTTATTTCTTAACTTCTTAACTTATGGCTGGTATCTCAAGCTCTGATACCATTTAAAGAGAGAGAGAGAGAGAGAGAGAGAGAGAGAGAGAGAGAGAGAGAGAGGTGTACATTTAAAGTGAATGTAAAAGTGAGAGTGATGTAAAGTGAGAATCAAATTCATGTGATCAGAGTTATGTGCAGGGAATTTAGTCTGTTTCAAATCCATCTTCGTCAAAATTTATAAAACCGTCAGGATTTGTTGGATTAAACCTCCTAAAATTTATAGTTATTCTTGGTTGAATTTTTCTATGGTTTATCATTCTGTAGTATACCTGTGAATGATCTCCATAAAAATGTCCTTCAAAAAAGTCTAAATGAAGTGAATTCATTTAAATTACTGACTAAACATTTCAATTCATGTTCTTCAAAATCTTTTTCTATTATGTCTTGTATTGTCTCTAATGTTATTTTTTCTTGAAAATAAGAAAATTTTAATTTCTTTAGAATAATTTTAACTAGATCAGGGTATGGGAACGCCTGAAGTAAATAAGTTATGTTTTCATCAAAATTTTGGATAAACAAGAGTCCTGATAATTGTTTGGTGGAGTTGAGTTCAGAATAATCAAATCCAAAGTAATTTGAAAAATACCTTTGTGTTGTGAAATTAGAATTTTTATTTTCGAGTTCCATATTGTAAGCTTATTTTCTTTTTAGTGAAAGGTGTTTTTGTTTTATATTAATATTCCTTCTTCCTATTGCTTGTTTCTCTTGAGGTATTAGTTCTTCACACTTGTTTAACTTATTTATTTATGTTTATTCTTATTACTAGTATATATATATATATATATATATATATATATATATATATATATATATATATATATATATATATATATATATATTATCTTTTATTTCTATTTTAGGCACTCGAAGCATATTGGAAAGTTTCCAGTTGAGCGGAAAGGAGGCTTAGTCAAAGACTTTCAAGAGCATGTTGAAGGCAATTTTTAAAAGGATTGGGAAGAGCCCGAAAAAATCCCAAAAAAGAGATTGAAATTATGGTGTATTATTAGTCTACTTCATCAAACTAACATATTGAATCTTTATCATTTTTCTTAACCACTAAGTCTATGATACTTTATCTAAACTTAGTTTTAACTTTATATCTTGAATTGACTTGAAATTTTCATGAATTTTATAATGTCTTATACTTATTAAAATTTTATATGTGGGAACATACCAATGATAGTTAAGAAAAATGATAAATATTCAATATATTCTATGATATGATATATTAGTGGTTATAACATTTATTTTTGTTTATATCGATGAAATCACAAAGTTATCTTAAGAAACCAGTGAATGAAAATGAACCCATGGGACATCCAAATATAAAAGTTATGTTGGTTGTTGTTCTAAATATTTCTAAATCCAATATCACTTCTATTTTTCAACAAAGTATATTTTAACAATTTCACAAGTAAAACCTAGTTGCCATGAATAAACATTGCAAAACTTTTGCACTTCTATTTCTCAACAAAGTATATTTTAAAAGTATATTTTAATATGTGCATTTATTTGCAGGTCAATTTTTTTAAAAAACATGTTCTATTGGTCCCTCTATTATATTGTATTTGCAGTTTTAAAATGAAAAAAAGTCAAACATAAATGTTAGTAAAAAATTTTGTTCAGATTAAATATTTAATAATAATAATAATAGTAGGTTGGAATTGTAACCACTTGGATATTGAACATATAAAGAGAAATAAAATTGAGATAGAAATAAGTGTTTAACAAACATTAAATGTATATTGAACATATAATGATGTAACTTTGTACTATGCACTGTTATCGACAAGCATGCACATATGAAAGGTTGATATATACATTGAGAAAGGTAATATTTTCTACAGACTGTCTGATAACATAGTTGTCATATGCATGCTATCTGTACTTTTTGCAGCAGTCTAGCTAGGTTGACATTTTTTCATGACAATAGGACAAGTTGATTTATATGTTAAAGCAAGTTTTATAGGAATTTGTGCATCACCAAACTTCATCAAAGTTTATTTAGTTATGGTGTGTATGTCTGAGTGGTTGTTTGAGTGGTAGGACATTTTCTAGGAAGATCAATCATCTCATGGAAGTGGTGGTCCACCATTTTTATAATGAAGCTAATCAAAATAAAAATGATTTAGTCAATTTTGGGTTTTTTTTTTAAATTCCAACATGGTGTTCTTTTAGACGCGTTTGTTTAGGATGATATTGAACTACAATTAAGCTTCTCTTTTTGTTTACACATGTTTCAGTAGTTCAAGATGAGGTTTTAGTTGTATTTATTTGTTTTCATCTTTATCTGCGTAATCATCCATGCTAGACTTATCATAATTCATTAGTTGTCATCATCAAAATCACATGCCATTGTTAAAACCATATCACACTTTAGTGCAGGGAGGGCCAAGGATTTAGGCCCTCACACTCTAATGTACCTGTTCTGCCCTGAGTCGTTTTCTTTAACGGCTTTTGCGGGCGCGGTCATTGACATAAATTATCGTGTTTTTACGCTTAAAACGTGTAGTGCCCGCAGGCTTTTCCCGCCCCGCCCTTACTTTTTTGCGGGGTGAGCTTATGTTTCAGGCCGAAAATCTCAACTATGTCCACCCCTCCCTGACCCATTTTTTGCGGATTTTTGAGGGGCGGACATGCCCGTTTTCCACCTCTTCACACACTCGCACACTTAAATATATATTAAAGCCTCATTCATTTTGATAAAACACCTGCAAAAATGTTTTTTATGCATTAATTGATTACTGACTTGTTTAATCAATTAGAAATGCTTTTTATAATGGTTAATTGATTAGCACATTAGGGTTAATCGATTAACTCATTTGTAATGCCTCAACGTCAATTAAGGAAGCCTTCGATTGATTATCACATTAAGGTTAATCAATTAACTCATTTGTAATGCCTCTAAATCTTTAAGAGAAGTTGTTATTTAGATATTGAGATTAGTTAATTAAAATATCTATTTGGTTTCTTGAGCTTAGGGAATGAAAAACTCTATTTGAATTCAATATTATCCTATTACAAATTTTGTTTGGTTTGGAGATTAGCATTTTAAAATCTCTTGTTTGCTTCATGAGAGTAGCCCGTTAAAATCTATGTTAGGTAATAAGAAGGTATGTAGGCATAACTGTTGGAGGCAACTCGAGAAGGTCAGCGAGGGAGCACTTTACTTGGGACACACCTTTGTGAGAGACACACCACATCTACACCTAAAGCCTTAAGGTTTTAGGTGGAGATGTGGTGTGTCTCTCACAAAGGTGTGTCCCAAGTAAAGTTCTCCCTCGTTGACCCCTTCGAGTTGCCTCCAATAGTGGTGTAACAGCCCGAATTTAATTAACTGACTAATTAAATTAAATAAGGATTTATTTACTTGATTTGGACGAAGTTTGATAATTAATTGGATCGTCAGTGTTATTGAGAAACATGTTCGGATTATTAAATGAAGTTGGAATTTATTCGGTTAATCAAAGAATTAATAAAGTGGAATATGTAGAAAAATAATATTAGAAATAATATTATTATTGGATTTTTATTTAATTGAGATAAAGTCGGATTTAATTGGATTAATTGGAAAATAACATTAAGGGTAATAATATTATTTGTTGGAGCATAATTATTTATTTGAACTACTCTATTTCATCAATTGGGCCTAATTAGTTAGGAAGTGGAATTATATGGGTTAAGCCCAATATGAATAATATAGTAAGGGTTGGAAGAGTAGATGTATCATAACTTTGTTCATTTGCAAAAGAAGAAGAGAAGGGAGACTAAGAGAGGAGAAAGGAGAAAAAGCTAGGGGAGGAACAACAAGGGAGAAAGCTAGGGTTTGAAGCACATTGAAGAGGTAAGGGGGAGAATCGTTATTATTATGGGTTAGTATGATTGGGTCAATGGGTAGATTAACATCAACTGATTATTGTGTAGAAATTAGAATTTATTTTGAAATAATGTGCTATGCTGTGGAATTGGGAGAAAACAGAACAAATTAATGGAACGAACCATATAGGCCACGACGAATTGGTCTGCAGCTTTTTTCTAATGACGTCCGACATTAATAGTTATGTTTGCATTTTGCTTCACTGTGTCTGTTTGTTTCATATACCATGTTGATTAAGAGTATATATATAGATAATGGGATACTATAAATGAAGACCCCACTTGGCCATGGTGTTTACGTTTTCCAGCTAGTGCCTATGTACTAAAATTGTTCACTTTTATTTCATGTTGTTGTAGCAACCTGCCCTAAAAATTAAGACTTAGAGTCGCCACCTATTCTGAAGGGCGAATAGGAAACCCTACGCAGTTTAGAGATCGGGGTAAGTTATTATAATCAGGTTGAGGGAAGGTGTTAGGCACCCTCAACCCTTTCCTATTGGCTTTGAATCTAGGGTAACAGTTTTATGGCTAAAATATTGAGGTTTAATATCTAAGGAAGTCAATAGGGGAAAAATTGAGATTTTAGGGAGGGGGACTCGCCTTGGTTATCCAAGTGCGTACGTATCTCCTTAGGGAGAATCAGAGTCAACGTAGTTCGGGCACAGGGTTGTACGCCTTAGAATTTGATTATGGAGGTTGTTTGAAGTTGTTTCAAAGGCTTCTTGAATGGCCTTATCGCAGTTGTTGAAATACGAAGTTCGAAGGTATTTTGAATTACCTTGTCGTAGTTGTGAACATCGCAGTGTTTGAAGGGATGTAAATCCGTGGTATCGTGGTTTAGTGTGTTTTAGATGTTTGGGCGTACAAACCTGATTTGATATGGCACTGTTAGATGCGGTGATCAATAGATTTGATCAGTATAGCTAACAGATTAGTAGGCATTGCTGGTTACTCAGATCGATAGATTGATCGTCGCAGGCAGCAAATTAAGTGTGTTTTAAATTTATGTATTTTTTATCTCTTGTCTAATGCGACTAATAGATTTAGTCGGGTCGAGAAGAGAATTAATGTTAATGTTTTATTCTTTTTATCTCTCGTCTAATGCGACTAATAGCTTTAGTCGGGTCGAGGAGAGAATTATTCAAGAATTAATAAAATCAATAAATGGGCAATGGGATCGGGAAAACCCTAATCTCCTAAGGTTTTGTGTTTTATAATAATTAAAACTAATTAAATGAATTAAATCGATATAAATCGAAATAATCGGGGGAAAATCCTAAATCATTCTAAACCTTAACCCTTAATTTATATGCTAATCCTAATTCCAATTGAATAACTTAACTAAATCAAGCAATACCAATTAATGTTTAACCTAAACAATTTAAATAATAAAGTAAATAAAATTAAATAAAAGAAAAATACAAAAACCTAGGCATGATCTAGTGAGGGAGCCTCTTGCAAGTGCACCATGGGGAGGCAACCATCTAGCCTTCAGATTCAGGCATAGCAACATCCAAGGGTCTGGAATGGCGGGTACGTGGTGGTCTCATGTAGGCTGAGTGTACAGGATCGGTAAATAAGTAATTTGATAAAATTATGGTAGCCAAGGGGAATCGAACCCAGGCTCTTCTGTTTGCCAACGAGGATTCTTGCCAACCATGCTGTGATGCCCATTTGTTATTCTTAGTATGCCCACATCATTTTACACAAACAAAGTCCAAGAAAATCAAACAAACAACAAAAAGAAACTGTGCCCGCTGTATTCATCTGTTAGAACGTACGGGTATCTTCCTCCTTTGGGAATACGCAGAGATTAGATCCATGGTGGTGGCTCGACACCGACGATGGGTGTGCGTGGTGGTTGTGCGTTAATGGAGGATCTGTGCGGAGGAAGAACGTTGTTGTCGTTGGTGTGTGTGGCTGATGGTTGGGGAAGGCCGGCGCGGGTAGTGGCCGGTGAGATCTCGATCGGAGAGGAGGGAGTTGGCCGGTTGGAGCAGCACGGTCGTGCAGACTGGAAGCGAGGCATTGGCAATCAGGGCGGTTCCGGCGAGGACGAAGGCACTTTGATTTCGTTCAAAATTTGTTCTCCAATCCTCCTTGTCCAGTTCTGCTTTCGATTCGGAATACGTGGGAATTGATTCTTTTTTTGTATTTTGAAATTTTTATGATGATGTAGATGATAATTTGTTTGCTTTGATGAGGAATGTATTGGTATGAAGAACAACGAAGGTTAGTATTATGGCTTCATGGATTTGGTTGCAGGTGAAAAGTATGTGTAGAAGGTGTGGAAGTTAAAATACCGCAAATGTGAAAGTGTGAATGGGTGTGGAATTTGTACATGAGAACGAGAGTGTGTAGGTTAGGATTCGGGGTGAATGGAGTTGGCCTCCCCTAATTGTTAGAAAACTTATCTATTTATAATCAACATTAGGGTTTTCTACACCTAATGGGCCTATTGCCCAATTAACTTAACAATTAAAAAAACTAAAAAGAATCCTTATAATAATAATAATAGTTGCATTAATACTAATCCTAATAATAACTAACACTAATTGATAATAATAATAGTTAATCATAATATATACAAATTCTATAATAATAACCCTAGATAATATTAATAATAACATCACCTAATATTAATATTAATATTAATAATAATATTAAATACTAATAGTTAGAAGTAATAAAAATTACTAATAATAAATCCAGAAAAAAACGCAAATGTTAGTAAAAGGAAAATAATATTAACAATTGATGAAATCCTTGAAACACTTGTTAATCGCACCCCATTTATTTCTCAGGATATTTTATAAGAGGGCGGGTTTGACAATAGGAATGTCAAACCCCATGACTCTTAATTTTGACCCTTGATGAATTAAAAGATATAGATCTGATCGGGCAAATTTTGGGGTATGACAGCTGCCCCTGTTCAATCTTCTTAAACCTGAAGAGTCGGATAGGCACGTCTGCCTATCGTAATTTAAAGGTAGAAGATGATTGAACACTGAAATGCCCTGAAATTTGCCTTTGTTGGGAAGAAATTCCATGGGAGATGGGCTTACAGATGCCACCCAAGGTAAATACCCCTCTCTTGCGAAGCAGATGCTTTCGAAAGGGATTACTGTGTTTCGATTGTAGCACGGCCTAAAAAGGCAACCTGAATTTTATGCAATGTTATGATGCATGCGATGTATGATGCAGTGAGCTTCTCAAAATAAATGAGAGCGGTGTATGTATATGCATTATGTATGAATGAGGTATGTTAGTTGAATGATGCATGATTGTAGTTGAAGCATGTTAGTAGCTTTGAAAAAGAGAAAAAAAAACCTTTGTTTTGATGTTGATGATGTTTTGGAGAAGATCACTGCCGAGGGACTAACGTGATAAACCCAATTGAAAAATCTTTAGAAAATCTTGTTGTGAAACCCTTTGTGAAACCCTGTTTGCCTGGAAAAGCTCCTAGAGAGGATAAAATACGTCTTAAAGAAGACTGCCTGGAAAGGCTCCTGACAAGGATGGAATATGTCTTAAAGAAGACTGCCTGGAAAGGCTCCTGAAAAGGATGGAATATGTCTTAAAGAAGACTGCCTGGAAAGGTTCCTGAAAAGGATGGAATATGTCTTAAAGAAGACTGCATGGAAAGGTTCCTTAAAATGACTGATAGTATTCATTTGATTGTAGAGTGACCACTATGTGGTTGAAATGTATTGATAACTCCGTGTAGGAAATCCTGATATGGGAAAATAAATCCCTGCACCAATAGGGTCATTTGCGAGGGTTATCGCAAACTCACCTGCACCAATAGGATCATTTGCGAGGGTTATCGCAAACTTACCTGCACCAATTGGATCATTTGTCCTGGCTCGGACAAATTTCACCTGCACCATTTGGATCATTTGCCCTGACTCGGACAAATCTCACCTGCACCATTAGGATTACCTGTTATAGTTCTGACAAGCTCACCTGCACCAATAGGAGTCACTTGCCTTGGTTCAGACAAGTTTACCTGCACCAATAGGAATCTCTTGTCCTGGTTCGGACAAGTTTACCTGCACCAATAGGAATTATTTGCTATAGTTCTAGCAAACTTACCTGCACCAAAAGACTTACCTGCCATGGTTTTGACAAGCGTACCTGCATAAGAAGAGATCATTTGTTTGGAGACTCACGACTCGAGGGTCGGAGAATAAACCAGTCACAACACGAAGGTTGGAAACCGGGCTTTTGTAGTATTTTGAATGCACTAGATGATATGCATATGCTAATGCGTATGTATGTATGTTGATGCTGATGCTGATATCATCCCCAAGATTTTATCTCCTTATTGAACTTGTTTAAACCATATTTGCACCTACACCACGGCTATGCTTATGCCGGCTTGGTAATGTTTATGTATGCGGGTAATGCTTATGCTCATGCATATGTTTGGTTGGTGTAATGAGTGGAACAATGTAACGTCTTCTGTAAGATTACCTGAAAAGGTTTTTGGAATGGATGTGAATGTTTATCTTAAAGAAGACTATCTGAAAAGATTTTTTTGAAATGACGACGCTCGTCTTAGCAAAGACTACCTAGAAAGGTTCTTAGAAAAAGACTGTCTTAAGAGGACTACCTGAAGAGGTTCCTAGAAAGGACCGTAGGATTTGTCTTAAAGAAGACTACCTCAAAAAGGTGTGGTGTAATGTATCGACCAATGTATGTAATGCATGATTTGTATGTATTTGCATGATGCTTCAATGATAGGTTGTTAACAACCAAAGCGTGTATAGCTTGCTAATGTTGTAAGGTTGTTGGATGCTGGCGCGATTTCCCAATACCTATTTCTTGAACTTTGTAGTTAGGAGAAAGATTGATTCGAGGTTGTCAAGCATGAAGACGCCTTTTCCTTTTGTTATGCGCCTTATGGATTTGATATCCAATGCCCCAATGTTTAGTGGAAAAGATGCCTATGATCTCCAAGCCATGAAAGAAGTGCCCCGAGAAATAACCTTGTCATATGCTTTGACGTTTAGATTGAAGGGTATGCCCTTGATCTCTAGGATATGGAAGGCTATCCATAATGTTCTATCCTTTTGAATTTGAATTCTTCCCATGTTTAGCATGCCCCTGTTTGCCGTTGCTTCGAGATGTGCCCCAAGTCGATTGAACCTTAGGAAGAATGCCCCCAGTTAATAGGATTTTTGCTCGTATGCCCCTGCGATCCTTGAGTTTTTGCCCCTGTTAAGGGGAACCCCCTAGATGTGATTCCCCCCATTCCAGAGTCTTTATTAGAAAGATCGCCTTTGATTAAACCAATTTCGAGGTCTCCTCGATGCTAAGTTATACTTGTAGATGACGTTGTACCCTTTGGGAAGTAACTCCAATGCGATGCGTATGCATGTTTTGAAATCGAAGTCCGTTATGAATTAGGACTGGATGATTAGAAATGAATGCTTGAAGAAGCGTGGTGATTAGAAGTAGTTTTAACAAACATAGGAGTCAGTATAACAAATCCTGCTTAATATGCTTTCGTAGTTAACCTTGCCTCAATTAGGACTTTTGAATGTTGTAACTTGGCCTGGTTCATGTTTTAAGAAACAATGGATATAAGGCTCAAAATTTTATTTATCCCACCCCTTTCTCCTTGATATTCTCCAGATCCTAAAAATTCGCCTAATCCAATGGATGTGCTTTGTTTGCAAGAGAATCGCTTCAGTTTTGACGTTGAGTAGAAGCCTTAGTAGAGATCCAAGCGTTGATGAGAATGTTGTAAAGATCCAAGCATTGATGTGAAGTTTCGATGATTTAGCAGTCACAAGATTATCCTTTGTATTTCGCCTTTGTTTTTATCCCTTACTTTTGCATGAATCAATTCTTTTGGAGTTTGATCCATCGGGATGCCCTAAATTTTGCCTAAGTCATTTTTGTTTTCTTTTATAAAATTTTCTGTTTTGACTTAGCGGGCGCTTTTCTCCTTTTTTGTTTGAACGCTTCTTTTGAAATATTGATCCTTGGATATTGAATGTTGTGACTGTCATGTTGATTTTGGTTTGCAAGCTTCGACTTTGATACTTCCTCGATCTTGAATGATGTATTGAGGAAGAAAATTGTTGTGAATGTTATTTCCATTGCTTCCTCAATCTTAGATGAACACGAGGAAGAAAATATGCTTGAACCTTTGCTTGAATCCTTGCTCGGATTGACTGATTCTCTTGACAACCGAAATACACCATTGAATTAGTTGAAATCTACCCTGCCCCTGGTTGAAATCAAGGTTTTTTTTTGAAAAGTAGAAACAAACTTCAACTTCTGGCTCGAGGGGGTAACGAGGGATTAACATCCTTATATCTCCACTGTTTGGGAATTGAAGCAATGCCTGTACATCCTCGGCTCGGTCTTACCTTGAAAGCATATGTTTAGCTGGACTTAGTTATTTGTATTCGTCATTCTCCTTCATGTTTGTTAATAACCCTAAATTTGAAATAGAATAGAATAGAAGCGTGCGAATGAAGCGGATGAATTGATTCCAAAACCTGTATGGTCATCCCATTAGAATTGCTAATCCGAAGGTACAACTTTTATCCTGAGTAACACTTAGCGATCGTAAGGATTGAAATTATGAGCATGATAAACACCTATTGATCCTAGGGACAATCTCCTTTGTAAATCCGTTAACCTTGTTTTACTCCTTAGCTCATGGACTTGTAGAAGGGAAGGGTAACCTCGAACGCTCCTTGGGCACGTCAAACCTGTCGGGAATAAATTTGGTTAGCGGTGGGTTTTCTTCGTATCGGAACTTCATGAGTTTCCTTTGACTGAACCTCTTTTGCTTTTCCTAAGGATAGTGTAACACCATTCGCAACCTTCATCGCTTGTAAATTGACGAAGAAAATCTAGGACCCTTTTGCCCCTTGGTGTGGGGTTAACATATGTCGCTTTCTCTCCATCGTAGTTATGCATCTTTGTTCAGGGTATTGCCCCAGTTGGACTGACCCTTGCCCCTAGGTTATCGTAGAGCCTCCTTGTAAGTTTGATATGTTCTAAGATGTGAAGGATAGAAAAACACTTAGAAAGGGGGGGTTTGAATAAGTGTAGCTTTAAAAACTTGACAGATAAAAATAAATTGCACAGTTATTTTTATCCTGGTTCGTTGTTAACTAAACTACTCCAGTCCACCCCCGCAGAGATGATTTACCTCAACTGAGGATTTAATCCACTAATCGCACGGATTACAATGGTTCTCCACTTAGTCAGCAACTAAGTCTTCCAGAGTCTTCTGATCACACACTGATCACTCCAGGAACACTGCTTAGATACCCTCTAAGACTTTTCTAGAGTCTACTGATCCACACGATCACTCTAGTTACAACTGCTTAGATAACCTCTAAGACTTCCTAGAGTATTCTGATCCACACGATCACTCTAGTTCCTTACAACTTAATGTAATCAATTCTAAGAGTATTACAAATGCTTCTTAAAAAGCGATAATCACAACTGTGATATTTCTCTTAATCGTTTAAGCTTAATCTCACTAAAATATTACAACAGCAATGTAGTGAGCTTTGATGAAGATGAAGATTCTGAGTTTTGATTTGAACAGCGTTTGAGCAAGTTTAATATGAGTTGTTTTGGTGCAGAATCGTTAACCTTGCTTCTCATCAGAACTTCATATTTATAGGCGTTGGAGAAGATGACCGTTGAATGCATTTAATGCTTTGCGTGTTCCGTACAGCATCGCATTTAATGTTATACGCTTTTGTCAACTACCTCGAGCCTTGTTCACGCTGTGTCTACTGACGTAGCCTAGAATAGCTTATAACGTTCCTTTTGTCAGTCAGCGTAGCTTGCCACTTGTACTTTCTTCTGATCTGATGTTTGCGAATACAACGTTTGAATATCATCAGAGTCAAACAGCTTGGTGCATAGCATCTTCTGATCTTCTGACCTTGAAGTGCTTCTGAGCATGATACCATCAGAACTTCAGTGCTTCTGTTCTCTTGTTCTTCTGATGCTTCCATAGACCCATGTTCTGATTCTGCTTCGACCATCTTCTGATGTCTTGCCAGACCATGTTCTGATGTTGCATGCTGAACCCTTTGAGACAAAGCTTCTGAGCGCTGAATTATGCGTACTCTTTATATATTTCCTGAAAGGGAAATTGCAATGGATTAGAGTACCATATTATTTTAAGCAAAATTCATATTATTGTTATCATCAAAACTAAGATAATTGATCAGAACAAATCTTGTTCTAACAATCTCCCCCTTTTTGATGATGACAAAAACATATATAAATGATATGAATTTGCGATCAGAAAGAATAGACGGCAAAAGACAAATTACACAGCTATAGCATAAGCATATGAATATGTCTCCCCCTGAGATTAACAATCTCCCCCTGAGATAAATAATCTCCCCCTGAAATAAATACTCGAAGAACTTTAATAAAAGACTTCCCTGATTATTTCGGTAGAGACGATCATATAAGCTTCTGTCTTCAGAGAATTCATAGCTTCTGACTTCTGCTTCCATTGGATAGCTTCAGAACTAGAATTTCTTTAGATCCTTAGAACACTCACAGCTTCTGATTCCTGCTTCCATCTAGGACAGCTTCAGAACTTGAATTTCTTTGATCTTCTGAACATTCACAGCTTCTGACTTCTGCTTCCATCTAGGACAGCTTCAGAACTTGAATTTCTTTGATCTTCTGAACATTCACGGCTTCTGATTTCTGCTTCCATTTAGGACAGCTTCAGAACTTGAGTTTTCTGGATCTTTAGAACATTCGCAGCTACTGATTTCTGCTTCCCTCGGATAGCTTCAGAGCTTTGAATTTCTACCAACATCACTTCATGCTAGATTTGTATCAGAACATTGTTGAATGTACCAGAGCATCATCTGAGCATCTCTACATCCTGAAATGTTACAGAACAAAAAACTAAACGACAAAAGTCAGCATGAACGAGTCAGAACATAAAATGTATATTCGAACACATTATATGTATCAGAGCCATATAGGCTAAAATAATGTATCAGAGCAAATAGAATTTTGTCAGAACAAATAGACAAATATGGATCAAATTCTATCTTCTTTCTTGCTTCTGATTTCTGAAGCTTGATAGCACTCAGCTTGCTTCAGTTTCCATGGTTTTGCTTCTTGTGTTTGCTTTGAAGATTCTCTTCACTTCTTTATACCTGCAAAACACTTAAACCATATAGAACTTGCAGTTCTTGTTAGTGAATGTGTGGGAGCTTTGCCCAACAACTGATAGATTTAATCAAATCATTTATCATTTATCTTTCTCCCCCTTTTTGTCATATCATCAAAAAGCAAAAAAGATTCAGAGATAAACCAACGAAACACACGGAGGAAGAAAGATGATTTCATTGAAGTTCAAACATCAGGTATGGAAGTACATGAAGACAAGAAAGATCAGATGCACAAAGACAGATGCAACGAACAGAAAGAAACAACACAGACTCAATCTAAGATGGCCCTAGTCTTGACAAGATCTTGGTCAGCATCTCTTGAACCATATTGTTGTGTCCTTCTTGCCTCACCATGAAAGCACTATACTCAGCATTGAGTGAGCTTTGCTCATCCTGTCTCTTCTGAATTTCTTCTAGAGTCCTTGCAAGACGAGAAGATTCATCAGAAGAAGCTTCACCGCTTTCAACCACAGGAATAGCATGTTGATTTGCAGCTTCCATAGATAGATCATTTGCAGGGATTTCCTCAACAGGAACAGTTTTAGCAACATGATCTTCAGCATCTGCTTCTTGCATAGAAACATCTCCATATTCTGCAGCAGGAATTTCCGATTCTCCATTCTCAAGTGCCTGAAGAATGGCAGCGAGATTCCTGGGAGCAGAAGGACCTTCAACTTCTGGTGGGTCAACAACTTCTGGAATGACCAAGCTTGGGTCTTTCTTAGAAGGGTTTTCCCTCAGAAAGTCAAAAAGAGTCTTGAAGTCTCCTAGCAGAACAGGATATTGAGGTATCCAGACCACAATCTCCCTGCAAGGATTGGCTTCCAATGCAGCAGCCAATCTTAATTGTTCCATCTCATCCAAGAAGGGCTTCTCTTCCAACAGATGTCTTCCTTTGAGACTAGCAAACCAGAAGTCTTCATAGTTCCTCAGAATTCCACGAGGCCGTGGGGCAGCAGCTACACAGGCTTCCTGAAGTTCTATAAACAGAGCATCTGATTCTCTGCGAAAGATCCTCCAGAAGTTCCGCATAGCAACATCATTCAATCCAGAACTTTCAGCAATTCTGAGAGTATCAAAGGTACTTCTGAGATTCCTCTTTATGTTTTCAAAAACTACACCAATAGGATATACAGGGCGGAATTTTATTTGGGTTTTTGAAAAGGCAGGGTTGGAAGTGAAGTACGGATGAGGTTCTCTATCCAACCTATAAGACGATTCTGCTTCAGTATCAGAATCTAACACTACCACTTCAGCTTCAGGACGAGGCTTGGGAGTGTAGTTGCAATCACGGAGCAGCTGCTCATGTGATGCAGAGGTTGGAAAAGGAGAATCACAAGGATTGTTTTGAGAGGTGGAGGGAGTATGTTCAAGGGTGGCATTGAGAGAAGGTTGAGATGGAAAGAGAGTTTGAAGAGGTGGTATATCCAGAACAGGATTTATGGTAGGTGGAGAGGGAGGAATGGTTAAAGGAGAAGATCGAGGTGTAAGAACATGGACAAAGACAGGTGATTCTGATGTGGCTTTTTCTGGTTCAGGTGTGGGGACAACCTCTATTGGCGCAGCTTCTGAACAAACAGCAGGAACAGAATTAGGTTCAGAAATGCATATACCTTTGGAACCTCTCAGAAAAGCTTTGGCCACATCCTCAGTCTTCTTCTGCTTCTTACTCTTCGGCTCTTCAAAAATCTTTGTTTTGCCGCTAGCGATTTCTTTCCTTCTGACATATGCCAGAACTTCTGGTTGATTCTCAGCCTCTTGAGAGATATTTTCTTCATCAGATTCTTGAAGAATCATCTTTCTTTTTCCGAGTTTCTTCTTCTCAACAACTCCAACAATCTCAACATTGTTATTAGACTTCTTCTTCTTCTTCTCAGCTTCCTTCTTTTTCTTCTCAAAATCAGCAGAGACAGCCTTAGCAACCTTTGCAATGACTTCTTCTGGGACCATTTCTTTATTGGTGGTAGCAGCAGGATGATCAAACTTTCTTTTGGTCCTTTCTTCCTTCTTACGATTCACTCTAATAGGAGCACCTTTGTCTTGATCTTTAAGACTCTTATCCTCTTTTTGTGACTTCAGATACTTAGTTCTGACTTCAGGTACCTCACTATTGAAGAAGGTTTCAAAGTCAGCTAGTACTGGTTTTCTTCTGATTCTTGTTCCAGCTAGAGGTTTAGGAACTTTGAGGATAGTGTCAATAATTTTCATCTTCTTCAAAGAAAAAGCATTCAGACAGGCTCCAGAGGTGACAGCAAGGTTTTTGATAATACCTTCAGACTCCAGACTCTCAACAATCTTGGAATGCACCAGAAGGTTTGTAATAATTCTACCAAAAGGAATGATTGTTCCACCATTTTCTTTTCTGAAAGCGTTTCTGGACTCCTTTACTGCTTTCCACATATGGTTGAAGATAATGTAAATCGCATCAACCTTCTTCTGAGTGGCAATGCAATACAGAATATACCTTTGATCATTATTGATGAAATCCGGGGCATGTGTTGATTTCCTATGGTAGAAACACCCAAGAAGGATCTTTGTCCAGATTCTGTAGACATCTTTCAAATCCTTGACGTATTTTGTTTTCTTGACATTTAGATAGAGAGTGGATAGAACATCTCCCAAATCTGCCCTTTGATCAAACTCATAAACCCCTTCAGGGTTTTTCAGATCAAACATCATTCTTAGGATGTTTTCAGTAATAACAACAAACTTTCCATGGACAAAAGAAAGTATAGATTTTGGAGCAACCACAGCATGTGCCCAGAACTCCTTGACAAGATCCGGATAAACTGGACCAACAAACTCAGCAAACAACGAGGTCCATCCTTGAAAGATGATGTCTTCTTTAAGGTGAAATTGGTTTTCTTCAATGTTGTCAAAGTCAACCATGAGTTCACACAGAACTTCCAATTCATCTTTAGGAATGGAGCATGCAACAACAGGAGTGAGTTGCAAAGTTTCTTCTTGGAGATGATGAGGAACAGATGACTCAGCATTTTGGAATGAGAAGGCAGCCATGGATGCAGAATGAACAAAAACGAACAAGAAGAGCGAACTGGGTTTTCGATTAGGGTTTTTAGAAAACGGCTAAGAACTTTTCAAACGAGAGAATGCAACGAGAGAGAGAGAGAGAGACAAGGGAGCGAAAAAGATGTAAGATATGATTTGAAAAGAATATATAGAGACGGATTTGAAAAAGGAAAATAATAAGAAATATAAACTGAACAGTTCCAGAATCAAAAGAAATCAATTTTATTAAATGATGAGTGACGTAAGGAGAGAGAACGTGGTAAATGAAATGATTTAAAACAGTTACCTAGGTCGGCGTCTTTTCAACTGCACGCTTTGTACAAACCGTACAGACACGTGTTCACCATAAGATAATAGATGACAGCTGTAAATTTCAGAATAGACTTTACGCCTTCAGATTCTGATCACTGCTTCTGATCTGATCAAGTTTCTCTTCTGGAAACATTCCTTCTGAAGTGTGCTGATATAAATCTGAATGATCTTCTGATTCATTACTTCTGATATACATAGCTTCTGGAGATTCACTTCTTTGTTCTGCAGCTTCTGATACGACAAAAATGTATCTGCAGAAATTCTTAAGCGCTTTGTTTCATCAGAAACAAGTTTATCATCAAACCAGATATTTATTGATTCGTCCACAATCAATGTTTCAAAGTTGTATATTCTGTAGCATTTAACATCATTGCTATAGAAACAAACAAAACAGATGGTTCCAAGACTAACAAACTTTCTTTTCTGATCTCCTACAAGCATAGTTTCTTCAACAGATTTAAGAACCAGAACTTGGAAGACAATCTTTCTTCCCTTCAAGTGTTGAGACCAACTTGAGTCCAGGAGACATGTCATGTTGACTTTTATCTTCTTTGTCACCAAGAGAATCTGCAAAAGAAATAGTCTTTTTCTTTGGTACCCACATTTTCTTGGGTCCTTTCTTGTTAGATTTTCTCAAGTTCTGATTGAACTTGGTTTTAACATTGTAAGCAATAGGAGGAACAGCATGATAATTTTTAATGTGAGTTCCATGATATTTCCTAGGTTGTGTCACATGCTTTTTGGTGTGTGTTATGTGAAAACTTTGAGCATGTGAAGTGTGCCTAATATCATGGGAGTGGCCATACTTGAACTGATCATACAATGGCTTGTATGTGAGTTTCATTTCATCAACAGGTTCAAGTTTGTATGGGGTTTCACCCTCAAAACCAATGCCAACTCTTTTGTTTCCAGACACAGCATATATCATAGAAGCTAGCTGACTTCTGCCAATACTTCTAGATAAGAACTTCCTGAAACTTAAATCATATTCTTTCAGAATATGGTTTAGACTAGGAGTGGATTTTTCTGAATCAGAAGGAGGTCCAACATTATTGGATAATTTTAAAAGTTTTTCTTTTAATTCAGAATTCTCCAACTCAAGTTTCTTTGTTTCAAATTCAAATAGCTTTTTCAGCTTTTTGTATTTGAGACTAATCTGAGACTTGAGTTCCAGAAGTTCAGTTAGACCGGAAACTAACTCATCTCTAGTAAGTTCAGAAAATACCTCTTCAGAATCTGATTCTGATGTAGATTCTGATCCGTCATCTTCTGTCGCCATCAGCGCACAGTTAGCCTGCTCATCTTCTGAATCATATTCTGACTCATCCCAGGTTGCCATAAGACCTTTCTTCTTATGAAACTTTTTCTTGGGACTTTCCTTCTGAAGATTTGGACATTCGTTCTTGTAGTGTCCAGGCTCATTGCATTCATAGCACATGACCTTCTTCTTGTCAAATCTTCTGTCATCAGACGATTCTCCACGTTCAAAATTCTTTGAACTTCTGAGGCCTCTGAACTTCCTTTGCTTGGTCTTCCAGAGTTGATTTAGCCTTCTGGAGATCAAGGATAGTTCATCTTCTTCTTCAGATTCTGATTCTTCAGGATCTTCTTCTCTAGCCTGAAAAGCGTTAGTGCATTTCTTGATATTTGATTTTAATGCAATAGACTTACCTTTCTTTTGAGGCTCATTTGCGTCCAGCTCTATTTCATGACTTCTCAAGGCACTGATAAGCTCTTCCAGAGAAACTTCATTCAGATTCTTTGCAATCTTGAATGCAGTCACCATAGGACCCCATCTTCTGGGTAAGCTTCTGATGATCTTCTTTACGTGATCAGCCTTGGTGTATCCCTTGTCAAGAACTCTCAATCCAACAGTAAGAGTTTGAAATCTTGAAAACATCTTTTCAATGTCTTCATCATCCTCCATATTGAAGGCTTCATACTTCTGGATTAAAGCTAGAGCTTTAGTCTCTTTGACTTGAGCATTTCCTTCATGAGTCATTTTCAAGGACTCATATATGTCATAGGCCGTTTCCCTGTTAGATATCTTCTCATACTCAGCATGAGAGATAGCATTCAGCAAAACAGTTCTGCATTTATGATGATTCCTGAAAAGCTTCTTCTGATCATCATTCATTTCTAGCCTTGACAGCTTTACGCCACTGGCATTTACTGGATGTTTGCTTCTCATCAGAACTTCATATTTATAGGCGTTGGAGAAGATGACCGTTGAATGCATTTAATGCTTTGCGTGTTCCGTACAGCATCGCATTTAATGTTATACGCTTTTGTCAACTACCTCGAGCCTTGTTCACGCTGTGTCTACTGACGTAGCCTAGAATAGCTTATAACGTTCCTTTTGTCAGTCAGCGTAGCTTGCCACTTGTACTTTCTTCTGATCTGATGTTTGCGAATACAACGTTTGAATATCATCAGAGTCAAACAGCTTGGTGCATAGCATCTTCTGATCTTCTGACCTTGAAGTGCTTCTGAGCGTGATACCATCAGAACTTCAGTGCTTCTGTTCTCTTGTTCTTCTGATGCTTCCATAGACCCATGTTCTGATTCTGCTTCGACCATCTTCTGATGTCTTGCCAGACCATGTTCTGATGTTGCATGCTGAACCCTTTGAGACAAAGCTTCTGAGCGCTGAATTATGCGTACTCTTTATATATTTCCTGAAAGGGAAATTGCAATGGATTAGAGTACCATATTATTTTAAGCAAAATTCATATTATTGTTATCATCAAAACTAAGATAATTGATCAGAACAAATCTTGTTCTAACAAGATGAACCCCTTAATAACTAGATACATCTTGAGTGTATCTACGAGGGAACTTCTTTGTTGAACTAATCCTTGCTTGATGACAACCTTCACTGTATTTATAATTTTGTTACGACAAGGCATAGACATGCGGCTGGCGTGGTGAAAGGCATTCTTTTTTTTTTCTCCTTGTGAGACCAAGTTCGTTCTCGATAATTTATCCTCTTTTCTCTATAGTCTAATCTTTTGATTTTCTTCGGGAATTTCGGGAAACCGGCTAGCACGGTAAGTATGGATGCGGGCGAAGATGCAAATGTAAATGTATGAATGCATGAAAATACAAATGCATGCGTACGCGAGAGACTCCTTGTATGGTAACTCCTTGTATGCAATGCAGACTTGTGACGTATAATCCTAGGGATAGCCTTAGAGGCGACATTAGACCCTATTGAAATTCTTGCGAGATAGATGTTACGACACGCCAATGGAAATCCCTTAGATTAGGGAATATGCAGAAGGTAGCGGCTGGTGACCGTTCAAGACAGTCACCAAGTCTCATGGCCATCGAGAGGCCGTTCGACGTGTACCAACGAAGTTGTCCTTGGTGGGAAGGTTCTCTATGCGGAACACAACCTATATAAGGACGATATCGGATGAAGTGAAATCCCTACAGGCTAGGGATGAAAGATGTATAGATGGGAATCCAAACCCTATAAGTTAGAGGGTGCGCAGAAACAAACATGGAGTGACCGTTCAGGACAGTCACTAGATCTCATAGCCATCGAGAGGCCAATCGAACGCATGCTAATGGAGTTGTCCTTCGGGGAAGGACGCTTTATTGTGAAAACACATAGATGTAAAAGAAAATCCCTATAGGCTAGGGAGTACGTAGGAGTAAGCATGGGGGTGACCGTTCAAGACAGTCACTGAATCTCATGGCCATCGAGAGGCCAATCGACATATGCTAACGAAGATGTCCTTCGTACGAAGGATGCGATTTTAGAAATTAGAATCCCTATAGGCTAGGGAATGTGTAGATGTAAGCACATGGTGACTGTTCAAAGTAGTCACTGGATCGCATGGCCATCGAGAGGCCAATGGACGTGCGTAAACGAAGATGTCCTTCGTGGGAAGGACACGTAGTTGTAAAATACAAAGATATAAAAGGAAACTCCCTACAGGTTAGGGAGTGCGTAGATGCGGGCGCGGAGTGACCGTTCATGACAGTCACTAGGTCTCATGGCCATCAGGAGGCCAATCAACGTGCGTAAAGGTAGATGTCCTTCGTGGGAAGGACATGGTTTTAGAAATAGGGTCCCTGCAGGCCAGGGAAAACGTAGGAAATACCTGCAAAATTTAAAACGCAAGGCATTCGCAGTATATAAATTTCACATAAGCACATAAGCCCTAGGTTCATAGGTCCGGCGTAACGGCTTAGGGTGCCTACCCTTCCCATTGGTATGTTCTAGAAGGTCTCATGGGGTCGTTCGTAGCCGCCGAGACTTTTTGTCTCTTTGGATTTTAGAACAACTCATTTATCCATGAGGTTCGAGTTTTAGGGGTAGGTTCCCAGAGAGATCAGCTAAATACCCAGTCTAGCCCTCAACAAGGTCGAGCCTCGTATCAGACCTTTCCGAATATTTAACCCACTCTGAGTGGAATTATAACAAGACTCGTAGGCGATGTAGTTCCCCTCTGGTCTTAATTATAATTCCCACACTTAGGTTTTAACGCAATTTATAATATCCCAACAAAATACAATAAAATAATAAATATAAAAATATTTAATGAAATTGAACGTAAATGCATGAATAAATTGCAGATGAATAAATAAATAAATAAAAATTTAAATATTTAATAAAAAAAAGGAAAACCTAAATCCTAACCCAAACCCTAATTTAGGCAAACTAGCCAGACCCTAATAGCTAGCCACAAACCTAAATAATTTGCCAAACCTAAACCCTGCCAAAACCTATAGGAGCATAATAGTTCACCATTAAGTGTGTCCCCAGCAGAGTCGCCAGCTGTAGCAACCTGCCCTAAAAATTAAGACTTAGAGTCGCCACCTATTCTGAAGGGCGAATAGGAAACCCTACGCAGTTTAGAGATCGGGGTAAGTTATTATAATCAGGTTGAGGGAAGGTGTTAGGCACCCTCAACCCTTTCCTATTGGCTTTGAATCTAGGGTAACAGTTTTATGGCTAAAATATTGAGGTTTAATAACTAAGGAAGTGAATAGGGGAAAAATTGAGATTTTAAGGAGGGGGACTCGCCTTGGTTATCCAAGTGCCTACGTATCTCCTTAGGGAGAATCAGAGTCAACGTAGTTCGGGCACAGGGTTGTACGCCTTAGAATTTGATTATGGAGGTTGTTTGAAGTTGTTTCAAAGGCTTTTTGAATGGCCTTATCGCAGTTGTTGAAATACGAAGTTCGAAGGTATTTTGAATTACCTTGTCGTAGTTGTGAACATCGCAGTGTTTGAAGGGATGTAAATCCGTGGTATCGTGGTTTAGTGTGTTTTAGATGTTTGGGCGTACAACCCTGATTTGATATGGCACTGTTAGATGCGGTGATCAATATATTTGATCAGTATAGCTAACAGATTAGTAGGCATTGCTGGTTACTCAGATCGATAGATTGATCGTCGCGGGCAGCAAATTAAGTGTGTTTTAAATTTATGTATTTTTTATCTCTTGTCTAATGCGACTAATAGATTTAGTCGGGTCGAGAAGAGAATTAATGTTAATGTTTTATTCTTTTTATCTCTCGTCTAATACGACTAATAGCTTTAGTCGGGTCGAGGAGAGAATTATTCAAGAATTAATAAAATCAATAAATGGGCAATGGGATCGGGCAAACCCTAATCTGCTAAGGTTTTGTGTTTTATAATAATTAAAACTAATTAAATGAATTAAATCGATATAAATCGAAATAATCGGGGAAAAATCCTAAATCATTCTAAACCTTAACCCTTAATTTATATGCTAATCCTAATTCCAATTGAATAATTTAACTAAATCAAGCAATACCAACTAATGTTTAACCTAAACAATTTAAATAATAAAGTAAATAAAATTAAATAAAAGAAAAATACAAAAACCTGGGCATGATCTAGTGAGGCAGCCTCTTGCAAGTGCACCATGGGGAGGCAACCATCTAGCCTTCAGATTCAGGCATAGCAGCATCCAAGGGTCTAGAATGGCGGGTACGTGGTGGTCTCATGTAGGCTGAGTGTACAGGATCGGTAAATAAGTAATTTGATAAAGTTATGGTAGCCAAGGGGAATCGAACCCAGGCTCTTCTGTTTGCCAACGAGGATTCTTGCCAACCATGTTGTGATGCCCATTTGTTATTCTTAGTATGCCCACATCATTTTACACAAACAAAGTCCAAGAAAATCAAACAAACAACAAAAAGAAACTGTGCCCGTTGTATTCATCTGTTAGAACGTACGGGTATCTTCCTCCATTGGGAATACGCAGAGATTAGATCCATGGTGGTGGCTCGAGACCGGCGATGGGTGTGCGTGGTGGTTGTGCGTTAATGGCGGATCTGTGCGGAGGAAGAACGTGGTTGTCGTTGGTGTGTGTGGCTGATGGTTGGGGAAGGCCAGCGCGGGTAGTGGCCGGTGAGATCTCGATCGGAGAGGAGGCATTGGCAATCAGGGCGGTTCCGGCGAGGACGAAGGCACTTTGATTTCGTTCAAAATTTGTTCTCCAATCCTCCTTGTCCAGTTCTGCCTTCGATTCGAAATACGTGGGAATTGATTCTTTTTTTGTATTTTGAATTTTTTATGATGATGTAGATGATAATTTGTTTGCTTTGATGAGGAATGTATTGGTATGAAGAACAAAGAAGGTTAGTATTATGGCTTCATGGATTTGGTTGCAGGTGAAAAGTATGTGTAGAAGGTGTGGAAGTTAAAATACTGCAAATGTGAAAGTGTGAATGGGTGTGGAATTTGTACATGAGAACGAGAGTGTGTAGGTTAGGATTCGGGGTGAATGGAGTTGGCCTCCCCTAATTGTTAGAAAACTTATCTATTTATAATCAACATTAGGGTTTTCTACACCTAATGGGCCTATTTCCCAATTAACTTAACAATTAAAAAAACTAAAAAGAATCCTTATAATAATAATAATATTTGCATTAATACTAATCCTAATAATAACTAACACTATTTGATAATAATAATAGTTAATCATAATATATACAAATTCTATAATAATAACCCTAGATAATATTAATAATAACATCACCTAATATTAATATTAATATTAATAATAATATTAAATACTAATAGTTAGAAGTAATAAAAATTACTAATAATAAATCCAGAAAAAAACGCAAATGTTAGTAAAAGGAAAATAATATTAACAATTGATGAAATCCTTGAAACACCTGTTAATCGCACCCCATTTATTTCACAGGATATTTTATAAGAGGGCGGGTTTGACAATAGGAATGTCAAACCCCATGACTCTTAATTTTGACCCTTGATGAATTAAAAGATATAGATCTGATCGGACAAATTTTGGGGTATGACAGTTGTTGTTCTAATATTGTATTCTGTTTCATCCCATGTGCAATAGTTACTTAGGATACATATATTAGTATGATAAGAGTTGCTAGCAAGAAATAGAAATGGAAATTAAAACTAATTAAGAAATAGAACAAAATACACTAAAAACAGTCCCGTTTTGGTCGAAATAGCCGAATTAAGCAGTATAATTAGTTGTCCGGAATTTGATAAAATTTTACGTGGTAGCTAAGTTTAATTAGTAGATTAGCGTAGTGGTGTTATTTTGTTGAAATTGTGATATTTTACGAATCGACCGAAATTGTGTTTTATTTAAATATTCTTTATAAATAAATTATAACAATTGAGTAGAATTGCCAATAGAGTTGTTAGAGTTGTCAATAGAGTTGTTAGAGTTGACAATAAATTATCATAGTTGTTTTTGAGTTATTAAGAATCATATTTTTAT
This sequence comes from Vicia villosa, assembly GCF_029867415.1. NCBI lineage: Eukaryota > Viridiplantae > Streptophyta > Magnoliopsida > Fabales > Fabaceae > Vicia > Vicia villosa. The sequence continues at coordinate 559,795 of NW_026705546.1, read as the reverse complement.
TTGTTTTGCGTAATTTTGACATGTTTAGAGTTGTTAATGTGTGATGTCGGTGTTTGCTTTTTCGTTGAAACTTTAACAATTCATATCTTTTGAACCGTAACTCCGTTTGAGTCTCCGTTCGAGGCGTTAGAAAGCTAGCGCGATATTCTTTTCAATAAAAATGGTCTTAAGCAATAGAATGCTAGAAAGTGGAAATGGAATAGAAATAGAATTTAATTGAAATTAATATAGTGTGATATTAATTGGTTGATTAAATTCATAGTTAAATTAATTGCAATGAGTTTAATTGATTGGAATATACTCGAAGTTGGACCAATTATTTGGTTTGTCGATAAGTTACGGTATTTTGAGGATTCGTCCGTAATTGTGTTTTGGCTTGAATATGTATGTTGAGAAATATATATTGTCATGCCAATGATGCTGTTTTGATATTGATTCTCTATGGTTAGTTGGTTAGCATTAATTCTAATGATTAATTGCTTGATGTTGAAAATGTGTGTTCATATATAATCGGCAAAAATGAGAGTTAACATGAGATAATATGTTTACTAGTGTAATTGGATTTTGTGAATCGTAGTTGATTAATTGCCTTTTTATATGTGAATAATATATGTGTATTGTGAATGTTGTGTACAATTTGGTGGATAATTCATAGAGTTGAATTATTAATTGGTATGCGGTAAGTTAAGATTGATGAGGTAATCTTAATTGCATAATTGGTTGGTAATTGTACATTCATTCATAGCATAGTCGGCTTTATTGTGGAAGCGGTGAAACTGTGGGTTCACATGGTAATAGACGGTGATCCTTGAATGGAAATAGACGTAGATTACGTTGATCCTTAATTGGAAACATGCGTAGTGGCTTTGGTCTTGTCCGGATCTGAAGCGTGGCTAGATTCTATATGAATCAGAAGCGGTGGAACTTTGGGTCCACATTGGGTACCACATGCATAGAGTCACATGTCTTGCATTGAGTCACATTGGAGTTATGTGATGTTTGAATATATGCATTTATGTGATTATGTGATTGTTATGTGTGCATGAGATGTGATAATTAAATTTGGTGATGTTTGATACATGATTTTGGTGATATATGTGAATGTGTGATAATGATGGTTCGTGTGTATATTTGGAAACATAGTATTGAATCAATTTGAGTATTATATTAATGAACTTGGTTGTATACTTGAATATGTGAAATATATTTGATAGTATGATTTATATGGTTATATAAGGTGTGACGAATTACTTTAATTGTTGATTTAGTCATTGTGCTTTATTATACTTTCTTCATAATGATTTGAATTCTCACCCTTCTGTTTTAATGTTGCCCTCGTTTGGCGACATGCAGGTTCTGGCGTTTAGTAGCTCTTGCGAGACTTAGCTGGAGTTTCTTTTGTGTTTGTTGGAGATTAGGTAGTGAGTTGATGCTCTGGTCATGTAACACTGGGTAGACTAGGCGTGTTGAACTCGTATTTTATTTGTTTATGTATTATGTTATGACTCGTGAATCTGTTTATTATTTACTTGTTGTTCGGAAGGCTTTTAAGCCAAATATTATGATTATGGTTATTTTATGTTGAGATACTTATTGAGATAGATCATGGTATGGGTCATGAATCATTTTATGAAATACATGAGTATTTTTAGTACTTTCCGCTGTGAATGCATATTCTGTATGAATGGTAATTAAATGTTTAGGTGTTATTTGGAATGACCAGGTGTATCATATATTGTAAGTAAATGCTGTCGATTTTTAAAGGCTTTTAGTTTTTGCAAACATCGATGTGACGCCCTTTTATTATATGCATGCTTATTCTCTGATTATATGCTTATTTATTTTGGGGTATAAAAGGGGTGTTACAAGTGGTATCAGGGCCTGGTTTCTATTGAAGGGACAGACTAACTTCTATTGAAATACTTCCCGTAGGTGGTGGACTTCCTGCAGGTGGTGGGTAGAACGTGTTTCGTTGAAGAGTGTCAACGGTGATACAAGTGTATGTGGAAGAGAGAGCTTCAACATGGGGGGTGGGAGCATTGTAGACTCACACTTGAGGGGGAGTGTTGAGAATCAAGTGTGAGGAAGAAGTTCCACATTGATTAGAAAAGGAAAGATAAAACACTTTATAAGTGAGGGAAACCACACACTTATCACCTTAAGGTTTTAGGTGGATATGTGGTGTGTCTCTCTTAAAAAGTGTGTCCCATGTAACATGCTCCCTCAAAATTTCCCCTAACAATGGTATCAGAGCCTGGTTTTGAGTGAAGGGACCGACTAACTTGTATCGAAACACTTCTTGCAGGTGGTGGGCTTCCCGCGGGTGGTGGGTAGAACGTGTTTCGTTGAAGAGTGTCAACAGTGATACAAGTGTATGTGGTCCGCTGTCGCTCGTGGGTCAAAAACGAGTTAATTTTATAAAACTGTAGTACGACGGTAACGGTAACTCGTGTATCGTCTCTCAAGGATTCCTATTCTTATTAACCGAATGTAAGTCGAATTTATGGGGGGGGGGGGTTGGTTTGGTTTCGATTAAACAAAAAAAGTGATTATGAAAAAGTGATTATCAAATAAGCTGAAAAGTCGAATTACTGATTCGGTTCCTATCTATCATCGATTAAGCAATATTAATCTCCTAAGCGGATAATCTATCCCTATTCGACTACAAACTCAGTGACAAGCGCAAAGAGTATTGTACGATGTATAATCCTAATATCCGAATTAAGCAAACGGAGTTAAGCTTCACGAATTAAGCAAACGTGATAAATCATACACGGTGACAAATTAATCAAACGGTAACGTGTTTATTTGTTAGGGTCGTACAATCAATCGAATTGAATCAAAATACTCTATGAAATTCGAATTAAGCATTCAAGAACATAGAACAAAATTGAAAGGAATAAATACTAGATTAACATTAAAATAATCTCAAGGTTGGAACCTGAATACAACAATTCGACAGGATTTGGTTAGTTCTCCATAGAAATTGTACCAAGCTTCCAAATCGTGAATAGTGACAATGATGAACAGTAACCGCGGCTGCTACCCTAAGGGGAAAGAGTACAACCCGTTTTACAATCCAACTGGGTCAAACATACGATCCAGGCCCAAAACTAATTGACCTGAAACTTAACTAAAACTAGTGCTGCAACTTCAACGAATATTCTGGCCCTTCTATAGTCCGATTCTGACTTCGACTCCAACATAAGAATTGTAGCTCTTTCTCTTAGCTTTCCGTCGATTATTAGAACGCCTCAATCGGACTCCTCGAACTCCAGTTATGATCGTTTCCGTGCAGACTGCTAAAGCTGAAAATTAAATACGAAAATCAAATAACAATAAAAATAAATTAAAATATAAAAACATTATAAAATACAAAAATAAGACAAGCAAACCATGGAAATGTATAAGTACAACCATAGAGGAATGTGCATCAAAATGCACTGATCAAATTCCCCCACACTTGAACTTTTGCACTCCGAGCAAAATCAAAAACAAAACAAAGAAAGCACAAATACATCAACAGTTACTCATCCTAGGCTACAAATCTTCTTCAGGTAAGTTTGCATCGACAGGTACTAATCTTGCACACTAAGGACATCGTAAGAACACTAACCACAGATATGCAGACATAAGCCTCCTAAATACACAAACCAATTCAAATCATATTATTATACCATAGCCTAACTTACTCATCCTTTTTGCTCTGTTTCGTTCAGGCGCAATCACATTAAGCCCGTTATCTCCACACACTTATAGTAGGACGACCGGTTAGTGACTGTGATCCTTTTGCACGGGGTTCCGGTACTTACGTGGCATAACCCTTTGTTTACTCAGATGTAGTTGCGGGGGATCGGACCGTAATCCTCCCTACCAAGTTCAGCACCAGAAACCGCTGAACCAACTAACAAAGAGTTTTGAAAACTTTTTTTTTGAAGATTACACAACCGTTGGGTTAAGTGACCGGGTGAGGATAACCAAACTTAGAAGGTGTATTCTCTTTTTCTTTTTTCTTTTTTTTCTTTTCGGAACATTCACTTATATTCATCGGTTTCCCTGCGTAAAGTGTGTGAAAGATGGTGCCGACTGCTGAAATAAACTACTCAAGAGCCGTCAAAGAATGAGAAATTAAGGCTAAAACATAATAACAAATTCAAATCAATTTCCGTATGCAGGAGACTTACGGTGTTAGAACGATACCGATCTTGTGAGTTTTTCCCAAGTCTCCGCAAACCCGACTCAAATCAGTCTATAGCCTAAAACTTTCAAGAAGATGCATTTTTATTGGTTGAAATTAAATAAAAAACTAACAAACAAAAACAAATAAAACAAATGAAACACACGATTTCCTCCCCCACACTTAAACTAAGCATTGCCTCAATGAAAGGACATTACAAATAAAGTAGAGAGAAGGAAAGAAGGACTCCCTGATTAAGTTGCAGTGTAGTTAGGTGCTTCCAAAGAAAGCTCCTCTATGCTGACATTTTCAGGCACCGAACATTCATGGAATAACTTCAGCCGCTGCCCGTTAACCTTGAAGACTTTGTCAGTACCTGCACTTTTTATTTCTACTGCACCATGAGGGAAAACATTAGTAACAACAAAGGGGCCAATCCATTTGGATCGAAGTTTCCCAGCCATAAGCTTAAGGCGGGAGTTAAACAATAAAACCTATTGGCCCACAGAAAATTCCTTCCTAGAAATCATTTTATCATGGAAGTGCTTAGTTTTCTCTTTATAAATCTTAGAGCTCTCATAAGCCTCTAATCTAAGCTCTTCCAACTGTTGTAATTGGAGTTTTCTTTCAATACCTGCTTGTTGCATCTCCAAATTACAACTTTTCACCGCCCAAAAAGCACGATGTTCTATCTCAACAGGAAGATGACATGCCTTACCAAAACAAGTCGATAAGGAGACATCCCAATGGGTGTCTTGAAAGCTGTCCTTTGAGCCCAAAGTGCGTCTTCTAGACGACGGCTCCAGTCTTTCCTGTTTGGCTGCACCATTTTCTCTAAAACCTGTTTGATCTCCCTGTTGGAGATCTCAGCTTGCCCATTAGTCTGTGGGTGATATGCAGTAGAGACTCTGTGCACAACTCCATACTTTCGGAGTAAGGCTTCCATGGTGCGGTTACAGAAATGAGTGCCTTGGTCACTTATGATAGCTCGCGGTATTCCAAACCTGCAAAAGATATTAGATCGGACAAACTCTGCAACAACTTTAGAATCATTAGTCCTAGTGGGGATAGCTTCCACCCACTTTGAAACATAATCAACAGCAAGCAAAATGTAAAGGAAACCAAATGATACAGGAAAGGGACCCATGAAATCGATTCCCCATACATCAAATACCTCACAGAAAAGCATAGGCTGCTGAGGCATTTCACTCTTATGAGTGATGTTTGTACCTGCTATCTGGCACTCTTTACAAGTGCGGTAAGTCTCAAAAGCATCCTTAAAAATAGTTGGCCAATAGAAACCTGAATCAAGGACTTTTCTCGCAGTCCTTTGAGGACCGAAGTGTCCGCCGACTTGAGATGCATGAGAAAATTTCAAAATAGATTCAATCTCATTGTCGGGGACACATCTCCTGATTACCTGATCACTACCAAACTTCCATAGATATGGATCATCCCAAACATAGTACTTGGCATCACTCTAGAGTTTGTGAACCTGTGATCTCGATGCACCTGTAGGAAAAACACCAGCAACAAGAAAATTAACAATGTCAGCAAACCAAGGTGTAATCCCGTGCAAAAGAAACAACTGCTCATCAGGAAAGTCATCCTGAATAGGAAAAGGGTCTTCATCTCTCTCTATCTTGCTCAAGTGGTCAACCACTAAGTTCTCAGCTCCACTTTTGTCTTTAATCTCGACATTAAACTCTTGGAGCAACAACATCCACCGAATCAATATCGGTTTTGCATCCGGCTTCTTCAGCAAGTACTTTAAAGCTGCATGGTCAGTAAAAACAACAACCTTGGAACCTAGCAAATAAGATCTGAATTTGTCAAGAGCAAAAACAATAGCTAGCAGTTCTTTTTCAGTGGTAGTGTAATTTGACTGTGCAGAATCTAAAGTCCTAGAAGCATAGTAAATAACATGGGGAGCCTTGTCAACTCTTTGTGCAAGGACAGCCCCAACAGCATAATTAGAAGCGTCACACATGAGCTCAAAAGGAAGTGTCCAGTCAGGGGGCTGAATGATGGGAGCGAAGGTCAATGCTTCCTTCAAGAAGTCAAACGCTTGTTTGCATTTGTCATCAAAATCGAAAGTGACATCATTCTTCAACAAGTTTGACAGCGGAAGAGCTATCTTGCTGAAATCCTTGATGAAACGCCTGTACAAACCTGCATGACCAAGAAAAGAACGAATCTCGCGAATGCAAGAAGGATAAGGCAGTGTAGAAATCACATCAATCTTAGCAGGGTCAACAGAAATTCCTTTTTCAGAAATAATGTGACCAAGAACAATTCCCTGCTCAACCATAAAATGACACTTTTCATAATTCAACACAAGGTTAGTCTCGATGCATCTTTCTAAAATCAAGCTTAAACTATTCAAGCATGCATCAAAAGAAGAACCATAGACAATAAAGTCATCCATAAACACTTCCATGCAATTTTCAATAAAATCAGAGAAAATACTCATCATGCATCGTTGGAAAGTGCCAGGAGAATTGCAAAGGCCAAAAGGCACCTTCCTGTAAGCAAATGTACCGAATGGGCACGTGAAAGTGGTCTTTTCTTGATCTTCAGGTGCAATATGAATCTGAAAGTAACCTGAAAAACCATCAAGAAAACAATAATGTGATTTACCAGCTAGCCGTTCAAGCATCTGGTCAATGAACGACAAAGGAAAGTGATCCTTTCTAGTAGCCTAGTTCAGTCTCCTGTAATCAATACAAACTCTCCAGCTGTTCTGGACTCTAGTGGGAACAAGTTCATTCTTTTCATTTTTTACCATTGTGAGTCCAGATTTCTTAGGTACAACCTGCACTGGACTTACCCACTTACTATCAGAGATAGGATAAATGATACCTGCTTGCAAGAGTTTGGTTACCTCTTTCTTTACAACATCAAGAATCAAAGAATTAAGCCTCCTTTGGGGCTGCCTTACTGTTTTCGCTCCATCCTCAAGTAAAATCCTGTGCATGCACATCGAAGGACTAATACCTGGAAGGTCGGCTAATGTCCACCCGATTGCTTTCTTGTGCTTCTTCAATACCTGCACAAGTCTGTCTTCTTGATTGAAATCAAGGTTATAAGAGATAATAACAGGAAGTTTTTCATTATGCTCCAAGTAAGCATATTTCAGGTTCCCAGGGAGCTCTTTTAGCTCTAAGGACGGGGGTTGCTCGATGGATGGAAGGATTGGGGCAGCCGGGATGTCAAAGCATCGATGGCAAAAACAGCCTCATCGGTAACAACTTCACCTGTATAAAATGTATCAAGCTGCAAGAAAGCATCAATCTCAGCACAAAGAACACAAACGTTAGTGTCAGTGCAATCAGGACATGAATAATTATCATCAAAATCAGAGAGAGATGGAAAATCAAGTGCAAATAATTCAAAACAACTCTCATCAACTAGTTCAGAAATCAGCTCAATATTAAAAACCGAATGCTCCTCCACAGGGTGTTTCATGGCATCGAAGATATAAAATTTTGCGACGATGTCACCAAATTCCATGGACATGGTTCCATCATCCACATCAACTTTTTTCTTTGCTGTTTTCATGAACGGTCTGCCTAAGATGATGGGAGCTCTGTTTGACTTAGTTTCTCTTTCCATGTCCAGAATGTAAAAATCTGCAGGAAAAATTAAATCGTTAACTTGAACGAGGACGTCTTCCACTATGCCGGTGGGACGTGCATTGCTCCTGTTCGCCAGTTGAACGATTAAACCTGTATGCTGCATGGGACCAAGGCAAAGGTTATTATAAATAGAAGTAGGCATAACATTAATGCCCGCTCCTAAATCAAGCAAACAATTATCAAATTTCTTATCCCCGATGGCGGCGCCAATTTGGTCCGCTGTCGCTCGCGGGTCAAAAACGAGTTAATTTTATAAAACTGTAGTACGACGGTAACGGTAACTCGTGTATCGTCTCTCAAGGATTCCTATTCTTATTAACCGAATGTAAGTCGAATTTTGGGGGGGGGGGTTTGGTTTGGTTTCGATTAAACAAAAAAAGTGATTATGAAAAAGTGATTATCAAATAAGCTGAAAAGTTGAATTACTGATTCGGTTCCTACCTATCATCGATTAAGCAATATTAATCTCCTAAGCGGATAATCTATCCCTATTCGACTACAAACTCAGTGACAAGTGTCATACCCCAAATTTGTCCTACCCTTTTACTTTCATCTGGCTTAGGTTTTTCATTCATGTGCATACCCCCATTAGGTCATCTAACATACCATGCATCATTAATTAGTAAATTTGGTGTTAAGATCAAAGAACTTCGAGGGCTAGGGTTCCTCTATTGCTTTGAGGTCCTCACCTTCATTCAAGGTTAATCCAAGTGGCTTATACATCCATCAAGGTTAGAAACCAAAGTTTGATTCATGGACTTCTTCGCCAATATGCACCTCAAAGTTTCGTGTCAAGAATGTCCCCGTGAATTTATTATGCTATGCCTCCATTCTTATCTTCTACAAGGATTCCTCAAGACCCTATTGTTGTGGTGGATTGAAGTATAAGTGCGATGGTCATTTATAGCCTAAGATTGAAGACAAGTCCATTAAATGGAATGTTCAGATTCAATTGATGATTTCTCGAGTCCATGAGTTCAAGTTTGTTCAGGATGGCAAGTGTGGATGTCCACAAGGATTCATTGGTATTCACGTTACAAGGCTAAGGCGTACATGTTTATGCATCAAAAGAATTCATTCAAGTATCCATATTGTCATTCAAAACTCATCCAAAAACCAATTTCATACAAAATCCATTACATTGCAAATATCCAAATTTCCTCTTAACTATCCATTACACATTCATTCAAAAATTCTCTATATACAAAAATCCATTGTCCAAGCCCATGACATCATAAATATACAAAAAATATCTTTACAAAAGGATCTTATTACAAAGCCCACTCTCACTCAAGTCCATTACAAAATTACACAAAAAAATCAATTCCTAAGTTCATAAACCTAAACTTATTCCCTGTCCAAAAACTCAGTCAAAACAAATGCATAATTCAGAAACTTGTAGCTCCATTCACCATCAAGCATCCAAGGCCTGCCAAGCAAAGGGGACAAGCTTACACATTCTGCAACATTCACTGCATACAAAAATCCAGAAGCCAAGCCCTGCACCTTTCAGATAGAATCAGCAAAAAACACACCATAGAAAAAGCCTGCATCCTTTCAACAGTGTCCCTGCAATCTGCAACCATTCAATCACAGATTCACATATCATAAAAACAACATTCCAAAGTTCAAAATAAAAACGGTTGCAACCAAGAACTTGTTCCATATTCGATCATAACTTGCAGCTACACAGTTCAGATACCCACCAAAATATATTCCATAAGCACATACACCTAAGGCAACCCAAGTCTCTTGCAACTAATTCCTAACAGTCTTTACCCATCAATCACTCACATCACATTCAAACCATATACTTAACTACAAAAGACCAAAAACCCACACTAAACCTACTGCTGCCACATCAGTTAGCATACAGCCATATTAACCCTGCTGCCCCATTTTCTTACCATAACACAACAGCATAACAGAAAATAAAAATAAAACCGGCTGCACCTGCATAAAATGATACAAAAATAAAGTCCAGCTATTCCAATTTCAGATTCAAACTTGTTAGTAAATACTAAGTGCTTCAAGTGACTGTGTTCCTATGGATGATGGTACATGTGATTCTGGTGCTCAGAAAGAAACAGAGTTGCATACTTGTGATTTAAATAATGATAGTTCAAGCCCAATATCTCAACTGCCAGATAAACAGATCGTATCAAAGGGACTTGACAAGCTGGAGAACTTAATCAGTTCACAAATTTCTGTTCCGAGAGATTTACTAACCACATAACCTCTTTCAACTAACCATTTAACATAACAGCTGCATAACCATTTCATAACAGAAAAACAAACCTCCTAACTAACTTTCTCGAGTTCCCATTTTCACTATAACTAACCCTCCCCACCCCTGTAACTAACTTCACTACTGCCTCTAACTAACTAACTTCCAAAATCGTTTCTAACTAATTTTCTAACCAACTCAAAACCATACTCTAACAATCCCCCAACCAAATCTTAACTGTCAAAACAGAATTACCACACCCCAATTCACTTCATTAACTTCTAAAAATCCCAAAATAGTTCATAACCATCAAAATCCCTTGGTAACTAACGTTCATAACCCAAAGTCAGAATTAATTTCTACCCTCAGATCCTCTAACTGAACTCTCAATCCAATGGTCCACATTTCACTCCACCTCTAACTAACTCCTAATAGTCTAACAGAATGGAAACTCCATATAACAGAAAAAAACAGAGATAACTAACTTCAAAAACCGAATGAATCCACACCACTCAATCTCTAACAAACTTCACCAATCCTACGCACCAGATTCAATCACCTTCTCTATATGATCAATCTCCCTCCACAATTCAAAGGCTACACGCTCCATTTTCACTTCATTCTTCACGTTCTGCAATACACGCTCATTCTTCACAGTTCAACCACCTCATCACCATTCTCCATCTTCACTCACCACCACCATAACCACCTCCTTCATCCCTCTCTCGCTCTAAATCCTCTCTTCTCCCTCAATTCTCTCAATTCATCTTCCTCACCCTCACTCTAAAGCTCACTACCAAGGTTGCTCAGAGCCTGCCTCGAGCTCTAAACCAGCCTGAGCTCAGCCACCAACCTCCACCGTTACTCTCTCAATTTGCTCGCACACGAAGCTCTCAACTCGCATCTCTCAATCACCACGGCACACACGACACAGAAAAAATTCAAGAAAAGAGTAGAAGAAGAAGAACGAAAGAGAGATAGAAGACCATAGAAGAAAGAATAGAATCATACCTGAAACAGAAGTTTTCGTCATCGGAAGCTTATTACTTCGTCTCTGGTCTTCCTCAACAAACATCTTCAGCTCACATCCAGGTAAGCCTTAACTTGATGCTCTTCATAGTTTGCTCGATAATTGGTTCGCGATACTCGATAGATGCTTGAACGCAATCTTCATTCGATCCTTTACTTCTAGGCACGATTCTGGACATTTAGGTTTCTTGATCCCTTTTCTGATTTGAGATTGTTGAAGCCGCGACGAGTGAAATCGAGGCCGGATTAGTGTTTAGGGTGAGAAGAAGGCTTGAACGGTGGTATTGAATGTGATTTCTGAGTCGCGCCGCCGCCGTGGATGATCTCCGGTACGACCGCGACGATTTCCGGCGAGTTATATTTGAAACGAGAGAGGAGAAGTGAATCTGAAACGGCTCTAGTTTAACCTAATTCTCCTCTTTTATTTTTCTTTTTATCATTTAGTTTTTTTAATTTTTTAATTAACTTTGAATAAAATTTGATGATTGGATCAAAAACGTATTCCTGGGCCTTTGCACCGATTTGCTGCGCGTGCACACCCCCCTTTTTGGGCCCATAACACCCTTTTTTTGATAATAAAATCTGGATATAAAAAAACAATTAAAATTTGAATCATGGATCAATTACTCATGGGCCAGTTTGCTTATTGCACCCCCCTGTGGCCCAAACGCATCATTCTTAGTGTGTTAGAGCTGAATACAGAAGTCACTGGGCCTTGCATACGAATTGCTACGCATCACCCCCTAAGGCCCATGCGCCCCCCTGTCCTTTTGCTTGCAACAAATGCTGTTTGGGCCATATTCCCTTGGGCCTGCGCCCTGTTCCTGACTGCACCATTACTTTCAATTTCTCACCTCCTGACTTACACCATTTAGTAGTAAGATTTAGATTTTCTTACATGTTTTTTTTTCTTTATTATTTTTCTTAGTGATAAACAATAAAATAAATAAAACTTGGTAGACTTTTAGATCCTTTTTAGAAATTAATCTTGGTCCCTTTAATTGATAACTTCACATAAAAAACTCATAAAAAATAGTAGTATTTTTAGTCTTTTTACTATATTTTCTACTTGTTCTTTTTCATGCTTTTATGCTATTTTCAATATTCTACTTAGTGCTTTATTTCTCATGTTTCTTTTACTCCTAACCTTAGGTAGAAACCATGACAACATTAGGTAGAAATTCCCTTCATATTAGGCTAGTTTCTTTTTCTTTTTCAACACTAAAACACTTAATAAATATCCGAATAAAAACCCCTTTAAAAAATACAAAGAAAATACAATAAAACATTAATAACAAAGTGAAAATCCTTAAAAAGGGAATGGAAGCTTGGATCTCCTTTGCTTAAAGGAATCATTCGAGTGCTTGGATCTCCCTTGCTTAAGGGAACCATTCGAGCGTAAGTTCCCACTCTTAAAAGATACAAACCAAAGAGTAACTCGAGTTTCCCTTGCCTTAGGGATTTCCTCGAAACACTCAAACTCTCTCTCTTCTCTCGTTTTCTTAAGGGCACCGTTATTTCCGCTCCATTGCATCCTAGGCTTTCCCCTTATGCAAGAGCGCGAACGTTAACGCCGCCCAACTAAAAAACACAAAAACAAACAAAAACATGTGAGCCGAACTACGGCGCTCTGATTCCTGAAAAGGATACGTAGGCATCAAGTCGCGGGGCTTGAACGAGCACAATTGTAAATATCCCTTTTTTTCCCCGTTTTTTTTTGCATTCATTCGCATGTGGACATAGACATAGTACACACCCTTTAGATAGAAACAAACATAGGTGGATACCATTGAGTACGATGGGCGTGAGGGGTGCTAGCACCTTCCCCTTGCGTAACCGACTCCCGTACCTTGATCTCTGGTCGAAAGACCCTGTTCTTATTCTTTGTTAGGTTTTCTGATATTCCTTTCCCTTATGGGATAAATATATTGGTGGCGACTCTATTCATTTTTCGCGAGCGTGCGACAGCTGGCGACTCTGCTGGGGAATACCTAAGCAAGTCGATCCTAGCCTTTGTTTGTTTTATTTTATTGGGTGTTTATTTGTTTTTTATGTCTATATCTTGTATATATGTTTGCATGTTTATTCTCTGCTTGCATATCATCTTTATTTCTACTTGCACATCATGCATCTGGACTATATTATGGGTCCCTGTGGGGACCACATATTTTTCTGCTTTGTTTTGCAGGTGGGAGGTTTTTGTGAGGTAAAAGGCCCACTACCCAGGCCAGTGACACATAGGATTAGCGTGGATGCTCATGTTGACTCCCGTAGCGCTTGCTATGATCGAGCTTGACATGGGGTACCACAACTGGGCGAGGTTCTTTCATGGAACACTGTGTCTGGCACGCTTGTTGCCTCAAACACTTTGTACCCCGTGGGAACTGTAGACCCTAGTGACCATTAGGGACCACCTGTCCGTGTCTAGAATTCATACCTGTGAGATTGGGGTGGGACAGGAAACCTTGGCTCCTACATACCATTGCTTCTTCATATTTGAGGTCGGACCTTTATTCGGTCCGTTCTCATGGTGCTTGATATTATGGTATTCAAAAAGGCGTCGAACCTTTGATCCTGTGACACTTGGCCTGTACAGAAGCTTCACATCATTTATTCAGAAGATTGTGTGGTGGTTACTCAGATCATATGGACCTTGATCCCATGCCTGCATTGCATAACATCATTGTTTTATCCACTTCATTTGTGAGGAATTCTAAAGTCTATTTCCAAAAAAGAAATGAAAAGAAAAAGGAAATAGAAAAGAAGGAAAAAAGAAAAGAAAAGATATTCTATAAAAAAGAAAGCTTTGGTTTCAAAAAGGATAAAAGAAAGAATGTGTGAAAAGACTTTAGGATTCCTCGGAAATGAAACATTGCATTCATATCATCATACATTTCATGGTTCCGCATCATAAGCTAATTGGGGTCCCTTTCAATTCAGATTTCTACTTCATCATCAAACTTGACTTCCCTACATCTGTATCATACGAGGACTAATCAAAAGAGAATCATGGACCATCTTGAACAAAATCAGGCTGAACTTCGTAAGGACTTGGATACTATGGGGGAAAGGATGACCCAACTCTTTGAGACTCTCCATGTTGTTATTCAAGGGCAAGAAGAGCTAAGACAAAGTGTTGCTAAGTTAGCTAATGGTACTCCAACCACTGTTGCTAATGGGGGATCAAAACCTGTGCCCGTGGAAGTTCCAAATAAGGAGGATTCACATCATGAGAATGATTCCGAGCTTGAAGCTTTCAAGTTCCCGATCGAGGAAAATGAGAGAAAATTCCATCTCCTAGAAGAAAGATTGAAGGCTTTAGAAGGTCGAGGCTCCTCTGGTTTGAATGCTATTGATTTGTGCCTAGTGCCTGATATCAAGATTCCTGCTAAGTTCAAAGTCCCTAGTTTTGAGAAATACAAGGGTACCACTTGTCCGATGAGTCACATAAAGGCATTTTGCAACAAGATGGCACCATATGTAGAAAATGATAAGCTTCTCATGCACTTCTTTCAGGATAGCCTAAGTGGGGCATCCCTTGAGTGGTATACGCATTGATCGGCCACCAATTTCACCTTGTTTCTATGTTCTGATCAATGGAAAAACATTTCATCCGGTGGTAATTTAAGTTATTTTAGTCTGGTTATTGTTAGTTTTGCTTAGTTTTATGTTTGAGTTGGTTGTGTTATCTTTTCTAGTTTTTGTTGTTTTTCCTCTTGCTTTTGATCTTGTACTGGTAGTGTTTAAGTATTGCAGGAATAGGGCACGATTCAAGTCAAGGAAAGGCGGTTTTTGGCAAGCAAGAGGTCTGACACGGCCACCCGTGTCATGTGACACGGCCGTGTCACACTGGCTGAAAGGAGGCATTGGAAAATCTTGGAGGCATCAAGTCAGAGAAGGACTTTTTGACGGTCGGAGAACGTGAAAATAGAGATTGAGAGCACTAGGGCTTGGAGTGAAGAAATCTTCAAGAGCATCCGCGATTGAAGATCAATTCCGATTCAACCTATTGTAATGTCTTCATCTTTAATCATTGTTATCTTGATAATTGCCATGAGTAACTAAACCTTTACTTGTTAGGATTGATGTCCCTGAATCATGTGATGTAATGAATAATATTTACCGTTAATTTTCGGATTATCTTTATGAAATTCAGTTTATGATTAAAAGTGCTTATTGCTTCTTTATATTGGAAAATATATGTGTTGATTTAAGGTTGGGGTTTCGTCGGACAAACTACCTCAATGCTTTTTTAATCATAACGCTATAATTAAGAATCACTTAGGAATAAGGGTTTGAAGTGTAGCGATCAAATGATCCGGGCTATGTCTTTTAGAGTCTTGAGATAAAATTATCTTGTTAAGGAATTGAAAGAGAGTTTTAATCTCAAGGAATTAGGGAAAATCAATGCTCGGTGTTGATAGTTGAGAATTTCTAAAGTAAATCTGTTAATTGGTAATTATTTCATTACAGAGCGATTCATACATCTATCCTAACCTGTCTCCGCATCTTTTCATTGAATCAAACTATTTTAACTCTTTCGTTTTGTATAAGTTGTTATTTAAATTAGACATAAAAACCAAACACCCCGAAGACTTTTTATTCAATTGCACTGTTCTGAAACATATAGTTCCTACGCAGTCCGCGAGTTCGATACTTGGGAATTTACTCTATTATTACTACATCGGTAAAAATAGTACACTTGCTATTCTACCGGTCAAGTTTTTGGCGCCGTTGCCGGGGACTGCCAAATTATAAGTTGAAGAGTAGTTCAATTGAATTTTTGTTGCTTTGCAACTAAAATTATTTTTCTGTTATTTCATTTGCTTATCACTAACAAATCGTCTAATCTTTTTATGCGAGGTAAGGCCTCAGAAGAATTTCTTTTTGATGCAGAGCCAGAACGATCAGTACGAGCTAGACTTCGAAAAGCAAAGCAAGAGCGAGTAGAAGCGTTAGAAGAAATTCTGGAAGCTTCTGAATCTGATAACGAGGAAATTCTCTCCATTCATTCTGAGCATTCAGATTCGGAGGCAGAAACAATGGCAGCTCCCGTAGAAAGGCTGTTAGGTGATTACGGTGGAGCGAATGCACTAGCTGGCCGGATGACAATTGTGAATCAACCGGTGGATGTTGCTCACTTTCAGTTACATCCAGCAACAATTAGACAGCTGGAGAAGAAACCCTTTTCGGGAAGGATAAATGAAGATGCTAATAAGCATTTACAAAGGTTTCTCACCATGACAACTTCTCTAAAGATAGAAGGACACTCTGAAGAAGCAAAGAAGTTGGTTATGTTTCCGTTCACATTAGCGGATGACGCTGAAGAGTGGTTCTACTCATTACCTGCTGGGAGTATTACCACATGGCAACAAATGGAGTCAACCTTCCTGAATGAGTATTTTCCGGCTGCTGTTTATATTCGTAAGAGATATGATATTGTTAACTTTAAGCAGAAGGAAGGAGAATCACTCGGAGATGCGTATAAGAGATTCAAGAGGTTATTGGTGGCATGCCCAACTCACAACATGGATGTCACTGAACAAATGCAGAATTTTCTGAATGGTCTTAAGATGAAGACTAAGCAACTGATTGACACAGCATCCGGTGGCTCATCCAACTTTTCAACAGCCACTAGTGTTAAAAAAATCATAGAAGCTATTGCTGCCAATGAACACTTGGAGTTATATGACCGTAGTGTTAGCCAACCTGAAGGATTAGTGGATATGAAATTGTCAACGCAAGTTGTAAAAATTGAAGATCAGGTAACTGCGGAAGTTGAGCGGAGATTGAAACAGATGGGTCTTGAAAAGCAAACAGTTGCACAAGTTCAACCGGCTCAAGCAAGTCAACCGGTAGGGTGTGAAATCTGTGGAGGACCTCATTTTACTGTTCAGTGTGTTGCTACAGCTCAACAAGTGGAGGAAATAAACTTCTTGAAACAAAACAACCCCTACTCTAATACCTACAATCCGGGGTGGAAAAATCATCCGAATTTTTCATGGAAGGACCAATCAGGGAGTGCTCCTAAACAAGGGGTGCTTCCATATCAAGGTCAACAGTCGCGACAACAGTATAGACCTCCCCAACAACATTATCAATAACCTCAGCAACAAGCCCCCAGGAAAGCAGATTGGGAGATTGCCATCGAAAAAATGGCAGCTCAAAGCTCTCAGTTTCAAGAAGAAACGAGGAGTAATTTCCGGAATACGGGTTCCTCCATTAAAAATTTGGAGATTCAAATGAGTCAGATAGCACAGCAGCTAGCAAACACTCAACAGCCGGGCGCTTTACCAAGTGCCACAGTTACCAATCCTAAAGATCATAACAATGTGAGCGCTATTGTCACTAGGAGCGGTAAAGGGAAAGGTGTAGTTGAAAATAATGACGAGGAAGAGGAACCATTGCTGGAGGTAGACTTAGAGATAAGAGAAAATGAGGTAGAAGATGAGGAAGTGGTGGTGATGAAACCAACACCAAAAGAGAAGGTGGTTGAACAAAAACAAAAGCCGGCAGTAAAACTTCCTTTTCCGATAAGAAACAAGAAAAAGGAGCAACATGAGAAGAATTTTGAAAAGTTCATGGAGATGTTCAAGAAGTTGGAGATTAATATTCCATTCTTGGAGGCATTAGAACAAATGCCTACTTATGCAAAATTCATGAAGGACATCATCACCAAGAAAAGAACCATTGATCGTGACCCTATTATTCTAACCGAAACGTGTAGTGCTATCTTGCAGGGTATGAAGATTCCAGTGAAGAAGAAAGATCGGGGTTCCGTGACTATTCCTTGTACAATTGGGGATAGGTCATTCAAGAAAGCTCTCATTGATTTGGGAGCAAGTGTGAGCCTTATGCCGTTATCGATCTACAAGAGATTGGGGATAGGTAACGTACAAGATACAAGAATGACACTCCAGTTTGCTGACCACTCAGTTAAAAGACTGTATGGGATAGTAGAAGATGTGCTTGTGAAAATCGACAAATTCGTGTTCCCAGTGGATTTTGTGATTCTAGAGATGCCGGAAGATGAGGAGATCCCTATCATTTTAGGAAGGCCATTTCTAGAGACGGGGCGATGTTTGATAGACATTGAAGAAGGCACAATGACTCTGAAAGTTTATGATGAAGAGCTAAAGATTGATGTGCGCAACACCATGAAGTACAAGGATGATATAGCAACCAGTCAACATATTGAGGTGATTGATCAAATCTGTACTAATGAGAATTCTTTGAAAATACAACAATTACCACTGGAAAGAGTTTTGAGCTCGTCTGTTTGTGAGAAAGAGGAAGCTACTGATGAAAAAGACGTGGAAGTAGTGGCTATGATGGAGGCTAGTCCCATATTCAAAAGTTCTAGACAAAACCGGTGGGAGGATCTTAGACAACCTTTGGTGGAAGGAAAGAAGGAGGAACCTAAGAAAGGGGCTGAATTAAAACAACTCCCGGAGAATTTAAAATATGTTTTCCTTGATGCTGAAAGTAGGTGTCCGGTCATCATAAACTCACACCTTGAAAGGTTGCAGGAACTTAAGCTAGTAGAAGTGTTAAAGAAACATAAAAGTGCGATGGGGTGGTCTATTGAAGATTTAAAAGGGATCAGTCCTACTATGTGCATGCACAAAATCCTCATGGAAGATGATCACAAACCAGTGGTCCAACCTCAGAGGCGTCTGAACCCAGCCATGAAAGAGGTTGTGAGAAAAGAAGTTGTGAAACTTTTAGATGCTGGGATGATTTACCCGATATCTGATAGTGCTTGGGTAAGCCCGGTTCATGTGGTGCCCAAGAAGGGAGGGACAACCGTAATAAAAAATGAGAAGAATGAGTTGATCCCTACAAGGACTGTTACAGGTTGGAGAGCATGCATTGACTACAGGAGACTGAACCTAGCAACCAGAAAAGATCACTTCCCGCTACCTTTTATTGATCAAATGTTGGAAAGGTTAGCGGGACATGATTACTATTGCTTCCTCGACGGATACTCTGGATATAATCAGATTGCAGTTGCCCTAGAAGACCAAGAAAAGACCGCGTTCACATGTCCCTTTGGTGTTTTTGCCTACAGAAGGATGCCATTCGGGTTATGCAACGCTCCGGCCACTTTTCAAAGATGCATGCAAGCGATCTTTGATGATATGCTTGAAAAACACATGGAGGTCTTCATGGTCTGGCAAGACATCAGAAGATGGTCGAAGCAGAATCAGAACATGGGTCTACGGAAGCATCAGAAGAACAAGAGAACAGAAGCACTGAAGTTCTGATGGTATCACACTCAGAAGCACTTCAAGGTCAGAAGATCAGAAGATGCTTTGCACCAAGCTGTTTGACTCTGATGATATTCAAACGTTGTATTCACAAACATCAGATCAGAAGGAAGTACAAGTGGCAAGCTACGCTGACTGACAAAAGGAACGTTAAAAGCTACTAAAGGCTACGTCAGTAGACACAGCGTGAACAAGGCTCAAGGTAGTTGACAAAAGCGTATAACATTAAATGCGATGCTGTACGGAACACGCAAAGCATTAAATGCACTCAACGGTCATCTTCTCCAACGCCTATAAATATGAAGTTCTGATGAGAAGCAAGGTTAACGAATTTCTACACCTATTCTGTGAATATCAACTTGCTGAAACGCTGTTCAAATCAAAACTCAGAAACTTCATCTTCATCAAAGCTCACTACATTGCTGTTGTAATATATTAGTGAGATTAAGCTTAAACGTTAAGAGAAATATCACAGTTTGTGATTATCGCTTTTAAGAAGCAATTGTAATACTCTTAGAATTGATTACATTAAGTTGTAAGGAACTAGAGTGATCGTGTGGATCAGAATACTCTAGGAAGTCTTAGAGGTTATCTAAGCAGGTTGTAACTAGAGTGATCGTGTGGATCAGAATACTCTAGAAAAGTCTTAGAGGGTATCTAAGCAGTTGTTCCTGGAGTGATCAGTGTGTGATCAGAAGACTCTGGAAGACTTAGTTGCTGACTAAGTGGAGAACCATTGTAATCCGTGCGATTAGTGGATTAAATCCTCAGTTGAGGTAAATCATCTCTGCGGGGGTGGACTGGAGTAGTTTAGTTAACAACGAACCAGGATAAAAATAACTGTGCAATTTATTTTTATCTGTCAAGTTTTTAAAGCTACACTTATTCAAACCCCCCCCCCCCTTTCTAAGTGTTTTTCTATCCTTCAATTGGCATCAGAGCGCCGGTTCTAAGGTGCAAGCACTTAACCGTGTTTAGAAAAGATTCAGGAAGAGAAAAACGCTTCAGTAAAAGATGGTTGATGAAAGTGAAAAGTCTACACCTGCATCTACATCTGGCTCTGCTGAGCAATACAACGGTAACAATGGTTATACTAGACCGCCGGTATTTGATGGTGAAAACTTTGAATACTGGAAAGATAAACTGGAAAGTTACTTTCTTGGTCTAGATGGTGATCTATGGGATCTTCTGATGGATGGTTACAAACATCCAGTAAATGCCAGTGGCGTAAAGCTGACAAGGCAAGAAATGAATGATGATCAGAAAAAGCTTTTCAGGAATCATCATAAATGCAGAACTGTTTTGCTGAATGCTATCTCTCATGCTGAGTATGAGAAGATATCTAACAGGGAAACGGCCTATGACATATATGAGTCCTTGAAAATGACTCATGAAGGAAATGCTCAAGTCAAGGAGACTAAAGCTCTCGCCTTAATCCAGAAGTATGAAGCCTTCAAGATGGAGGATGATGAAGACATTGAAAAGATGTTTTCAAGATTTCAAACTCTTACTGCTGGATTGAGAGTTCTTGACAAGGGATACACCAAGGCTGATCACGTAAAGAAGATCATCAGAAGCTTACCCAGAAGATGGGGTCCTATGGTAACTGCATTCAAGATTGCAAAGAATCTGAATGAAGTTTCTCTGGAAGAGCTTATCAGTGCCTTGAGGAGTCATGAAATAGAGCTGGACGCAAATGAACCTCAAAAGAAAGGTAAGTCTATTGCATTAAAATCCAATATCAAGAAATGCACTAACGCTTTTCAGGCTAGAGAAGAAGATCCTGAAGAATCAGAATCTGAAGAAGAAGATGAACTGTCCTTGATCTCCAGAAGGCTGAATCAACTCTGGAAGAACAAGCAAAGGAAGTTCAGAGGCGTCAGAAGTTCAAAGAAATTTGAACGTGGAGAATCTTCTGATGACAGAAGATTTGACAAGAAGAAGGTCATGTGCTATGAATGCAATGAGCCTGGACACTTCAAGAATGAATGTCCAAATCTTCAGAAGGAAAATCCCAAGAAGAAGTTTCATAAGAAGAAAGGTCTTATGGCAACCTGGGATGAGTCAGAAGATGATTCAGACTCTGAAGATGAGCAGGCTAACTGTGCGCTGATGGCGACAGAAGATGACGGATCAGAATCTACATCAGAATCAGATTCTGAAGAGGTATTTTCTGAACTTACTAGAGATGAGTTAGTTTCCGGTCTAACTGAACTTCTGGAACTCAAGTCTCAGATCAGTCTCAAATACAAAAAGCTGAAAAAGCTATTTTAATTTGAAACAAAGAAGCTTGAGTCGGAGAATTCTGAATTAGAAGAAAAACTTTTAAAATTATCCAATAATGTTGGATCTCCTTCTGATTCAGAAAAATCCACTCCTGGTCTAAACCATATTCTGAAAGAATATGATTTAAGTTTCAGGAAGTTCTTATCTAGAAGTATTGGCAGAAGTCAGCTAGCTTCTATGATATATGCTGTGTCTGGAAACAAAAGAGTTGGCATTGGTTTTGAGGGTGAAACCCCATACAAACTTGAACCTGTTGATGAAATGAAATTCATATACAAGCCATTGTATGATCAGTTCAAGTATGGCCACTCCCATGATATTAGGCACACTTCACATGCTCAAAGTTTTCACATAACACACACCAAAAAGCATGTGACACAACCTAGGAAATATCATGAAACTCACATTAAAAATTATCATGCTGTTCCTCCTATTGCTTACAATGTTAAATCCAAGTTCAATCAGAACTTGAGAAAATCTAACAAGAAAGGACCCAAGAAAATGTGGGTACCAAAGAAAAAGACTATTTCTTTTGCAGATTCTCTTGGCGACAAAGAAGATAAAAGTCAACATGTCATGTCACCTGGACTCAAGTTGGTCTCAACACTTGAAGGGAAGAAGGACTGTCTTCCAAGTTCTGGTACTTAAATCTGTTGAAGAAACTTTGTCTGTAGGAGATCAGAAAAGATAGTTTATCAGTCTTGAAATCTTTTATCCTGTTTGTTTCTCAAGCAATGGTGTTTCGTTCTTGAGTATTCTGAATGCTCTAAATGCTACAGAATATACAATATTGAAACATTGATTGTTGAAAAATCAATAAATATCTGGTTTGATGATAAACTTGTTTCTGATGAAACAAAGCAGCTTAAGAATTTCTGCAGATACAGTTTTGTCTTATCAGAAGCTGCAGAACAAAGAAGTGAACCTCCAGAAGCTGTGTATATCAGAAGTAATGGATCAGAAGATCATTCAGATTTATATCAGCACACTTCAGAAGGAGTGTTTCCTGAAGAGAAACTTGATCAGATCAGAAGCAGTGATCAGAATCTGAAGGCGTAAAGTCTATTCTGAAATTTACAGCTGTCATCTATTATCTGATGGTGAACACGTGTCTGTACGGTTAGTACAAAGCGTGCAGTTGAAAAGACGCCGACCTAGGTAACTGTATTAAATCATTTCATTTACTGTGTTCTCTCTCCTAATGTCATTTCTCATTAAATGCATAATGATTTCTTTTTAAATCTTTTAAATAACCCGCTTCATCTTCATTCCCTCTTTTTCTCTCCTTCTCTTTTTTTTTTTTGTGCATTCACTTCGTTGCATTTCTCTTCAAACCCTAGTTTTTGATTTGATATCAAAGCATTATCATCATGAACTCATCTTCTTGTTCATCAATTTCAAAAGAAAGGCTCACTTCTCCACAGATCCTTTTAAGCAAATATGAGCATGCTCCATTGAAAACATGCTTAATACCCACGAAAGAACTGGAAGTTCTATGTGAATCTGCTGTGGACATCAACAACCTTAAAGCTAATGGCTTTCAGTGTGATGCAAGAATCCTTGAGCAAGGATGGTCTAAATATCTTGATAGATTGGTTGGTCCAATTTATCCTGAACTTGTGAAGGATTTTTGGGTACATGCAACGGTTACTCCAACTGCCATCATTTCATTCGTGCTAGGGCATGAAGTGGTTATCACTGAGAAGCTCATCAGGAAGCTGTACAATCTTGATGATGAAGAAGGTTGGTCTGGTCTTCAACCCAATACAGTTGACTGGACTCCAGTTGAAAAACAAATCTCTACGGTTTTTGGAATTGATTCTCATAACACGGGCACCTTAAGGCCTTTTTATAAAGTATGGGCTGAGATTATTCTGGGTTCTCTTCACCATAGAAAAAGGATGCTCTCCTCCTCCTACATCAGTCCGACTCACAAGTATACTCTTTTCTGCATTGGCAAAAAGATAGAGATCAACATCTCTCATATTCTGTTTGAGAATCTGAAAACTTCTATCTTTGAGTCAAGAGAAGATGAAAGGGTGAAGTACCCTCATATTCCAAGAACAACCATTCCATTCGGAAGGATGATTTCAGACATTCTGATTGAAAGCAAAGTGGTGGACTCCATCAGAAATCACAATGCATCGCATTTTCTTGGAGTAATTCAAGGTCCCATCTTCAATGGTGTTGATTTGTTCAGACTGGAACTCATTAAGAATGTACCTTTTGTGTGCACAAGCTTTCCTGACATTCTGTCAAGAAGAATTGCTGTTGAAGGATTCATCTCCTTGTTTCATAAAGAACTTGATCATGTTGTCAAGCTTTACTTGGAAGATTGTGTTAGGAAGCAATCAGATGTTGATCCTGCTTGGATCCGTGGCAGAGTACTCCCGTCCAAAGATGATATTCTGAAGAAGGATAAGAAGGAACGACAGGCAAGGCTAAAAAGAAAGGCACAAGAAGATGAGGCTGAGAGAGCCAAGAAGTTGAGGGTCACCTATGATCCTGACAAGGTAGGCTCTTCTGAACGAAGGAATAAAAGGATCAGAGACTCCTTTCACAAAACCAGATCTTCACATGCTTCTTCTGAACACTCCTCCAGGCAGGTTTTTACTCCACCTCCTTCTGTCCCTAAACCTTCTCCCCAATCACCTTCTTCTGAACCAAAAGTAAACTTCACCTTACCAAATCCTTCTCCATCATCCTTCTCCTCTCCCATTCTAAACCCCACACCTTTAAGTATTCTTCCCCCAACTCCTTCTGATAAATCCTTCTCACCAATTCCCTTTACAAATACTTCACCCTCTTCTCAATCCATCCCTTCTGATATTCCACCCTCATCAATCATTCTCTCAGATATCCCTTCTTCCTCATCCACCGCACCTCCACCTTCTATATCCCATCCCTTACCTACCAGAAAATCCAAACCTTACTGTCTTCTCTATCCTGACTACAAATTCACCTTCAATCCGCCTGAACCTGAACCCTATACCTACCTGGAACTTTTCAGACATAAGGTGATTAGCAGTCTAGACCTTCTGAAGGATGCCTTCCTAAATGGTCTGGATGATGTTTCTACAAGAAATCTCTGGAGAAGATTTCGCAAGGATTTTCAAGTAGAAGCAATGGGAATACAGAAAAGACTAGTGGCTGCTGCCCCTGGTTACCCTGGTTACCTTCTGGAAGATGATAATGGTATTTACTACCATCCTCTCAGAAATTGTGTTGCTGCTGAGGAGAAGCCCTTTGTGGATGAATTGGAAGTAGCAAGACTGGCTGCTGAAATGGAAGCAAATCCATGCAGGGATATTGTTATCTTTATTCCTGATTATCCTGTTCTGCTCGGAGATTTCAAGACTCTTTTTGACTATCTGAGGGAAAACCCGTCTGAGAAAGACCCAAGCTTGGTCATTCCAGAAGTTGTTGACCCACCAGAAGTTGATGGTCCTTCTGCTCCCAGGAATCTAGCTGCCATTTTTCAGGCACTTGAGAATGGAGACTCGGAAATTCCTGCTGCAGAATATGGAGATGCTTCTATGCAAGAAGCAGATGCTGAAGATCATGTTGCTGAATCAGTTCCTGTTGAGGAAATCCCTGCAAATGATTTATCTATGGAAGCTGCAGATCAACATGTCATCCCTGTGGATAGAAGCTGTGAAGCTTCTTCTGATGAATCTTCTCGTCTTGCAAGGACTCTGGAAGAAATTCAGAAGAGACAGGATGAGCAAAGCTCACTCAATGCTGAGTATAGAGCTTTCATGATGAGGCAAGAGGGACACAACAATGAGGTTCAAGAGATGCTGGCCAAGATCTTGTCAAGGCTAGGGCCATCTTAGATTGAGTCTGTGTGTTTCTTTCTTTTTCGTTGCATCTGTCTTTGTGCATCTGATCTTACTTGTCTTTGTACTTCTGTACCTGCTGTTTGAACTTCAATGAAATCATCTTCTTCCTCCGTGTGTTTCGTTTTGTTTGTCTCTGAATCTTTTTTGCTTTTTGATGATATGACAAAAAGGGGGAGAAATATGTGATAAATGATTTGATTTAATCAGTTGCTTTTACTAACAAGAACTGCAAGTTCTATATGGTTTAAGTGTTTTGCACAAGAAGCAAAACCATAAGAAGTGTTATTCTGTAAAAAGAATAAGCTCATGGAAACTGAAGCAAGCTGAGTGCTGTCAAGCTTCAGAAATCAGAAGCAAGAAAGAAGAATGAATCAGAAGCACTGATAATAGAATTTGATCCATATTTGTCTATTTGTTCTGACAAAATTCTATTTGCTCTGATACATTATTTTAGCCTATATGGCTCTGATACATATCATGTGTTCTAATATACATTTTATGTTCTGACTCGTTCATGCTGACTTTTGTCGTTGTTTTTGTTCTGTAACATTTCAGGATGTAGAGATGCTCTGATGATGCTCTGGTACATTCAACAATGTTCTGATACAAATCTAGCATGAAGTGATGTTGGTAGAAAATTCAAAGCTCTGAAGCTATCCGAGGGAAGCAGAAATCAGAAGCTGCGAATGTTCTAAAGATCCAGAAAACTCAAGTTCTGAAGCTGTCCTAAATGGAAGCAGAAGTCAGAAGCTGTGAATGTTCAGAAGATCAAAGAAATTCAAGTTCTGAAGCTGTCCTAGATGGAAGCAGAAGTCAGAAGCTGTGAATGTTCAGAAGATCAAAGAAATTCAAGTTCTGAAGCTGTCCTAGATGGAAGCAGGAATCAGAAGCTGTGAGTGTTCTAGGGATCTAAAGAAATTCTAGTTCTGAAGCTGTCCAATGGAAGCAGAAGTCAGAAGCTATGAATTCTCTAAAGACAGAAGCTCATATGATCGTCTCTACCGAAATAATCAGGGAAGTCTTTTATTAAAGTTCTTCGAGTATTTATTTCAGGGGGAGATTATTTATCTCAGGGGGAGATTGTTAATCTCAGGGGGAGACATATTCATATGCTTATGCTATAGCTGTGTAATTTGTCTTTTGCCGTCTGCTCTTTCTGATCGCAAATTCATATCATTTATATATGTTTTTGTCATCATCAAAAAGGGGGAGATTGTTAGAACAAGATTTGTTCTGATCAATTATCTTAGTTTTGATGATAACAATAATATGAATTTTGCTTAAGATAATATGGTACTCTAATCCAATGCAATTTCCTTTTCAGGAACTATATAAAGAGTACGCATAATTCAGCGCTCAGAAGCTTTGTATCAAAGGGTTCAGCATGCAACATCAGAACATGGTCTGGCAAGACATCAGAAGATGGTCGAAGCAGAATCAGAACATGGGTCTACGGAAGCATCAGAAGAACAAGAGAACAGAAGCACTGAAGTTCTGATGGTATCACACTCAGAAGCACTTCAAGGTCAGAAGATCAGAAGATGCTTTGCACCAAGCTGTTTGACTCTGATGATATTCAAACGTTGTATTCACAAACATCAGATCAGAAGGAAGTACAAGTGGCAAGCTACGCTGACTGACAAAAGGAACGTTAAAAGCTACTAAAGGCTACGTCAGTAGACACAGCGTGAACAAGGCTCGAGGTAGTTGACAAAAGCGTATAACATTAAATGCGATGCTGTACGGAACACGCAAAGCATTAAATGCACTCAACGGTCATCTTCTCCAACGCCTATAAATATGAAGTTCTGATGAGAAGCAAGGTTAACGAATTTCTACACCTATTCTGTGAATATCAACTTGCTGAAACGCTGTTCAAATCAAAACTCAGAAACTTCATCTTCATCAAAGCTCACTACATTGCTGTTGTAATATATTAGTGAGATTAAGCTTAAACGTTAAGAGAAATATCACAGTTTGTGATTATCGCTTTTAAGAAGCAATTGTAATACTCTTAGAATTGATTACATTAAGTTGTAAGGAACTAGAGTGATCGTGTGGATCAGAATACTCTAGGAAGTCTTAGAGGTTATCTAAGCAGGTTGTAACTAGAGTGATCGTGTGGATCAGAATACTCTAGAAAAGTCTTAGAGGGTATCTAAGCAGTTGTTCCTGAAGTGATCAGTGTGTGATCAGAAGACTCTGGAAGACTTAGTTGCTGACTAAGTGGAGAACCATTGTAATCCGTGCGATTAGTGGATTAAATCCTCAGTTGAGGTAAATCATCTCTGCGGGGGTGGACTGGAGTAGTTTAGTTAACAACGAACCAGGATAAAAATAACTGTGCAATTTATTTTTATCTGTCAAGTTTTTAAAGCTACACTTATTCAAACCCCCCCCCCCTTTCTAAGTGTTTTTCTATCCTTCAATTGGCATCAGAGCGCCGGTTCTAAGGTGCAAGCACTTAACCGTGTTTAAAAAAGATTCAGGAAGAGAAAAACGCTTCAGTAAAAGATGGTTGATGAAAGTGGAAAGTCTACACCTGCATCTACATCTGGCTCTGCTGAGCAATACAACGGTAACAATGGTTATACTAGACCGCCGGTATTTGATGGTGAAAACTTTGAATACTGGAAAGATAAACTGGAAAGTTACTTTCTTGGTCTAGATGGTGATCTATGGGATCTTCTGATGGATGGTTACAAACATCCAGTAAATGCCAGTGGCGTAAAGCTGACAAGGCAAGAAATGAATGATGATCAGAAAAAGCTTTTCAGGAATCATCATAAATGCAGAACTGTTTTGCTGAATGCTATCTCTCATGCTGAGTATGAGAAGATATCTAACAGGGAAACGGCCTATGACATATATGAGTCCTTGAAAATGACTCATGAAGGAAATGCTCAAGTCAAGGAGACTAAAGCTCTCGCCTTAATCCAGAAGTATGAAGCCTTCAAGATGGAGGATGATGAAGACATTGAAAAGATGTTTTCAAGATTTCAAACTCTTACTGCTGGATTGAGAGTTCTTGACAAGGGATACACCAAGGCTGATCACGTAAAGAAGATCATCAGAAGCTTACCCAGAAGATGGGGTCCTATGGTAACTGCATTCAAGATTGCAAAGAATCTGAATGAAGTTTCTCTGGAAGAGCTTATCAGTGCCTTGAGGAGTCATGAAATAGAGCTGGACGCAAATGAACCTCAAAAGAAAGGTAAGTCTATTGCATTAAAATCCAATATCAAGAAATGCACTAACGCTTTTCAGGCTAGAGAAGAAGATCCTGAAGAATCAGAATCTGAAGAAGAAGATGAACTGTCCTTGATCTCCAGAAGGCTGAATCAACTCTGGAAGAACAAGCAAAGGAAGTTCAGAGGCGTCAGAAGTTCAAAGAAATTTGAACGTGGAGAATCTTCTGATGACAGAAGATTTGACAAGAAGAAGGTCATGTGCTATGAATGCAATGAGCCTGGACACTTCAAGAATGAATGTCCAAATCTTCAGAAGGAAAATCCCAAGAAGAAGTTTCATAAGAAGAAAGGTCTTATGGCAACCTGGGATGAGTCAGAAGATGATTCAGACTCTGAAGATGAGCAGGCTAACTGTGCGCTGATGGCGACAGAAGATGACGGATCAGAATCTACATCAGAATCAGATTCTGAAGAGGTATTTTCTGAACTTACTAGAGATGAGTTAGTTTCCGGTCTAACTGAACTTCTGGAACTCAAGTCTCAGATCAGTCTCAAATACAAAAAGCTGAAAAAGCTATTTGAATTTGAAACAAAGAAGCTTGAGTCGGAGAATTCTGAATTAAAAGAAAAACTTTTAAAATTATCCAATAATGTTGGATCTCCTTCTGATTCAGAAAAATCCACTCCTGGTCTAAACCATATTCTGAAAGAATATGATTTAAGTTTCAGGAAGTTCTTATCTAGAAGTATTGGCAGAAGTCAGCTAGCTTCTATGATATATGCTGTGTCTGGAAACAAAAGAGTTGGCATTGGTTTTGAGGGTGAAACCCCATACAAACTTGAACCTGTTGATGAAATGAAATTCATATACAAGCCATTGTATGATCAGTTCAAGTATGGCCACTCCCATGATATTAGGCACACTTCACATGCTCAAAGTTTTCACATAACACACACCAAAAAGCATGTGACACAACCTAGGAAATATCATGAAACTCACATTAAAAATTATCATGCTGTTCCTCCTATTGCTTACAATGTTAAATCCAAGTTCAATCAGAACTTGAGAAAATCTAACAAGAAAGGACCCAAGAAAATGTGGGTACCAAAGAAAAAGACTATTTCTTTTGCAGATTCTCTTGGCGACAAAGAAGATAAAAGTCAACATGTCATGTCACCTGGACTCAAGTTGGTCTCAACACTTGAAGGGAAGAAGGACTGTCTTCCAAGTTCTGGTACTTAAATCTGTTGAAGAAACTTTGTCTGTAGGAGATCAGAAAAGATAGTTTATCAGTCTTGAAATCTTTTATCCTGTTTGTTTCTCAAGCAATGGTGTTTCGTTCTTGAGTATTTTGAATGCTCTAAATGCTACAGAATATACAATATTGAAACATTGATTGTTGAAAAATCAATAAATATCTGGTTTGATGATAAACTTGTTTCTGATGAAACAAAGCAGCTTAAGAATTTCTGCAGATACAGTTTTGTCTTATCAGAAGCTGCAGAACAAAGAAGTGAACCTCCAGAAGCTGTGTATATCAGAAGTAATGGATCAGAAGATCATTCAGATTTATATCAGCACACTTCAGAAGGAGTGTTTCCTGAAGAGAAACTTGATCAGATCAGAAGCAGTGATCAGAATCTGAAGGCGTAAAGTCTATTCTGAAATTTACAGCTGTCATCTATTATCTGATGGTGAACACGTGTCTGTACGGTTAGTACAAAGCGTGCAGTTGAAAAGACGCCGACCTAGGTAACTGTATTAAATCATTTCATTTACTGTGTTCTCTCTCCTAATGTCATTTCTCATTAAATGCATAATGATTTCTTTTTAAATCTTTTAAATAACCCGCTTCATCTTCATTCCCTCTTTTTCTCTCCTTCTCTTTTTTTTTTGTGCATTCACTTCGTTGCATTTCTCTTCAAACCCTAGTTTTTGATTTGATATCAAAGCATTATCATCATGAACTCATCTTCTTGTTCATCAATTTCAAAAGAAAGGCTCACTTCTCCACAGATCCTTTTAAGCAAATATGAGCATGCTCCATTGAAAACATGCTTAATACCCACGAAAGAACTGGAAGTTCTATGTGAATCTGCTGTGGACATCAACAACCTTAAAGCTAATGGCTTTCAGTGTGATGCAAGAATCCTTGAGCAAGGATGGTCTAAATATCTTGATAGATTGGTTGGTCCAATTTATCCTGAACTTGTGAAGGATTTTTGGGTACATGCAACGGTTACTCCAACTGCCATCATTTCATTCGTGCTAGGGCATGAAGTGGTTATCACTGAGAAGCTCATCAGGAAGCTGTACAATCTTGATGATGAAGAAGGTTGGTCTGGTCTTCAACCCAATAAAGTTGACTGGACTCCAGTTGAAAAACAAATCTCTACGGTTTTTGGAATTGATTCTCATAACACGGGCACCTTAAGGCCTTTTTATAAAGTATGGGCTGAGATTATTCTGGGTTCTCTTCACCATAGAAAAAGGATGCTCTCCTCCTCCTACATCAGTCCGACTCACAAGTATACTCTTTTCTGCATTGGCAAAAAGATAGAGATCAACATCTCTCATATTCTGTTTGAGAATCTGAAAACTTCTATCTTTGAGTCAAGAGAAGATGAAAGGGTGAAGTACCCTCATATTCCAAGAACAACCATTCCATTCGGAAGGATGATTTCAGACATTCTGATTGAAAGCAAAGTGGTGGACTCCATCAGAAATCACAATGCATCGCATTTTCTTGGAGTAATTCAAGGTCCCATCTTCAATGGTGTTGATTTGTTCAGACTGGAACTCATTAAGAATGTACCTTTTGTGTGCACAAGCTTTCCTGACATTCTGTCAAGAAGAATTGCTGTTGAAGGATTCATCTCCTTGTTTCATAAAGAACTTGATCATGTTGTCAAGCTTTACTTGGAAGATTGTGTTAGGAAGCAATCAGATGTTGATCCTGCTTGGATCCGTGGCAGAGTACTCCCGTCCAAAGATGATATTCTGAAGAAGGATAAGAAGGAACGACAGGCAAGGCTAAAAAGAAAGGCACAAGAAGATGAGGCTGAGAGAGCCAAGAAGTTGAGGGTCACCTATGATCCTGACAAGGTAGGCTCTTCTGAACGAAGGAATAAAAGGATCAGAGACTCCTTTCACAAAACCAGATCTTCACATGCTTCTTCTGAACACTCCTCCAGGCAGGTTTTTACTCCACCTCCTTCTGTCCCTAAACCTTCTCCCCAATCACCTTCTTCTGAACCAAAAGTAAACTTCACCTTACCAAATCCTTCTCCATCATCCTTCTCCTCTCCTATTCTAAACCCCACACCTTTAAGTATTCTTCCCCCAACTCCTTCTGATAAATCCTTCTCACCAATTCCCTTTACAAATACTTCACCCTCTTCTCAATCCATCCCTTCTGATATTCCACCCTCATCAATCATTCTCTCAGATATCCCTTCTTCCTCATCCACCGCACCTCCACCTTCTATATCCCATCCCTTACCTACCAGAAAATCCAAACCTTACTGTCTTCTCTATCCTGACTACAAATTCACCTTCAATCCGCCTGAACCTGAACCCTATACCTACCTGGAACTTTTCAGACATAAGGTGATTAGCAGTCTAGACCTTCTGAAGGATGCCTTCCTAAATGGTCTGGATGATGTTTCTACAAGAAATCTCTGGAGAAGATTTCGCAAGGATTTTCAAGTAGAAGCAATGGGAATACAGAAAAGACTAGTGGCTGCTGCCCCTGGTTACCTTCTGGAAGATGATAATGGTATTTACTACCATCCTCTCAGAAATTGTGTTGCTGCTGAGGAGAAGCCCTTTGTGGATGAATTGGAAGTAGCAAGACTGGCTGCTGAAATGGAAGCAAATCCATGCAGGGATATTGTTATCTTTATTCCTGATTATCCTGTTCTGCTCGGAGATTTCAAGACTCTTTTTGACTATCTGAGGGAAAACCCGTCTGAGAAAGACCCAAGCTTGGTCATTCCAGAAGTTGTTGACCCACCAGAAGTTGATGGTCCTTCTGCTCCCAGGAATCTAGCTGCCATTTTTCAGGCACTTGAGAATGGAGACTCGGAAATTCCTGCTGCAGAATATGGAGATGCTTCTATGCAAGAAGCAGATGCTGAAGATCATGTTGCTGAATCAGTTCCTGTTGAGGAAATCCCTGCAAATGATTTATCTATGGAAGCTGCAGATCAACATGTCATCCCTGTGGATAGAAGCTGTGAAGCTTCTTCTGATGAATCTTCTCGTCTTGCAAGGACTCTGGAAGAAATTCAGAAGAGACAGGATGAGCAAAGCTCACTCAATGCTGAGTATAGAGCTTTCATGATGAGGCAAGAGGGACACAACAATGAGGTTCAAGAGATGCTGGCCAAGATCTTGTCAAGGCTAGGGCCATCTTAGATTGAGTCTGTGTGTTTCTTTCTTTTTCGTTGCATCTGTCTTTGTGCATCTGATCTTACTTGTCTTTGTACTTATGTACCTGCTGTTTGAACTTCAATGAAATCATCTTCTTCCTCCGTGTGTTTCGTTTTGTTTGTCTCTGAATCTTTTTTGCTTTTTGATGATATGACAAAAAGGGGGAGAAATATGTGATAAATGATTTGATTTAATCAGTTGCTTTTACTAACAAGAACTGCAAGTTCTATATGGTTTAAGTGTTTTGCACAAGAAGCAAAACCATAAGAAGTGTTATTCTGTAAAAAGAATAAGCTCATGGAAACTGAAGCAAGCTGAGTGCTGTCAAGCTTCAGAAATCAGAAGCAAGAAAGAAGAATGAATCAGAAGCACTGATAATAGAATTTGATCCATATTTGTCTATTTGTTCTGACAAAATTCTATTTGCTCTGATACATTATTTTAGCCTATATGGCTCTGATACATATCATGTGTTCTAATATACATTTTATGTTCTGACTCGTTCATGCTGACTTTTGTCGTTGTTTTTGTTCTGTAACATTTCAGGATGTAGAGATGCTCTGATGATGCTCTGGTACATTCAACAATGTTCTGATACAAATCTAGCATGAAGTGATGTTGGTAGAAAATTCAAAGCTCTGAAGCTATCCGAGGGAAGCAGAAATCAGAAGCTGCGAATGTTCTAAAGATCCAGAAAACTCAAGTTCTGAAGCTGTCCTAAATGGAAGCAGAAGTCAGAAGCTGTGAATGTTCAGAAGATCAAAGAAATTCAAGTTCTGAAGCTATCCTAGATGGAAGCAGAAGTCAGAAGCTGTGAATGTTCAGAAGATCAAAGAAATTCAAGTTCTGAAGCTGTCCTAGATGGAAGCAGGAATCAGAAGCTGTGAGTGTTCTAGGGATCTAAAGAAATTCTAGTTCTGAAGCTGTCCAATGGAAGCAGAAGTCAGAAGCTATGAATTCTCTAAAGACAGAAGCTCATATGATCGTCTCTACCGAAATAATCAGGGAAGTCTTTTATTAAAGTTCTTCGAGTATTTATTTCAGGGGGAGATTATTTATCTCAGGGGGAGATTGTTAATCTCAGGGGGAGACATATTCATATGCTTATGCTATAGCTGTGTAATTTGTCTTTTGCCGTCTGCTCTTTCTGATCGCAAATTCATATCATTTATATATGTTTTTGTCATCATCAAAAAGGGGGAGATTGTTAGAACAAGATTTGTTCTGATCAATTATCTTAGTTTTGATGATAACAATAATATGAATTTTGCTTAAGATAATATGGTACTCTAATCCAATGCAATTTCCTTTTCAGGAAATATATAAAGAGTACGCATAATTCAGCGCTCAGAAGCTTTGTATCAAAGGGTTCAGCATGCAACATCAGAACATGGTCTGGCAAGACATCAGAAGATGGTCGAAGCAGAATCAGAACATGGGTCTACGGAAGCATCAGAAGAACAAGAGAACAGAAGCACTGAAGTTCTGATGGTATCACACTCAGAAGCACTTCAAGGTCAGAAGATCAGAAGATGCTTTGCACCAAGCTGTTTGACTCTGATGATATTCAAACGTTGTATTCACAAACATCAGATCAGAAGGAAGTACAAGTGGCAAGCTACGCTGACTGACAAAAGGAACGTTAAAAGCTACTAAAGGCTACGTCAGTAGACACAGCGTGAACAAGGCTCGAGGTAGTTGACAAAAGCGTATAACATTAAATGCGATGCTGTACGGAACACGCAAAGCATTAAATGCACTCAACGGTCATCTTCTCCAACGCCTATAAATATGAAGTTCTGATGAGAAGCAAGGTTAACGAATTTCTACACCTATTCTGTGAATATCAACTTGCTGAAACGCTGTTCAAATCAAAACTCAGAAACTTCATCTTCATCAAAGCTCACTACATTGCTGTTGTAATATATTAGTGAGATTAAGCTTAAACGTTAAGAGAAATATCACAGTTTGTGATTATCGCTTTTAAGAAGCAATTGTAATACTCTTAGAATTGATTACATTAAGTTGTAAGGAACTAGAGTGATCGTGTGGATCAGAATACTCTAGGAAGTCTTAGAGGTTATCTAAGCAGGTTGTAACTAGAGTGATCGTGTGGATCAGAATACTCTAGAAAAGTCTTAGAGGGTATCTAAGCAGTTGTTCCTGGAGTGATCAGTGTGTGATCAGAAGACTCTGGAAGACTTAGTTGCTGACTAAGTGGAGAACCATTGTAATCCGTGCGATTAGTGGATTAAATCCTCAGTTGAGGTAAATCATCTCTGCGGGGGTGGACTGGAGTAGTTTAGTTAACAACGAACCAGGATAAAAATAACTGTGCAATTTATTTTTATCTGTCAAGTTTTTAAAGCTACACTTATTCAAACCCCCCCCTTTCTAACTGTTTTTCTATCCTTCACCTCATCGGGTGTCCATTTATGATAAGGCTAACTGGATATATACAAGCACCGCCCCAACTGGGGACGGTGACATGGATCTTGAATTTTTGGATGCAGGTGGTGAAGACGGTGATCAGGAGCATCAAGAGGAAGCTGAACAAACAGAACCACCCCCAAGCGGATTTAATGAGGGAACATCTCAAATTCCACAAGACCAATGGGGGTGGATTCATTCTGAAATCGATTACCTGAGGGCGGAACAAACACGCCAGGGCGAGGAACTTTTAAGGCAAGGCCTAGAGCAAACTCGCCAAGGAGAGGAGCAAACCCGACAAGGGGCTGCCATTTATAACATTCAGGAGATGATGCAACGCATGATGTTGCAATTTCCGTATCCTCCACCACCGCCTCAGTGAGCTCTGTAAGTTTCCCTCATGCTTGCGTATCCATTGAGGACAATGTCAAATCCAAGTGTGGGGGAAGTTCTCTTTCATTTTATTTCTGTTTTTGTGATTTCTATTCTATTTTCTTGTTTTATGTGTGTTTTGAGTTTTTGTTAACCAGGATGAGTGTAATTCCAAAGAAAAGAATTGTGAGAAAATAGGTGAAAAAGGAGGAAGATGCGCCTTATATTGGCTTTCGGGGCACCTATGAAAGTTGGCACAACTAAAAAAAAAAGAGAGTGTGAGACACAACTTGATGGTGCCGAGTGAAGGAGTCTAGAGCAAACTGAACCGGACACGAAGTTGTACAAGATGGAGACCATTTTTTAACCTGTATGCAAGGCCAAACCTGTGAGGATATATAAAGCCAAACACTTCAATTCATCATGAGAGAACATTGGGTATGGCATCATCCCTCAAATATTGCATTTGTTCTTCATATAGTACACACATCGATCACACACACTGAGGCATTTTTTTTTTCTTTAACCCTGAGCCTTTCGCACCCAACCTTGTTGTTTATCATCCTTTGTAACCATCTTAAACCATCATCCATGTGTTTTTTTTCTTTTTCTTATTCATAATCCCTTTTGTTTCCTTTATTTTCGGTGTTAACTATAAGTCCAGTCCGATAGTAAAAGTTAAGTTTGGGGTAACCAAGTCCGGTGACAAAAGAATGAGGCAAGTGTTAAAAAGAAAAGAAAAAAAAAAGAGAACACATGAAAAGAAATGTGTTGTGAAAACTCAAAAAGAGTAAAAAGAAAAAAAAAAGAGAAAAAAAAATGATTTCGATACACACTTGCCATCATGTAAAGAAGTTAAGAGTCCGGAAAGCGGAAAAATCGCTAAACACCCCAAACACGATGTAATGTGCAAAAGATATCGGACTAATTAGTTAATACCGAACCATAAACCATAGTACCCTCTTTCTTTGTTTATCCTACCTACCCTAAGCCCCGTTACAACCCTTAAGTCCTCTAAACGTGTGTGTTGTTGATATTGTGGAATTATGTAGAATGTTTACAAAACAAAGAGTAGATATGTATGCTTTGATGAGCGAGTGAAACACTTAACCCCGAGAGAAGTTGTGAGAGTGTGATTGAGCTTGCAGGTAAAAGAATGAGTCAAAATTGAAGTACAACGGAAATGTTCGGGGAGGGGGATCGAACACTTTGACACGAAGTAATTATCAAGTGTGGAAGCATCAGTTGTGTTGTGGAGAATAACAAAGATTCATAGGTGCCCGCTAGTTTTTATCGTCCATCACTTGAGGACAAGTAATGAGCTAAGTTTGGGGTTGTGATCGGCCACCAATTTCATCTTGTTTCTATGTTCTGATCAATGGAAAAACATTTCATCCGGTGGTAATTTAAGTTATTTTAGTCTGGTTATTGTTAGTTTTGCTTAGTTTTATGTTTGAGTTGGTTATGTTATCTTTTCTAGTTTTTGTTGTTTTTCCTCTTGCTTTTGATCTTGTACTGGTAGTGTTTAAGTATTACAGGAATAGGGCACGATTCAAGTCAAGGAAAGGCGGTTTTTGGCAAGCCAGAGGTCTGACACGGCCGTGTCACACTGGCTGAAAGGAGGCATTGGAAAATCTTGGAGGCATCAAGTCAGAGATCTGACACGGCCACCCGTGTCCCATGACACGGCCGTGTCAGACATGCTGAAGAGAAAAAGTTGAGAAATCTTGGAACCAAGAAGTCAGGGGTCTGACACGGCCACCCGTGTCCCATGACACGGCCGTGTCAGACATGTGCGCAGAAAAATTCTGATTTTTTAACTTATGAAATCTGTCACTTAAGTAAGGGTATGATGGACTTTTTGTATGAGAATATTTGCTGTGAGGTATTTAGTCACTGTTTGGAAAGAAGAGAAGGACTTTTTGACGGTCGGAGAACGTGAAAATAGAGATTGAGAGCACTAGGGCTTGGAGTGAAGAAATCTTCAAGAGCATCCGCGATTGAAGATCAATTCCGATTCAACCTATTGTAATGTCTTCATCTTTAATCATTGTTATCTTGATAATTGCCATGAGTAACTAAACCTTTACTTGTTAGGATTGATGTCCCTGAATCATGTGATGTAATGAATAATATTTACCGTTAATTTTCGGATTATCTTTATGAAATTCAGTTTATGATTAAAAGTGCTTATTGCTTCTTTATATTGGAAAATATATGTGTTGATTTAAGGTTGGGGTTTCGTCGGACAAACTACCTCAATGCTTTTTTAATCATAACGCTATAATTAAGAATCACTTAGGAATAAGGGTTTGAAGTGTAGCGATCAAATGATCCGGGCTATGTCTTTTAGAGTCTTGAGATAAAATTATCTTGTTAAGGAATTGAAAGAGAGTTTTAATCTCAAGGAATTAGGGAAAATCAATGCTCGGTGTTGATAGTTGAGAATTTCTAAAGTAAATCTGTTAATTGGTAATTATTTCATTACAGAGCGATTCATACATCTATCCTAACCTGTCTCCGCATCTTTTCATTAAATCAAACTATTTTAACTCTTTCGTTTTGTATAAGTTGTTATTTAAATTAGACATAAAAACCAAACACCCCGAAGACTTTTTATTCAATTGCACTGTTCTGAAACATATAGTTCCTACGCAGTCCGCGAGTTCGATACTTGGGAATTTACTCTATTATTACTACATCGGTAAAAATAGTACACTTGCTATTTTACCGGTCACGCGTCTTGAACGAACCCATGTCCGCACATGGGATGAACTAGCAGAGGCTTTTCTCAAGCATTACAAGTACAACAGTGACATGGCTCCTACTAGACTACAACTCCAAAGTTTAACTCAAAAGGTTGATGAGTCTTTCAAAGAGTATGCACAAAGATGGAGAGAATTAGCTTCCAGAGTCCAACCTCCTCTTTTGGAACGAGAGCTTGTAGACATGTTCATGAATACTTTGAAAGATCCATATCTGAATATGATGGTTGGATGTGCTTCCTCCGAATTCTCAAGTTTGGTGGTCGTAGGGGAACGAATTGAAAACGCCTTAAAGATGGGTAAAATCCAAGATATGGCCAACGTTCCCGAATTCACTGAAGAAGAGAAAAGCGAAACATGTGCAGTTTCAGAGATTGAAGAAGAGGGAGTCCCTGGTCATCCTCAGGTTCAGGTTCCTAACTATCAGATGGTCCTAGTTTCTCCTGGCCAATATATTCCACAAGCCTTTGCCACTACTATCAATCAGGAACCTCAGATGGTCCAACAACAATCGATTCAGTATCTGCCGCAAAAGCAATGTGTTCCACATCAACAAGGTCATCCGAATCAACACCAACCTAGAAGTAATTTGGAACGAAGAAATGCTCCGTTGGACCAGATTCCTATGACATACAGTAAACTTCTTCCATATCTAGTTCAAAGCTCATTGGTGGTTCCCAAATCTCTAAAGCCCCCACCACAGCCGTTCCCACCTGGGTATGACCCTAATGTGCAATGTGGATATCGCTCTGGATCAGCAGGGCACTCAACTGAGGACTGCAACGCTTTCAAAACCAAAGTACAACAGTTGATTGATGGGAGGCATATAACCCTTCAGGAGGAAACATGTGTGTGAATGGAATTCCCTTGCCCGAGTAAGAGCCCGGATTTCAAAAAGTCTCCAAAATCAACAAATTCACTGTTTAAACTCGTTGGTAGGATAATAATAAAAGCACCACAAATTCTTGTGCAACTTCGTTGGAATCTTTGTCCAGGTGGGTAATCAAGAGTGTTTTGTGGAAGCATCCCTCATTCTCAAGGTTCTCGTGCTCAGTTGTATCCCTGAGGGTTGGCGTTTCAGTTAGGTGTTTTGGTCTTTCCTCACAACAAATAGCTTTCCTAAGTTTGATGGCCATGCAAGGTTCCTCCATGTTTGATGGTGAATACTTCTCCAACATCTATGCTTGGGGCTCCCGATTGAGGGATAAGCAAGACGTACTCTTATCTTGAGCACTGCATCACTCGCATTGCTCGAATCCCTAAAGTAAGACAAAAGTTTACGACTCTTGGGTGACTTCGTTGGAGTTTTCTTTTGAAGTAATCTGAAGTGTTTGGAAGGAACTACAGAAAGTATTCGAGATCAACAAGTCCAGACGAAGTCAAGCCTCCTCTATTATGGCAATCATCAATTCATTTATGCATTTTCATCTGTAATTTTCCTTGTTTTGTTAAGTGTTACTTTCATGTAAAACTTGTTTGTTTTTAATAAAAATAAAAAAATGCACTGCATATGCTAGTTTCGAATCAATCCATTCGTGTTCACTCATATCTTTCTGTCTATCGATATCAAACTCTTGATTAAGCAAAAAATATCAAAAGGAGAATGATGAAAAAAAATAATAAAAACGCAAAATCTCTAATTGTGTGCTTTTGAATAAAACCCCGCTGAGGATGTACAGGCATTGTTTCTAATCCCCAAACACTGGAGATATAAGGGAGATAGACCCTCGTTAACCCCTTTGAGCCTTGAAGTAGGAGTTTCTTTTCTATACCAAAGGAAAAAACCCTCACATTTAACCCAGGGGCAGGGTAGCATTCAATTAATCTGATCGAGCAATCAAAATTCATCAGGAGTGTCCGTCCAAAGATACAACAATGGTTATCTTTCAAAAGGTTGAGGAAAGTCAATGCCACAATGGTAATCCCTCATCAATCAAAGAATGAGGCAGTCACAATCACCTCCAACAAATCAGAGATTCAGGATCACACGACTTGTCAAGAAAAAGTGAATAAAAAAAGAAAGGATTGAAAAAGAGAAGAGAGCCCGCTAAGTCAACAACTTGAAAATAAGTGACTTAGGCAAAAATTAGGGCATCCCGCTGGACTCCAAAATAAAATTCAAAAGAATTTGTCCAGGCAAAAGTTAGGGAAACAAAAAAAAAGAAAGGCAAAGCAGAAGCGAAAAACGAGGATTACAACATAAAGATCCTCATCAAAGGAACAAAGTTGTGTGATCAGACACCAAAAAGAAAGTGAGTGACTGCCATGTCCAAGAACTTCATTGATTCCTCAATCATCTCAAACTCCTCTTGAAGGATGAACGCTCGTATCAGGTTAAGTTGAACTTAGGACTGGTGAACATCACGAAGAATGGGTGGGTTAGGCTAGACTTTGAGCCTTAAATCCTTTCTTTCTAAAACCATGATCCAGGCCACGTTACAACCCTTAAAAGACCTAATTGAAGCAGGGTTTATTTCAAAAGCAAGTTGTGTAAAACTGACTCCTAGATGTGTGCTTACCACTTATGTTGATATCGATATGACAAATAATTCAAACACTGAATGTCACAACTTTGTTATAATCCTGATTTCGAAGCTAGCATAAGCATTGCATTAAGATTATCATCTTCAAAACAAATATCTTTTACTTGTGAATAAATACTTGACATCAAGGAAGATTAAACAATGAACAACTGCAGAAAGAGTTGATCGATTCTATGAGCCATTCACTTCAAAGGCTGACTACTCCAAGGGGCAAGTTGTGTGAAGACTCTGTCAACTGAGGCATCCATTCAAGCTTCCATCAATCTGGGGCAATCAAGTCGAGGAATCTCTCTTGGGTTCAACCAATCTGGGGCAATTACGTCGAGATTTGACAAATCTCTCCAAGGATCCTTTGGGGCAAATTCCTTCATAGTCCATGAATCTTGGGGCACAATCTTCTGAGTTGTATTGCTCTCCCCGATCATAGGAGTTTATTTCTCCTGGAACTTTGGTTTCTCCCCAAGCACATGAGTTTATTTCTCATGGGACTTGTTCCACTCCCCCAACCTGGTCTCCTTGTTTGAATTTCTCATCCTCAACATGGTGAATCGAGGGAATCTCCTCAAGCTCACCATCCCCAAGCAATTCAAGGTGTAAGGAAAGTCAAATGAAGTCACTTCCTCCCCAACAAAGCTACATTCCAACCCTCAAGGCAGTTGCCAATAATCTTTGGTACTGTAGGGTTTTCAACACCGATTCATATTGGCATCTCAAGACAATAAGCAATGGACTCCAATAATCATGCTTCTCTATCACTCTAATGCCTTTATTTGGCACTCTGCATATAGTTTCCATTGCATATAACATTGCATCCTCAAAAGCGTAGCATATCCATCAAAGCCGAACATTACGCCATAGAAAAATTCAAACATGCATACAAAGCATAAGCCAGATAATACAAATCAACATTCAATCAAGACGATGATACTTCCCCACATGAATGTTATCCTTACAAACTCCGATTGATATCCGCTACTACATCACAAATCTCCTCAAACCATGGTGCCAATACCTGGTATCCTCAATCCCCAAAAGAAGTCTCATGTTCTCTCCCCAATGTGGATCGGATACAATT
This sequence comes from Vicia villosa, assembly GCF_029867415.1. Taxonomy (NCBI): domain Eukaryota; kingdom Viridiplantae; phylum Streptophyta; class Magnoliopsida; order Fabales; family Fabaceae; genus Vicia; species Vicia villosa. Next base: position 517,515 of record NW_026705546.1, on the reverse strand, counting down.
TCTTTCTTCGTCAGAATCGTTGTCTCCAAGGTTATTTCCCGTGTGCTGCGTGAAGATTAGAGTGTGAATGAGAGTGGGCATTCAACCCATTTCATTTTTCAAAGTCCAGTCCTCGCCCTGGCAAATCATTTCTTTCATTTTTGATCCTAGGTGAAGTCAGTTCTCGCCTGACAACCACCATTCATCCATAATTTCTTACCGTAAAACCAATTCCCAATCCCCAGCAAGTCATTATTCTCTTTTCCCATTCAACCATAGCATCCATAAATTATTCCACCAAAAAAACAAAAATTTCTCTTTCCCCAGCAGAAATAAAAATAAAGATAACACTTACACCATCTTCTCTTCAGGACAAATTTTTGGTACTTTGATATTTAATCTTCTTCTACCTTGAATGGGAAGAGTATTGTACGATGTATAATCCTAATATCCGAATTAAGCAAACGGAGTTAAGCTTCACGAATTAAGCAAACGTGATAAATCATACACGGTAACGAATTAAGCAAACGATAACGTGTTTATTTGTTAGGGTCATACAATCAATCGAATTGAATCAAAATACTCTATGAAATTCGAATTAAGCATTCAAGAACATAGAACAAAATTGAAAGGAATAAATACTAGATTAACATTAAAATAATTACTAGAAATTGTACCAAGCTTCCAAATCGTGAATAGTGACAATGATGAACAGTAACCGCGGCTGCTACCCTAAGGGGAAAGAGTACAACCCGTTTTACAATCCAACTGGGTCAAACATACGACCCAGGCCCAAAACTAATTGACCCGAAACTTAACTAAAACTAGTGCTGCAACTTCAACGAATATTCTGGCCCTTCTACAGTCCGATTCTGACTTCGACTCCAACATAAGAATTGTAGCTCTTTCTCTTAGCTTTCCTTCGATTATTAGAACGCCTCAATCGGACTCCTCGAACTCCAGTTATGATCGTTTCCGTGCAGACTGCTAAAGCTGAAAATTAAATACGAAAATCAAATAACAAAAAAAAATTAAAATATAAAAACATTATAAAATACAAAAATAAGATAAGCAAACCATGGAAATGTATAAGTACAACCATAGAGGAATGTGCATCAAAATGCACTGATCAGTATGTGGAAGAGAGAGCTTCCACATGAGGGGGAGCATTGTAGACTCACACTTGAGGAGGAGTGTTGAGAATCAAGTGTGGGGAAGAAGTCCCACATTGATTAGAAAAGGAAAGATAGAACACTTTATAAGTGAGAGAACCCACACACCTATCACCTTAAGGTTTTAGGTGGATATTGTAGCGGTAAAAAATACTCGACGTGTTCACACACTCAAAATACAACAGAGTCGCCACCAATCTTTATTTATTCCAAAAGGAAAGGGAAAATATCGAATAAAACCCACGAATAAAAAGAAATGGATAATTTGGTCATCGTAACCAAATTAGGGTTCGTGAGTCAGTTATGCAAGGGGAAGGTATTAGCACCCCTAACATCCATCGTACTCGATGGTACCCATTTAGTAAGTTTTGTGAATGAGTGTTAGCATGATGTTTGCGTTCTTTAGCTTATTAATCAAGAAAAGATAAAAGAAAATATTTTAGGTTTTTTATTACTGTGAAGGAAAATAAATGATTTTTTTATTATTATGCTCGCCAAAACATTTGTGTCTTGTGCCTACGTATTCCCTCGTGCAATGGGAAAGTTAGAGCAATCGTAGTTCGGGCGAAGAACCACAAAAGTTTGTTGGTTGATTTTGGCGAGAGGTACTCGATCGCATTCAAATGGAGACAATACTACGCGCACATGGATAAGAGATCACTACAAGAATGGATAACTAAATCAAGAGTAAGACAAGATTTTGGCCATCATCGCATTCAAGTGGAAGATATTCGATCTTCACATGTGGAAGTACGTTCGCATTTGGAATTGAATAAATATCTCGTTTATGAAAAGAGATTTTAAAATGAAAAGGCCATAAGGCAAAAAAGTTTGAATGAAATTGAAGATTGTTTTTTTTAGAGGGATGTTTAGTGAACATTTTGAGCATAGGTGTGCACCTAACGTGTTGTTCACCCAAGATATTCAAAAGGATGGGAGCCCAATTTTCACTTGTTATCCACGTTGGTAAAAGAGGATATTTGTGGACGTTTAGTAAACATTTTGAGCATAGTTGTTCACCTAGCGCGTTGTTCACCCAAGATATTCAAAAGGATGAGAGTCCAATTGTCACTTGTTATCCTTGTTTAATTAATGTGTTTTAATTCAAAATATAAAGGATATTCAAGAGGTGTACTCCTCTTGTCACTTGATCTCTTGGTTTGATTAATGAAGATTCTAAAAAATAGTTTATTTAATATGTTTTAATCCAAAAGAATCGAGGTATTCAAGAGGTGTACTCCTCTTGTCACTTGATCTCTTGGTTTGATTAAGAAAGGTTCTTAAGAAAACCTTTATTTAATATGTTTTAATCCAAAAGAATCGAGGTATTCAAGAGGTGTTCACCCATTGTCACTCGATCTTTCGGTATGGTTTTTAAAAAAAAAAGATTTTTTTGTAAACAAGAGACTCGACGTTGGATCGAGATGTTTATTGTAACGACTAGGCGTTGGACCAAGGTTTATTGATTTTTGGATTGAGATTAATCTATATTTTTGGGATTTCAATAAACAGAAGATAAAAGTCTAATTAAAAACATATTTTTGGATTTTTAATAGAGATAATATAAATCTAAATTCTACACAAAAAATGAATTAACTAAGCAAAATAAATATTTTGGTATTTTTTTAAATATATATCAATAAGAGAAAAATAAAAGAAGCAAGTATTAAAACAAATTATAAAAAAAACAACTAATCAAATGGGTTGAAAAAGAAATAAAGGGTTGTGCAAGAAGAAAATCGGTTGGGATGATATAAGGGAGACCCATATCATTTTGAAAACTGGCACAGGGGGTAAATCGCAGGGAAGAGGGTGTATAAAGTGAAATGAGTGGGCCAAAGACTGATTCAAGCCCAAATCACACTGAAAGCAAATGAAACCCTAACCTAAAGACAAAAGGTCTGCTCCCTCACATCATCTCCTCACGGCCCTTGTCCCACGAAATCACCCTCTCACTCTGAATGATCAACAACAAAAATCAAAACAACTCACCTTTCTCAGATCAAAGTCAAGCATAGTCGAGATCTCACCTAAACCAACTCTCGGTTATTCTCCTACTCGCTCTCGCGCTCTGCTACTGTTGCATGCAAAAATGGAAGAACGAAACGCCAACGCCTAAGCTCATCTCTCTGTTCGATTCACACTTTGCTCACTCAATCTCTTTCAATCGGTTCACCCAATACAAAGAAGTAATAACAAATCAACAACAATTACCCAAGAATTGCAACAACAAATATTCAATTTCATACAAGTAATAATCAACTGTTAGAACATGAAATGTTATGATCAATATTTCTAATTTTGATGATAACGTTATATATGAATTTTGTATAAGACAATGTGGTACTCTAATTATTCACGTTTTCCATTTCAGGAAAAGTCTAAAAGAGTATGCACAAAATCAGCATTCAGAAGCTCTGAACCAGAAGATCTGGATGACTTATTCAGAACATGGTCTGGAAGACATCAGAAGATGGTCTTGAGAAAATCAGAACATGATCTGGAAGGCATCAGAAGATGGCAGTCAGAAGCAAGGCTCTGAAGATCTGATGGTATCACGCTCCAAAGCACTTCCAAAGTCTGATGACTAAAGTTGCATCTCCACCAACGCTGAAGACTCTGATATTCAAACGTTATTCTAATAGTCTGAGTCCAGAAGCAAGTACAAGTTGAAAAGGATACAACGTCAAATCTGTCTGACTGACAAAAGGAACGTTAAAAGGCAAATTCAGCAAAAGCAGTTGAAGCATGGCTCGAGGTAGTTGACAAAAGAGTGAAACATTAAATGAAGCAGTGTACTATTCACGCAAAGCATTAAATGATACTCAACGGTCACATTTCTCACTGCTTATATAAGAGAAGTTCTAATGCTGAAGCGAAAAACAACTCTTGCTTGAAGTAACCTTACGCTTCCAAAACGCTATCACACAAAAACAGAAAAGAACTTCATCTTCAACCTCACAACTTGTAATATCTTAGTGAGTGTTTATATCTTAATCTTGAGAGAAAAATCACTTGGTGATTATATCTTATTAAGAAGTACATTAAACTCTTGTAATATTGTTTACATCTTTGTAAAAGGAATTTCCTAGAGTGATCAAGTTGTGATCTGTATACTCTAGAAGACTTAGAAGTTGTCTAAGTGGAAAACCATTGTAATCAAGATTTATTAGTGGATTAAATCCTCAATTGAGGTAAATCACTCTGTCAGGGGTGGACTGGAGTAGTTTGGTTAACAACGAACCAGGATAAAAATAACTGTGTGATTATTTTTTATCTGCCATTTTTAGAAACAACCCCTATTCAATCCCCCTTTCTAAGTGTTTTTCACTCCTTCAATTGGCATCAGAGCGCCGGTTTTAGGTGCAAACACTTAACCGTATTAGAGAAAAGATTCAGGAAGAAAAACACGCTATGACAAATCCTACTCCAACACCAATTGTTACTGAACAAAGCAACAATGGTAACTCTAGCTTTAATGGATTCAATAGACCACCAGTCTTTGATGGTGAAAACTTTGAATATTGGAAGGATAGACTTGAAAGTTACTTTCTATGCCAAGATGGTGATTTATGGGATCTAGTGTTGGATGGTTACAAACATCCAGTATCTACTCAAGGAGTCAAGCTCACTAGACAGGCTATGAGTGATGATCAAAAGAAAGAGTACAAAAATCACCACAAAGCAAGAACTATATTGTTAAATGCCATTTCACATGCTGAGTATGAGAAGATCACAAACAGAGAAACTGCTCATGACATCTTTGAATCTCTAAAGTTGACTCATGAAGGAAATGCACAAGTCAAGGAGACAAAATCTCTGGCTCTAATCCAGAAGTATGAAGCTTTCACAATGGAAGATGATGAAAACATTGAAGCAATGTTCTCCAGATTCCAGATTCTGACTGCTGGATTGAGAGTTCTTGACAAGGGATACACAAAAGCTGATCATGTTAAGAAGATAATCAAAAGTCTACCCAGAAGATGGGGACCAATGGTTACAGCATTAAAGGTTGCAAAGAATTTGAATGAAGTATCTCTTGAGGAGCTTATAAGTGCACTGAGGAGTCATGAGATTGAGCTAGATGCAAATGAGCCTCAGAAGAAAGGTAAGTCTATTGCTTTAAAATCTAAAAATAAAAACTGTGCTAACGCTTTTCAGGCAGAAGAAGAAGGATCTGACTAGTCAGAGTCAGAAGAAGAAGATGATGAATTGTCTCTCTTATCCAGAAGGGTGAATCAACTCTGGAAGAGCAAGTAGAGAAGATTCAATAACTTCAAGAGACCTGAAAAGGGATAATCTTCTGAACACAGAAGATTTGGCAAGAAGAAGGTAGTGTGCTATGAATGCAAAGAACCTGGACACTACAAGAATGAATGTCCTAAGCTTCAGAGGAAAAAGCCCAGAAAGAATTTTGAAAAGAAGAAAGGCATGATGGCTACTGAGATGACTCTGATTCATCTTATCAAGAGTCAGACTCTAAAGATGAGCAAGCCAACATAGCACTCATGGCAACAATTGTTGCTGAAGAAGAATCTACTTCTAATTCAGACTCTGATAAGGTATTTTCTGAACTCCCTAGAGAAGATTTAGTTTCCAGCTTATTAGAACTTCTGGAAGTCAAGAGTAAACTTAGTCTCAAATACAAAAAGCTCAAAGAGATTTTTGCATCTGGAACTAAGAGATATGAAGTAGAAAACTCTGAGCTAAAAGATTTATTTTTTAAATTAACTAAAGATGTTAAAACTCTGAAAACATCTTCAAGCTCAGACACGTCTATTCCAAGCACTAACAATATTCTGAAAGAATATGACTTGAGCTTCAGAAAGTTCTTATCTAGAGGTATAGGCAGAATTCAGTTAGCCTCTATGATTTATGATGTTAGTGCAAACAAAAGGATATGTATAGGCTTTGAAGGAGAAATCCCATATAAGCTTGAACCTGTTGATGAAATGATCATTAAATACAAACCTTTGAATGAACAGTTCAAGTACGGTCATTCTCATGATATCAAACACACATCACATTCTAAAAGTTTCCATCTCACACACACAAAAAAATATGTTGTTGCACATTCTGGAAAATCTTATGTAAAATCTCAGTTCAATCAGAATGTGAGAAGGACTAACCCCAAAGGACCCAAAAGAATGTGGGTACCTAAGGAAAAGATAATTCCTGTTGCAGATCTCTTTCACAGTGCAAAAGGCAAACATGTCATGGTACCTGGACTCTAGGTGCTCACGTCACATGATGGAAATAAGGTCTATGTTCCAAAGTCTGGAACTTAAATCTGCTGGAGAAGTAAAGTTTGGAGGGAGCCAGAAGGGAAAAATCATTGGCTCTGGAACCATATGTATTGGTAACTCTCCCTCTATAACTAATGTTCTTTTAGTAGATGGATTAGCTCATAACTTATTGTCCATAAGTCAATTAAGTGACAATGGTTATGACATAATCTTTAATCAAAAGTCTTGTAAAGCTGTTAGTCAGAAGGATGGCTCAATCCTATTTACAGGCAAAAGAAAGAACAACATTTCCAAGATTGATCTTTCAGATCTTAAGAACCAACAAGTTACTTGCCTTCGGTCTGTTAACGAAGAGCAGTGGGTCTGGCACAGAAGATTGGGTCATGCTAGTTTGAGAAAGATCTCTCAGATTAACAAACTCAATCTGGTCAGAGGACTCCCTAATCTGAAATATAAATTAGATGCTCTTTGTGAAGCATGTCAGATAGGGAAGTTTTCAAAACCTGCTTTTAAATCTAAAAATGTCGTATCTTCCTCTAGGCTTTTAGAACTTCTGCACATTGATCTCTTTGGCCCAGTCAAAACAGCATCAATCAGAGGCAAAAAATATGGATTGGTCATTGTAGATGACTACAGCTGATGGACTTGGGTAAAGTTCTTAAAACACAAGGATGAGTCACATTCTGTATTCTTTGACTTCTGTAATCAGATTCAATTTATTTGGATGTGTTTGTTATATTCTGAATACTAAAGATCATTTGAACAAGTTTGATTCCAAAGCTCATAAGTGTTTCCTTCTTGGATATTCTGAACACTCTAAGGGCTACAGAGTATACAATACTGAAACTCTGATAGTTGAGGAATCAATCATTATCAGATTTGATGATAAGCTTGGCATTGAAAAGCCAAAGCAGTTTGAGAATTTTGCAGATATAAACATCTCTAACTCAGATCACGAAGAACCCAAGGGAAAAGAAGTATCAGAAGATCAAGTTGCAGCGTCTTTAAAGAATCTCAGAATATCTGAAGAGCCAACACTTAGAAGATCTTCAATAGTCAACTCTGCCCATCTAGAAAATGTTATAATTGGAAAGAAAGATGATCCCATCAGAACAAGAGCATTCCTAAAGAACAGTGTAGAATGTCAATTTGATTTAGTGTCTTTGATTGAGCCAACTTCTGTTGATCAAGCTCTGGAAGATGCTGACTGGATAATTGCTATGCAAGAAGAGTTAAATCAGTTTACAAGGAATGATGTCTGGGATCTGATTCCAAGACCTAAAGGATTCAATATCATTGGAACAAAATGGGTCTTCAGAAACAAGTTGAGTGAGAAGGGTGAAGTTGTCAGAAACAAAGCCAGACTGGTTGCTCAGGGCTATAGTCAGCAAGAAGGTATTGACTATACTGAAACCTTTGAACCAGTGGCCAGGTTAGAATCTATTAGATTATTAATTTCTTTTGCCTCTCAGAATAACATCACTCTGTATCAGATGGATGTTAAGAGTGCCTTTTTAAATGGTTATATAGATGAAGAAGTTTATGTTCACCAACCTCCTGGTTTTGAAGACTCTAAGTCTCCAGAACATGTTTTTAAATTAAAGAAATCATTATACGTGTAATACGGTGAACTGACATTAAAGAAATGTCGCGGTAAGCAAGAGTCGCCACCGACTTTTATTTTATCCAATTTATAGAAAGGCTAAAAGAACAGAGAAAGACCTTTTGAAAATATTTTGAGTTCGGGGGGTAAGTTATACAAAGGGAAGGTGTAAGGCACCCTTTGTATCCATGGTTATCCATGGGCTCTTAATTGCTTTGCTCTTTTGAAACCAAAATTTTAGAAATGTAGAAGAAGAAAATAAGGACTTTAGCTCGTAAATGAGCGTAGCCTTTTTGAAGGTTTATGAAAAAGTGTAAGAAAAAGATTTCCAGATCAAAGCAATTAGGGGCAAATTACCTTGACATTATAAAAGAGGTTCTTTTAGCCTTTTAGGGCTATCCATACCATAAGAGGGTAGGAAGTCCTTTATTTGGAGGTTGAAGGATCGTCGCAATTATCGTTCGCCATAAGACTGTCCCTGCCATAGAGGGGCAGGTAGTCTAAGGGAAGGATCAGAATAGCCATCATTATTAGGCAACCAGAGGACACCTCAGCATTTTGTAGGCAACTTCGAGGGACGAGATTATATAAGCGAATCGAAGGCAGCATCATTGGGACTTATGATCTGAACGAATTGAGGGCAACATTGCTGAGGCATCCTCGTATTCGAGGGACTTGACTATTCTGCACTGAAAAGGCAACAAGGCAACAGGAAATAGGCAACAAAAGGGGTTACCATAAAAGGTGTGTGGGTGCACAATCACGTGATTCAATTCAGATAATATTATCTTATAAATTATTTATTCTAAATTCAGTTCGAGGTTGCACTCCCTAAATTACTAACCACGCAGTTATAATAACAGTTTAAGTGCCTTCAAGGCCACACAATACAACCAGGAGAAATTACAAAATATAATCATAGGGAAGGGGAAGAAAGCAATAAAATAAACCCCATAGAGCGATAGGTTTAACACAAGTAATAATGAAAGAAGAACCGAGTTTAGGGTTACCGAAGGTTTGAGCTTTAAACGGTTGGTTAACCCTGAAAATTGGCAAAGGAAGAATAAACAGAAGAGTGAGTGTAGGAGGGATTCATTGACTATTCGAGGCAAACCCTATTTTGGGCAAAGAGGCAAAATAAAAATTAAAATGATATTCAAACAAAGAAAGAGTTAGAAACTTAACTTTTTGATCTGATGACGCGTGGCTGAAGGATCTTGGTTAACCCTGAAAATTGGGCACAAAGAAGAGAAAAGTTAGTGCATTAAAGACCTCAACAATTATAACGTGGCAGATCAAAAATTAAAATGGTAATAATTTAGGCAAACAAAAAAAGGTAAGGAAAAAAGCAAACCCTGAAAGGGACAGAAGTTAACTATGGTTAATAGAAGGAACGGGTAAAAACCTAGACTAAGGTTAATGGACAACACCTACCAATGACAGTGATTAGTGATCATGATAAAATCAGGGTTTAAGGCATAAAATAAATTTAATTAGCCCAAAATTAAATTGTTACCCTAAAATAAATATTAGCTTAAAAAAACTAAAAAAAACCATTATTTTTAATATTATAAGAAAAATCGGATTTTCGATTAAATAATTGACAAAATATATCATTAATAGTAAATATAAATTTTAGGGAAAATAATTAATGAGAAAAAAGAAGGAAATAAAATAGAAATAAAAATAAAAGAAAACAAGAATCATATAATTAAAACTAAAATTTTTTAAAAGAAACTTAGCTGGGATTCTGTGTGGTGTGTTGATGAAAGTGCACCATGGGCTTGAGGGTTTGGTCCGTCTGATGCGCATCCAGGGTGATCCTGTGGCTGGTAGATGAGTGTGCATGGTATGCCAACGTATGGGTGCTGCATGGGATCTGTAGGGAAACAATAACACACTAGTTAAAAAATATAAAGCGCTGAAGGGATGGGTCGAACCCAGGTCCTCACGCTTGCCACCTGATGCGTTTTACCAACCAGACTACATACAATTGATGAATAAATAATGGATCGAAATAAATTAATAAGAAAAACAAGGTTAGTGGACAGAAGTCAAAAGGTGAGTCAGCTGGGCCCCATAACGTTGCACGCATAGCCAATGATCGTTGGAGAGGGGGTCTGATGGGGTTGACCGTCCAATCACGTACGAGGAGGAAATCTGGATTCTTGACCAACGAATGAATGAGTTGCACGTGAGGTCCCACGGTCAGCGTATCCACGTCATCATCTTCAACCTTCACTCCTGCGGAACTTCTTGCGGAATTTCCCACGCAATTTCCTGCGGAATTTCCTTGGCTTCTCCATGTTATTCCTACATTCTTGGAACCTGCAAAACAACGTGAATAAATAGCAGAGAACAAACCTATCCCCTTAAATCATACCTCCTGAATCCATTGGTGACCTTGGTTTAGCCTGAAACAGAATGCATCATAGAATCCGAAAGTTCTCTTTCTTTTTTCCATAACATGGTGTCTCACGTTATAGACTCCCAGATTCTTAGGCGATGCGTTCAACCTGCTCTAAACAAACTCAGTAACACATTAGCGCAATTAGTTTTTATTAAAACAATGATAAAACGTGAAAACGAAAATCACTTCATACATGAACATGAAGAACATGAGGCATTCGTTCCATGCTATCTCAATCGTGTCTCGTGACCCATACCTCCCCTTTGACACCCTGGAAGAAGATTAGGATGGTTGCTTTGACTTGACAATGGCTGCAAGCTAAAACTCGATGATGCAAGCTTTGAATGAATTTTTTGGAAATAGAAAACCTTATTCTCTTCACCTAATTTCGTCCCCCTCTCTTGTGTATAGCATATGGTATTTATATTGGTCACAATTAGGGTAGAGACTTGATCACAAAATAAGTTGATTGATTGAATAAAATTTGAAAAAGATTTGATTCAAATTTTGTTCAAATTATTCTAATTTTGTCCCAATCTCTCTTGCCACGATTTTGGAATGATTATGTGGTATTTTGATATTTAACTGAATCAATTCTGAGGCCAAATCAAATCTTCTATTATTTTTATAATTTTATTAAATTAAATTATGATTTTAATGAATAAAATCTATAAAATAATAAATAAAAACAATAAAAATATAAAAGATATATTCCATGGTCGTGGATGGGCTTAAGATGATGTTAGAACAAAAAGATATCAAGCCCATTTAGAAGAAGAATCATTTTGGACTATATTTCTCTTTGTACACCTCTTGAAAATTGCTCAACTTGCACATCTTGTAACCTTCTCAATTTTCCATATTTTTGAGTGTCCTTGGGCTTTTTAGAAAGCATGAAGAGTCCTCTAACCATACTTTTTGGTCTCATGCCAATTGAGCCTTCCATGTTCATATACCATTCTTTGAGAAATATTGACTTTTTGTTGACCTTAAAAAAGGACCTGTAATGTTTCGATCCATATCTTTCAAATGAAGCATTTTTAGACTTGGCTTGTGAGAGACAAAATTGTAGAGAATTCAATTTCCTTCAAAATGAGCTTTGAATGGGAAATTTCTGATGTTCCATGTGGAAGTTATGGCTGGTCAAAGTTCAGTTGACTTTTTCCCATGAAACCCTAATTTAGAAACTTTTGAATTTGTTGATTTCTGATCTTTTCTTGATGAATCATGATCAACCCTTGATCAAATGATGAATGATACTTCAAAATAAGGTTGTTGACAAAAAAATCAGGAGTTTTTTACTGTACTTTGACCACAGTTGACTTTTAGGTCAAACTAGTCGACTGTTGACTTTCTGAGCAATTGACTGGTCAATCCTTGGAATTGAAACCTGAATTTTGTCATGGAGATAGTTTGAAGCATCATGGGTCATGAGAAATCCTTTGGAGACTTTGATTCACTAATTTTCTTGAGAGAAATCAAACCCCTAGTTCCTTGAGCCATTGTTTAAGGAGAGTGTGTCCACTTAGATCTTGAGCTGTTGATACTCGGATGAGCTTGAGTATAAAAATGTGATGGGCAAATTTTGGGGTATGACAATACCGTTTGAAGCAAGCTCTCAGAGCTTGGTATGAAAGATTAAGTTCTTTCCTTCTGGATAATGGCTTCACAAGAGGAAAAGTAGACACAACTCTCTTCTGTAAAACCTATAAAAAGGATATTTTAATTTGTCAAATTTATGTAGATGATATTACTTTTGGAACATCTAATGCTACACTTAGAAAGGAGTTTGCTAAGTCTATGCAGGCAGAATTTGAAATGAGCATGATGGGAGAACTCAAATACTTCCTAGGCATTCAGATCAATCAAACCTCTGAAGGAACATATGTTCATCAGACTAAGTATGTCAAAGAACTTCTGAAGAAGTTCAATCTATCTGAAAGCAAAGAAGCAAAAACTCCAATGCATCCAACTTGCGTTTTAGGTAAGGATGAGGTAAGCCAGAAGGTAGATCAGAAGATCTACAGAGGTATGATAGGATCTCTTCTCTATTTAACTGCTTCTAGACCTGATATTTTATTCAGTGTATGCTTGTGTGCTAGATTTCAATCAGATCCTAGAGAATCTCACTTAACTACTGTTAAGAGAATTCTTAGGTATCTAAAAGGTACTACTAATGTTGGTTTAGTCTACAGAAGATCTCAAGAATACAACTTAGTAGGATATTGTGATGCTGATTACGCTGGAGATAGAGTTGAAAGGAAAGGTACTTCTGGAAGTTGTCAGTTTCTGGGAAGTAACCTGATCTCCTGGTACAGCAAGAAGCAAGCAACAATTGCACTCTCTACAACAGAAGCATAATATGTAGCTGTTGCTGGATATAGTACACAGATGCTCTGGATGAAAAGTCAGCTAGAAAACTATCAGATATATGAGAGTAACATTCCTATATTCTGTGATAATACTTCTGCTATTTGTTTATCTAAAAGTCCTATTTTACATTCTAAAGCTAAACATATAGAGATTAAACATCACTTTATTATGGACTATGTTCAGAAGGGTGTTCTTTCTTTAAACTTTATAGATACAGACCATCAATGGGCTGATATCTTTACAAAACCCCTTGCTGAAGATAGGTTTAAGTTTATTCTGAAGAACATCAGTATGGATTTATGCCCAGAATGAAAGTGTTGAGATGATCTGATATGTGGATTAGTTTGAAGATGTTGATTTATTTATTTTCTTATTTTACCTATCAGATGTTCTGATTATATATGTTCATATGGATACTCTGAAACTGGTATTACTAACGTTTCATATGCCTAAGTATGTCTCAGAACTTCTGTTAAAGCAAAACAGCTGTCACCAGCTATTCCAGATGATGACCACCTGTTCATTCTGAAGGGACAAGCATGCGTGCAGTTGATGAGACGCCGCCCTAGGTAACTGTGCAAATCTTTTCAAATATCATGCTATCTCCACTAAAGTCTCTCAACATTAAATGTGATTGATTCATATTCTGTAACCGTTGCATTCAGAATCTCATTGCATTTCTTTTTCAAATCCGTGTCTATATAAACTCATTACATATCCATTTTCTCTCTTTTCACTCCTTCATCATCTTCATTGTTTATGCATTTCGGTCTTCTCTTTTGTTTTCATCTAAACCCTAAATCAAAGAAACCCAGAAATCTCAAGTGTTCTTCAATGGCTTTGTCTGTTCAAAACAATGCTTCGTCTTCTCAACAACAAGAACAACAACAAGAACAACAACAATCTGTCTTCACTCCAATGAAAACTTGTCCGATTCCGATGGGTGAATTAGAAGTTATCTGTGAAACAATGGTTGATTTTGAAAATCTGGGTTTTACTTGAAGAACAACATGATTGTTCAAGGCTGGGAACCGTTCTTCAACCGTCTGATTGGACCAGTTTACCCAGAATTGATTAAAGAGTTTTGGGTTCATGCAACGTTAATGCCCAAAGCAATTCTGTCTTTTCTTTGTGGCCAAGAAATCTCCATTACAGAAAACCTGATCAGAAGATTGCTGGGTTTGGAAAATTTCTTTGGTGCTGCTAGAGCTATTGTAGGCAGAACAGATTGGGACGTTGTCTATGCTGAAATCTTTAAATCTGGAGAAGGCTCTACTTGTATCAAGGATTTGAAGGATCCCTATAGAATTTGGGCCAAGATCCTTCCGGGTTGCATCTACCATAGAAAGGCAACTGTATCTCCCAACTACATCAATCAAGACCAACAATACATTTTGTATTGTATTGGTAAAGGCGAGAAGGTTGATCTCCCTTATATTATGTTTATCCACATGTGGAATCATGTGAGGGACTCTAGAGAGCAAGCTAGATTGAAGACTCCAAAGATCAGAAGGAACATCATTCCTTTTGGAAGATTAATCTCTGACATTCTGATTGAGACTGGCTTGGTTGATGATCTACTGGAAGCTGGGATTGTTAAAGATTTGTATGCAACGTGTGGGAGCACTATGAATGCTCACACTCTGAAGAAAATGAAGATGATAGAGAACATTGCCGCTTCTCCCAGAGTGGTAAATGAGATCTTGACCAGAAGGATTCATGCTCTGGCTGATTTTGAGCTCTTCTTCAAGAATGAGCATCCCAGCATAATCCTCTTCTATCTGGAAAAGTGTTTGAAGGAAGGCACTGAATTTGATCCAATATGGCTGAACAACAGAGTGCTTCCCACTTTAGCTGATCAAGATCCATCAAAGAAGAAGGAAGAGAAAGAGAAGAAGAAAAAGGAGAAGAAGAAAGAGAAGAAAGACAAGAAGGAAAAGAAAGAAGAAAAGAAAGAAAAGAAAGAAGAGAAGAAGGAAGAGAAAAAGAGAAAGTCTGTTGGAGATGGACCTTCAAAGCCTCAGAAGAAGAAGAAAAAAATCTTCAGGTATTTCTATAACTGAGTCTGTTCCTATTCCTGTCTTAAATTCTGAACATATATCAACAGAACCTCAACCAGATAAATCACCAGAAAATCATCCTCAAACCACCAAACAAACCTCTAAATCTCCACCTTCCGCTTCCTCCAAATCTAAAGGCAAACAGCCAATCCATAACTCTAAACCCATTCTTAATCCAAAACCTCTGAACACCATCTTTCCAAATGAAAGCATTTTCTCATCTGATCAACCCACACATTCTGAACCTCCACCTTTTGAAACTCAACCTCAACCCACCTCTCCATTATCTGACCACCACCCAGAAGTTGACACTCTTGTGTTTTGTAACTTCAATCTCTTTTCATCACCATGATCATTATCATCTGATTCATTCTTTCGCAAACCTCGCCCCTCTGCACCTTCCCCTAAAAAACCTTTATCTGACCCAGTTGTTGTAGTCTTAGACTCTAACAACGAAGCAGAATCTTCACTCCCTCCATCCTCCTCAAACACCTCTCTTTTGTTTGAAAGACCATCTGAACCATATCTCATCTCCCACCCAGAAGATCCAATAATCATTCTCAGAACTACCCCACCTTTACCTTCTGTTGATATGTGTTTTGAAATATTAAAACATAAGGTACGAACAGGGTTAGAGTATCTAAAGGTTGCCCATGACTCCAAGCTGGATCATGTGGCTGCTGGAAAGCTGTGGAAGGCTTTCTCTGAAGATGTGAAAACAAATTTTCTGGATCACTAGAATGACTTCCTTGCTGCTGCTCTGGTCCTGCTGGACTAGCTCTGGAGTATGGTAATGGACAGTACTTTCATCCCATCTTGGATTGGAAGCCTCTGGAAGAAGCGCCATTTGTTTATGAAATGGAATTAGAATCTGATGATATGGAAGTTGATAATCCTCTGCCCATGGTTGTCTGGACTGAAAAGAAGCCTCTGGTTCCTTATCCTTATTCAGTTATGACTGGCGACTTTCAAACGCTGTTTGAATGGTTCAAGGAGAATCCCCTTGAGGAGAATCCTGCTGTAAAGAACCTTGTTGCTGATAATCAAATGGTTCCAGCATCTGCTGTTCCTACTGCTGTTGAGGAAAATCTTGTTGCTCCTCCTGATGTCCCATCAACGTCTGTATTGTTGGAAACTCTGAAGGAACTTCTGCAGAATCAAGCTTTTGTGTTCAGTCGTCTGGACAAGCAGGATGACACCAATGCTGAATTCAGAACTTGGATGCAAAGATCTGAAGAATCTTCAAAGAAGTAAGCAGAAGACACCGCTGAGATCAAGAATCACTACGCCAAATTTAAGCTGTAGCAGCGCAGCTACTAAAGCGCTTTTAGCAAAAGCGCACTCGTAGGGTTCGTTAAAAACAAAATTAATAAACAAGGGAAAATGATGCAAAAAAAGTGCTCTGGTAGGGGGGTATGAGAGCGCTTTTAAAAAGCGCTCTGGTAAGGGGGGGGTATGAGAGCGCTTTTCAAAAGCGCTCTGGTAGGGGGGTTATGAGAGCGTTTTTCAAAAGCACTCTGGTAGGGGGTGGGGTACAAGAGCGCTTTACCCTAAAAGCGCTGGTATAGCTACGTCTACTAAGGCGCTTTTCAAAAGCGCTTTCATAGCCTTTTTAAAATTAAAATTTTTAAAAACAAAATTTTACTATCGTTTACTAATCCCTAATTCCTCATTTTTCTGCCATTCACGCTAACTGCCCAGAAAACCCAGAAAAGCTTTCTCCCTCAATCATTCACGAATTCAACTTGCATTCAACCATTCACGCATTCAACCATTCACGCATTCAACCCAGAAAAGCTATCTCCCTCAACCTTCGAATCTGCAGAAACTCCCACAACTCTGGCAAAGAAGAAGTCGAGAGAAGACGAAGGAGATTTTGAAGTCGAGAGAAACCAATCTCCCACAGCTATTCAATCTGTATATCACAAGGTTTGTCACCTATATCTTACTTATTTTACTTTTCAATGGTGGCACTGTTATAATAGACGAAGGTTTGTGCATGGCTGAAGAGAAGAGAATCATTTATGTAGTGGCACTGTTATAATAGAGGTTCTTACTTGAAGTATAATAACAATTGCACAATTTTGGTCCCTAATATTTTCTCCCTGTTATCTGTATGAAATGATTCTATTTCTTTAGGCATTTTGTTTTGTGTTATGTGCATTCTTGATACTTGAATTGTCAGTGATTTTGTGTAGTTTTGGTTTTGTGGTTGGTTTATTCTAATTATGTGTGTTTATTATAAGTTATCGTGGAGAGTTTTGTTGAAATAGGTAGAAAGCAAATTGTGGACTTGTTATAAGTTGATCCTATAACCTTACTCAAAAAATGTTTATGAAAGTTGGTAAGATGAAATAAGTTATTCATAAGTCAATCCACAGTCCAAACACATTCTTAGTAAAAAAATGATTATAAGTCTCTGAAGAGATTTTGAAAAGGTTGAGGTAAAGAACCTGATTATAACTTATTCTAGTAAGGTTATTATTTAAAAGACTTGTCATTGCATAGTCTAGAAAACTCTGTAATTTTTTGTTGTTACTGAAATAGTACCTTGTAATCTATTTCGTATGGACCAAAGCTTGGAGAATATAGTATTCTGTTTCTGGGGCTGACATTTTTAGCTTGGAGAATATAGTATTCTGTTTCTGGGGTTGACATTGTTACTGTTGTTCTTTAAATTATCTTATCATGCTGAATTAGATTTTAAATCGTTTCTTTAGATAGATTTAGAACCCAATGTTAGTTGACTTTTTTTTTTGATTATCTATTTAATTCTGTTAAAAAGCTTATGTGGCAGCTTGTATAGTTAACAAATTTAATTTTCAATCTAATTTCTGCTAATTTGATTCATGAACTAAGTCTAACAAATTAATCGTTGAGTCAAGTTTGAACTATGTTGTAGTAGTTAGAATTTCCCCTAGTTTTATTGTTTAGTTTAAAAGTTCTAAAGATCTTAAGACGGATATTTGCAAAGAAATCTAGTTGAATTTTCCATGTTAGAATTTCCCCTAGTTTTGTTGTTTAGTTTAAAAGTGCTATTTTGAGAAGGTTGGTACTATTTTGTGCATGTTTTGTTTTGAGAATGTCTGTCTCCAAATGAATATTTTCCCTTCATTTTGCTCCAACAACCAAAGGTGAATAATAATGAAGAGTTAAAGCATTTCAATTTGTGTTTTCCTTTGCTATGCTAATCTACTATTGTTTCGTGTGTAGTGATGTATTTGTTAGTAGTGGTGTATTTAACTGCATCGTGTGTGTTTAATTTTACAGTTACTTTGAATCCTCTGGTTTCTACTTGTACAACGCCGATTCAAACCTACCCGTCTCCCACATCAAGTCTAACTCAGGTTACTATCCCTTTCTTCTTCTTATAGTTTGTTGTTTTCTGCTTGTAGTTTATTGTTTATGGTTCTATTTAATTTCAATTTAGTGTCTCTCAATCCATTTTTTGGTTTGTGGACTTATATTACCTTGAAATAAGGTAATGTCTTCTTTAAGAAATTGGGTATTCTGATTAGGTATTCTGATTAGGTATTCTATTATGATGATAGTTATTTATTATCTTGACAGAATTCCTTAGTACCTGATAGAGAAACCAAGAAGCATTTGTTTAGCTTAATTAAGACATGGATAAGACATGGATGAATTCAAACCGATTGTCGAAAGAGTACGAGAAAGGGGTATGGGAAATCGTTGAGTTTGCGGTTGCGCACTCCGAAGACCCGCTTCGAATGCCGTGTCCTTGCTTGGGTTGCTGTTATGGGGGTAAGGTTGACGGGAATAAGTTGGCATCCCATTTACTACGGTTTGGAATTGATAGAAGTTATACATGTTGGACAATGCATGGTGAGAAAAGTAACGGGAATGCTGAGTCGAGTTGTAATAGGAAGTATGCTTCAAACGACGATTGCACAGACACATACGATTGCGATCGAGTCGAAGAGATTGCAGAAGCGCTTGAAGAAGATCTTGCGGATTGTCCCAAAATGTTTGAGAGGTTGGTAAGCGATGCAGAGAAACCGTTGTATGATGGTTGTTCAAAATTCACAAGATTGTCTGCGGTGTTAAAGTTGTACAACTTAAAGGCGGACAATGGATGGTCGGATAAAAGTTTCACAGAGTTATTAGCCCTTATGAAAGATATGCTACCAAAGGATAATGTTCTTCCCAATCGAACGTATGAAGCCAAAAAGATGTTGTCCTCTATTGGCATGAGCTATGATAAGATACATGCATGTCCAAACGATTGCGTTTTGTTTCGAAACGAGTATGCAGCGTTGAATGAGTGTCCTAAATGTGGTGCCCCTCGATATAAGAAAAAGTTGTCTCCTGCTAAAGTCTTATGGTATTTTCCTATAATTCCGAGATTTAGACGCATGTATCGTAGTGAGACCGATTCAAGACACTTGACTTGGCATGAAGATGAAAGAATTATTGATGGAAAGTTGCGACATCCGGCAGACTCACCACAATGGATGAAAGTTGATACTGATTATCCTGAATATGGAAAAGAAGCAAGAAACCTTCGGTTGTCATTGTCTACTGATGGAATGAACCCGCATGGTATTCAAAGTATCTCGCATAGCACATGGCCTGTGATTCTTATGATTTATAACCTACCTCCGTGGCTATGTATGAAGCGTAAGTACATGATGTTATCTATGCTAATTTCTGGGACTAAACAACCAGGGAATGACATAGACGTATACTTGGCACCCTTAATCGAAGATTTAAAATTTTTGTGGGAGAACGGTGTGGAGGTTTACGATGGGTATAGGAAGGAAAGTTTCAACTTGAGGGCGATGTTGTTTGGAACAATTAATGATTTTCTAGCATACGGAAATCTATCCAGTTACAGCAATAAAGGTCAAAAGGTGTGTCCTGTTTGTGAAGATGAAACCGATACGACACGATTGGATCTTTGTCAGAAGAATGTCTTTCTCGGCCATCGTAGATTCTTAAATTCTAATCATCACTACCGTGGGTGGAGAAAAGCATTCAATGGAAAGGCCGAACATCGTACAGCCCCGCCTTTTTTGTCAGGTGATCAAACTTTTGAAAAGGTGAAAGATGTGAGCACTCAGTTTGGCAAGCCTTTTGCACATTCACTTGTCAAGGGTGGGTGGAAGAAGAAGTCAATTTTTTTTGAACTTCCATATTGGAAGTCGTTGTATGTAAGACATTTCCTGGATGTTATGCATATTGAAAAAAATGTATTTGACAGCGTCATAGGTACGTTACTCAATATACAAGGAAAGTCTAAGGATGGCCTGAACATAAGGAAGGACATGGTAAACATGGGAATAAGAACTGAATTGGGACCCGTGACGAAAGGAAGACGAACATATCTGCCACCTGCTGTTTACACTCTATCTAGAAAGGAGAAGAAAACATTGGGTTAGTTCCTCAGTGAAGTTAAGGTTCCAGAAGGCTACTCTTCAGATATTAGAAGACTTGTGTCCATGAAAGACCTCAAGTTAAAGAGTTTGAAGACACATGATTGCCATGTTATAATGGAACATTTTTTACCAATAGGTATACGTTCTATTCTACCAAAAAAAGTAAGAAGCGCAATAACTAAGCTGTGTTTCTTCTTCAGGTCAATTTGCAGTAAGGTGGTCGATCCCGCGATCTTACCAACATTGCAAAAAGAGATAGTTGTTACTTTATGTGATCTTGAAATGTATTTTCCTCCCTCGTTTTTTGACATAATGGTTCATCTAGTCGTTCATCTTGTGAAAGAGACACAATTGTGCGGACCAGCTTATATGAGATGGATGTACCCTGCTGAACGTTATATGAAAATATTAAAAGGGTACGTGAAAAACAGAAGTCGACCGGAGGGTTGTATTGCCGAACGATACGTTGTTGAAGAAGCGGTTGAGTTTTGTACTGAATATCTGTCAAATGTTCAATCAATTGGACTCCCCAAATCTCATATTGTCGAAAAAAAAGAAGGAAAAAGGCTAATTGGAAATAAAGTTGTGACAGTATCAATGGTCGAACGGGATCAAGCGCACTTGTATGTTCTGCACAATGAGATTGAGGTTGAACCGTATGTTGAAATGCACAAGGTTGTTTTCCGAGATTTAAATGCAAATAGAAATGAGAGCTGGATAGTACGAGAGCACAATCGAAGTTTCATACCGTGGTTTAGGGATTATATTTATTCAAAGTATCGTTCAGATCCTGCTTCAGTAACAGAAAGGTTGAGATGTTTAGCCTATGGTCCAAGTGTAATTGTGCTTTCTTATAGCGCATACGCAATTAATGGATACACATTTTATACCAAAGAACAGGATGATAAAAGTACTATGCAAAATAGTGGTGTTACCTTGGTAGCTGAAGCAATGCACATATCAAGTGCGGATGACTTAAATTCGAAATTTGCAAATTTGTCATATTTTGGGGTTATCGATCGCATTTTGGTGTTTGATTACGCGAAGTTTCAGATTCCTGTATTTGGTTGCAAGTGGGTTGAAAATAATAGTGGGATACGAATGGATAAGTCAGGATTTTTGCAAGTGGATCTCAATAGGGTAGGGTTTAAAGATGAGCCTTTCATTCTAGCCTCTCAAGCTAAACAAGTGTTCTATGTCAATGATCCGACAAGTACGAAATGGTCTATAGTGATTTTATCTAACAAAATAGTTGATGAAAACATTGAAGATCAAGGTGATATTGGTGTTGGCATTGAATCTTGTACAAGAAACGATCAAAATGATAATGAATCTTGTACTAGAAATGATCATAATGAGGGTATTTGGATCAATCCAACCGTCCGCGTTGTTAAGAGACGCGTAGAACACAATCCTACCAAGAAAAGAAAGAGATGTTAGTGATAAAGGTAATAGTATACATATTCCGACTAATTTGCTTTATTCAATTTGTACCGATTGTTTTATATAGTATAGTACTTATTCAATTTTGGTGCATATTCTCGTTTTGTACATAACTTTTGAACCATGTATCCGTTTGTCGACTTCTTTACATGTAACTATACTATTTTGACGATTCCGGAGCTGCTCATGTACTTATCTTTACATTTCGGGACTATTTTTTATCGGTTTTGCTTCTGCCCGTAATCAAAAGTCGGGCTTAGGGTCTGAATTTCGGAAAACCGACTTTATTTTATAGTCCGTGGGGACGTTTTACCATAGCCATGTAAATTTCGTTCAATTCCGACAACTTTCTTTTTTGACGCTTATTTTGATTTGTACCGATTTCGTTTCCGATTTACTTGTACATGCATGGTTTGACTTCCATTTGACTTGTATAGATTGTTAGCTTATTAATAGTGTACTAATGTGCTTTAGTTTGTTTGATACAGGTTCAATGGCTCCGGATAGAGATGCTCCACCTGAAAACTCACAAGAAAACTCACAAGAAAGAGATGCTCAAGAAAGAGATGCTCCGGGTACAAATGCTCCACCTGATACTGAAGCAAAAGAAGTTGCACGAGGCATCACCATTATGAAGGGAATCATTCGACATAGAGACCAAGGATTAGTATACCATTTGGAATGGAATTCTGAAAACCAACCAATTGGTCCTAATTCTGCAAAGTTGACAAGCTATATTGGTACACTTGTTCGTATGCATATTCCAGTCTCCGTAGCTAAATGGAATCTGAAAAGCAAAGAGTTGGATGCGAAAAAAAAAGCGATTTGGGACGAGCTTCAGGTATATATCATATATGGTTAATTGTTGTTATTATCTTGACGATAAATTGTTTAAATTACTTATACTAACACACTATGCGTATGTTTTTTTGCAGAGGACTTTTGAGATACCAGATGATCGTAGACGCTACATACTTAATTTGGCCGGAAAAAGATATAGAGGGTGGAAAGCTTTTTTGACAAACACCTATCTTAAGGATAAAGATGGAAACTTTCTTGAAGAGGCACCGGGACGGCCAAAAAAGTATGAGATCTTCATTGATGAAAAAGATTGGGTTGAGTTTGTAAATCAAAGAGATGAAGATTTTCGGAAAAGGAGTGCCACGAATAGTGCGAGAGCATCCAAACGCGTATCCATACAAAAAAGGGCGTTTGGGATATGCACGCTTAGAGGATAAAATTGTAAGTAAATAGAAATGCGTTTTAATTAATTGTCTAAATGTGTTTTATTTGACGATTTTATCATTTGTGTCAATGCATAGTTAGAGGAGACTAAAAGTGAGGAAACTTCACTTCCTGTACATGTGTTGTGGAAGGAAGCTCGTGTGGGCAAGAATCAAGCTGTCGATCCCGATGTTCAGAGAGTTTATACTGAATGTGTAAGTATAATACTGTGTCTTTAATTAAATCAAATGTTTTTTAATATATAAATGATTTTTTATCTCCACTAATAATTATTGAAATGTAAATGAATTACAGGAGACCTTGTCGCAATCGGTGTCCACCGGTGAGGACCAGGATGATAGGAGCGTACTTAGTAGAGCACTAGATGCTCTTGAGTATCCCGGTCGAGTGAGGGGTAAGGGTCATGGTGTGACTCCAACCTCTTTTTACAAGCATCCTAGGAGAAGAAATCCTTCAAATGAAGAAGTGTTGCAAAAATTGCAGGAATTGCAAGCACAAGTCTCTGAATTGCAAAGAGATAAAGATATGTATATGAGAGAAAAGTGCAATACTGCATCGGTGAAAGAAACTAGTGATAAAGCTAGTTTCAACTGTCAAAGAAAACTTCCTGAGGTAATTATAAATTTCTTTTCCTTACAAATTTTTCTATTTTATTAACGATAATGACTTTATATTTAATATTGGTTTAGGGCATTTCTTCTTGCCAACTATACTTATCGTCACCGTCTTATCGCCTAGTTGGCAAGGGAAAAGTGCACAACACTGTGGGAGATTTACTTCACCATAGACCGCTCCCGGATGGACACCTGAGAGTATCAGTTGATGTTGTATTAGATCATGATGCGGTGCTACCGGTACCTGACATGGTCTCAGAGACAACATTGATGCGAGATGCAATAGGGTCATTTGTTGCATGGCCCTCGAAGCTCATTATCATTGGTGATGAGGTATATTCAAAACCATTATGAATCATTTAATTTTCGAATGTCAATTTTGCACCGTTACGTTAATTATTTTTTACATTTTAATTTTAGACTGCTCCTACAAAACCCGCAATTAAGGGCAAAGGGATTTTACAGGAGGAGGAGTCTGTTGCATCACTAAAAGAGGTACATTTAAGGTGTTAATATATAATTTGAATCTAAAACTGCATGATTTTATATTTTATCGATCGTTATTTGATTTTTAGGCATCTGCTCGGGAGTCACAACAAGTGACACAGGTCGTTCGTAGCGTACCGCCTAAGGGTCCTCCGAAGCAAGCGGCAAAAAAAGGTGGTGCTTTTTTTCCTCGATACCGGACGACGCTCGGAACACTTGTTGATATGTCCGATTTGAAGGAAGGTGCTCTCCGTCAAATCAATATGGAGGAAGGTATCTTTGGTGTTGAATTCATTTCACATATTGCAATAGATGACTTGGAAGAGATTTTTACACAAGAACAACTAGGCGTCGCTAATATGCATTCGTACATCCGGTAATATTCACTCATTCGATATATTATTTAATTAGTCGAACAATTTATTTACACATTATGTTTATTATGTTTTTCACTCATCCGCTAATATGTTTATAATGTTTTTATTTAAGGTTGTTACATGACAGAGTGTTGCGCGGGACTGCATTGTCAAACAGATTCCATTTCGTGTCTTCCGCCCATTGCAGCGGAATGACAATTGCTTCGGAACCGGAATCAGTTAGACAGCGCTTAGTCGATAGATTCATGTCATCCGGCAATACAGAAAGTCTGATTCTTTGGGCGTATAATACCCGACCAGTAGGGTTAGTTTCTCATTCTTGGTTCATTTAATCTTTGTAATTTTTATAAAACCTATTGTTTTAATTTATAGAGCACACTGGTTGTTGCTTGCTATCAACCCGATAAGAGAAGTTGTATATTTTCTGAATTCGGTAGATGGTGAGTGGAGCAATTATCCGGCTATGAAGGAAATTATTGATTTGTAAGTGGGATCGTTCTAAATATTCTTGTATATTTATATATTTAATTATTTGTGAGATTGATCTAAATATATGCTTTTATATTTTTGTTAGATCAATACAAGTGTTCCGAAGTCAACGAGACGCACAGGTATCCCGGACTAAATCAAACAACATTACTTGGATCAAAGTGCAGGTACATTATTTTTCACAATTTTGCTTATAATATTTATGCCACTTGATAAAACAAGACAACTATAATTTCTTATTTGTTTTTCTATGTAGTGTCCGATACAGCGGAACAGTTCAGACTGCAGATACTTTGTTTTGAGGTTTATGAAAGAAATCCTTCAAATGAATCAATTAGAGATTCCAATCACGGTATGGATTTATAACTTAATTAGATAACTTCTTATAATTTATTACATTTAACTAAATCATTCATATTATGTTTTTATTCTGTAGTACTTTGACGAATTCTGTGCTGCTTCTTACACGAAACTTAAGTTGGAAGAAATCCAAGAGGAATTGTGTCAATTTTATATTCATCAGCTATTCATGTAGTAGGATTTGTGTCGATTTGAAGAGAATATTATAGTACTCCAGGATATGGTTACTAACTTTGTTCATATTGTTGCCAATTAATATTTGAAGTATAATATTGTTGATGTTAGAGATTTAGTTTGATTGACATAATGATGTATATATATAATTTTGGATATTATAATGGTATTATATTAGTATATATATAGTCCTACCTATGGTTGAAAATATATCGTCGAAAATATATTACAGGTCGAAAATATTACAGGTTGAAAATATATTACAGGTCGAAAATATTACAGGTCGATCTGGGAGGCTGAAATTATAGGCTGCACTTTAAAATATCTCATTTAGCAATGACAGCGCTTTTAAAAAGCGCTCTTAAAGGTCCACATACGAAAGCGCTTTGTTACAAAAAGCGCTGCCAAAGATTAAATAAAAGAAAAAAAATGCAACCTACCAAAGCGCTTTTGGAAAAGCGCTCTAGTAGGGGGGGCTACCAGAGCGCTTTTTCCAGCAAAAGCGCTCTTATAGGGGGTCTACCAGAGCACTTTTTCCATAAAAAGCGCTCTTATAGGGGGGTCTACCAGAGCGCTTTCTGTAAAAAGCGCTCTTATAGGGGGGTCTACCAGAGCGCTTTTTCTGGAAAAAACGCTCTTATAGGGGGTCTACCAGAGCGCTTTTAAAAGCGCTTTCGTAGCCTACGCCAGCGCTGGCTTTGGTAGCGCTTTAAAGCGCTGTTAAAGGCCAAAAAAAAGCGCTTTTAAAGCCCACGCGTGTTGTAGTGAATCTTCTAGCAGCCTTAGCCTCTAAGCTTACACAGTCTTAGTCTAAGTCTTATGTCTTAGTAGTTTTCTTATTTTCTTGCGTCTGTTTTGTTTTTTGCATCTGATTGTACTCTTCCCCCTGGTTATCAATGAAAATTTATTTCTTCACTCTGTGTGTCTTTCATCTGAATCTTTTATGCTTTTTGATGTTATGACAAAAAGGGGGAGAAAAGTGTTATTTGAATTGATTTATTATATCATTTGTTGGGCTTAAGTCTCAACATTCCTAACAAATATTGCAAGTTTTTTTGTCTCTGATAATTTTGTAGAAGTGATAATCTGAACAAGCTCAAAAAGGGGAGAAACGTATCTGAAGAAAATCTTCCAAAGATTTGAAGCAAACAAAGCTTAATGTTCTGATACAAGAATTTACAAGATCTGAAGCAAGCTATGCTCTGATACAAGAATTTAAAGATCTGATACAAAATCTGAAGCAAGCTATCTTGATGCTCTGATAAGCTAAGTGCTCTAAAGAAAGATTCAAAGCTTTGAAGCTGTCCAATGGAAGCTCTGAAAGAAAACTCTGGATCATATGAAGATTAAAGTTCAACGTGAAAGTCTCTTATGAAATGGAAAATACTCAGGGAAGTCTTTTATTTATAAATTCTTCTAGTATTAATTTTAAGGGGAGATTGTTAATCTCAAGGGGAGACATATTCACACACTCTGATTAATATGCTTTTATGCTATATCTGTGTATTGTCTTTTTCATCTGATATTCTGGATACAAATTCATATCAATTCTGTATGTTTTTGTCATCATCAAAAAGGGGGAGATTGTTAGAACATAAAATGTTTTGATCAATATTTCTAATTTTGATGATAACGTTATATATGAATTTTGTATAAGACAATGTGATACTCTAATTATTCATGTTTTCCATTTCAGGAAAAGTCTAAGAGAGTATGCACAAAACCAGCATTCAGAAGCTCTGACCCAGAAGATCTAGATGACTTCGTCAGAACATGGTCTGGAAGACATCAGAAGATGGTCTTGAGAAAATCAGAACATGATCTGGAAGGCATCAGAAGATGGCAGTCAGAAGCAAGGCTCTGAGATTTGTTGGTAGCACGCTCCAAAGCACTTCCAAAGTCTGATGACTGAAGTTGCATCTGCACCAATGCTGAAGACTCTGATATTCAAACGTTATTCTAATAGTCTGAGTCCAGAAGCAAGTAAAAGTTGAAAAGGCTACAACGTCAAATCTGTCTGACTAACAAAAGGAACGTTAGAAGCTACAAAAGGCAAAGTCAGCAAAAGCAGTTGAAGCATGGCTTGAGATAGTTGACAAAAGAGTGAAACATTAAATGCAGCAGTGTACTATTCACGCAAAGCATTAGATGCTACTCAACGGTCACATTTCTCACTGCCTATATAAGAGAAGTTCTGATGCTGAAGCGAAAAACAACTCTTGCTTGAAGTAACCTTACGCTGCCAAAACGCTATCACACAAAAATAGAAAAGAACTTCACCTTCAACCTCACAACTTGTAATATCTTAGTGAGTGTTTAGATCTTAATCTTGAGAGAAAAATCACTTGGTGATTATAGCTTATTAAGAAGCACATTAAACTCTTGTAATATTGTTTACATCTTTGTAAAAGGAATTTCCTAGAGTGATCAAGTTGTGATATGTATACTCTAGAAGACTTAGAATTTGTCTAAGTGGAAAACCATTGTAATCAAGATTGATTAGTGGATTAAATCCTCAGTTGAGGTAAATGACTCTATCAGGGGTGGACTGGAGTAGTTTGGTTAACAACGAACCAGGATAAAAATAACTGTGATTATTTTTTATTTGCCATTTTTAGAAACAACCCTTATTCAATCCCCCCTTTTAAAGTGTTTTTCACTCCTTCATCAACAACAACAAATAAACAACAGTAATATCGCAATCAACAATTCGTAGTAATCGAAAACCAACCGAAACGCGATGAATCTGTCAACTACTTCAAGGTAAACTCACTGTTCTTTTTGCTATCCCCGCCTCTTCTGCTCCTTCCGTTATACATTGTTGTTGTTGTTGTTCGCTGAAGGTTCCGAGTTGCGTCGCGGTGATGGTCGGTTTTGATGTGTTGGTTCTGTTGTGCTTAATGTGTCTTGTTGTTGGGTTTGAGATGTGGTGAGTGATGGTGAGGATGAGTGTGTTGAATGGTGAAAGGTTGGTTTCGGATGATGATGGTCAGCTGAAGGTTTAGTATTGGCCGTGAGTTTGGATGAGAGAATTTTGCAAGGATTTGTGGTGTGTTGGTTTATGAATGAAGCCTGCTTGAGCAGAGTTTGAATGGAAGATTTGACTGAAGATTGGACGGAGTGAAGGTCGTGGAGGTTTTAAAAAGGAGCTCGGGGGAAGAAATTTTCTGGAGATTTTCTTGCAGAATTTCACTATTGATTTTTTTTCTCAGTGGTTTCTCCTCCCTCTTGCTGTGTGAATGAGTTTATTTTATAGATGGAATGCCATAGGTTTTGGGGGAAAAGTTTGGTAAATTTGAACAAATATAGTTAACTGATCTTGTTGTTTTCTTGGTGCAGGTTTATCATGAACAAATTGACGATTGTTTTAGCTTGTTGCTGCAGCACTGTATGGAGCAGAGCAAGGTTTGGACATCAGATGCAGAAATGTGAAGAAGACAAACTTTGTTCTTATTTTTTTGTATTATTTTTTTGTGTAATGGACTTCCCACCAAAATGGGCCTAGACTAATAAAAACTCTCTTTTTTGTTGTTATATATATTTTTATTAATAAAAAAGATTAATCTAAACTAAAATAACTAAAAAAATAATAATTAAACAAAATTTAAACTAAAACCTAAAACTAAACATTTTTTAAATTTTTTTTAAATATAATTAAACTAAGAAATAAAACCCCTATTCTTTTGATATTTTTTATAAAATTAAAATGAAATGCAAGTTAGAGATAAATTATGGAA
The DNA here is from genome assembly GCF_029867415.1 of Vicia villosa. Classification (NCBI taxonomy): domain Eukaryota; kingdom Viridiplantae; phylum Streptophyta; class Magnoliopsida; order Fabales; family Fabaceae; genus Vicia; species Vicia villosa. The sequence continues at coordinate 488,348 of NW_026705546.1, read as the reverse complement.
CAAATACTAATTATACACTTTTTTTTGACGAGAAACACGCGAAATGCAACGATTCAAATCATGAACACGTACGAAATACGAGCGGGATATTATTCGGATGAATGAAATGTGTTGGTAAAAAATTAGGGTATGGTAGATATGTGGTGTGTCTCTCTTAAAAAGTGTGTCCCAAGTAACGTACTCCCTCAAAATTGCCCCTAACAATAACATGTGAAAAACTCACATCTCTAGTGGAACTCTCAAGACAAGACCGTTGGAGACAGAGTAGACAAAGTGGTTTGGCTGAAGTGTATAAATCTCTAGTGCATGTTCTCTTTCCCTTATCTCTTTATCTTTCATCACAGTATTTTTATTACGTCTTATTTCTTCCGCTCCATCTCTTTTTTCATTCTTTCTTTCATCTATTTCACTTCTTAATTTATTAATTTATGTTTAATTAATAAAATTAACTTAAATATTTTTACAAATAAAAAAATATGTAATTGGACTTAAATTTTTAACCAACACAATTCACTCCTCTTGTATTTGAAATCATTTGGTCAATAATAAAAAATAAGAAAAAAGAAATTGCATGTGATAAATGAGTTCTAACTAAAGGCGGCCATGGCAACACCAGCACGCCCGAAATCACCTTCACCTCTGAGACGATGGTCTCTGCCTCAACAAGAGGACCAAAAGAGCAAACACCATCATCATTCTTCCTTTTTCTTTTAAAAAGTGAAAAGGATGACGACTCAGACGGTATATGTTATACCCCAAAATTTGCCCGCATTTTTTTCAAGAAAACTCCAATCTAAAAATTAAGAGTCTCATATAATCATGGATTTTATTTCAACAAATATCCTGACATATGAAATACTTAGTTTTTAGAATTTTTCTTATACAGTAATTTGGCTTGCAGTTGAATTTATTCTTACGCAAACGCCAAATACTATTTATTACTTCACACATGCTATTTATTTATTTACAGATAAATAGTACTGACACAATTGGTACAGAGTTAAATCTTTTTGCAGGCGCAGAATCAGGAAACTCGGACTGTACTGGTAACAAGCAGATTATTATTATCTTTTGTTTCCCACTAATTTTTGTACTATATTCCATTATTTTCAAAAATCTTTTCAAATCTCTTTTTCAAAAATCAAATCCTAACTTTATTCTCTACATCTCTCTTTTTCTCAACACTATCTCCACTTTCTTTCAAATCTTACTTCCACTCAAATTTTCCTTTTGTACGGAATCACATCATTCCCCAACGTCTCTATCCTTCTTTCCACTCTATAAATACCCCTCATTTTCTCATAAAAATCTCACATCAAATTCTAATTCATCTCTCAAATTTCTACTTCATAATCCATCCTTTCTTCTTCCCCGACAAAATGGCGAAGCGGTGGGAAACATGTTTTCTTATGGTCATCACCGTTGCTACGGTGATCATGTCTTTTTTCTGTCTACATAGCCCGGAACACTGTGGACCTGGGATTCTTATGCTCCCAATCATCTACATGTTACTATTTGTAGCATGGGTTATCAATCGTCATTTTTGAAACTTGCCGTATTTCTTATTTCTTAAATGTACCGTTTATTCGTACTGTTCAATATAGTATGTAATATTTGTACTGTCAGTATTAAATGTTGTAATATTTGTCATAATATTGCTTAATTACTCAGATAATATTTTGTGTGTTTTCTGCCAGTCAAATATTCATTTTTCTGTGCATTAAATGATTTTCAGGGTCATTATCGGTAATTTTGCCCGCATACAGTAAATATTAGTTATTTATTATGTCTGTGTTTTTTTTAACAAGTCATGTAAATAAACTTTCATTTTTCACATAAAACAAAAACAAAAACAACAAAAAAGAAAATTAACCTTGACTGTTGATTTTTCACTCTAACTGCTACGTCAATACCTGAACAGTCAGTTGATAGCCAAACTGCTGGCAGTACAACTCTCAGTGTTTTGTACCATCAATCAAATCAATCTTTCACAATTCAGAGTTCCAAGATTTTTGTTCTAGAAGTCTTCTGAATATCACGCGATTAGCAGAGACTCAACACTGCACAAAAATCAGGTACGCTTAACTGTCTCCTACACAAATAGTCCCTGACTAGGGTTTTCTTGTTTTTACAGGAGAAACAAGCTTTTGAGACCTCAAATGGATTTCATGCACATCCATATATCTCAAAGTACCATCATACAAATTTTCAAACTTCAATTCACTCAGACGCACCGTCAGCAGCTCAAACAGTCAACAGACGACCCGTTTGACCAAAAAAGTCAACAGACAGTCAAAAATGAAATTTTTTGTCAAAGTCCATATTTTGTCAAAGGATTCATCATTTGATCATTTGATGATCATAATTCATCAAGGAAAGATCAAAAATCAACAAAACCCTAAGATTCAAAATTAGGGTTTTTGCCTGAAAAGTCAACTCAACTTTGACTGGTCATAACTCTCTCATCCTTCATCCAAAAAATTCAAACCAAAGCTCATTTTGAAGTAAATTCAATTATATTTCAAATGCAATTGATCCCATGGTCATTGCATTCACCATTTGAAAAATATGACCAAAGACATTACAGGTCATTTTCAAAGTCAACAAAAAGACACTTTTTTCAAAAGGACACACAAGGAGCATCAAAAATCATTTTGACATGAGACCAAAGACATTGGTTAGAGGACTCTTTGAGGTTTCCAAAAAGTGCAAGAACTCCTTCATATGACAAAAATTGATGGATTTACACCTTGTTGAAGTTGGCTAAATTTTGGAAAATGCATAAAAACAACATTGCTCAAAAATGCATTTTTTCCAAATGGGGCCAAGTTTTCATGGTTCAAACATCATTACCATAATATTATGGGCCTCCCACGACCAAGACAAAGCCCACACCATTTTTATCCATTTTTGGCTTAATTTTATCTTATTTTAAGATTAAATAAAAAGGAAAAATGGAAGGATAATGGATAGCTTATTTTCTAAGCTAAAGCCACCAAGGAATCTTCAATTATGCAGCAAGGAAGATACAAGGAAAGCCTAGAGCAAGAGTGTGGAAAAATCAAGCAATGGTTGCTTGAATTTTAAGCTTGAAAGTCAAAAATTCAACAAAGACAATTAAGGCTTCTTAGCTTAGTTTTTAAGCACTCCATGGCTTATATAAAGGCTAGCATACTCCAACAACAAAGGGAGCACGAAATAGCAAAGGGAGATAGCAAGAAAACTCACAAAATTCTCACAAAAATCTCCAAACTTTGTAATTTTCATTTTCATATTTCCAATCAATATCAATACAAATAAACACTTCCAAACACTTCACAAACAAGGGGAGACAAGTTCAGAACCTAAGCATAGTGTGTAACATACTTGTAATCACTTGTTTTCTTTCAAGGAAATTTAAAATTCGAATTTTAATTTCCAGCTTGTTTCAATTCAAACTAAACACTTAAACATCATCCTCAAGTATCATTGAACGTGTCTCAATCAATTGCAAGCTCTGAAACCTCACAAATCGAGCTACACAAGCCACGGTTTGTTCAAACTAAAATCAACTTGTATCTCATAACACACGCATATTTAGCAAGATGTAGACATATATTTGGATTTGGTTTGAGGTGTAGATCATTTCTGGAAACTTAATTGAAGTTTGGACACCTATACGAGGAACCACCATTTTAGGGTTCTTACTTTCAAATTTAGGGTTTTATGATCCATGCAAAATTACAAGTTCTAAATAGCACCATTAAACTCGCGTGAACAATACGAACTTAACCATGGCATCGCGCCAAATTTATATTAATGTTTGCTTGCATTCGTTATTTTCAACAGGTGTAAAAGGTTGGAGTTTTTACACCACCTGCAATTGAGAGGTGTAAAAGACCCATCCTGAGGAAGAAGATGATGCGTGGCGTCCTCAAATTGGCTGGAGGGCGCGCGCGTGATTTTTTAAACTGACCTTGGATTCAGTGTTTTGCAGGTGTTCCACGTGCTATAGTCCCTCACTCTAATCACCTTCTGATCCACCTGCCAGCTCATCTAACGTTCCAAAACGCTCATCCTTACCATGTTCCCTCATGAATTTCCACACTTGATCATTATCTTTTTAATTTTCTATTTTATTTTAATTTCTTGTTAAATTAATTAAAAATAGTTTTAAAAATCCAAAAAATACACAAAAAATATTTTTAAGCTTCTAAAATAATGTTTTATTTTCTGAAATAAAAATATTTTATTTTTCTTCATAATTTCAATATTTTGCATAATTAATTAGTATATATTTATATATTTGCTTTTTAATTATTCTAACCAATCAAAAAATCATAAAAAAAATTGTTCTTTATATAAAATATTGTTTATATATTATAAACTAATTTTGTACATATTTTGAATAATTTTCTCTTTGAGTTTTAATTATTTATGTAATTATTTGCATAATTATGTATTAATTAGCTTAATCAATTTCAAATCAATTTCAAAAATTCCAAAAAAATTAGTTTTGTTTTAAAATTAATTGACAAATATTTTGTACATATTTTAAACTTAATTTCTAGGTTTAAATACATTTTCATCTTTTTTCTTCATTTTAATTTAATTAATCATGCATTAATTATAATTAAAATCAATCATAAAAAAAAATCCAAAAACATGCCTTTTATTTTTCTTGCAATTTAAAGTCCTAGATAAATGTATAGGATGTCAAAATCATGTAAATAGGCTAGTTTACATTTCCTGCACAATCGATGTAATAGCGTAGATTTACTTTCCGCACTTTACATTTCCGCATTTTAATTTCCAGCAAATATAAACTGCGTGTATGTCAAAGATAAAATTGAACCGTTAGATCACTAACTTCAAAGATAAAATATCTGAATACAAACACAATCACACTTGCACCTCTTAAGGTAATCCCTTCTCATTCTTTTCAAAATCAAAGTCAAAATTCTACTGTTTCGAGTACAAAATCGAACCTTTTGTTTATATCCGATGAAAGGATAGATTTGTAAAGGAAATAAGGATAAAGACCTTACAACTCAGGGTAGACCTCCTAGTTTGCTTGCTCAAAACAAACAAAATTCTCATACACTGTTGTTTTTCAAAACAAAACTTTCCAAAAAGACAATACTTTGTATACATCCAAACACGGATCATTACAAAGTTAACGTTCTTTTCAAAACATCTTTCGAAAGATAAACAAACATTTTGTATACATCCGCACAAGGATCATTACAAAATTCAATTTACAAAGGTATTTGAAACCACATATGAGCATTCTAAAGCAATTGAAAAGTAATCGAAAAACAAGTGAGCTAAGCAAACTTAAGAGCCCATGGATAACCATGGATACAAAGGGTGCTAACACCTTCCCTTTGTATAACCTACCCCCTTACCCAGAATTTCTTAAAGGTCTTTTTTCTGTTTCTTTTATAAATCTTTCCTTAATTGGATAAAATAAAAGGTCGGTGGCGACTCTGTGAATTTTCAAAAAAATGCGAAAGCATTAAGCGATAAAAAAGAGTCAGTTCACGTATCTCTCCCGCTCAGAGGTATGGCCCGAGAAAAAACGGAGGTCCACAGTATACTAGTTTGCTCCTTCTCCTAATCCTTAAGAGTGTGTTTGGATGAAGCATTTTAATGAGGTAGTGTCATGTTTTGAGGGAATTTAAAATTGATTTGCACAAAATTTATTATTTGGATATAAAAATGAAGAATTGTTAAAATGATGGAAATGTATGAAGTATTTTATCTAAGTTAAATTTAATCATTTTGAAATGACACCAAAAATCAAAGAATTTGAAATTCCTTTCATACTCCATAGAATATATTTGTTACTATTATTTCTTTAAATTTTACAAATTGGTCCTCATTTTTTCTAAAATTACAAAATTGACCCCAAAATTTTTCAAAAATTGCAAATTGATCCTTAATAATTTTTATAATTTACAATTTAGTCCTTCAAGTTTTTAAAAATTGCAAATTGATCCCCACTTTTCAATTTTTTAATTTGGTCCAAAAAATTTAAATTTTATAAAAATTGACCCCAAAAATCTAACAATGAATTATCTTAATACTCCATCCAAACAAAATGATTTAAAAATAAATGAATTTCAATTGAATCATTTAAATTACTTTAAATTTTAAATTACTTTATCCAAAAACACTCTAACAGTGTCACTAACATTCCCATTTCACTTAGACAAAACAACCAAAGGAACCAATTCTTTTTGAACAAAAACCAACGTTGTTTAGCTCACAACTACACTATGTATGTACAATGAAACATAACTAAAAAACACTTACTGAAATATTTATTTAGATTATGGGACTTAGACTAAAACTTCAAAATATCGTTGGAGCCTGAAATCCATGATGAATTGTTCAACAGTGTGCTATGAAGTTAGGATAAAATTAAAGTATTGCCATCAAGATAGAAACCATGTCTATTTTATTGAGTGGACTTGAAATCCAATAACATGGACCCAGTCTTAATGGAATATCAAAATAATCTTAAAAAATGTACTAAAATCCTAATACAATACACTCCTAAATACTTTGTTTCCAGCACATGGATTGAAGTTGACACATTTTATTATATGGACCACAAGCTTGTCCTATCTCTTGCAGTGGATAAGGCATAGCTTCTCAGTGCTGCCTTGCCTTTACCAATAAACAAAGCTATCCTAAATCTAAGTATTTTATAACAAATCTTAATAAAATATGTAATGGCATAAATCAACAACTTGTTTTGATTCTTTTTGCCAAAACAAATTTGTCTTTATTCTCCTTTTGTTTTTGTCGTTAGAACAATGTACCTAACAAGCTGAAAGGGAAAAAATAAAATACCAATTATAGTTTATACAAAGTTACAAACATATATTTCATATACTCTTATATCACACTGACAATTACACATGTCACCATAAATTCTCAAGCTGAATCAGAATACTGAATACAATCTATACAAGGATACATACATGTACATACTGCTACTAAATATGAAAATGAAATATTATTCAGAATAAGAGAAGACACATAACTAAGCAGCAAAGGAGGAAAAAAAAGATTCTGCTTAGTGATTTATCAACTTGCATTAAATGTCTTCTAACCCTTGGATTATTGTTCCCTTGAAAACTATACGAATTACGATATGTATACATGTTTTCCATCTGGTTACCGAACACCCTCGCGTATATCATTTCACCGAAGATTCCAAATGAGTTGTCCAATGACGAACCACTTGTGCTAAACATGGGTGAAGGGTAACTGCTAGGAATTGAGTTGAACTGTCGAGGATGATAATAACTTTGATAAGTAGGTTGTGAAACAGTTGTAGTATTATATGATCTGGGACCCAAAGGTCTTTGAGGTACATCATTCCCAGCTTGACAAGCTGTCGTGGATTGGCCACGGCCGTATAATGGAACTAGCGAGGATTGAGACAGTTCTGATTTGCATACTGGACATTGTGGCTTCTGCTTCTCCTCATATTCGGAAGAGATACTTGTTTGCATATGAATCCATTTGTAAATGCAAGGCCAGCAGTAAAGGTGACCACAAAACGTGACTACTGGATCTTGCACACACTCTAAGCAGATGTTGCAGTCAAAGCCAGCAGATGCATTTCTATTAGAATCTGTGGTGGTATTCCAGGTTTTCAAAGACGGTTTATCTTCAAAGAAATTGTTTTGGGACATGTATTGATCTAACGCCATTTTCTTTTACAGGTACACCGACCTGAAATGCATAAGAAAAATATTGGATAAATGGCAACAAATTAGATCATTTTTCATAAACAAAGTTTAGTTAGGATTAACAGTTTAGATCATATAAATCACTAAAGATAATTTAGATATTAAGCATTAGTACAAATTGTTTGAGAAAGATGGTTTGGTATAGCAATTTAAGTGAGTTCACGCCGTGGACCAACTTGATGTCGATTTTAAGCATTTGCAGGAATCAAATATACAGTCATGAAATTAATTTGTGCAGGTCATGACAAATATAGATCTCAAACTAACAAATCAAGTACAGTATTTTCATTTACTACAAATAATGACAGGAATTGTTACCTGATTAGCTATTCATTAAAAATAAGCAATGTTTATAAGTTGAAGCTGTGATGTTAATTGACCTTGAAACTTAAATTAAAAGGGTCTTACATGACCATATTATTTTAAGATAGTTAGTCATAAATAATATAGCTTACGGTGGTGGTTAAGGTGGGGTAGGAATTTGGCTAGAGGAGATAAGTTCAAGTTGTGGTAACCACTCTTGCACACATCACAAGAATCAACTTTTCCATAAGAAAAGAACAAAAATTGAAAATAATCAACAGATTCAACTTTTCACTGAGTTGTTAGATAGAACTAACTTCATAGTAATGACTACAAGAGCCCATGACTATCCTACAAGTAGTTTTAGATAACAGTTGCAACAAATTTTGCTAGCTATTACAGTTACACACGTTAAGGCTCTGTGCCACAGGACTATTTTTTAGCTTATAAAATATACTCTTTAATAACCATTATTTTGATAATCTAATTCAACTAGCTTCAAGCTTTTTTTTTTTTTTTTCTCATAATTACTCCATGTAATCTTAACTAAAATTAATTAAATATTTTTTTGTTGTCATTTCATATTTATAAAACACTACAAATTCAATTAAACAAAACAGAGGCTAAATACCAAAGTCAAGTTTATTTGACAGATTGAAAAGAGAATTTACAGTTAGAAATTCACAAAAACGGAAGTGAATAAACAAAAGAAAGTAATTAGTGATATGTAGCAGCACCATTTAGGAAATCAAATTTACATAAATAGAGACAAAAATTGGTTCTAGATCTATTGTAGGAGGAAGGAAGATTCAATCATTAATAATGAACATTGAAACATGGTTAGTTAATCACATCACAGGCCCCTTTCCACAGAAATTCAGAAGAAACACAAAATATTGAAGCATTAAATTAAAATATGTATTAAGAGTTTAGAGAGGTGGTAAAAAATAAGAATTGAATACTTACAGATAGAGATGAGTGAGTGAAGAAAGGAAGGGAAATTGTTGATATTGACAAGTTTGAATGATGAAATTAAAAGTGAAAGAGGTTTGAGGATGTTAAATGGAAACAAGTTGAAGAGAAAGACAAGAGACGACGGAATGGAATGGAATGGAAGATGGGAAAGAAGGAAGTTGCGTTTAGTAGAAGGGAGGGAGGGAAATAAGTAAAAGACAGCAGACAACACCATTTAATTTCTTTTTTTTATAATAATAAACAATTCTATCATTAAATAACCTTTCTTTGAAGAATTCAACAATTGGGGCTAAGTTGAGAGTCTTTCCTTTTCATCATATTCTTTATTTTTTTATTTATTTGAAATGGCCCTGTCATGGATGCTATTCAATTCAGTTATATAGGTTGGAATATTTTTTATATCTTTTATATTTTGTTATTTAATTTAGAATGTTTGTTCATTTCTTATGTTGGCTGCGGCGCAGGTTCTACCGTTGGTGATGAAGACTTCCTTATCATTGATGTTAGCTGCGATGGAGGTTGTGGAAACATGTGTAATAACCCAAGCACTAGCAACGAAGGGCGTGGTGACCTAAGGACTGACGACACAGAGCATGGTGACCCATGTACATGCGATGAGCCGTAAAACAAACCAAAACGACAATGTATTATCACATATTTTCGACACAAGACTTCAGGATTTGAAGATTATAATCCTTTTTGAGAAATAAGTCGATCTTCAAATTGAAATGGTCAGTCTTGACCATTTTCATAATTCGTCCTGTCAAAGAGCGAAATAACTTTGGTCGAATTCCTAGTATCACAAAGACCAAAGATATATATTTTGGAACTTAGATAAATTTTTGAGGTTTCCAAGTGGCAAGCAATTAGGTATAGTTGAACAAAGTTAGAATTGGATAAAATCAGACGGTTATTCGAAAATACGTGTCAAGTTTGCAGAGATCAGTTTGCATGGCTTTTGGAACGTAACGAAATTTCCTAAGTCGACCATTGTGGACAGTTAGATTAGGACTAGTATATAAGCAGTGTTTGTTTATGTTTTTAGTGTCCGCAATTTTACATAACCTTTAGAAACTCAAAGTATTAGTGTTGAGAGAAACGAGTAATCTACAATGTATGTGCTTACGTTTCATTATATGACTTAAGTTCTTTATTTTTCAGTCATTTATTGCATTCAAGTTACTTTATTGCATTTAAAGTGCCCTTTTTAACTACCTTTTTATAGTTTTCGACTTAATGTTCAAACTTATAAACTTTTGCACAATATGTTCGAGATATTTTTGAGTTTTATCCCTTAAGTAAATTGAAACTTGTCTTGTTTTACCAAATTTCTAAGTAAACAAATTGGCACACCTGGTGAGACCCTTTGTGCGAAAAGTTCCAGCTTCTCTTTTAAAACCTGGATATAAGTTGCCCATTCATGAAACTTCTGAATCTTAGTGTGCATGAGATAGAGGAGTGGTAGGATTTCCAAGGATTACCCTAGTAGAACAAAAATAAAATATACTAGAATGGTGAATCCAAGAAACAACAACAATTGAGAACAACCTTTTAATACTACGGGGGAAGACATAGTCGCTGCAAATTTGAATGAAGAAATTGCCTCCATAGCCAACACGACAGCCATACCGTCGACTGCACAAAGTGGGGTGATATTATCCCCATCAACAACAAACAATCACCATGTGACTCCTAGACCGATTGTGGCTAGTGATTTCAGACCCTACATGCCAAGCTTCACAATGCCCATGAATGGTTGAGAACAACCCTATAGTATGCCAACATCTGTGATGGTGGGTTTGCATACGAATGCATTGACGTTTGCTGACAATGCGACGACTACATATTCACCACTACAGGTATCGGGATCAGCCATAAATAAACCTAGTCGAAACTTCCATTGGTTGGTTATTGATTAAAATCAAGATAGAGGTTCATTGATCACGAATTACATCTGAAACCAAAAGTCAATTGTTGATTTTTTGGAATTTTGGTCAACATCAAGGTCAACCTTCATATTATGGATTTAGGTGAAATTTGGTTGAGAAAATATCACAAGAATAATCAAAATCAAGATTTAATCATGAATTGCCAAAAGTGGAAATTAGTTGAAATGGAGAGTTTCCATAAAGGGAAAGTATGGGACTTAGAATATTTTGAAGAATTTTAGAATGGTTGTGCAGTTGACTTCATGGCTACTTTACACGTGGATGGAGGCATCATTTCAAGACAAGTTCAAAAGCAAACTTGTTTACCTCATGGCCATGAACATTATTGTAGTTGGGCACTTTTCAATTGGAAGCCTAGATCAAAAGATATAAAGGTCTGAAGTGGATGATTCCAAGTTGTGAAATTGCAAGAGCCAGGCATATTTTCTATCAAACACCTTAGATATATCAAACACTTTCCAAGTCATCTTCATGGTAAATTTTGAGGGGCTATAGTTATCATTTCAAGCCAAGTGCAACATGAATCTTCTTCTATTACATGCCCTATTTCCAGTGATCTCAAGATGATGGCATTTGGTTAAGGAAATATGGAGATATAAAGGTTCAAAGTGGTGCACGTGGAAATGTATCTGGCCAGCACCATAGGAAAGTCACGCCCATCTCGTGCCTTGCATACAGTCAATTGCAAGCAGCATGATTCCATGCCATTTTCACACAATTATACGCATTATTTCAAGAAGCCTTCTGTTCTCTACGGGTAGAACAAGTGGCCAGCAACAGTAGGCTTGATCTTCGGTGATGGTTGAGAAAAAAGGGGGTTGTACTTGCAAGTTACTCCGATGCCAAAGTAAGTAAGAGAGCAACAAGGTACAATAAGAAGTATGAGATTTTGGGCAAAGTTTGAATTACCTTGCCCTCCAAGGATAGAGGGCTATTTATAAGTGTTCTCGTGAGAGTAGAATGTATCTCCTATCTTCGTGGGCCAGGCGTGATTTTCGGCCCAGAATATAGGGGACTGTTGACTAGGTCTTGACTAGTCGTGCCCAAAATACTAGCCGTTGCCGGGGACGAGATCACAGCGTGCTCGGCTAACCTCCAGATGTAACACCCCTTTTTATACCCCAAAATATTTAACAAATAATCAGAGAATAACATGCATATAATTCAAAAGGGCGTCACATTGATGCTTTTAAAGAACTAAAAACCTTAAAAAAAAACTGACAGCATTTATCTATACAGCACAATACTCCTGGTCATTTTAATAACACTCAATATAAAATCACAATTTAACCTGGATATGCATTCACAGCGGAAAATATGATACTCATGTGATTTATAATGATTCATGTCCCATACCATGATCATACATCGACTAATAGTCTTAATTCAACATAAAACATAATCAAAAGGTTTGGCTTGTAAGCCTCTCAAAAGACATATAACTAATAAATAAGTTCACAAGTCATAGCATAGTACAGGCACAATTATAACATGAGTTCAATACTCCTAGTCTACCCAGTGTTACATGACCAGAGCATCGACTCACTACCTAGTCTCCAATAACCAAGGAAGAACCTCCGGCTAAGTCACACGCGGCTACTAAACTCCAGAACCTGCATGTCGCCAAACAAGGGCAACATTAAAACAGAAGGGTGAGAATACGAACCATTATGAAGAAAGTATAAAGAAATGCAATGGTTAAATTAATAATTCCAGAAGTGATCACATCAAACATAGTTATATAAATAATGATAAGACAATATATAATTCACATGTTAACAAGTAAATAATGCGTACAAGGGAAATATCAATTCAATACCAATATTATATTCTCAATTATGTACACATCTACAATAGTCACATAGTCACGTATTTAACCAAACATGTATTCAACATCACTTATTTCAATTATCAATCTCACACACATGTTACACCACTATCAATGCACACAATCAACTATCACATAACTCTAATGTGACTCGATGCAAGGTATGTGACGCTATGCATGTGGTACCGAATGTGAACCCAAGGTTTCACCGCTTTCCGATTCAATATCTAGAATCCAAGCCACGCTTCCGATCCGGACAAGACCAAAGCCCACCAAACGTAAACATATAGTTTACCGCCTCCGATTCACTCTAGAATCTAAGCCTCGCTTTTGTTTCAAAGCAAACCACCTTTGTTTCAAGGCATCCATGATATGAATGTATGTACAATGTAAATCAACATATGCAATTAAGATCATCTCTACCATCTTAATATTTAGCATATCACAATAATTCACTCAATGAATTATCCACAATATTGTACACAACATTCTCATCACATAAGCATTAATCACACATAATAGTCAACACACAATTCCAATCCAATATTTCAATCAACACTATTAATTAACACTATCATATGCTAACTCACTATTTGTCAATTACATAGGATTTGCTCATCTTCATATTAAACCATTAGCCATTAAGATTTATGTTACTTAATGATTCATAAAATTCTACCTTAGAACAATAATAAAACATATTCATGTGTCATTTTTATTGGGAATCTACTATTTTAATATAGTACCCCATTTTCACTAAACCATAATTGTTTACTAATTAATCTATAAAATCTACCAATTATACATCCTAATACTCAAGTATCATATCACCTCATATTTATTAATTAAGATGTGTATGTATATATATATATCCTTCACGTTTTTATCAAGGTGTGTGGTTCATATAATCTATCCTACAAACCAAGATGCTACAGTAGTGAGATATTACAAGTGATCCATTAAATAATGATAGGTATTTATACATCTGTCAGGTAATACCACATTTACATTTATCTCAAGTTGATTAGAGGAAGCATAAGGTTAGTATATGTATGCCCCTAAAGTTATATCATGGAACAGGCCTTTATCATAAAGCAATCAAACATGGCCAGGTTATACATCACTATATATATGTCATCTTCCAATGAAAATTCGGAACAGGATATAGAAAAGAAAGAAAGCATTAAATTCATGTCCATGTAAAATACACTAAAGTAATGTCGCTACAGTGTGTAGCTCATGGACTTGTTTCTAGTTTAAAACGAAAGGCTACAGTAAGCGACATTTCCATTAATTATGATGTGGTCAGTATTTATCTACCTACTAGCTAATCACTTGTAGCCAAGGAAATGGGTGAGGTACACTAAGAGGAACAGGCGGTTTTCTTTGACTAATAGCTAGTGTACAACAACATACTAATAAAATAAAATATTGGTTCATGTTTCATATATAGAAACAGTAGCGAAGGGTGACGGACCGCAAATAGCATACAATGGCCATACATTTTCAAAGCTATACGAACACAGTATGTTATTCCGCCATTAGCTTGGTTTCTTTCTTTCAAATTTTCAATTTCTCACCAGATCCAAATATACTAAATAGAACAAAAATACATATTTTATAATTCCAGCTATGGATAATAATAATGTTAATTTACCAATTTCCCCATTATACTATCCCACAATGATTATGGATTCTCCCCCTTACCTCTTGATTTCTCCTCCAAAACCCTAGCTTCCTCTTCTTGTTCCTCTCCACTTCTATTCTTCAAAAACCAGCAAAATGAAAATGAGTCTCCTCTACCCTATTTCCCTTCTTACTATCTTTATTTATTATATTGGGCTCCAAATGAATAACACCTCCTAATTGCTTATAACCCCAACAAATAGGCCCAACTGATAAAATAGAGTAATCAAATAAATAATTATACTCCAACAAATAATATTATTACCCTAAATATTATTTCTCGATTAATCCAATTAACTCGGACTTTATCTCAATTAAATAAAATTCCAATAATAATATTATTTCTAATATTATTTCTCTACATATTCCACTTTATTAATTCTCCGATTAACCGAATAAATTCCAACTTCACTTAATAATCCGAACATGTTTCTCAATAACACCGACGATCCAATTAATTATCAAACTTCGTCCAAATTAAGTAAATAAATCCTCATTTAATTTAATTAGTCAAATAATAAAATTTGGGATATTACAACTCTCCCCCACTTAAATATTTTCGTCCTCGAAAATTCAGTCGACACAACCATCTCAACACCCAGACCACATCCACTCTCTCTATCGATTCACACTGATACAAAACGTTCTACACTTTTGACTATACAAAGCTGCAAAAGATGTCATTCCAATATCCGAAGAAAATACCATGCAAACACAAAGTCCTTCCGATGTACAACTTAGCAAGTCTCTTCATCGAATAATCCATCCTCATCGGAATAAAACGAGTACATTTCGTCGACTATCCACACTGACCCAACTCACTTCACAATCACTCGGTGCCTCGTCAATTTCGAAACAAAATCCATAGAGTTACTACCTCACTTCCACCCGAAAATAGATAACTGTTGCACCAAACAAAACGGTTCTTGACAAATCCAACTCGAATACACAATTCCGGTATATCCCTTTTCATACCTTACCACTACACATTTCCTTAAATTTCGATACATCATTAACACCCTGATTAATACTCAAATCATTACGATGTTCCTCATCCAAAATTCTCTTTGTCCGAATTCGAACCATCAGGAATACAAACTCGATCACAACATCTCATGACATCATTCTCGACAATCCAACAGTTACTACTTTTTCCTTGATTAATCAACATCATCTTGTCAACCAATTGAAAAAAAAATCCAATTTCTAACCTTCTCAAATCTTGTCAAAATATTCCAAGTAGGCTTCAACATACCAACTTAACACAGGAAGACGTCGCTTCACAACCAAACTCAACTCTCTAAATCGTTCCAACGATTTCTAATTCTTGAATCCTCAACATAACTTATAAAATTATTTCCTACCCAATGCATCGGCCACAACCTTCACTTTCCAGGATGGTGATTCAAACCAAAGATTAAAATCCTTCGAAATTCTACTCGTCTTGTTTACCTCATATTCAACTCTTGTGATCACTTAACACATCAAACCTTGATCCAAACAAACAATGCCTCTTACATTCCAAAACAAGCACAACGGCAAGCAACTCCAATAGATACATCGAATAATTCCTCTTATGTACTTTAAGTTACCTTGAAGCGTAAGCTACTACTTATCGATATCTGTATCAACACACCTCAACTCGAAATCCCATATCCAAGGAAATTAACTCCTTCCAACTAAAACTCACATTCAGAAAGCTTAACATAACCTTCTTCTCTTTCAGCACCGATAAGACAATCCTTAAATGTTCAACATGATCATCGTCGCTCTTAGAATCAAATATCCTCAAGAAACATTACCTTATAGAACCTTCTTTCCTCTTACTCGACAAACAGGGTAACTCTACGACCATACACTCAGACAATGAACCTCTCCTTAAATAATCCTCAAATATACTCTTCAACTTCTCCTTAGTCGCTTTACACGCTACCAAGTTAGTAAGACACGTCTATCTCGTTCAATACGATGTCGTCTCCTATCAACAATAGATTAAGGGTGATCAAGTCCTCAATTTGTCAATAGACAGTCGACAATCATAATGAAACATAAACCATCGTTACTAAACCATAATAGTGTTCCTTCAGAACTCGCACTCGAAATCACTTAAAACACCAATACCCAAAATCTCTCTTAAAGTTATAATTACTTGCTTCAACTCCAACCAGTTCATACCAAAATCCTCATCAAATTAGTCTAGCGGAAAACAAACTAAATCAATCCCAAAATCTCTACCAAGATGCGCAAAGGATAACTCAAACACGTAAAAGAAATAGAAACAAAGCCACTGCAGTTGTATCAATAACTACACTTCCATGCATAACAGATAAAGCACGTACCTCAGATTAACTTATCCTTAGAAGTAGTCTCAACACCAGACAACGCAAACACTTTTCCTTTCGCTTGATCCTTCTTTGGCTTATCGCACATGGCACAATTGTGTCCTTGCTCACCACAACTGTAGCAAGTCCTACTCGAACCAACTCCACAATCAACAGTTTTGTGACCCGTCTCGCCACACCTGTAGCACTTAATCAGAATAGAAGCTCCTCCCCCACTTGGCTTCTTGCCGAGACCAGATTGTTCCTTCATGTCATCATACGATTTCCCATGGAACTGTTCTCCTCCTCGTTTCAACTGTAGAAACCTCACTTCTTTCTTTCCACGCACATCTTCTGGAAAATAGTTTCCCAAAAATGCATCACGGAAAAGAGTCCAAGTAACTTCAATATCTTCTATTTCAAGTCTCCGCACAGTATTACTCCACCAAACGTCAGCTTCTTTTGTCAGCATGTGAGTACCAAACTGTACCTTCTGTACATCAGTACAACTCACGACTCGAAAGATCTTCTCAATTTCTCTCATCCATGCGTGCGTTTTGTCCGGTCCATACCCTCCTTCAAAGATCGGCGGGTTGCACCTTTGAAAGTCTCCAAAAGCACGGAACTCATCCTTTCCTCCATAACCGACATTCTCTTGCGACGCTTGTCCAATCGCACCAGTCCACCTCATCATTGCCTCAACATTAATGTCAACATTCCTTCCCGCAGTCATCGTCCTAAACAACCAGACAAAACAGTATCGATCGTGTCAGATACACGAATCAAATACAACAGGATAAAAGACATTAATAACCTTGACCAACTGGTCAACCAGGCTCTGATACCACTAATGTAACACCCCTTTTTATACCCCAAAATATTTAACAAATAATCAGAGAATAACATGCATATAATTCAAAAGGGCGTCACATTGATGCTTTTAGAAGAACTAAAAACCTTAAAAAAAACTGACAGCATTTAACTATACAGCACAATACTCCTGGTCATTTTAATAACACTCAATATAAAATCACAATTTAACCTGGATATGCATTCACAGCGGAAAATATGATACTCATGTGATTTATAATGATTCATGTCCCATACCATGATCATACATCGACTAATAGTCTTAATTCAACATAAAACATAATCAAAAGGTTTGGCTTGTAAGCCTCTCAAAAGACATATAACTAATAAATAAGTTCACAAGTCATAGCATAGTACATGCACAATTATAACATGAGTTCAATACTCCTAGTCTACCCAGTGTTACATGACCAGAGCATCGACTCACTACCTAGTCTCCAATAACCAAGGAAGAACCTCCGGCTAAGTCACACGCGACTACTAAACTCTAGAACCTGCATGTCGCCAAACAAGGGCAACATTAAAACAGAAGGGTGAGAATACGAACCATTATGAAGAAAGTATAAAGAAATGCAATGGTTAAATTAATAATTCCAGAAGTGATCACATCAAACATAGTTATATAAATAATGATAAGACAATATATAATTCACATGTTAACAAGTAAATAATGCGTACAAGGGAAATATCAATTCAATACCAATATTATATTCTCAATTATGTACACATCTACAATAGTCACATAGTCACGTATTTAACCAAACATGTATTCAACATCACTTATTTCAATTATCAATCTCACACACATGTTACACCACTATCAATGCACACAATCAACTATCACATAACTCTAATGTGACTCGATGCAAGGTATGTGACGCTATGCATGTGGTACCGAATGTGAACCCAAGGTTTCACCGCTTTCCGATTCAATATCTAGAATCCAAGCCACGCTTCCGATCCGGACAAGACCAAAGCCCACCAAACGTAAACATATAGTTTACCGCCTCCGATTCACTCTAGAATCTAAGCCTCGCTTTTGTTTCAAAGCAAACCACCTTTGTTTCAAGGCATCCATGATATGAATGTATGTACAATGTAAATCAACATATGCAATTAAGATCATCTCTACCATCTTAATATTTAGCATATCACAATAATTCACTCAATGAATTATCCACAATATTGTACACAACATTCTCATCACATAAGCATTAATCACACATAATAGTCAACACACAATTCCAATCCAATATTTCAATCAACACTATTAATTAACACTATCATATGCTAACTCACTATTTGTCAATTACATAGGATTTGCTCATCTTCATATTAAACCATTAGCCATTAGGATTTATGTTACTTAATGATTCATAAAATTCTACCTTAGAACAATAATAAAACATATTCATGTGTCATTTTTATTGGGAATCTACTATTTTAATATAGTACCCCATTTTCACTAAACCATAATTGTTTACTAATTAATCTATAAAATCTACCAATTATACATCCTAATACTCAAGTATCATATCACCTCATATTTATTAATTAAGATGTGTATGTATATATATATATCCTTCACGTTTTTATCAAGGTGTGTGGTTCATATAATCTATCCTACAAACCAAGATGCTACAGTAGTGAGATATTACAAGTGATCCATTAAATAATGATAGGTATTTATACATCTGTCAGGTAATACCACATTTACATTTATCTCAAGTTGATTAGAGGAAGCATAAGGTTAGTATATGTATGCCCCTAAAGTTATATCATGGAACAGGCCTTTATCATAAAGCAATCAAACATGGCCAGGTTATACATCACTATATATATGTCATCTTCCAATGAAAATTCGGAACAGGATATAGAAAAGAAAGAAAGCATTAAATTCATGTCCATGTAAAATACACTAAAGTAATGTCGCTACAGTGTGTAGCTCATGGACTTGTTTATAGTTTAAAACGAAAGGCTACAGTAAGCGACATTTCCATTAATTATGATGTGGTCAGTATTTATCTACCTACTAGCTAATCACTTGTAGCCAAGGAAATGGGTGAGGTACACTAAGAGGAACAGGCGGTTTTCTTTGACTAATAGCTAGTGTACAACAACATACTAATAAAATAAAATATTGGTTCATGTTTCATATATAGAAACAGTAGCGAAGGGTGACGGACCGCAAATAGCATACAATGGCCATACATTTTCAAAGCTATACGAACACAGTATGTTATTCCGCCATTAGCTTGGTTTCTTTCTTTCAAATTTTCAATTTCTCACCAGATCCAAATATACTAAATAGAACAAAAATACATATTTTATAATTCCAGCTATGGATAATAATAATGTTAATTTACCAATTTCCCCATTATACTATCCCACAATGATTATGGATTCTCCCCCTTACCTCTTGATTTCTCCTCCAAAACCCTAGCTTCCTCTTCTTGTTCCTCTCCACTTCTATTCTTCAAAAACCAGCAAAATGAAAATGAGTCTCCTCTACCCTATTTCCCTTCTTACTATCTTTATTTATTATATTGGGCTCCAAATGAATAACACCTCCTAATTGCTTATAACCCCAACAAATAGGCCCAACTGATAAAATAGAGTAATCAAATAAATAATTATACTTCAACAAATAATATTATTACCCTAAATATTATTTCCCGATTAATCCAATTAACTCCGACTTTATCTCAATTAAATAAAATTCCAATAATAATATTATTTCTAATATTATTTCTCTACATATTCCACTTTATTAATTCTCCGATTAACCGAATAAATTCCAACTTCACTTAATAATCCGAACATGTTTCTCAATAACACCGACGATCCAATTAATTATCAAACTTCGTCCAAATTAAGTAAATAAATCCTCATTTAATTTAATTAGTCAAATAATAAAATTCGGGATGTTACACCAGACGTGCTTGTAACACCTCATATTTTCCATTATTTAATTTAATTAGAGTTTAAATTATTTAATTGAAATTAATTGAAATGTTGGAATCTGGTGATTTAATTGAGAAAATTATGAGAATATGGGAATTAGGCTAGTGTGACAATTAGTAAAGGGGAGGTGTTAATTAGTGGGCCTTTTACTAAGTTATGCTATTTTCATAAAATAAAGGAAATCGGGAGAAAGAGGGAATAGAGAAGCCAAAAGAGAAGAAGAGGAGATTTGAAGAACACGTGAAAGAGCTGAAGCAGGAGAAGAGGATGAATCAAATTCTTGGCTAAGGTAAGGGGGACTAATTCCAGTTAATATCTATTATCGGTTTATGAATAATAGGATCGATTAAGTATGTTAGTTCTTTCCACTGTAGATGTTAGAGATTTGGAGTTTTGGGATGTTTAGAGTTAAATTAATGATTTTGATGCAATTGGATGTTTGTGGTTTATAATTGATGTTAGATAGACTCTTTACATGATGGAAATGTATTAAATTATGGTATTTGGCTCTGTATTGGTGTTGTTTTCGTATTGGTGCGAAACGAAGATGTTGGAGAAGTGAAAAGCTGTCAAAAAGTGATTTTTCTGGTGCAGACTGCTCATAACCTGTTACGTAACCGATTACGTTGTACGTGAATTTCTGAAAATTCTGTTTTGGGACTAGTAACCCGTTACGGTAACCGGTTACACTGCAGCTTTAAAAAATATTTTATTTTATTTTTAAAAAAATTATATTTTGCAAACCATAAGTCCGTTTTGAGCGTCGTTTTGTGCGTTGGAAAGATAATTTGATTTTATATATAATAAATTAATTTAATG
Source organism: Vicia villosa (assembly GCF_029867415.1). Lineage (NCBI taxonomy): Eukaryota > Viridiplantae > Streptophyta > Magnoliopsida > Fabales > Fabaceae > Vicia > Vicia villosa. Next base: position 466,885 of record NW_026705546.1, on the reverse strand, counting down.
AGCATTAGCTCGATTTTATTTTGGAAATCTCGATTTAATTCCTTATGGTGTGTTTATATGTTTGGTGCATAATTCTTGGAATGTGATTGTCGTACCCCAAAATTTGCCCATCATATTTTCAAATAATTTGGCTCAAGCATTTAGAGATAAGCCTGCCTACTCTCTCTCCTAAGCAACAAGCCACAAATTAGGGTTTTTCTTTTATCAAGAGAAAATTAGTTTCTGATACCTCAAATGAACTCCATGGCCTCTCATATGCTTCAAAGGATCTTCATGCTAAGTTTCAAGCTCTGATTCTTAAGATTGCTCAGTTAACTGCTCAAATGATCAATAGTCGACCAATTTAACCTAAAAGTCAACTATGGTCAAATCACAGTCAAAACTCTTGATTTTTTGTCAACATCAACATTTTGAAGTAGCATTCATCATTTGATCAAGGTTTGATCATGATTCATCAAGGAAGGTTCAGAAATCAGCAAAACCTAAAGTTTATAAATTAGGGTTTTTGACCTAAAAGTCAATTGAACTTTGACCAGCCATAATTCCAAATGTTTCATTAGAAATTTCGCAACTAAAGCTCATTTTAAAGGAAATTGAATTCTCTACAACTTTGTCTCTCTAAAGCCAAGGCAAAAAATGATTCATTTGAGAGATATGAGCCAAACATTACAGGTCCTTCTAGAAGCTCACAAAAAGTTGTTTTTTGTCAAGAGCTATATCATCAAGATAAAATCTCTAAATGGAAAAAATGTTACGAAGTGGCTTATAGAGGACATCTTGGGCTTTCCAAAAAGTCCTAGAATATCTTCATATGACAAATTTTGAAGGAGTTATGATTGACAGAAGTTGGGGAAAATTGAGAAAAGGCATAAAACCTTAATTGATCAAAACTTGGTTTTTGGGCTAATGGGCCTAGAATTTTGATTCCAAACATACTCATGACCTAAAATATGACCTCTAAGCTCATCTTCACATTTTCATTATTTTTATTTTTATTTATTTGAATTTTATTCAATTAAAAGGAAAATAAATAAAATAAAATATGAACTAAATGGATTAATGCATATGGCTTTGGTCTTGGATCAGATTTGAAGCCCAATTAACACCATGAAGGTCCAAAAACGTGTAAAGTTAGGTTATGAAGAAAATCTCTTAAAATAGGAACTTTTATGTTATATTTTCAAGATTTCAAGTGATCAAAACCAAAGATATCCAAGCCCACATATTAACCCTAATGTGACCCTTATAAGTACAGCAATATATTCAGAATAAGGGAAGATGAAAAGGAGCTGAAGACTAGGGTTCCAAGAGTTGTAAAACTTTCAAAAGGTTAGGGCATCTGTGAAGGCTTCTCTCAACAAGTTCCAGCCGAAACCAAGCACCCAATTCTCTTCTTGAGATTCCCAGGAATCATTTCCATTCATTACCCAAGCTTTCAAGTGCCCGGAACGGTCTCATTCAAACTCACCTCATTGGTAAAACTTTCAAACTTCGAATTTATCTATTCATGAATTATTAACTGATGTTACGGGCATAGATGTATTCAGGGTACTGTTTAAGACAGGTTCAACATGATACATGCGAGTTTTAAGGATGGAATCTTGAATCACCATTGCTAGGGCTCGAGCTTCTTATATCCTTTGAATCTCTGTATACAGGCACTTTCAGGCAAAAACGATGTAGCCATCGTGTTCGTAGGGGTCGATTTAGGGGGGAGAGGTATTCTTTGATGTTGTTTTATGAGATCTTGCAGGTTTTGATTTTCCCAGGATTAGCTACTAAATTCGTATCAGCAGTTGTAGCAAAATCGTTTGGAATTCGTAGCTAATCCCATGTTGAAGATGATGAATAGTGACGAGTCATCTTGGACCACACGCGCGAGGCAATGATTGGCTGGTCAAACCTTGCAGACTATCTCTCCACATGCGAATGGCTGGTCAGACCGGATGGGGCCTATGTTTGACTGTGGAGGAATGGTCATATTGAGTGCGCGTTTCCACATTTAATCTTTTCCGTCTGTTGCTTCATCAAACGAGTAATACAACACAACTGGAAAAGATGGGAGACTGGTAACGCACAGGACCTGGGTTTGATACCCAACGTCCTCCTTCCTGTTTTTTTAGCCAATTTTGCAACTTTTCTTTGTTTTTCCATATTTTAACTAATAACTAAGTAATCACTAACCATTAAATCAAATTTGAACTAGGTTTTGACTCACTTAATATTTCATTCACTTAGTTAATTTTAGTTAGGTTTAATTAATTTTAGGTTAATAATTTTATTTAGGTTTAATTAATTTTAGGTTAATAATTTTAATTAGGTTTAATTAATTTTAGGTTAATAATATTAATTAGGTTTAACTAATTTTAGGTTTATAATTTAATTTAGGTTTAATAATTTAAATTAATTTTAGGTTTTTAATTAGCATTAGGTAGGTGTTATCCATTAACATTCACTTAGGTTTTTAACCCCTTAGGTTTATCTTACCCATTAGGTTTTTTAGCCACTAAGTTAACCTTTAAGGTTTAGGTTTACCACTTTTGTCTTTAAATATTGAATTTCTTTGCGATTCTTCTTCTCATCTAGTACTCCATTGATTGTCGTGTGCCTTTTAAATTTTATATTTATTTATTTTATTTTATCATTTATTTTAAATTCTAGAAATTATGTATAGGTCGCTTATTCAATTTTTGATGTAATCGTAATTAGGATTTTACTTTCTGCATCCCTGACAGGTTTTTATTGTAAACCCCCCCCCCATCCCGAAGCCTTGTAATAGCGTAGGACATTTACGTTTCCGCACTTTATTTTTCAATATGATATTAACTGCATGGTTAGTAAAGTAGGGAGTGACAATGATTAATTGAATCTAGTTCACCTAAATGTAAGATAAATATCTGAATCTAACTCACATGATTGTTGCACCCACTCACCTTTAGGGTAATTCCTCTTTTGTTGCCTTTCGATCCAATAGTCAAGTCCCTTCGAGCGTAGGGATACCTTAGCCTGCTGCCTTCGATAAAAAATCATCATAGTCCCTCGGAATAAAGATCATAGTCCCTTCAAGTTGCCTACGATAAAATGATCTTGTCCCTCGTTGTTGCCTCGATAAATGATGATCGTCCCTTTGAATGCTAAAGTATCCTTACTGGGTGCCTACAAATGACTATTCACATCCTTTCCTAAGACTTCCTTCCCTTCTTATGGTATGGATACGACTTATGGCAAACGTTGACCCTCGATGACCCTTAACATCCAATGAAAGGACTACCTACCCTCCTTATGGTATGGATAGCCCTTTCAAACGAAAGACTTAAAGAACAAGAAAGACGATCTTAGGGTAGGTAACTCTTAAGTGCTTGCTCAATTCAAACAAAATGCTTTTCACACCTCCTTTTCAAAACAATTTTCAAAGACTACACTTTGTATACATCCGTACGAAGATCATTACAAAGTTAAAGTTCTTTACAAACTATTTTTCTAAACACACACGACACTTTCAAACAATTCAAAACAAATCAAAGAGAGCTAAGCAATTAAGAGCCCATGGATAACCATGGGTACAAAGGGTGCTCATACCTTCCCTTTGTATAACCTACCCCCCGAACTCAAAATCTTTCAAAGGTCTTTCCTGTTCTTTTTGCCTTTCCAACTTGGATAAAATAAAAGTCGGTGGCGACCCTTGCTATCCGCACATTTAAAAAGTCAGTTCTCCCACCGTGTTACAGTGATAATGAGGTGATGTTGTATTTTCGGCGTGAATATGTATAATGTAATTGTTTGATTTGTATTGAAGTATGAATACATTATACTTGGTGTTGTTTCTGATGAGCTATGTTTTGATGACGTTGTTCATCTTAATCGGTATTGCTTTTGGTGAGTTTATACATTGTGTGCATATATTGATAAATGTGACAATGTGGTAATATGGTGATGATATGATTGTGATATGAATATTTTGATTGATGTGATAATGTGATGATATATTGATAAATCATTTTGGTGACTGAATCCAGGTGATGTTTTGGATCAGTGGAGGGCATAATTCCCATTATGTGGAATTTCTGCCGACAGGGCCGTATCTTAGTGATGTTTGGATCGGTCAGATGGGTTAATCTCATGTTTGGTACCACATGCATAGTGTCAGTACATTACATATGGTTTCCAGTGTTATATTTTGGTGACGTATTTGTTGTTGTTGATGAATACTTCTCTGAAAATCTTTATATATTGCAATTGGGTGAATAATGTACTTATGATGTTTTACTGTTTATAAACTTATAACATTTGTTAATTGTGTATATGTCTCACCCTTACTGTTGACTATTTTCAGATTGAGGAGTAGCGGCTTTGTGCTTCGGTGAGGATAGCTCGTAGAGCTATTTCGCTTGGTGTTAGTTGTGTCGGGTGTCATGCTCTTGTCTTGTAACACTGGGGGGAAACACTCATTTGTTTTGAGTTATTGAATAAACATTTCTTTTATTAGTTGAATAATCTTGTTGAGTTATGAGGTGGTGACCTCTTGGAGTTGATAACTGATGTTTATTATTATTCAACTTTAGAAAACTATTTCCACTGTGTCAAACATGTTCGGTGATTAATGTTTATTTTATTTCCCTCATGAGAAAACATGACATATGGTTTGAAATGTTATTTGACGAGTTTTAGCATCCTTTTTACATGTTTACTCTAAAATTATTTTATTATTCCGCGGGGTTTAGAAGGGTATTACAGTGCTCGGGAAGAGGGGAGGAGTACGCCTTACTGGCTTCATGGGTTGGACCAATTCTTATTGGGCCGGTTTATGCCAGAGAGTGGGTTGGGTCAATTGGAACACTTGGGCCAGTCTAGAACAGGAGCCTCCTAAGTCGTTGCTTCCGGGCGTGGAAGTGGCCGAAGGAGTGAAAAACACTTAGAAAGGGGGGATTGAATAAGTGCAACTTCTCAAAAATGGTAGATAAAAATAAAGAACACAATTATTTTTATCCAGGTTCGTTGTTAACTATACTACTCCAGTCCACCCCTGACAAGGTGATTTACCTCAACTGAGGATTTAATCCACTAATCAAACTAATTACAATGGTTCTCCACTTAGATACCCTCTAAGTCTTCTAGAGTCTACAGATCACAACTTGATCACTCTAGGAAATCCTTTTACAATCAATGCAAAATAAATATTACAAGAGTTTGTTTTGCTTCTAAGAAATCTGTAATCACAAAGTGATATTTATCTTAAGTTCTAGTTCTTAACACTCACTAAAATATTACAAAGTTGTGAGGTTGAAGATGAAGTTCTTCTTAGCTTTTCAGTTTGACAGCGTTTCAATATTTTGCGCAAGAGTTAGATAGTTGCTTCTGAATCAGAACTTCTATATATAGGCGCTGAGAGGAAATTTCACTGCTTTTACTGACGTTGCCTTTTGTAGCTTCTAACGTTCCTTTTGTCAGTAAGAAATTTAACGTTATAGCCTTTTGTACTTGAACTTTCTTCTGGACTCAGAATATGTAGAATAGACGTTTGAATTTCAGAGTCTTCAGCTTTGGTGTAGAATGCAACTTCTGTCTTCAGACTTGAGAAGTGTTTTGAGCGTGATACCATCAGAGCTTCAGAGCTTTCCTTCTGACTGCCATCTTTTGATGCTTTCCAGTTCATGTTCTGATTCTGGAGGACCATCTTGTGATGTCTTTCCAGACCATGTTCTGATGAAGCCATTCAGAACTTCTGGGTCAGTGCTTCTGAACGCTGATTTGTGCATACTCTTTTATACTTTTCCTGAAATGGAAAACGTGAATAATTAGAGTACCACATTCTCTTATAAAAAATTCATATATAATGTTATCATCAAAACTAAGAATATTGATCAGGACATTTCTTGTTTTAACAATCTCCCCCTTTTTGATGATGACAAAAACATACAGAATTGATATGAATTTGTATCCAGAATATCAGAAAAAAAAAAGACAATACACAGATATAGCATTAAGCATATTAATCAGAGTGTGTGAATATGTCTCCCCCTGAGATTAACAATCTCCCCCTGAAATTAATACTAGAAGGTTTTATAAATAAAAGACTTCCCTGAGTATTTTTCCATTTCAGTTGAGATTTTCACGTTGAACTTTGAACTTCAGATTATTCAGAGCTTCACTTTAGAGATTCCATTGGACAACTTCAGGGCTTTGAATTTCTCTTTTAGATCACTTTGGCTTATCTGAATATCAAGAAGGCTTGCTTCTATCAGAGCTTCATAGCTTCTTGAATCAGAGCATAAAATTTCTTGTATAAGATCAAAGCTTCTTTCTGATCTTGAAACTTCTTGTATTAGAGCAATCAGAGCAAGGTCTGTATCAGAGCACTTTGAGGTATTGCTTCTATTAGAGCTTGAAAGAGCTTGAAATGTATCAGAACATTTGAGCTTGTTTGCTTCACTCTTTGAGAGATTTTTCTTTAAATATGCTTCTCCTTATATTTGTTTTTCTCCTTTTTTTCTTCCTCCCATATTGAGCTTGTTCAGAATATCAAATTCCTGCAAAACTATCAAAGACAGAAAACTTGCAATATAATTGTTAGGAATGTTGAGACTTAAGCCCAACAACTGATATTATAAATCAATTCAATTAACATGCTTCTCCCCCTTTTTGTGATAACATGAAGAGAAAAGATTTCATTAATTGAACAGAAAGGAGTATAAGGCAGATGCAAACAAAACAGATGCAAACAACAAAGAAAAACTAACTAAGACACAAGACATACTACGACTAGGTAAGCTTAGAGGCTAAAGCTGCCAGAAGGTTCTTAATCTCAGCAGTGTCTTCAGCTTGCTTCTTGGAAGTATCTTCTTGTTTCTGCATCCAAGTTCTGAATTCCTCATTGGTGCCATCTTGCTTGTCTAGACGACTAGCCAAGGAAGCCTGATTCTATTGGAGTTCCTTCAGAGTTTCAAACACAACAGAAGTAGAAGGACCAGCAGAAGAGGTAGGAATATCAGAATCTTGAATCATCTGATTTTCAACAACTGGTTCCTCTTCAACAAGAATTTCATGAGCTTGAATCTCTTCAGCTTGATGTTGTTCAGCTTGTTGCGCTTCTGCAGTGGGAATCTCTACTTCTGGAGGATACTCAACTTGAGGATACACCATGTCAGGATGAGCTTCCAGAGGATTCTCCCTGAACCAGTTGAATAGAAGCTGAAAATCTCCAGTCAGAACTTTATATGGATAAGGAGTCCAGACAACCATAGCCAAAGAATTATACACTTCCATTTCATCAATGAAAGGCTTCTCTTCAAGAGGCTTTCAGTCAGTGATTGGATGATAGTAGATTCCAGGAATGTACTCCAAAGAGAGTCCAGCAGGACCAGGAGCAGCAGCTAGGCAATCCTTCTGGAGATCCAGAAATTCTGCTTGCACTTCATCAGAGAAAGCTTTCCAGCAGCCACATGATCCAACTTGGAATCATGAGCAACCTTCAGAATGTCTAACCCTGTTCTGACCTTAGATTTTAATGAATCAAAACGTACATCAATAGAAGGTTTTGGAGGGTTTGTTCTGAGAGGGGTGATTGGAGATTTTGTGTTGAGGATGGAAATAGGTTGTTCTGGGTGGAAGAAAGCATAAGGTTGAGGTTCTCTATCAAGCACAAAGGAAGTGTTTGAAGAGGATGGAAGAATGGAGGACTCAGCTTCATTGTCAGAGTCTAAGACTACGACAATGGGGTCAGAGGTAGTGTTTGGTGATTTGTACATGTTCATAAGACGAATGAAAGAGTCAGAAAATGATGATTCTGGAGAGGGGAGGTTGAAGAAAACTAGAATGTCAGCAGCAGGTTAGGGGTCATAAGTTTGAGGAGTGGATTGGATTTGAGATTGAGAAGGAGGTGGTTGAGTTTTAGAAGGTGTAGATTTATCTGGAAGAATTGTGTTTAGAGGCGTTGAATCAAGAATAGGTTGTTTTCCTTTAGACTTGGTGAAGGCATAAGATGGAGGGTTAGAAGGTTTGGTGGTTGGAGGAGAATTTTCTCGGGCTTTTTCTGGTGATTTTTCTGGTGGAGCTTCCATTGATGCAGGTTTAGAAATTAAAATAGGAGCAGAAACAGGCTTAGAAATAGAAATACCTGAAGATTTTTGCTTCTTCTTCTGAGGCTTGGAAGGTCCATCACCAACAGTCTTCCTCTTTTTCTCCTTCTTTTCTTCCTTCTTTTCTTGTCCTTTTTCTTGATTCTTTTCTTGAACTTCTAGCTGTTCTTTCTTCTCTTTCTTTTCCTTCTCTTCTTTCCTTCCTTCTTGTTGGTCTTGCTTTCTTTTCTTCTTCTTTTTCTGATCCTCAGTTTCTAGTACAAGATCAGCTGTAGTGAAAAGGTTTTGGTTGCTTATCCACACAGGATCATACGCAGAGCCTTCCTTTTTACAGAGTTTCAGATAACTGACAACAACGTTTGGATGCTCATTTCTGAAAAACAATTCAAAATCAGCCAGAGCAGGAGCCTTTCTGGTCAAGATTTCATGATCTACGCTGGGAGGAGCAGCAATTGTTTCAATCAGATTCATCTTTTTCAGAGTGTGGGCATTCATGGTACTTCCACATATTACAAAAGGATCTTTAATGATTCCAGCTTTTTCCAGATCCCCAACTAATCTAGTCTGGACCAGAAGATCTGTGATTATCCTTCAAAAAGGAATGATGTTCCTTTTGTACTTTGTAGACTTCATTCTGGTTTCCTCCCTAGAGTCTTTCATATGATTCCATATATGGTTAAAAATGATGTAAGGAAGATCCACTTTCTCTTGTTTACCAATACAATACAGAATGTATTGTTGGTCCTTGTTCACATAGTTAGAAGAAACCATTGTCTTTCTATGGTAGATGCAACCCAGAAGGATCTTCGCCCAAACTCTGTAGGAAGTCTTCAATTCCTTGATGATTGTAGACTCTTTTCTAGATTTGAAGATTTCTTTATAAACAATGTCCCAATCTGTTCTTCCAATAATCCCAGAAGCACCTTCCACAATTTCCAGACCAAACAATTTTCTGAGAAGATTTTCAGTAATTGAGATTTCTTTGCCATGAACAAACGATAGAATAGCCTTTGGCATGATTGTAGCGTGAACCCAAAACTCTTTAACTAAATCTGGGTAGACTGGTCCACACAAATGATAGAAGAATGCTTCCCAACCTTGAAATTTCATGTCTTCCGTCAGATGAATGTCATGTTCTTCCAGATTATCAAAATCAACCATCATTTCAGCAATAACTTCTAATTCATTCAAAGGAATCAGACATGTCTTCTGAGGGACATTCTGTTCTTGCTGTTGAGAAGACGAACTAACTTGTTGTTTTGATGAAGACGCCATTGATGATTGCTTGAGATTAAGGGGTTTCTTAACTTTAGAGTTTTTGAAAAGATAGAAGAAGAGACAAAAATGCATATAACAAGATGATGAATGCGTTAAAAAGGGTAAAATGAATATGCAATGTGTTTATATAGACACGGACGTGAAAACAAAATGCAATGAACTTCTGAATGAGAGCAGTTACAAGAATGCAGAGAATCAATCACATTTAATGTTGAGAGATGTTAGTGGAGGTAGCGTGAGATTTGAAAAGATTTGCATAGTTACCTAGGGCGACGTCTCATCAACTGCATGCATGCTTATCCCTTCAGAATGAACACGTGGTCATCATCTAGAAGAGCTGGTGACAACTGTTTTGCTTTAACAGAAGTTCTGAATCATGCTTAGACATATGAAACGTTAGCAATAACAGAATCAGAGTGTCTAAATGATCATACATAACCAGAACATCTGATAAGAAAATAAATAAGCATTTCAAAACTAATCCATATATCAGATCTTCTCAATACCTTCATTCTGGGCATAAATCCATACTGATGTTCTTCAGAATGAACTTAAACCTATCTTCAGCAAGGGGTTTTGTAAAGATATCAGCCCACTGATGTTCTGTATCAACAAAGTTTAAAGAAAGAACACCCTTCTGAACATAGTCCCTAATGAAGTGATGTTTAATCTCTATATGCTTAGCTTTAGAATGTAGAATAGGATTCTTAGATAAACAAATAGCATAAGTATTATCACAGAATATAGGAATGTTACTCTCTTATATCTGATAGTCTTCTAGCTGACTTTTCATACAAAGCATCTGTGTACTACATCCAGCAACAACTACGTATTCTGCTTCTATTGTAGATAAAGCTATTGTGGCTTGCTTCTTGCTGTACCAGAAGATCAGATTACTTCCCAGAAACTGACAGCTTCCAGGAGTACTTTTCCTTTCAACTCTATCTCTAGCGTAATCAGCATCACAATATCCTACTAAGTTGTATTCTTCAGATCTTCTGTAGACTAAACCAACATTAGTAGTACCTTTCAGATTCCTAAGAATTCTCTTAACAGCAGTTAAGTGAGATTCTCTAGGATCTTATTGGAATCTAGCACACAAGCATACACTGAATAAAATATCAGGTCTAGAGGCAGTTAGATATAGAAGAGATCCTATCATACCTCTGTAGATCTTCTGATCTACCTTCTTGCTTACCCCATCCTTACCTAATACACACGTTGGATGCATTGGAGTCTTTGCTTCTTTGCTTTCAGACAGATTAAACTTCTTCAGAAGCTCTTTAACATACTTGGTCTGATAAACATAAGTTCCTTCAGAAGTTTGATTGATCTGAATGCCTAGGAAGTACTTGAGTTCTCCCATCATGCTCATCTCAAATTCTACCTACATAGACTTAGCAAACTCCTTTCCAAGTTTAGCATTAGATGTTCCAAATATAATATCATCAAAATAAATTTGACAAATTAGCATATCTTTTTTAAAGGTTTTACAGAAGAGAGTTGTGTCTACTTTTCCTCTTGTGAAACCATTATTCAAAAGGAAAGAACTTAATCTTTCATACCAAGCTCTGGGAGCTTGCTTCAAACCGTATAATGATTTCTTTAATTTAAAAAAATGTTCTGGAGACTTAGAGTCTTCAAAACCAGGAGGTTGGGGGACATAAACTTCTTCATCTATATAGCCATTTAAAAAGGCACTCTTAACGTCCATCTGATACAGAGTGATGTTATTCTGAGTGGCAAAAGAAATTAATAAACGAATAGATTCTAACCTGGTCACTGGTGCAAAGGTTTCTGTATAGTCAATACCTTCTTGTTGACTATAGCCCTGAGCAACTAGTCTGGCTTTGTTTTTGATGACTTCACCTTTCTCACTCAGCTTGTTTCTGAAGACCCATTTTGTTCCAATGATATTAAATCCTTTAGGTCTTGGAACCAAATCCCAAACATCATTCCTTGTAAATTGATTTAACTCTTCTTGCATGGAAATTATCCAGTCAGCATCTTCCAGAGCTTGATCAACAGAAGTTGGCTTAATCAAAGACACTAAACCAAATTGACATTCTGCATTGTTCTTCAGGAATGCTCTTGTTCTGACGGGATCATCTTTCTTTCCAATGATAACATCTTCTGGATGTGCAGAGTTGAGTCTAGAAGATCTTCTGAGTGTTGGCTCTTCAGATATTCTGAGATTCTCTAAAGACGCTGCAACTTGATCTTCTGCATCATCCTTTCCTTTGGGTTCTTCATGATCTGAGTTGGATATATCTATATCTACAAAATTCTCAAACTGCTTTGGCTTTTCATTGCCAAGCTTATCATCAAATCTGATATTGATTTATTCTTCAACTACTAGAGTTTCAGTATTGTATACACTGTAGCCTTTTGAGCGTTCAGAATATCCAAGTAGAAAACACTTCTGAGCTTTAGAATCAAACTTGTTCAAATGATCTTTAGTATTCAGAATATAACAAATACATCCAAAAGGATGGAAATATGAAATGTTGGGCTTTCTGTTCTTCCACAATTCATAAGGAGTCTTATTTATAATAGGTCTTATGAAGATTCTATTATGAATATAACAAGCTGTGTTAATTGCTTCTGCCCAGAAATGCTTAGCCATATTGGTCTCATTGATCATGGTTCTGGCCATTTCTTGTAGAGTCCTATTCTTTCGTTCTACAACTCCATTTTGTTGTGGAGTTCTAGGACAAGAGAACTCATGGGCAATACCATTTTCTCTGAAATAAATTTCAAAGAATCTGTTCTCAAATTCACCACCATGATCACTTCTGACTTTTATGATTTTGCATTCCTTTTCAGATTGAATCTAAGTACAGAAGTCAAAGAACACCGAATGTGACTCATCCTTGTGTTTTAAGAACTTTACCCAAGTCCATCTTCTATAGTCGTCTACAATGACCAATCCATATTTCTTGCCTCTGATTGATGCTGTTTTGACTGGGCCAAAAAGATCAATGTGCAGAAGTTCTAAAGGCATAGAGGAAGAGATAACATTTTTAGACTTGAACGCAGGTTTTGAAAACTTCCCTTTCTGACATGCTTCACAAAGAGCATCTGATTTGTATTTCAGATTAGGGAGTCCTCTGACCAGATTAAGTTTGTTAATCTGAGAAATCTTTCTCAAACTAGCATGACCCAATCTTCTGTGCCAGACACACTGCTCTTCGTTAACAGACAGAAGGAAAGTAACCTTTTGGTTCTTAAGATCTGAAAGATCAATCTTATAAATCTTGTTCTTTCTCTTGCCTGTAAATAAGATTGAGCCATCCTTCTGACTAATAGCTTTACAAGACTTTTGATTAAAGATTATGTCATAACCATTGTCACTAAATTGACTTATGGACAATAAGTTATGAGCTAATCCATCTACTAAAAGAACATTAGTTATAGAGGGAGAGTTACCAATACATATGGTTCCAGAGCCAATGATTTTGCCCTTCTGGCTCCCTCCAAACTTTACTTCTCCAACAGATTTAAGTTCCAGGTCTTGGAACATAGACCTTCTTCCTGTCATGTGTCGTGAGCACCCAGAGTCCAGGTACCATGACATGTTTGTCTTTTGAGCTTTGAAGGAGATCTGCAACAGGAATTATCTTATCCTTAGGTACCCACATTCTTTTGGGTCCTTTGGGATTAGTCCTTCTCAAGTTCTGATTGAACTGAGATTTAGCATAAGATTTATCATAAGATTTTCTAGAGTGTGCAACAACATATTTCTTTGTGTGTGTTATGTGGAAACTCTTAGAGTGTGATGTGTGTTTGATATCATGAGAATGGCCATACTTGAACTGTTCATACAAAGGTTTGTATTTGATTATCATCTCATCAACAGGTTCAAGTTTATATGGGGTTTCACCCTCAAAGCCTATGCCTATTCTCTTGTTTCCACTTATACCATATATCATAGAGGGTAGCTGACTTCTGCCTATTCCTCTAGATAAGAATTTTCTGAAGCTCAAGTCATATTCTTTCAGAATATTGTTAGTGTTTGGAATAGACTTTTCAGAACTTGAAGATGAGTGAACATCTTTAGTTAATTTTAAAACCTTTTCCTTCAGTTCATAATTTTCTATTTCAAGTCTCTTGGTTTCAGATTCAAAGAGCTTTTTCAGCTTTTTGTATTTGATACTAAGTTGATTCTTGACTTCCAAAAGTTCTGATAAGCTGGAAACTAAATCATCTCTAGCGAGTTTAGAAAATATCTCATCAGAGTCTGAATCAGAAGTAGACTCTTCACCAGCATCAACTGTTGCCATGAGTGCTATATTGGCTTGCTCATCTTCAGAGACTGACTCTTGATCAGAAGAATCTGATTCATCCTAAGTAGCCATTAAACCTTTCTTCTTTTCAAATCTTTTCTTGGGCTTTTCTCTCTGAAGCTTTGGACATTCATTGTTGTAGTGTCCAGGTTCTTTGCATTCATAGCACGTCACTTTCTTTTTGCCAGATCTTCTGTGTTCAGAAGATTCTCCCTTTTAAGGCCTCTTGAAGTTCTTGAATCTCCCCTGCTTTCTCTTCCATAGTTGATTTACTCTTCTTGATAAGAGAGATAGTTCATCTTCTTCTTCTGAATCGTCAGATTCTTCTTCTTCTTCTGCCTGAAAAGCGTTAGTGCATTTTTTTATTATTAGATTTTAATGCAATAGACTTACCTTTCTTTTGAGGCTCATTTGCATCCAGCTCAATCTCATGACTCCTTAAGGCACTTATCAGCTCTTCAAGAGACACCTCATTCAGATTCTTGGCAATCTTGAAGGCAGTCACCATGGGTCCCCATCTTCTGGGTAAGCTTCTAATAATCTTCTTTACATGATCAGCTTTGGTGTAGCCTTTATCTAGCACTCTCAATCCAGCAGTCAGAGTCTGGAATCTTGAAAACATTGCTTCAATGTTCTCATCTTCCTCCATCTTGAATGCTTCATATTTCTGGATTAGAGCTAGAGCCTTTGTCTCCTTTACTTGAGCATTTCCCTCATAGTCATCTTTAGAGATTCAAAGATATCATGAGTTGTTTCTCTGTTTGTTATCTTCTCATACTCAGCATGAGAGATAGCATTTAACAATATAGTCCTTGACTTGTGATGATTCTTGAATTCTTTCTTTTGGTCATCACTCATAGCTTGTCTTGTAATCTTTACTCCACGAGTATTTAAAGGATGTGTGTAACCATCCAACACTAGATCCCATAAGTCACCATCTTGACAAAGAAAGTAACTTTCAAGTCTATCCTTCCAATACTCAAAATTCTCACCATCAAATACTGGTGGTCTATTGTAACCATTAAAGATACTGCTTCCATTGTTACCATTGTTTTGCTCAGGAGGAGGAGTAGACGAAGTTGTTTAAACCATTTTGTGTTTTTCTCCCTGAATCTTTTATCTAACACGGTTAAGTGCTTGCACCTAGAACCGGCGCTCTGATGTCAATTGAAGGAGTGAAAAACACTTAGAAAGGGGGGATTGAATAAGTGTAACTTCTCAAAAATGGTAGATAAAAATAAAGAACACAATTATTTTTATCCTGGTTCGTTGTTAACTAAACTACTCCAGTCCACCCTGACAAGGTGATTTACCTCAACTGAGGATTTAATCCACTAATCAAACTGATTACAATGGTTCTCCACTTAGATAACCTCTAAGTCTTCTAGAGTCTACAGATCACAACTTGATCACTCTAGGAAATCCTTTTACAATCAATGTAAAATAAACATTACAAGAGTTTGTTTTGCTTCTAAGAAAGCTGTAATCACAAAGTTATATTTCTCTTAAGTTCTAGTTCTTAACACTCACTAAAATATTATAATGTTGTGAGGTTGAAGATGAAGTTCTTCTTAGCTTTTCAGTTTGACACCGTTTCAGTATTTTGTGCAAGAGTTAGATAGCTGCTTCTGAATCAGAACTTCTATATATAGGCGCTGAGAGGAAATGACCGTTTGGAGCATTTAATGCTTTGCGTGAATAGTACACTGCTGCATTTAATGTTTCATAATTTTTTCAACTACCTCGAGCCATGCTTTCACTGCTTTTACTGACTTTGCGTTTTATAGCTTCTAACGTTCCTTTTGCCAGTCAGAGATTTGATGTTATAGCCTTTTGTACTTGTACTTTCTTCTGGACTCAGAATATGTAGAATAGACGTTTGAATTTCAGAGTCTTCAGTTTTGGTGCAGAATGCAACTTCTGTCTTCAGACTTGAGAAGTGCTTTGAGCGTGATACCATTAGAGCTTCAGAGCTTTCCTTCTGACTGCCATCTTCTGATGCTTTCCAATTCATGTTCTGATTCTACAGGACCATCTTCTGATGTCTTGCCAGACCATGTTCTGATGAAGCCATTCAGAACTTCTGGGTTAGTGCTTCTGAACGCTGATTTGTGCATACTCTTTTATACTTTTCCTGAAATGGAAAACGTGAATAATTAGAGTACCACATTCTCTTATAAAAAATTCATATATAATTTCTTGTTCTAACAGTGGCGACTTAAAGTTGTTGTAATTTATCATGAGGGACCAACTGAGGAGAATCGCGGCTATCTGCCGAACACGTCAATGTGTGATGGGGAGAGGAACAATTGTTTGGTGGAGGAGAGGTAACGTGTGAGTGACAGCCTCAAGCATTCTGTTGCATTTAATGCTTCATGATGACTACTAGCCTAGTGGCTAGGGTTTAGGGGTTAATGATTGTGAAGTCAAGACTCTCCATCTATTTTGTTTTGATGAAGACAAAGTAATAATCAAATGATCATGGCAAAAGTATGGAAAAAGCCTCAAGTGCATTTAATCAAATCAAGTACTCAAAATTCATCATGTGTGAAAGCTAGCATCAAAAAATTCAAGAATTATATTTTGAAGAATAGCATTGATCTTGATTTGTTGAGGTATAAGCTTGCAAATTATATGGATAACTTAGTGCTCAATATTCTCCTAACTATTTACTTGCATACATGGTCCTTTTGGTTAAAATATCAAACTTTTCCTAAATTTCAAATCAAAGTTGTTTGCTGTCAGGAAACAAATTTCCTGTATTTGGAAACAGATTTCCTGAACTAGAAACAGATTTCCTGTTTTTGGAAACGGATATCCTGAACTGTTTTTTAACATGGAAATCAAATTCCTATATGGGTAATTCGATTTCCTGAGACATTTTTTGAAAAATTGGACACAACACTTCAGGGAAATCGATTTGCCATATCTGGAAACCGATTTCCTGAGTAACCAGAGCCAAAAATCTTTCTGTTTCAAATTTGAACGAATCTCAAACTCTGTGTATCATTCTTTTGACCTTTTCATTGAATCATACTCATTCCTAGGGATGTTAAGACACTTTATAGATGCTATATTTTCAGATTTAAATCTCACCTCTTTCATTATAATTTATCACTTTTTTGGTCATATATTCTCATACAAGTATTTCATACTTGAACTTTCATTAAATTTTTTCTGCACATTGTTCCATACCAATTCTGAAAAGTTTCTCATTCATACATAAACACTTGAGCACTATTATATCATTGTAAATTGTCTTGTTTGAAAGAGAAGATCAATCCTAGTGATTGATATATGTTCATCAACTTTACTACTCAAATATATTTCAAGATTTTGGTTATTATTGACTTGCTATCCAGGATTGTTGGAAGCAAGGGTTTTTGATTAATGAGAGGATTGTTCTCATAATCAAGTTAGTAAATCTAATAGGTTTGTTCTTGGTGGTTGAAATCATGTTGTCCAGGATTGTTGGAAACAAGTGAGTCATTAAGGGAGGATTGTTCTCTTAATATACTTAGTGAAAATCCAAGAGGATTGTTTTTGGTGTTTGTGTGGGTCTTGCACAAGTCACAAACTATAGTAAAATCTTGTTCATGTTGAAAGGAGACTGGAGTACTCTCGGACTGTGAGGAGAACCTATATACATCATGATAGCAATCAAGAAGAATCCACTAGTGAAGAAGATGATGACTTTATCAAGAAATTTGAAAAGTTTCTAAGAAAAGAAAGGAAGAAGAAGATCATTAAAGGGGAAGCACCAACAAGGAAGATTAAATGTTTTGAATATGGAGAAAAATGACATGTCAAAAGTGAATGCCCTACACTTGAAAAGAAGAATAAATACTTCAATAGAAATAAGGATAAAAAGTCAAAGAAAGCATATATAGCATGGGAAGATAATGAAGTTAGTTCATCTTCTGATTCCAAAAGCAAAAAATGTGCAAATCTAACATTGATGGCTTCACATCATTCACATGATGAAGACGATGAGGTTAGTAATGAATATTCTCTTTATAATAATGATGAGAAAGGTGCCATAAATGAACTCTTGAATGAATGCAAAATTTTATACAAAACAATAGCATCTCAAAAGAAAAAAATTTCGTCTCTAGAAGAAAAAGTCGAGACAATGGAAAAAGAATTTAGATATGAAAAAAAAGATAATTATTAATCAAAAACAAAAACTTGTATACAATAATTGTGAATCACTTTCTTTCCAAATTGTCCAATTAAAGAGATTTATTGAAAGTTATGAAAAAAGACAAATTGGGTTGGAAGGTGTCCTTAGCCAACAAATATTTTCTAATAATAAAAATGGTCTTGGTTATTTAAAGTTTAACAAACCAAGTACTAGTAAAACTATCTTTATTAAAGTAAGTGGCCAATCCATCAAGTAAGTGAATAAAGCACAAAATGTTCATTATTATCATAAAAGAAAAAGTTTTGCTAAGAAGTAATCTTATGTTCCAAGATATCAAAGAAACTTTGTACCTACTTGCTTTTATTGTGGTATTATTAGCCACACACCTAATTCTTGCTATGTTAGAAACTTTAGTGTAGCAAGTGAACATTATGTGTGGGTTAAGAAGGGAACTAATTATGATGGACCTAAAGCACATTGGGTACCAAATCAAACTTAATTTGTTTTGTAGGTTTGCTTATGGACCACTTTAAATCTATGATATTTTAATAAGTGGTGGTTCTAAGAATTTGATGGGAGACATAAACTAACTTTCAAATCCAGTTTTAAAAGTCCAAGGGTTATTTCATATGGGGAATACCTTAAAGGATGAATTATCGGCATTGGCAAAGTTGAACTACTGACTTTCACATCCTTTTGAAGATGTACTTGATGTTGAAAGACTAAAGAAAAATCTTCTAAGCAAAAGCTAACTTTGTAACAAAGGCTTCAAATCATACTCATAAAAGATGAATGTTTTGATGAAGTCAGCCATGAGGTAAAACTCATAGGTGTAAATTGTTTTTATTTTCATAAATTTCTCTACATTGTTAAAAGTCTTTTCCCCTCCTTTTTGCTAATGACAAAGGGGGAGAAGATATATATGTGTATGTGTATGCTTGTCTCTAACTATTGTAGCCCAAAAGAAAGATGCAAAATCTATATGAATCAAGGGAGAGCTTTGATCAAGGGGGAGTTATCAAAGATATGGGGAGCATTCACATAAGAGATTCATGTTTTTCAAGAGATCCAATCCCTTCAAATTTCAATGGTTTGTCATCATCAAAAGGGGGGGGGGATATGAAGTCAAGACACTCCATCTATTTTGTTTTAATGAAGACAAATTAATAATCAAATGATCATGGCAAAAGTATGGAAAAAGACTCAAGTGCATTTAATCAAATAAAGTACTCGAAATTCATCATGTGTGAAAGCTAGAATCAAAGAATTCAAGAATTATATTTTGAAGAATATCATTGATCTTGATTTGTTGAGGTATAAGCATGCAATTTAGATTGATAACTTAGTGCTCAATAGTCTCCTAAATATTTAATTGCATACATGGTCCTTTTGGATAAAATATCAAAATTTTCCTAAATTTCAAATCAAAGTTGTATGCTGTCAGGAAACAGATTTCTTGTATTTGGAAACATATTTCCTGAACTAGAAATAGATTCTCTGTTTTTGGAAACAGATTTCCTGAACTGTTTTTTAACATGGAAATCGATTTCCTATATGGGTAAATCAATTTCCTGAGACTTTTTTTGAAAAATTGGACACAACGCTTCATGGAAATCGATTTGCCATATATGGAAATCGATTTCTTGAGTAACCAAAGCCAAAAATCTTTCTGTTTCAAATTTGAACGAATCTCAAACTTTTTGTATCAATCTTTGCACCTTTTCATTGAATCATACTCATTCCTAGGGGGTTTTAAGACATTATATATACTCTATATTTTCAAATTTGAATCTCACCTCTTTCATTACAATTTATCACTTTTTTGGTCATATATTTTATACAAGTGCTTCATACTTGAACTATCATTGAAACTTTTTCTGCACATTATTCCATACCAATTCAGAAAAGTTTCTCATTCGTACATAAACACTTGAGCACTATTATATCATTGTAAATTGTCTTGCTTGAAAGAGAAGATCTATCCTAGTGATTGATATATGTTCATCAACTTTACTACTCAAATATATTTCTAGATTTTGGTTACTATTGACTTGCTATCCAGGATTGTTGGTAGTGAGGGTTTTTAATTAATGAGAGGATTGTTCTCGTAATTAAGTTATTAAATCCAAGAGGATTGTACTTGTTGGTTGAAATCTTGTTGTCTAGGATTGTTAGAAACAAGTCAGTCATTAAGGGAGGATTGTTCTTTTAATGTACTTAGTGAAAATCCAAGAGGATTGTTTTGGTGTTTGTGTGGGTCTTGCACAAGTCACAAACTATAGTAAAATCTATTTCATGTTGAAAGGGGACTGGAGTACTCTCGGACTGTGAGGGGAACCAATATACATCATTGTGTTCTTTATTTTTCCGCATTTACCGCTTTCACAAATCATAACCATAAAAGAAAGTAAAACATTTCTAAACTCTTGCACCAAACAAGAAAAATAAAAACAAATTGTTTCTGAAACCGGATAAATTTTCAAAGTCATAATTCACCCCCTCTTAGGCACACTCTTATACTTACAATTGGCATCAGAGCAGGTTATAGGTAACCTGTTCCTAAAAAATTCTGATGGCTTCCGTAAATCAAAATCCAAATTTTAGAGACGGTGGTAGCAACAACAAGCCTCCATTATTTTGGGGAGAATACTAAGACTTCTAGAAAATTCGAATGAAGGCTCACTTAGAAGCACAAGGAAAGGAAGTATGGGAGGATGTCCTAGAAGGTTCCTTTGTTCCTAAAACTGTTGTCGATGGTGTTGAATCGGCAAAACCTAAAATTTCAAGGGATAGCAACGATAAGAAAAAAGTTCGTGCTGACAAAAAGGAAATCAATAATCTTCAAGGTGCACTTAGCATGGATGAATTTTTTTCATGTTTAGGCATGCACAACGGTAAAATAAATATGATATACATTAGTAGAAACTCATGAAGGATTCGTTGAAGTTAAGAGATCTCGATTAAATACATTAAGTAAAAAATACGAGTTATTTACAATGCAACCTAGAGAATCCATTCTCGACTTATAAAAAAGATTTGTTCACTTAGTAAATCATTTAAGTACACTTGGAAAGAAACTCACTACCAAGCAACAAAATCTCAAAGTGCTTAGATCCTTAACAAGAGAATGACAACCGAAAGTAACGGCGATATCCGAGAAGAAGAATCTATCTAGAATGACTTCCGCAACATTGTTCGGAAAACTTCAAGAATATGAAACGGAACTCGGAAGACTTGAAACACATGAAATTCAAGTAAAAGATTCAAAAGATATTTCCTTAAAGATGCGAGTCAAACATCATGATAGCAATCAAGAAGAATCCACTAGTGAAGAAGGTGATGATTTTATCAAGAAATTTGAAAAGCTTCTAAGAAAAGAAAGAAAAAAGGATATCATTATAGGGAAAGCACCAACAAGGAAGATTAAATGTTTTGAATGTGGAGAAAAAGGACATGTAAAAAGTGAATACCCTACACTTGAAAAGAAGAAAAATACTTCAAGAGAAATAAGGATAAAAAGTCAAAGAAAGCATATATAGCATGGGAAGATAATGAAGTAAGTTCATCTTCTGATTCCAAAAGCAAAGAATGTGCAAATCTAACATTGATGGCTTCACACCATTCAGATGATGAAGACGATGAGGTTAGTAATGAATCTTCTCTTTATAAAAATGATGTGAAAGGTGCCATAAATGAACTCTTGAATGAATGCAAAATTTTATACAAAACAATAGCATCTCAAAAGAAACAAATTTTGCTCTAGAAGAAAAGGTCGAGACAATGGAAAAAAAATTTAGAGATGAAAAACAAAAAATAATTAGTGATCAAAAACAAAAAATTGTACGCAATAATTGTGAATCACTTTCATTCCAAATTTTTCAATTAAAGAGAGTTATTGAAAGACATGAAAAATGAAAAATTGGGTTGGAAGGTGTCCTTAGCCAACAAAGATCTTATAATAATAAAAGTGGTCTTGGTTATTCAAAGTTTAACAAACCAAGTACTAGTAAAACTATCTTTGTTAAAGCAAGTGACCAATCCAACAAGGAAGTGAATAAAGCACAAAATGTTCATTATTATCATAAAAGAAAAAGTTTTGTTAAGAGGAAATCTTATGTACCAAGATATCAAAGCAAATTTGTACCTAATTGCTTTTATTGTGGTATTATTGGCCATAAACCTAATGCTTACTATGTTAGAAACTTTAGTGTAGCTAGCGAACATTATGTGTGGGCTAAGAAGGGAACTAACTATGATGAACCTAAAGCACATTGTGAACCAAATCAAACTTAATTTGTTTTGTAGGTTTGTTTATGGACCACTTTAAATCTATGATATTTTGATAAGTGGTGGTCCTAAGAATTTGATGGGAGACATAAACTCACTTTCAAATCTAGTTCTAAAAGTCCAAGGGTTATTTTATATGGGGAATACCTTAAAGGAAGAATTCTTGGCTTTGGCATAGTTGGAGTACTAACTTTCACATCCTTTTGAAGATGTACTTGATGTTGAAAGACTAAAGGAAAATCTTCTAATCAAAAGCTAACTTTGTGACAAAGGCTTCAAAATCATATTCACAAAAGAAGAATGTTTTGATGAAGTCAGTCATGAGGTAAAACTCATAGGTATAAATTGTTTTATTTTCATAAATTTCTCTACATTTTTAAAAGTCTTTTCCCATCCTTTTTGCTACTGACAAAGGGGGGAAGATATATATATATGTGAATGTGTATGCTTGTCTCTAACTATTGTAGCCCAAAAGAAAGATGCAAAATCTATATGAATCAAGGAAGAGCTTTGATCTAGGGGGAGTTATCAAAGATAGGGGGCATTCACAAAAGAGATTCAAGTTTTTCAAGAGATCCAAGCACTTCAAATTTCAATGGTTTGTCATCATCAAAAAGGGGGAGAATGTGAAGTCAAGACTCTCCATGTATTTTGTTTTAATGAAGACAAAGTAATAATCAAATGATCATGGAAAAATCATGGGAAAAGCCTCAAGTGCATTTAATCAAATCAAGTACTCAAAATTCATCATGTGTGAAAGCTAGCATCAAAGAATTCAAGAATTATATTTTGAAGAATAACATTGATCTTGATTTGTTGAGGTATAAGCATGAAATTTATATTGATAACTTAGTGCTCAATATTCTCAATATTCTCCTTTATTTCAAATCAAAGTTGTTTGCTGTCAGGAAACAGATTTCCTGTATTTGGAAATAGATTTCTTGAACTGGAAACAGATTCCCTGTTTTTGGAAACAGATTTCTTGAACTATTTTTTAACATGGAAATCTATTTCCTATATGGGTAAGTCGATTTCCTGAGGTTTTTTTTTGAAAAATTGGACACAACGCTTCATGGAAATCGATTTGCCATATATTGAAATCGATTTCCTAAGTAACCAGAGCCAAAAATCTTTCTGTTTCAAATTTGAACGAATCTCAAACATCTTGTATCAATCTTTGCACCTTTTCATTGAATCATACTCATTCCCATGGGTGTTAAGACACAATATATACTCTATATTTTCAAATTTAAATCTCACCTCTTTCATTACAATTTATCACTTTTTTGGTCATATATTTTTATACAAGTGTTTCATACTTAAACTTTCATTGAAACTTTTTCTGCACATTGTTCTATACCAATTCAGAAAACTTTCTCATTCATACATAAACACTTGAGCTCTATTATATCATTGTAAATTGTCTTGCTTGAAAGAGAAGATCAATCCTAGTGATTGATATATGTTCATCAACTTTACTACTCAAATATATTTCTAGATTTTAGTTATTATTGACTTGCTATCCAGGATTGTTGGAAGCAAGGGTTTTTTAATAATGAGAGGATTGTTCTCATAATCAAGTTAGTAAATCCAAGAGGGTTGTTCTTGATGGTTGAAATCTTGTTGTCCAGGATTTTCAGAAACAAGTGAGTCATTAAGGGAGGATTGTTCTCTTAATGTACTTAGTGAAAATCCAAGAGGACTACTCTTGGTGTTTGTGTGGGTCTTGTACAAGTCGCAAACTATACTAAAATATATTTCATGTTGAAAGGGGACTAGAGTACTCTCGGACTATGAGGGGAACCAGTATACATCATTGTGTTCTTTATTTTTCCGTATATACCGCTTTCACAAATCATAACCAAAAAAGAAAGTAACACATTTCTAAACTCTTGCACCAAACCAGAAAAATAAGAACAAATTGTTTCTAAAATCGGATAAATCTTCAAAGTTCTAATTCACCCCCTCTTAGGCGCACTCTTATACTTACAATGATGACCCCTTCGTTTCCTAGACCAAGCGTGCGCGTCACATTAGGGTTTTGCCACCTATAAATAATTCGAACTTCTTCTCATTTAAACTTCTCACGCTATCTTTATGTTCTCCTAACCCTTTAGTGCTTTGCCGATTCGCCGCTGTCTTCTCCGTCGCGAGAGTTCAAGTTCCCAGCTCTTTTTGCCATCTTCCCAAGTAAGTCCAACCTTTTACCTTCTGCATTTTTCATGTTTGATTTAGCAATGCACGTGGTAGGATAGTCCTACGGTAGTTGATGATTATTTTCTAATGAAGTGTTAGTGGTTCACGGCGGTGACATTGTGTTTTTCGCTGTTGATGAGAGCTGAACCGTATGTTTTCCGTTTAGAGTCATGTCTTAGGCCCTGTTTTTCTGAGGTTTCCGTTTGATCTTGATTGGAGTTTCTCCTTTGGGTGAATTGCGTGTGTTTTTCTGATTGTTGCTACGCAATATCCGGTGGAACTTCAATCAAAATCTGGGTTACTCTTGGCCATTCTTCTTCATTATGCTATGGTGTACTTTTTGCCGTTTCTTTTGACTCGGTGGTCGACTTCTTTGAGTAAGGGTATGATTGGGGATCTTTTCGTCCCCGGGTCAGTCGTACGCCCTTTCACTTGATCGACGGTGGAAGGGTGGATTTAATTTAATCGTTGAATTCACTTGATCGACGGTGGAAGGGTGGATTTCCTCTACTTTTTAGGTGATTATGGCCGAATCAGCGGAAGATCGGGCGCTCCCCTCTACTTCGGCGTCATCCTCGGCCACTCCCCCTGTTGTCCGACAACACCGTGGAGGAATGGGTGATGGACGAAGTGCTAGAATCGGAGTGTTATTTTGCCTCGGACAGTTCTGATGTCCATATTGATGTTGGTGGTCACGTGGGTGCAGACGAAAGTCTGGCGGAGAATGACTGGATAGTAACAGTACCCGGTATAGATAAACGTGTGTGTGACGCCTACCCTCCCGACCTGATCCCCATGTACGAGATTGTTTTTAGGGAGATGGGGTTCTGGGTGCCCTTCATAGATTTTCAAATCTCCGTTTTCAATCATTTGGAGCTTACGCCTATAGCAACCTGCCCTAAAAATTAAAGTTTAGAGTCGCCACCTATTCTACCAGGGCGAATAGGAAACCTTACGCAGTTATAAAGATTCAGGGTAAGATACTATATTCAGGTCGAGGAAGGTATTAGGCACCCTTAACCCTTTCCTAAGGGTTGCATTATAAAGCCAAGGTTTAGGGTTAAACATAAAGAAAAGTGACAGAAAGTTAATAGGGTTAAAAGACAAATTATTTTAACATGATTAGAGTTTGGAGGAGGGGGACTCGCCTTGTTGCCAAGTGCCTACGTATCTCCTTAGGGAGAATCAGAGTCAACGTAGTTCGGGATAAGGGTTGTACGCCTTTTGAATTTGATCTGATATGGTTTAAAGGCTTTTTGAGTTGCCTTATCGTAGTTATGATAAATCGCAGTTTTGAAAAGGTTTGGGAAGTGTTTTAAAGTTGGGCGTACAACCCTGATTTAATATGCTTTCGTTAGGTGCGATGATCAATAGATTTGATCATTATAATTAACGAATTGAATTGTGTATCACTGGTTACTCTGACCAATAGATTTGGTCGTCGCGGACAGCAAATAAAATGTGTTTTAGTAAAATTTATTTTTTTATCGTCAACTCTCATAACCAATATATTCAGTTATTACACGATGACGAATTCCATTAAGTTATATTTTTGTATCTCTTATCTAATGCGACTAATAGTTTTAATCGGGTTGAGAAGAGAATTAAACCGGGGACCAATTTGATTAAGATTAATAAATAAATAAATAAATTATTCAATTAATTTTATCTCTCGCCAATGCGACTAATAGTTTTAGTCGGGCCGAGGAGAGAATGACATGAACCAAATAATTAATAATTAATAACAATTAATTCCTTTTATCTTTGGCAAGGGGTGTAAATTACTTTTAATGAAAAAAACAAAGGGGTGTTATTAGCTAAAAGCCTGGCCCATTAAGGGAGGCTGAGTGATTCAACGTGGCAGCCTTGAGGGTCTATGGTATAGGGAACAAATTCTGGGCGTTTGATCTAGGTTAGTGATGAATTCTATGGCTAGATCTAGAGGACGTATGGTGGAACCTTGCGCTGCAGGCACATGGGATCAGGGATTGACAATTTGTATTAAAAATATGGTGAGGGCCAGGGATCGAACCTTGGACCCTGGGATTACCAAACGCACGCTTCACCACCCCAACCAACTTGCTTAGTCATTTACAGCATGGAAAACAAAAATAATATACACTCATTGCCAGCTAACCCAAAAACAAGCGCGCAAATTTAAATGGCCCAATGGTGTGGAGACACCTCATCGTCTTCCCCACAAATCTCATAAAAACCTGCAACTTTTAGCTACGAATCTGCTACGATTCTCTTCGTTGCAAACACACATGGAAAATAACGATTAGCACATGCACATATATAAATATTTCACGACCTATTCAATCTCTTCGTTTTCATCATACGAATCCAATCATACCATTATTTTAACCTAATTTTACCCTTACAAGAAACCCCTAATTTAAACCCTAAAAACCTCACTCGGTCTTCAATGGTCGATCATACATATCATGCCCGGAAATCCAATTAATGATTCACAAACGTTCACAGCATCACTAACAATCAGAATACACAATTTAAAACCTATGAGAATGCATGAAACAGTCTAATCGAACCAAGTTTTAAGGTCACATACCTCAGCCAATTGGAGATTATTCTGAGGGTGTTGAAGTCGTGCAATGATCCAGATAGACTTAGAGTGCTCCAAGGAACGTGCAACAATGTTTAAACCTCTTTGAAACTCTTCCAATTCTTGAAACCGAAATTGAGTTTTTTTGGAGAATTTGTGTTCTTGCCAACTCTTCTCAAACCAGAAATTGCAACCCTTATTCGTGTGGCATGTGTTAGGTACTTATAGGCAACGAATTAGGTCAATCAAAATAATCCAAAATCTCTTTGAATCCAATCTTGCCAAGCTTGAAAATTTGATTTTATTCTTGAATGGGAACTTCCTATTTTTGTCAAATTTTATACCAATCCTTTCCCAATCAATATACCACGAAATTATATTAAAATTTTGTCATAAATGAGATTGGAATATGTCAATATAATTTTTTTTAACACAATATTTGATTTTTTTCCTTTAATTATATTACTTTAAATGAAATAAAATTTTATAAAAATAAATAAAATGATATAATTCGTGGCACATGGTTTGGATAACTTGTGGACCAAGATTAAGTCATGAAAAGCTAAGCCCATTTGCAAAAAATTCCAATTTGAACCTCTTTTATTTCACCTTTTACCTCCAAAATTACCCAACTTTGACAAGGCATATCTCTCTCAATTTTTAAGCTATGAAGGAGTTCTAGGACTTTTTGAAACCTCAAGAGGTCCTATATAAGCCACTTTGAAACATATTTTTCATTTGGGGATTTTATCTTGATGATATGCCCTTTGACAAAAAACTGTCTTTGGTTGACTTTTGAAAAGGACCTGTAATCTTTTGTACCATATCTCCCAAATGAAGCATTTCTGGCCTTGGCTCGTGAGAGACAAAGTTGTAGAGAATTCAATTTCCTTCCAAATAGGCTTTAATTGAGGAATTTTTGATGTTCCATGTGAAAGTTATGGCCAGTCAAAGTTGAGTTGACTTTCTCCTAAAGAAACCCTAATTTGAACCTTTTTGCATTTGTTCATTTCTGAGTTTCTATTGATGAATCATGATCAAAATTTGATCAAATGATGGATAAATTCTTCCATACTTGATGTTGACCAAAAGTCAGAGGTTTTTAACTGTGTTTTGACCATGGTTGACTTTTAAGTCAAACCATTTGCCTGTGGATCATCTGAGCTGTTGAACAAGTAAACTTTGGAATTGGGCCTTGACTTTTGACATAGAGGTATCTTGGATCATAATAGGTCATGGAGAACTTCATTAGAGGCCTTGTTTTGCTAATTCCCTTAGGAGAGTACCAAACCCTAGCTTTAGGAGATTCTTGCTTAGGAGAATGTCTTGATGAAACTCTTGAGCTTTGAATCATTGTGAATGAAATGTGGAAGGAAAATTTTGGGGTATGACAGCTGCCCCTATTTAATTACCTTTGATTGAATGACATGAGGATACGCAATTCTTGTAACACCCCTTTTATACCCCAAAATAAATAAGCATATAATCAGAGAATAAGCATGCAAATAATAAAAGGGCATCACATCGATGTTTTCAAAAACTAAAAGCCTTTAAAAATCGACAGCATTTACTTACAATATTTGATACACCTGGTCATTTCAAATAACACTTCTCAATTAATCATATTTTATCCAGAATATGCATCCACAGCGGAAACTACTAAATACTCATGTGTTTCATAAAATGATCCATGTCCCATACCATGATCAAGTCTCAATAATCATATCAACATAAAATAAACCATAATCATAATATTTGGCTTAAAAGTCTCCCGAATAACAAGTAAACGATAAATAGATTCACGAGTCATAACATAATACATAAATAAATAAAACATGAGTTCAACACGCCTAGTCTACCCAGTGTTACATGACCAGAGCATCGACTCACTACCTAATCTCCAACAAACACAGAAGAAACTCCAGCTAAGTCTCGCGAGAGCTACTAAACGCCAGAACCTGCATGTCGTCAAACGAGGGCAACATTAAAACAAAAGGGTGAGAATACGAATCATTATGAAGAAAGTATAATAAGATACAATGGTTAAGATCAACAATTTATAGGAATTTATTATACCATGCCTAATCATGTAAAATAATACAATTCAATTTATTCACATATCTTAAGCATTCAACAAGTATAAAGAGTATAATATTCTAATTCCAATACTATCTTTCCAATTATGCACATAACCATAATTATCACATATTCACACATTTAACCAAGTATGTATCCAAACATCACCCATTTCAATTATCAAACTCATACACATATCACAACTACATCAATTTCACATATTCAATTATCGCATAACTCTAATGTGACTCAATGCAAGATATGTGACACTATGCATGTGGTACCGCAATGTGAATCCAATGTTTCATCGCTTTCCGATTCAATATCTAGAATCCAAGCCACGCTTCCGATCCGGACAAGATCAAACCCACCACGTATGTTTCCAATTAAGGATCAACGTATTCTACGTCTATTTCCATTCAAGGATCGCCGTCTATTACCATGTGAACCCACAGTTTCACCGCTTCCACAATAAAGCCGACTATGCCATGAATGAATGTACAATTACCAACCAACTATGCAATTAAGATTATCTCATCAATCTTAACTTACCGCATACCAACAATAATTCAACTCTATGAATTATATTTCAAATTGCACACAACATTCACAACGCATTGATATCAATCCACATAATAGAAACAATATTCAATTATGATTCACAAAATACAATTAACACTGGTAAATCATACTATCTCATGTTAATTCATATTGCCAACAAAATATAAGAATATACTTCCAAACCAAGTATCAATTCATTAGTATTTGGTCAAAAATACAACTACGGTTAACTTCTCAAGATACCGCACTTTACCGACAAAACCGAATGATTGATCTAATTCCAAATTTATTCCAATCAATTAAACTTATTGAAATTAATTCAACTATTAAGTAAATCGACCAATTAATAATTACACTACATTAGTTTCAATTTACTACTTCATTTTCTATTAAAAAAACCAACATTTTAATATAAGAATATTCAAATCCACACAATTTCGGTCGGTTCGTAAAATATCACTATTTCAACAAAATAACACTACCACGTTAATCTACTAATTAAACTTAGCTACCACGTAAATTTTCATCAAATTCCGGATAATTAATTATACTGCTTAATTTCGCTATTCGATCAAACGAGACTGTTTCAATTGTATTTCAATTTATAACTATGGTTCATTTCTACTACCTTATACCATGATACATGTTTCTTTATGAACAATATGCACACAGGAACAACATAGGACACATTTTTGAAGCATAGGACACGATAGAAAAGAACTTAAATTAACCAAATAATTTTAAACTCTATCAATGACTCAAATTCAAATCTAAACATACCAATTCATTTAAATAAATAGTAATATTAATGTATTATTATATTTAATTAAAATTAGTGTGATCCACTCATTGATATGTAGCATTATATTAATTTCAATTTCAGTAACTATAACAAATAACTAGCAGATGTAATAGTATATTAGTTTCGGTAACAGTAACAATAACTAATAGTATCCAATTTATTAGGTCAATTGTAAGCTCTCTCATGTATTTTGTATGTATCAAATGAATAAATTTCATGACAGAAAAGTGGAACACATGTCCCACACATTTATCTTTCCATTAGACAATAATGAAGTTATTTGTAAAAATCAAGAATAAAAGAAATTTCATCATTGTTTCTTCATGACCACTTAAGTTTATCTCTATAATTTTGGGATATCACTAATCTATAGAGAAATAGATGACACTTGAGTAATGCAATCATATATCATTAGCAATTGAAAACAGTATGTGAGGTCACGACCTTTTCTATGAGTACCGCCGCTACAATGCATATGTTTTTGCTAGATCTATCAAAGCCATATACAGTATGTATCAATTGTTTCTCAACATGACGCTACAACAATAAATATATTAAGCATATATGTATATGGATGAAGCACATTCTCATGTGCCAATTTGTGACTCTTAATTTCACCAATTTACCAATTACTAACATTAAAACATGTTTCTAACATCAATTTTTATGGGTTCTCAACAAAACCTAACATTTCAAAAATCTAGAAATTGAAGAACAAAATCCCTAAATCATGTTGCTATCCATTGACCCAATCATACTAACCCATAATAATAAGGATTCTCCCCCTTACCTCTTTGATTTCTTGAAACCCTAGTTTTCTCCCTTGTTGTTCTTCCCCTAGCTTTTTCTCCTTTCTCCTCTCTTAGTCTCCTTTCTCCCCTTCTTTTGCAAATGAACAAAGTTATGATACCTCTACTCTTTCAACCCTTACTATATTATTCATATTGGGCTTAACCCATATAATTCCACTTCCTAACTAATTAGGCCCAATTGATGAAATAGAGTAGTTCAAATAAACAATTATGCTCCAACAAATAATATTATTACCCTTAATATTATTTTCCAATTACAATTAAATCCGACATTATCTCAATTAAATAAAAATCCAATAATAATATTATTTCTAATATTATATCTCTACATATTCCACTTTATTAATTCTTCAATTAACCAAATAAATTCCAACTTCACTTAATAATCCGAACATGTTTCTCAATAACACTGACGATCCAATTAATTATCAAACTTCGTCCAAATTAAGTAAATAAATACTTATTTAATTTAATTAGTCAGTTAATTAAATTCGGGCTGTTACAATTCTCACGTCTTTGGATCGAAGAGTTATTAAATAATGGAAGACCCCTGGAATTTGCCTTGTACTTGGTAGTGAAGAAAGGAATGCCTTGCTAACGCCTGAGACTTACATAGCGAGGCCTCGTAGTTTATTGCGTAGAAAGTAGTTACCTTGCTATGGTGCTAGCAAGGGTTTGCAGTTCGTAGGTAACCCACTTACTATAGTCATAGTAAGTCGTCGCGGTTGGTATACCCACTCCCTATCGTAGTTTGAGTAAGCTTATCGTAGATGGTAGGGCCCACTTACTATTGTGCTAGTAAGTCGTTGCGGTCAGCCGTACCTACTTACTGTCGTAGTTTCCGCAAGGTTATCGTGGATGATGTGGCCCACTTACTATAGCTTTAGCAAGTTGTCGCAGTTAGCCATATCTCCTTGCTATCGTAGTTTGAGTGAGTTTATCGTAGATGGTATGACCCACTTACTATTGTTCTAGTAAGTCGTCGCAGTTAGCCATACCTACTCACTATCGTAGTTGGAGTAAGTTTATCGTAGGTGGTAGGGCCCACTTACTATTGTGCTAGTAAGTCGTCGTAGTTAGCCATACCTGCTTACTATCGTAGTTGGAGAGAGTTTATCATAGATGGTATGACCCACTTATTATCGTCCTAGTAAGTCGTCGCAGTCAGTCGTACCTACTCACTATCGTAGTTGGAGTAAGCTTATCGTAGATGGTGTGGCCCACTTACTATTGTGCTAGTAAGTCGTCGCAGTTAGCCATACCTGCTTACTATCGTAGTTGGAGAGAGTTTATCGTAGATAGTATGACCCACTTACTATTGTCCTAGTAAGTCGTCGCAGTCAGTCGTACCTACTCACTATCGTAGTTGGAGTAAGCTTATCGTAAATGGTGTGGCCCACTTACTATTGTGCTAGTAAGTCGTCGCAGTTAGCCATACCTGCTTACTATCATAGTTTTGATTAATCCCAAAAGGATTACTTGCCATAGCCCTAGCAAGCTCACTTGGACCAATAAGATTCACTCGCCTCGATGCGGACAAGTTTACCTGCATAGAAGATTACTTTGAAAATGCGTATGCATTATGTGTATGCTTATGATCTTGTTGTTTGTATGATGTAAACGTATGAATGTTTGCGTGCGAATGTTGTGTGTATGAGTGTTGGTGTGCCAATGATGTTTGTGTGTAAATGAATATGTATGTGTGATGACTTTAACGTTTTATCTCTTTGTCACCCATTGAATTTGTTTAACCCTTTCAAGCTATTTGCAAATCCTGGTTTAGATTTTTCTGGGATTATCTACTGGTAACGTCCATGGTAAGAGAGATCGTGGTGGATCAGAATGATCGCAGCGTGGGGCGTACATTGCCTGCCGGAGGTGTTATGGTTTCGTTCCCATCGCTTTTGTTTTGCAAATTTGTAAGTTTCTCATTTAGAGTTCAATGCTAAAGTTTATGAAAATAATTTATCCTTTGCACACGGTATTGAAATGATGAGAAAGCGTAGTATGAAAGAAAAAAGAAAGCTTTTATTGATGTTGCCTTAAATTAGCGAATGTACAAAAGTGCGAAAAAGGAAAATGATAAATAGAAATGATATTAATACTGTTGTTGCTCTTTTGATATCGAGGGCCCCAGTAATCCTTTGACTTCGGAAGTTGACGATTGCATGATTCTTTATCCTTTGTGAATTGTCTTGGATTCATGGCTTAGGGTCTTGCCTTTGCTAAGCATAGTACTTCTTGACTGCATCTGAATTGATTGGATGTGGTAGCTCGTCCCCGTCCATGGTGGTGAGGACGAGCGCTCCCCCTGAGAACACCGTTTTTATGACATATGGACCTTCGTAGTTGGGTGTCCACTTTCCAAGGGCGTCGAGTCGAGGTAGTAAGATCTTCTTGAGGACGAGATCTCCTTCTTTGTAAGTTCGAGGGCGGACCTTTTTATCGAACGCCCTTTTCATCCTTTTCTGATAGAGTTGCCCATGACACAAAGCCGTCAGTCGCTTTTCTTCAACGAGATTAAGCTGATCAAAACGAGTTTTTACCCATTCTGATTCTTCTAACTTTGTGTGAGCTAGGACTCTTAGTGACGGAATCTCTACCTCGATAGGGAGGACTACTTCCATACCGTAAACCAAAGAGAAAGGGGTTGCCCCTGTGGATGTGCGCACCGAGGTTCTATAACTGTGTAGGGCGAAGGGGAGCATTTCGTGCCAATCCTTGTATGTTTTCACCATCTTTTGTATTATCTTTTTGATGTTCTTATTCGCAGCTTCGACAACGCCATTCATCTTAGGCCTGTATGGTGAAGAATTGTGGTGTTCGATTTTGAACTCCTCTCACAGCTCCCTCATCATGTTGTTTTTTAAGTTCGACCCATTGTCGGTGATGATCCTATTTGGGACCCCGTATCGGCATATGATGTTATGTTTGATGAACCGGGTGACCACTTGTCTCGTCACGTTGGTGTAGGAAGCAGCTTCCACACATTTGGTGAAATAGTCTATGGCAACCAATATGAATCGGTGTCCGTTGGAGCTTTTGGCTCGATCATCCCTATCATGTCAATCCCCCACATTGCAAACGGCCACGGTGAACTCAGAACGTTCAACGGATTTGGCGGTACATGTACTTTGTCAGCGTATATTTGGCATTTGTGACATGTTCTTGCATATTGGAAACAGTTCGCTTCCATTGTTAACAAGTAGTACACTGCTCGTAATATTTTTCTCGCCATTGAGTGTCCATTTGCATGAGTTCCGAAGGTCCCTTCGTGTACTTCTCTGATAATCTCCTTGGCTTCGTTTTTATCTACACACCTCAGTAACACTGAGTCGTAATTCCGCTTGTATAAGATATTTCCACTTAGGAAGAATTTGGATGCCAACCTCCTTAGTGTCTTTTTGTCAATTGTAGAGGCACTCTCTGGGTATTCTTGTTTTTCCAGGTACTTTTTGATGTCGTGATACCATGGTTTGTTGTCAGACTGCTCCTCGATTGTGAGACAATAAGTCGGCTCATCAAAGTGTCTGACCGTTATCCGTTGTTCATGGTTTGGCCAGGTCATCTTGAACATATAGGAAAGTGTTGCCAACACATCGGCCATTTTATTCTCCTCCCTTGGGATATGAGTGAAAGTAATCGTCTCAAACTCGGCCATTAACTCCAGTATGAGGTCTCGATATGGGATTAACTTCGCATCTCGAGTATCCCATTCTTTATTGACTTGGTGGATTACCAGTGCTGAATCCCCATACACCTCGAGTAGTTTGATCCTTAGATCGATTGCAGCTTCTAACCCCAATATGCATGCTTCATATTCTGCAATATTGTTGGTGCAGTCGAAACATAGTCTTGTAGTGAAGGGTATGTGCCTATTGTCAGGAGATGTCAAGACTGCCCCTATACCATGCCCTAGTGTATTCGAGGCCCCATCGAACATAAGCGTCCATATTGCCCCTGGTTCGGGTCCTTCGTCGGGTCTTGGTATTTCGTAGTCTCTTACCAACATAATATCCTCGTCAGGAAAGTCGAACTTCAGAGACTGGTATTCTTCGATGGGTTGGTGAGCTAGATGTTCTGCCAGTACACTCCCTTTTATTGCTTTTTGAGTGACGTACTGAATGTCGTATTCTGACAATAACATTTTCCATCTAGCAATTCTTCCCGTGAGAGCCTGTTTCTTGAACACGTATTTCAAAGGATCCATCCTCGATATCAACCATGTGGAATGGTTCAGCATATATTGCCGTAGACGTTTGGAGGCCCATCCTAGGGCATAACATGTCTTTTCTAATGGTGAATACCGAGATTCGCAATCCGTGAATTTCTTGCTAAGGTAGTAAATAACGTGCTCTTTTCTGCATGTTTCATCTTGTTGCCCCAATACACATCCCATAGACCTTTCGAGGACTGTGAGATACATGATCAGCGGCCGTCCTGGGAGGGGAGGCACGAGTATCGGTGGTTCTTGTAAGTAACTCTTTATGGTTTTGAAGGCTACCTGACAATCGTCATTCCACTTGATCGGCTGATCTTTCCTTAGTAGTTTGAATATGGGCTCACACGTAGCTGTAAGATGTGAGATAAACCTCGAGATGTAGTTCAAACGTCCCAAGAACCCACGAACCTCTTTCTCTGTCCTTGGAACAGGCATTTCTTATATAACTTTTACTTTGTCGGGATCTACCTCTATGCCTCGTTGGCTCATAATGAATCCCAACAGCTTTCCTGACCTTACACCAAATGTACACTTATTTGGGTTCAACCTCAGTTTGAACTTCTTTAAGCGTTCGAACAATTTTTGTAGGTGCGTAATATGTTCCTCTTCAGTACAGGACTTAGCGATCATATCATCCACATAAACCTCGACTTCCTTGTGGATCATGTCATGGAACAGTGTGACCATGGCTCGTTGATATGTTGCCCAAGCATTTCGTAATCCAAAAGGCATTACCTTGTAACAGAAGGTGCCCCAAGATGTCATGAAGGTGGTTTTCTCCATGTCTTCGGGAGCCATTTTGATTTGATTATACCTAGAGAACCCATCCATGAAGGAGAACACCGAAGCTTGTGCCGTATTGTCCACTAGTATATCTATGTGGGGTAGTGGAAAGTCGTCTTTTGGACTTGCTTTGTTTAGATCCCTGTAATCCACGCACATGCGTACCTTCCCGTCCTTCTTTGGAACTGGCACTATGTTGGCAATCCATGGTGGATAGTCAACCACGGCAAGAAATCCGGCATCGAATATTTTAAGCACCTCTTCTCGGATCTTGTTATCCATGTCAGGTCAAACTCTTCTGCGCTTTTGTCTGACGGGTGCACAACCTTCTTTGAGCGGTAACCTGTGCACAACGATATCTGTATCCAACCCTAGCATGTCACGATATGACCAAGCAAATATTTCTGCGTAGTCGTGGAGAAGTTTGACCAGCGTTGCTTTTACGTCCTCATTCAACGTTTCCCCAATCTTGATTTCCTTAGGTTCTTTGTCTCTACCCAAGTTTATGGTTTCAATGGCTTCTCGAGGAGGGAGCATGCTTTTGGATTCTTTGTCCATTAAACTTGACAGTTCTTCAGGAAGTTCATCGTCTTCCTCATCCCCTTCCTCGGACTGATTAGCGAGAGCCTCGAGTTTATATTGAGTTTCAGCAGTATTATTATCGGTAGTGTCAGAAAGTGATCTGCACATGTTTTACGTTTTGCTTTTAGTATGCAGATATGGTCGTGCTTTTTTTTATGCAAGAACGTTATTTGTCATTTTGAGAAAGTAAATGCAAGAAAGAGACAATGTTTTCAATACCAAATGCAAACGACAATATTATTAATAAACTCAAACTTTGAAAATAAATGGGGCCCTTACAAACCAACTCTATGCTTCGGGCGAGGCATGAGCACATTGTTTTTTTCTTTATTGAAGGGTGTTACGATCAGCTTTAAAATTTTAAGTATATAACTTAAACTACAGAGTCGCCACCTATATTTATTCTATCCTAAGGATAAGGGAAAATATGGGATAAAACCTATTTAAGAGTTTTCTAGGTAAGTTGAGAAATTAGGGTCAAGGGAAGGTGTTAGGCACCCTTAACCCTTCCTTAAGGTTTACAGTGTCTCTATAATAAGGTTTATAATAAGAGTTTTATGGTAAGGTTTATAAAAGGTTGTGGTTAAAGGTATACAATAGGGTAGAGAATAAAATCTCAAACCTCCTTAATTTTTGGGGAAGGGGACTCGCCTTGTTGCCAAGTGCCTACGTACCTCCTTATGGATGATCAGAGTCAACGTAGTTCGTAGGTTTGTTGGTGTTTTTTATGGGATTATATGAATTATTGATTATTTGATTCTTGAGGTGTTTTGAAGTGTACGCAGCTCGCAGTTTGTAGTTTACTTAGGTTCGTAGTTAAAGTAAACAAAATTTTCAATTCGCATATAATCCTTTTTTGTGTTTTAATACTTAGATAAATTATTAAGAATTAGAATAGTTATGTTGAATGTATTAAATAATTTTTAGTGTTTTAATAAAATGGAATTTTGAATTATGTTAAAAGGTTTGAATTATTGGTTAGCTGTTTTAGATTAACTTTGAATCGTCGAATAAGAATTGTAATCTCCATCAGAATTAAGTCGCGCTAAGCGGCGAAATAATTGATTCAATTGCAGTCCTGATAAAGAATAGTGATCTTTACCAAAGTTAATTCGCTCGAGGCGAAGAAACTTGCCTTAATTCATTTATCGCATTCTTAGCGGTAACATTCGATTATTGCTCCAGGCATAAACCGAGTTGCACATAAATTTTATTTAATATTGTGAGTAATTGATTGGTGCGACATCGGGAGTCGACCAATTCGAAGATGCGGAGAATTTGAAACTCAACCATCGTATTATTTGTGAAAGATTGAATTTTTTATTCATTGTGAAAATAGATTTTTAATGTTTTCATTATATTGCCTTTTGTATTATTTTTTTATCAATTAAATACTTAATTAAAACATGCTTTTTTAAATATTTTTTCTAATATAATAAAAAACAATTAAAAAAAAAAAAAAGAAGAAGAAAACATGGTCAGTACTCAGTAGCGCCACCTCTCCTTTAATTTCTCTCCATTCTATTTTATTTATTTATTTATTTAAATAAATGAGTTAAAACTTATGCAAATAATAGGAAATATAACATATAATGAGAATTGTTGATTAACCTAAAATATAATTAAACAAAGTCAAACAATAGCTTCCTCTCTCGTTGAAACAATCTGTCTCACTTTCTCTGTGCGTAACAAACGTCTCCGCCATAACCAAATCAAAGCAAGCTCAAAATTTAACCAAATAAGAGAATAAACACACCATATGACTCAGCTTGACATTCTATACATGAGGCTATAAACCAAAATCACAGAAAAAACAGCAACAACAACAATTAATTTCATATTTTCGGTTTGAACCCTAAAGCTTCAATTTCAAATTAAACAATCATGGAGCACGGTTTCATGTAATTAACAAGGAGTTTCAATTCGGCAAAACAAGTAGAGTATGATGGTAACAAAAAATCAAGAGAAAAAAACTCACAAGTTCGGAGCTAGTCCAACGGTTCTCCGGTGACGGCGACGGCGAAGAGGTTCAGGTAAGTTTGATTTTCGTCCTCTCTTCCTCTGCTACTCTTCTTCTTCCTCCTTTCTTCTTCTGAATTCCGCAAGCGATATGTTGTTGATGTTGCTTCGGTGTGAACTTGTGCGGACTGGATGTGTTGTTGATGTTGCTTCGGTGTGAGCTTGTGCGGACTGGTTATGTCGTTACAAGTTGTTGTCGAAACTATGCTATGTTGAATATTGAATCTGTGAAGTTGCAGATGTTGAAGTTGATCGAAGGTGGTAATATTCTCCGAGTTCTTTTTTTTGTTTTTTTTTTTTATCTGTAGGCTTAGGATTCAATTTATAATTCTTTCTGGATTAGATGATTTAGAAAACATTTTAATTTGATTCAAAGGTCTTTTAATTAGTCGATTTGATTTTTATTAGGAATTTGATTTTGATTTAAGTTGTTTATGGATTTGGAAATTTGATTTATAATTGTATTGATTGTAAAATATTTCCCTCTGATTCAATTTTGTAAAAAGGTTTGTTAATAGAAATAAAATCTTTCCTTTTTCATGAATTTGATCCGATTTGTAATGTTAACTTTGGTATTCAATTGCTAATATTCTTTTCTTTCTAAAATTTTCGGTTCTCATTTTGTTGCTTAAAGCTGAATTGGAGTTGAGAATCCCTTAGGGTTTGTGGTAGTGTGCGGCGGCCGTTCTTGGAGGTTGAAGAAGAAAGGGTTCTAAACCCTATTTTGACTTGGTCAACACAGTTAATTTATTAATTAACAAAATAATTACTTAGTAGAATTAATTAATCACCTAATTTTTTGTAATACTATTAATGACGTATTAATAATTTTTAATCAACTAAAAAACTGTTTTAATCATCAAATTAAGAAAAAAAATTTTAAATAACCAGGTTTAATAATAAAATTACAAAAAAAACCATGTTTTCGGGGTTTTTACCAAAATGTCTAGGTTTGGGAACGAATGTAAGTGAATGCGCCAAATGGTTTGGCGCATAGGTGTATATTTTAGGTGAATACGCCAAACCATTTGGCTAACCCTAAAAATGTGGGTGTATGCGCCAAATGGAATGGCGCATTAGGCTAGGCATTTTGCCCTAATAGCCATACCATTTGGCGCCTAAGTGTCCTCCCCCTTTTTTTTTTTTTTTTTTTCAATTTTTTTTTAAGTAATGTTACTATATTTTTTTCTTTTAAATTTTTTTTTAAATTATTTAAGTTATTTTTTTTTCTTTTTTTTCCAAATTTTATTTTGTAAAGTTTTGTTAAATACATAGGTTTTAACCTTGTTCTAAAACTAATTTTTTAGGGTTTATAGTTTTAAAATTGCATTTTTTATAGTTATGTTAAACATACCTATATATATATATATATATATATCGATGATTAAATACTGTATTATTTGTAAAAATGTAGTGCACAAAATGTAAAATGAAATTTGATAATCGAAAACAAAACATTGGTTCTAAACCCTATTTTGACTTGGTCAACACAGTTAATTTATTAATTAACAAAATAATTACTTAGTAGAATTAATTAATCACCTAATTTTTTGTAATACTATTAATGACGTATTAATAATTTTTAATCAACTAAAAAACTGTTTTAATCATCAAATTAATCAATAATAGTTAATGTAAATAATAATAATAATAATAATAATATCATTAATAATAGTTGAAGTATGAAGAAGAAAAAAAACAAAAATAGTGGTATTTAAATAATGATAGTTTAGATGATTATTAATTTTATTGAAACAAATAAAAACCTACATTTTTATATTGCTTTATTATTATATAAAAAAAACAAAATTCTAACCCTAAAATTTAGGCAATAAGCGCTCCCCTCTTCTTACTAATTTTTTTTGCCATTTCTTCTATTAATACTTTTCATTCAAAATAACTAGATTTAGGATAATAGTTTGTTTTAAATTTTGAAAAGGTCAAAGACCATGGTTTCTTTTTTCTTTGTTTTAATTATTATTATTAAACTTTAGGAGCATAGAACATAAAGGAATGATTGTAATCAAACAAAAAAAGTTAATAATAAAAAAAATTAATTTAATCCATAGTACTAATGTTAACTTTTATAAAAGAACTAATAATAGTATAAATAGCTAATGAATATTTTAATAATTAATAATAGTATAACTAATTAATCTAACTAGTAATAATAAAATGGTAGCAATTTTCGAGGATATATATATAGGAATAAAATAAAAGATATTAAATACAAAACTTAAATGCTTAGTCATTTAATAAGTTAAAATTATAGTGTAAGTTTTTTTTTTAATTATTCTTAATGGGCTTAAATCTTAATTGAGGACAATACAATTTTCTAAAAGAAAATACACCCCACTCCTAGAGTTAAAATGATTTAACAAATGAGCTTAACAATTGGAATGTTAAGCCCACAGATTTTTTCTAGACACCCCTCTTTAAGTATAAACCCCTTTGCAACTTAATAGTAAGCTTAAAAGAATTGTAGTAAAAATATTAGAATAAATAAATGTTTAAAATGATAGGTCAAATTTTGGGGTAAGACAGCTGCCCCTATTTAATTACTTTCGGATTGAAGAGCGTGAGAATACACAGGTCTCACGCGCTTCAGATCGGAGTGTTATTAAATAATGGAAGACCCCTAAATTTGTTAATGATGTGTATGTATGCTTGCATATGCTTTGCTTTGACCTGTGAATAGGTATTTTTGGCCTGTAAATAGGCGCTCAGCCAGTGAATAGGTGTTCTTGACCTGTGAATAGGCGCTTTTACCTGTGAATAGGTGCTCAGCCTATGAATAGGTGTTCTTGACCTGTGAATAGGCGCTTTTACCTGTGAATAGGCGTTCTTAGCCTGTGAATAGGCGCTCAGCCTGTGAATAGGCGCTCAGCCTGTGAATAAGCGTTCTTAACCTGTGAATAGGTGCTCTTACCTGTGAATAGGTGCTCAACCTGTGAATAGGCGTTTTTAACCTATGAATAGGTGCTTTTACCTGTGACTAGGTGCTCAACCTGTGAATAGGCGTTTTTAACCTGTGAATAGGTGCTTTTACCTGTGAATAGGTGCTCAACCTGTGAATAGGCGTTTTTAACCTGTGAATAGGTGCTTGAACCAGATGAGAACTTGTTACTGAACGAGAATCAAACTTTGACGTAACAGTCAGACGGGAACTGACTACTAAACGAGAATTAGATTTGATGGTTTGCCAGGACGAGAACTGGACTTTGTAAGGATTTGCCAGGACGAGAACTGGACTTTGTAATGATTTGCCAAGACGAGAACTGGACTTTGTAAGGATTTGCCAGGACGAGAACTGGACTTTGCAATGATTTTCCAGGACGAGAACTGGACTTTGTAAGGATTTGCCAGGACGAGAACTGGACTTTGTAATGATTTGCCAGGACGAGAACTGGACTTTGTAAGGATTTGCCAGGACGAGAACTGGACTTTGTAATGATTTACCAGGACGAGAACTGGACTTTGTAAGAATTTGCCAGGACGAGAACTGGACTTTGTAAGAATTTTCCAGGACGAGAACTGGACTTTGTAAGAATTTTCCAGGGCGAGAACTGGACTTTGTAACGATTTACCCATATACCACGGCTATGCTTATGCCGGCTTGGTAATGTTTATGTATGTGGATAATGCTTATGCTTATGTATATGTTGATTGATGTAACGAGTGGAGCGAAATAACGTCTTATATAAGACTACCTGAAAAGGTTTCTGGATTGAATATGAAAATTTTTCTTAAAGAAGACTACCTGAAAAGGTTCATTAGAAAGGATAAAATTTGTCTTAAAGAAGACCACCTGGAAAGGCTGAAAGATGTCTTAAAAAAGACTACCTAAAAAGGTTCTTGGAAAGGACGATAAATGTCTTAGAAAAGACTACCTAGAAAGGTTCTTAGAAAAAGAATGTTTTAAAGAAGACTACCTGAAGAGGTTCCTGGAAAGGATGATGAATGTCTTAGAAAAGACTACCTAGAAAGGTTCTTAGAAAAAGAATGTCTTAAAGAAGACTACCTGAAGAGGTTCCTGGAAAGGATGACAATTTGTCTTAAAGAAGACTACCTGAAACGGTTCCTAGAAAGGATCGTAAGATTTGTCTTAAAGAAGATTACCTAAAAAAGGTGTGGTGTAATGTATCAACCAATGTATGTAATTGTATTTGTGTTTTGATGTACGTAATGTTTTAACCAATGTATGTAATGCGTGACTTGGGCATGGATATTGAAGTGCCGATAAAGATTTGGGCTCTACGAAGTTAGGTTTATGCTATA
This sequence comes from Vicia villosa, assembly GCF_029867415.1. Taxonomy (NCBI): domain Eukaryota; kingdom Viridiplantae; phylum Streptophyta; class Magnoliopsida; order Fabales; family Fabaceae; genus Vicia; species Vicia villosa. The sequence goes on along the minus strand of NW_026705546.1, from coordinate 423,918 downwards.
TCAGATGAATGAAATGATATGTATGACTTGACGCAAGGGCAAAGTGCTTTGATGAATGCATGATTGAAGTATGTTTGAATGATGCCCCAATTATGGGTCATGGATAGATAACGAAGGCGTAGAGAGGTTACTAATGTAACAAGGTTGTTTGTCATACGACGGTAGGGTGTTATGCTAGCATGATTTCCTGATACTCGTTTTAAAAATTGAAGATCGCATGCGTAGGAGAGATTCATTGGGGATTGTGAAGATACGAGGACAATTTCCCCTTTGTGGGGTGTCTTGCCCCAATTTGTTGGTTATTCGCAGAGATTTGTCTTGATATGAACTCGGACATAGTTATATCGTAGCATGCACTTGAGATTTATAACCCATTATTTTGATTTTTGAAATACTCCATGCCTTTGACTTAGAATTACTTATCATACGAATTTGATATGCACTGCCCCCAACATTTGATAGTTGAAAGGTTTGTCCTCGATCTCCAGGATATGGAGGACTATCCATGATATGATATTAATTGAAAGTTCATACTCGAAGTTGCTTCAAAATGGAACCTGGGTCTACCATTTAGATATGACTTGCCCCAATATTTTAATTTTGAAGGATATGCCCCTAATTGTTTTTGCTTCGAGATGTTACCCAAGTTGATTGACTCTTAGGATGAAATGCCCCTAGTCAATAGGATCTTTTGATTATGTGCCCCTATGATCATTGGTATTTTGCCCGTGCTTAGGAGAAACTCTTAGGTGTTTTCCCCTAATTAGAAGCTTCTTGAAATGATCCACCAATGTCAAAATCTCCTTGATGCTAAGCATTGATTTGATAGTAAAGTTGTACCCTTTAAAAATTAATTCTTAGTTATGCACATGCCAGTTTTGAAATTGAATTTCGTTATGAAATATAAATGGATGATAAGAGATGGAAGATGCGAAGAATCGATATGGATAGTCATTAATAAACAATAGGAGTTAGTTTAACCAATTTTATGCCAAGTATGCTTTCATAGTTAACCTTGCTTCAATTAGGGCTTTTGAAGGTTGTATCGTGGCCATGGTTCGTGGTTTAAGAAACAAAGGATATAAGGCTCAAAATTTGATTTAACCCACCCATTCTCCTTGATTTTATCCGATCCTACATTCGATTAATCCAACAAATGCGTTCAATCTCCAAGAGAAATTTTGTAGTCGTGCAGCTTGGAAGCGTAGATATGGTTCAAGCATTGTTGATGAGCTTTGATGATTTTTGAGGTGGCAGTCATAAGTTTATTCTCCAGCTTCCTCGTTTTAAATCCCTTATTTTTGCATGAACCAATTCTTTTGAATTTCGGTCCATCGGGATGATGCCCTAACTTTTGCCTAAGTCAAGTTTATTTTATTTTACTCTATGGAATTTTCCATTTGACTTAGCAGGCCCTTTTTTTGAAATTGTTCTTTTGAAATTTTTCTCTTTTTTTTCTTTTGAACATTGTGACTGCCATGTTTGATCTTTAAAGCTTCATCTTCGTTGTTTCCTTGATTTTGAATGATGTGTGCGAGGGAGAAAAAAAAATTGAGGGCTTTTCCTTCATTGTTTCCTCGATCTTGAACGATGAATGTGATTAAGATGATGTGCTTGAACCTTTGCTTAGATTAGCTTGATTTTCTTGAGATTAGAATGCATAGTATGAATTAACCGAAAGACTACCCTGCCCCTGGTTAAGATTAAGGTTTTTTTTTTAACATTGAAACAAACTCCATCTCCTGGCTCGAGGGGGTTAACTAAGGTTTAACTCCTTATTTCTCCAAGTGTTTAGGATTTGAAACAATGCCTTACATCGTCAACTAAGGTCTTAACATTGAAAGCATACATCAGCTAATTTAGTTATTTTAATTCGTCATTCTTTCTCAAAGTTTGTTAAAAGTGGAAATGGAAAGTTGATAATTGAAATGGAAAAGTATTGATATTCACCGATAAGAAAGAGTGAAACCAATGGACTTTATTCAAAACATGCATGATTATTTTATTAGAATTATTAATCGAAGGGTACAACATTTATACCAAATAACACTTAGTGATCATAGAAATTACAATTTGAAATGATAAAACCTATTGATCCTAGGGACAATCTCCTTTGTTGATCCAATGACTTTGTTTTACTTCTCAGTTCTTTGACTTGTAGAACTAAAGGGTAATCTTTTACTCTCCTTGGGTATACCAATTTCGTTGAGAAGGCAGTTGACCTCGATGTAGGGGAATCTCCAATGATAATTGAATTTGAGGCGTAGGTATGTAGCTCGTACAGTGAAGGGAAACATTTTCTCCTTGTAGGACCAAGCTCATTTGAATCTCCAATAGTTAATTCTCCTCTCTCCACAGTTTAAGACCTTTTCGAGTTTCTTCACGGGTCTCGGGAAATCAGCTAGCATAGCAAATATTGGATAATGGCGAAAGTGGAAATGCAAATGCAGATATATGATTGTATGAAAATGCGTGGGTACGAGGAAAGAAATCCCTACAGGCTAAGGATTATGATATATAGATGGAAATACTTACATAATATGGACTATGACATAACGAAGGAAGTCCCTATAGAATAAGGAATGCATAGAATAGAGCACATGGTGATCGTTCAAGACGGTCACCGGATCTCATGGCCATCTGGAGGCCATGTGACGTGCATTAACGAAGATGTCCTTTGTGGGAAGAACAAGATCTTATAAAAAAACCAAGACATACAAAAAGGAATCCCTACAGGCTAGGGATTGTAATAAACTAAGGAAATCCCTACAAGCTAGGGAATGCGTGGAAAATAATATGTGGTGACCGTTCAAGACAGTCACCAGATCTCAAGAGCCGTTCGCTTCAAATATAATGGCACTCAAAATAGATATCGGAGGGCATATATTCAAAGTTTAATAACGGATGACTAGGATTGAATATTGATTGAGGATATACGATATGCGAGCGCTCGAGGATCCATCAAGAGTCTCCTCATCACGTGGCCATCACGAGGCCACATGTTGCGCATTCGGGGACGGAGGGAGATCCGCTTAAACCAAAATCCGAGAGGTCTTATGGATGATGACAGATTTGAAAGGAATCCCTACAGGCTAGGGATCCAGGTTAAGCGAAATAATACCCTTAAGATTTTAAGGGATGATAATCGTAAGAGGTGACCCTACGTAAAATTAGGCTTACAAAATAATGTCCCTCGCGGGGAAACTTTCTATGATAAAAATTTTCCTTAGTACGTAGGTTCAAAAGTTCGACCTACGTATTTTCTACCCTTTCCAAAGGTGGTTAATTTAAGGGTCTCATGGGGCCCTTCATATCCTCCGAAACTTTTTGTTTCTTTGGATTTTTAGAAGGACTCTTTTGTCCATGAGGTTCGAATTTTAGGGGTAGGTTCCCAGAGAGATCAGCCAAATTCCGCATCCTACCCTCGACAAAGTCTAGCCTCGTCTAACATATTTCTCGAAATTCGGCCCACTCTGAGTGGAATTGTTACTAAAGCTCGTAGGCGATGCAAGTCTCCTCTTACTTAGTGACAATTCCCACGCTTACGGTTTAACAACAATTTTATATATATATATATATATCCCAGCAAAAAATAAGGCAAGCAAATATTTCAAATAATAACATTTAACATTATTAAAAAAATAAAGTAAAGGATAATATATAAAAAGAAATTATCAAATAAATATAAACCATAAAACCAAAACCTAAACCCAAGAGACATGCCCCAAACCTTAAGTGCTTCTCTGCTTTAAAGGTCCCCAGCAGAGTCGCCAGCTGTTACGACCAGCTTTAAAATTTTAAGTATATAACTTAAACTACAGAGTCGCCACCTATATTTATTCTATCCTAAGGATAAGGGAAAATATGGGATAAAACCTATTTAAGAGTTTTCTAGGTAAGTTGAGAAATTAGGGTCAAGGGAAGGTGTTAGGCACCCTTAACCATTCCTTAAGGTTTACAGTGTCTCTATAATAAGTTTTATAATTAGAGTTTTATGGTAAGGTTTATAAAAGGTTGTGGTTAAAGGTATACAATAGGGTAGAGAATAAAATCTCAAACCTACTTAATTTTTGGGGAAGGGGACTCGCCTTGTTGCCAAGTGCCTACGTACCTCCTTATGGAGGATCAGAATCAACGTAGTTCGTAGGTTTGTTGGTGTTTTTTATGGGATTATATGAATTATTGATTATTTGATTCTTGAGGTGTTTTGAAGTGTACGCAGCTCGCAGTTCGTAGTTTACTTAGGTTCGTAGTTAAAGAAAACAAAATTTTCAATTCGCATATAATCCTTTTTTGTGTTTTAATACTTAGATAAATTATTAAGAATTAGAATAGTTATGTTGAATGTATTAAATAATTTTTAGTGTTTTAATAAAATGGAATTTTGAATTATGTTAAAAGGTTTGAATTATTGGTTAGCTGTTTTATATTAACTTTGAATCGTCGAATAAGAATTGTAATCTCCATCAGAATTAAGTCGCGCTAAGCGGCGAAATAATTGATTCAATTGCAGTCCTGATAAAGAATAGTGATCTTTACCAAAGTTAATTCGCTCGAGGCGAAGAAACTTGCCTTAATTCATTTATCGCATTCTTAGCGGTAACATTCGATTATTGCTCCAGGCATAAAGCGAGTTGCACATAAATTTTATTTAATATTGTGAGTAATTGATTGGTGCGACATCGGGAGTCGACCAATTCGAAGATGCGGAGAATTTGAAACTCAACCATCGTATTATTTGTGAAAGATTGAATTTTTTATTCATTGTGAAAATAGATTTTTAATGTTTTCATTATATTGCCTTTTGTATTATTTTTTTATCAATTAAATACTTAATTAAAACATGCTTTTTTAAATATTTTTTCTAATATAATAAAAAACAATTAAAAAAAAAAAAAAGAAGAAGAAAACATGGTCAGTACTCAGTAGCGCCACCTCTCCTTTAATTTCTCTCCATTCTATTTTATTTATTTATTTATTTAAATAAATGAGTTAAAACTTATGCAAATAATAGGAAATATAACATATAATGAGAATTGTTGATTAACCTAAAATATAATTAAACAAAGTCAAACAATAGCTTCCTCTCTCGTTGAAACAATCTGTCTCACTTTCTCTGTGCGTAACAAACGTCTCCGCCATAACCAAATCAAAGCAAGCTCAAAATTTAACCAAATAAGAGAATAAACACACCATATGACTCAGCTTGACATTCTATACATGAGGCTATAAACCAAAATCACAGAAAAAACAGCAACAACAACAATTAATTTCATATTTTCGGTTTGAACCCTAAAGCTTCAATTTCAAATTAAACAATCATGGAGCACGGTTTCATGTAATTAACAAGGAGTTTCAATTCGGCAAAACAAGTAGAGTATGATGGTAACAAAAAATCAAGAGAAAAAAACTCACAAGTTCGGAGCTAGTCCAACGGTTCTCCGGTGACGGCGACGGCGAAGAGGTTCAGGTAAGTTTGATTTTCGTCCTCTCTTCCTCTGCTACTCTTCTTCTTCCTCCTTTCTTCTTCTGAATTCCGCAAGCGATATGTTGTTGATGTTGCTTCGGTGTGAACTTGTGCGGACTGGATGTGTTGTTGATGTTGCTTCGGTGTGAGCTTGTGCGGACTGGTTATGTCGTTACAAGTTGTTGTCGAAACTATGCTATGTTGAATATTGAATCTGTGAAGTTGCAGATGTTGAAGTTGATCGAAGGTGGTAATATTCTCCGAGTTCTTTTTTTTGTTTTTTTTTTTTATCTGTAGGCTTAGGATTCAATTTATAATTCTTTCTGGATTAGATGATTTAGAAAACATTTTAATTTGATTCAAAGGTCTTTTAATTAGTCGATTTGATTTTTATTAGGAATTTGATTTTGATTTAAGTTGTTTATGGATTTGGAAATTTGATTTATAATTGTATTGATTGTAAAATATTTCCCTCTGATTCAATTTTGTAAAAAGGTTTGTTAATAGAAATAAAATCTTTCCTTTTTCATGAATTTGATCCGATTTGTAATGTTAACTTTGGTATTCAATTGCTAATATTCTTTTCTTTCTAAAATTTTCGGTTCTCATTTTGTTGCTTAAAGCTGAATTGGAGTTGAGAATCCCTTAGGGTTTGTGGTAGTGTGCGGCGGCCGTTCTTGGAGGTTGAAGAAGAAAGGGTTCTAAACCCTATTTTGACTTGGTCAACACAGTTAATTTATTAATTAACAAAATAATTACTTAGTAGAATTAATTAATCACCTAATTTTTTGTAATACTATTAATGACGTATTAATAATTTTTAATCAACTAAAAAACTGTTTTAATCATCAAATTAAGAAAAAAAAATTTAAATAACCAGGTTTAATAATAAAATTACAAAAAAAACCATGTTTTCGGGGTTTTTACCAAAATGTCTAGGTTTGGGAACGAATGTAAGTGAATGCGCCAAATGGTTTGGCGCATAGGTGTATATTTTAGGTGAATACGCCAAACCATTTGGCTAACCCTAAAAATGTGGGTGTATGCGCCAAATGGAATGGCGCATTAGGCTAGGCATTTTGCCCTAATAGCCATACCATTTGGCGCCTAAGTGTCCTCCCCCTTTTTTTTTTTTTTTTTTTTCAATTTTTTTTTAAGTAATGTTACTATATTTTTTTCTTTTAAATTTTTTTTTAAATTATTTAAGTTATTTTTTTTTCTTTTTTTTCCAAATTTTATTTTGTAAAGTTTTGTTAAATACATAGGTTTTAACCTTGTTCTAAAACTAATTTTTTAGGGTTTATAGTTTTAAAATTGCATTTTTTATAGTTATGTTAAACATACCTATATATATATATATATATATATATATATATATATATATATATATATATATATATATATATATATATATATATATATATATATATATATATATATATATATATATATATATCGATGATTAAATACTGTATTATTTGTAAAAATGTAGTGCACAAAATGTAAAATGAAATTTGATAATCGAAAACAAAACATTGGTTCTAAACCCTATTTTGACTTGGTCAACACAGTTAATTTATTAATTAACAAAATAATTACTTAGTAGAATTAATTAATCACCTAATTTTTTGTAATACTATTAATGACGTATTAATAATTTTTAATCAACTAAAAAACTGTTTTAATCATCAAATTAATCAATAATAGTTAATGTAAATAATAATAATAATAATAATAATATCATTAATAATAGTTGAAGTATGAAGAAGAAAAAAAACAAAAATAGTGGTATTTAAATAATGATAGTTTAGATGATTATTAATTTTATTGAAACAAATAAAAACCTACATTTTTATATTGCTTTATTATTATATAAAAAAAACAAAATTCTAACCCTAAAATTTAGGCAATAAGCGCTCCCCTCTTCTTACTAATTTTTTTTGCCATTTCTTCTATTAATACTTTTCATTCAAAATAACTAGATTTAGGATAATAGTTTGTTTTAAATTTTGAAAAGGTCAAAGACCATGGTTTCTTTTTTCTTTGTTTTAATTATTATTATTAAACTTTAGGAGCATAGAACATAAAGGAATGATTGTAATCAAACAAAAAAAGTTAATAATAAAAAAAATTAATTTAATCCATAGTACTAATGTTAACTTTTATAAAAGAACTAATAATAGTATAAATAGCTAATGAATATTTTAATAATTAATAATAGTATAACTAATTAATCTAACTAGTAATAATAAAATGGTAGCAATTTTCGAGGATATATATATAGGAATAAAATAAAAGATATTAAATACAAAACTTAAATGCTTAGTCATTTAATAAGTTAAAATTATAGTGTAAGTTTTTTTTTTAATTATTCTTAATGGGCTTAAATCTTAATTGAGGACAATACAATTTTCTAAAAGAAAATACACCCCACTCCTAGAGTTAAAATGATTTAACAAATGAGCTTAACAATTGGAATGTTAAGCCCACAGATTTTTTCTAGACACCCCTCTTTAAGTATAAACCCCTTTGCAACTTAATAGTAAGCTTAAAAGAATTGTAGTAAAAATATTAGAATAAATAAATGTTTAAAATGATAGGTCAAATTTTGGGGTAAGACAGCTGCCCCTATTTAATTACTTTCGGATTGAAGAGCGTGAGAATACACAGGTCTCACGCGCTTCAGATCGGAGTGTTATTAAATAATGGAAGACCCCTAAATTTGTTAATGATGTGTATGTATGCTTGCATATGCTTTGCTTTGACCTGTGAATAGGTATTTTTGGCCTGTAAATAGGCGCTCAGCCAGTGAATAGGTGTTCTTGACCTGTGAATAGGCGCTTTTACCTGTGAATAGGTGCTCAGCCTGTGAATAGGTGTTCTTGACCTGTGAATAGGCGCTTTTACCTGTGAATAGGCGTTCTTAGCCTGTGAATAGGCGCTCAGCCTGTGAATAGGCGCTCAGCCTGTGAATAAGCGTTCTTAACCTGTGAATAGGTGCTCTTACCTGTGAATAGGTGCTCAACCTGTGAATAGGCGTTTTTAACCTATGAATAGGTGCTTTTACCTGTGACTAGGTGCTCAACCTGTGAATAGGCGTTTTTAACCTGTGAATAGGTGCTTTTACCTGTGAATAGGTGCTCAACCTGTGAATAGGCGTTTTTAACCTGTGAATAGGTGCTTGAACCAGATGAGAACTTGTTACTGAACGAGAATCAAACTTTGACGTAACAGTCAGACGGGAACTGACTACTAAACGAGAATTAGATTTGATGGTTTGCCAGGACGAGAACTGGACTTTGTAAGGATTTGCCAGGACGAGAACTGGACTTTGTAATGATTTGCCAAGACGAGAACTTTGGACTTTGCAATGATTTTCCAGGACGAGAACTGGACTTTGTAAGGATTTGCCAGGACGAGAACTGGACTTTGTAATGATTTGCCAGGACGAGAACTGGACTTTGTAAGGATTTGCCAGGACGAGAACTGGACTTTGTAATGATTTACCAGGACGAGAACTGGACTTTGTAAGAATTTGCCAGGACGAGAACTGGACTTTGTAAGAATTTTCCAGGACGAGAACTGGACTTTGTAAGAATTTTCCAGGGCGAGAACTGGACTTTGTAACGATTTACCCATATACCACGGCTATGCTTATGCCGGCTTGGTAATGTTTATGTATGTGGATAATGCTTATGCTTATGTATATGTTGATTGATGTAACGAGTGGAGCGAAATAACGTCTTATATAAGACTACCTGAAAAGGTTTCTGGATTGAATATGAAAATTTTTCTTAAAGAAGACTACCTGAAAAGGTTCATTAGAAAGGATAAAATTTGTCTTAAAGAAGACCACCTGGAAAGGCTGAAAGATGTCTTAAAAAAGACTACCTAAAAAGGTTCTTGGAAAGGACGATAAATGTCTTAGAAAAGACTACCTAGAAAGGTTCTTAGAAAAAGAATGTTTTAAAGAAGACTACCTGAAGAGGTTCCTGGAAAGGATGATGAATGTCTTAGAAAAGACTACCTAGAAAGGTTCTTAGAAAAAGAATGTCTTAAAGAAGACTACCTGAAGAGGTTCCTGGAAAGGATGACAATTTGTCTTAAAGAAGACTACCTGAAACGGTTCCTAGAAAGGATCGTAAGATTTGTCTTAAAGAAGATTACCTAAAAAAGGTGTGGTGTAATGTATCAACCAATGTATGTAATTGTATTTGTGTTTTGATGTACGTAATGTTTTAACCAATGTATGTAATGCGTGACTTGGGCATGGATATTGAAGTGCCGATAAAGATTTGGGCTCTACGAAGTTAGGTTTATGCTATATCAGATGAATGAAATGATATGTATGACTTGACGCAAGGGCAAAGTGCTTTGATGAATGCATGATTGAAGTATGTTTGAATGATGCCCCAATTATGGGTCATGGATAGATAACGAAGGCGTAGAGAGGTTACTAATGTAACAAGGTTGTTTGTCATACGACGGTAGGGTGTTATGCTAGCATGATTTCCTGATACTCGTTTTAAAAATTGAAGATCGCATGCGTAGGAGAGATTCATTGGGGATTGTGAAGATACGAGGACAATTTTCCCCTTTGTGGGGTGTCTTGCCCCAATTTGTTGGTTATTCGCAGAGATTTGTCTTGATATGAACTCGGACATAGTTATATCGTAGCATGCACTTGAGATTTATAACCCATTATTTTGATTTTTGAAATACTCCATGCCTTTGACTTAGAATTACTTATCATACGAATTTGATATGCACTGCCCCCAACATTTGATAGTTGAAAGGTTTGTCCTCGATCTCCAGGATATGGAGGACTATCCATGATATGATATTAATTGAAAGTTCATACTCGAAGTTGCTTCAAAATGGAACCTGGGTCTACCATTTAGATATGAATTGCCCCAATATTTTAATTTTGAAGGATATGCCCCTAATTGTTTTTGCTTCGAGATGTTACCCAAGTTGATTGACTCTTAGGATGAAATGCCCCTAGTCAATAGGATCTTTTGATTATGTGCCCCTATGATCATTGGTATTTTGCCCGTGCTTAGGAGAAACTCTTAGGTGTTTTCCCCTAATTAGAAGCTTCTTGAAATGATCCACCAATGTCAAAATCTCCTTGATGCTAAGCATTGATTTGATAGTAAAGTTGTACCCTTTAAAAATTAATTCTTAGTTATGCACATGCCAGTTTTGAAATTGAATTTCGTTATGAAATATAAATGGATGATAAGAGATGGAAGATGCGAAGAATCGATATGGATAGTCATTAATAAACAATAGGAGTTAGTTTAACCAATTTTATGCCAAGTATGCTTTCATAGTTAACCTTGCTTCAATTAGGGCTTTTGAAGGTTGTATCGTGGCCATGGTTCGTGGTTTAAGAAACAAAGGATATAAGGCTCAAAATTTGATTTAACCCACCCATTCTCCTTGATTTTATCCGATCCTACATTCGATTAATCCAACAAATGCGTTCAATCTCCAAGAGAAATTTTGTAGTCGTGCAGCTTGGAAGCGTAGATATGGTTCAAGCATTGTTGATGAGCTTTGATGATTTTTGAGGTGGCAGTCATAAGTTTATTCTCCAGCTTCCTCGTTTTAAATCCCTTATTTTTGCATGAACCAATTCTTTTGAATTTCGGTCCATCGGGATGATGCCCTAACTTTTGCCTAAGTCAAGTTTATTTTATTTTACTCTATGGAATTTTCCATTTGACTTAGCAGGCCCTTTTTTTGAAATTGTTCTTTTGAAATTTTTCTCTTTTTTTTCTTTTGAACATTGTGACTGCCATGTTTGATCTTTAAAGCTTCATCTTCGTTGTTTCCTTGATTTTGAATGATGTGTGCGAGGGAGAAAAAAAAATTGAGGGCTTTTCCTTCATTGTTTCCTCGATCTTGAACGATGAATGTGATTAAGATGATGTGCTTGAACCTTTGCTTAGATTAGCTTGATTTTCTTGAGATTAGAATGCATAGTATGAATTAACCGAAAGACTACCCTGCCCCTGGTTAAGATTAAGGTTTTTTTTTTAACATTGAAACAAACTCCATCTCCTGGCTCGAGGGGGTTAACTAAGGTTTAACTCCTTATTTCTCCAAGTGTTTAGGATTTGAAACAATGCCTTACATCGTCAACTAAGGTCTTAACATTGAAAGCATACATCAGCTAATTTAGTTATTTTAATTCGTCATTCTTTCTCAAAGTTTGTTAAAAGTGGAAATGGAAAGTTGATAATTGAAATGGAAAAGTATTGATATTCACCGATAAGAAAGAGTGAAACCAATGGACTTTATTCAAAACATGCATGATTATTTTATTAGAATTATTAATCGAAGGGTACAACATTTATACCAAATAACACTTAGTGATCATAGAAATTACAATTTGAAATGATAAAACCTATTGATCCTAGGGACAATCTCCTTTGTTGATCCAATGACTTTGTTTTACTTCTCAGTTCTTTGACTTGTAGAACTAAAGGGTAATCTTTTACTCTCCTTGGGTATACCAATTTCGTTGAGAAGGCAGTTGACCTCGATGTAGGGGAATCTCCAATGATAATTGAATTTGAGGCGTAGGTATGTAGCTCGTACAGTGAAGGGAAACATTTTCTCCTTGTAGGACCAAGCTCATTTGAATCTCCAATAGTTAATTCTCCTCTCTCCACAGTTTAAGACCTTTTCGAGTTTCTTCACGGGTCTCGGGAAATCAGCTAGCATAGCAAATATTGGATAATGGCGAAAGTGGAAATGCAAATGCAGATATATGATTGTATGAAAATGCGTGGGTACGAGGAAAGAAATCCCTACAGGCTAAGGATTATGATATATAGATGGAAATACTTACATAATATGGACTATGACATAACGAAGGAAGTCCCTATAGAATAAGGAATGCATAGAATAGAGCACATGGTGATCGTTCAAGACGGTCACCGGATCTCATGGCCATCTGGAGGCCATGTGACGTGCATTAACGAAGATGTCCTTTGTGGGAAGAACAAGATCTTATAAAAAAACCAAGACATACAAAAAGGAATCCCTACAGGCTAGGGATTGTAATAAACTAAGGAAATCCCTACAAGCTAGGGAATGCATGGAAAATAATATGTGGTGACCGTTCAAGACAGTCACCAGATCTCAAGAGCCGTTCGCTTCAAATATAATGGCACTCAAAATAGATATCGGAGGGCATATATTCAAAGTTTAATAACGGATGACTAGGATTGAATATTGATTGAGGATATACGATATGCGAGCGCTCGAGGATCCATCAAGAGTCTCCTCATCACGTGGCCATCACGAGGCCACATGTTGCGCATTCGGGGACGGAGGGAGATCCGCTTAAACCAAAATCCGAGAGGTCTTATGGATGATGACAGATTTGAAAGGAATCCCTACAGGCTAGGGATCCAGGTTAAGCGAAATAATACCCTTAAGATTTTAAGGGATGATAATCGTAAGAGGTGACCCTACGTAAAATTAGGCTTACAAAATAATGTCCCTCGCGGGGAAACTTTCTATGATAAAAATTTTCCTTAGTACGTAGGTTCAAAAGTTCGACCTACGTATTTTCTACCCTTTCCAAAGGTGGTTAATTTAAGGGTCTCATGGGGCCCTTCATATCCTCCGAAACTTTTTGTTTCTTTGGATTTTTAGAAGGACTCTTTTGTCCATGAGGTTCGAATTTTAGGGGTAGGTTCCCAGAGAGATCAGCCAAATTCCGCATCCTACCCTCGACAAAGTCTAGCCTCGTCTAACATATTTCTCGAAATTCGGCCCACTCTGAGTGGAATTGTTACTAAAGCTCGTAGGCGATGCAAGTCTCCTCTTACTTAGTGACAATTCCCACGCTTACGGTTTAACAACAATTTTATATATATATATATATATATATATATATATATATATATATCCCAGCAAAAAATAAGGCAAGCAAATATTTCAAATAATAACATTTAACATTATTAAAAAAATAAAGTAAAGGATAATATATAAAAAGAAATTATCAAATAAATATAAACCATAAAACCAAAACCTAAACCCAAGAGACATGCCCCAAACCTTAAGTGCTTCTCTGCTTTAAAGGTCCCCAGCAGAGTCGCCAGCTGTTACGACCAGCTTTAAAATTTTAAGTATATAACTTAAACTACAGAGTCGCCACCTATATTTATTCTATCCTAAGGATAAGGGAAAATATGGGATAAAACCTATTTAAGAGTTTTCTAGGTAAGTTGAGAAATTAGGGTCAAGGGAAGGTGTTAGGCACCCTTAACCATTCCTTAAGGTTTACAGTGTCTCTATAATAAGGTTTATAATTAGAGTTTTATGGTAAGGTTTATAAAAGGTTGTGGTTAAAGGTATACAATAGGGTAGAGAATAAAATCTCAAACCTACTTAATTTTTTGGGAAGGGGACTCGCCTTGTTGCCAAGTGCCTACGTACCTCCTTATGGAGGATCAGAATCAACGTAGTTCGTAGGTTTGTTGGTGTTTTTTATGGGATTATATGAATTATTGATTATTTGATTCTTGAGGTGTTTTGAAGTGTACGCAGCTCGCAGTTCGTAGTTTACTTAGGTTCGTAGTTAAAGAAAACAAAATTTTCAATTCGCATATAATCCTTTTTTGTGTTTTAATACTTAGATAAATTATTAAGAATTAGAATAGTTATGTTGAATGTATTAAATAATTTTTAGTGTTTTAATAAAATGGAATTTTGAATTATGTTAAAAGGTTTGAATTATTGGTTAGCTGTTTTATATTAACTTTGAATCGTCGAATAAGAATTGTAATCTCCATCAGAATTAAGTCGCGCTAAGCGGCGAAATAATTGATTCAATTGCAGTCCTGATAAAGAATAGTGATCTTTACCAAAGTTAATTCGCTCGAGACGAAGAAACTTGCCTTAATTCATTTATCGCATTCTTAGCGGTAACATTCGATTATTGCTCCAGGCATAAAGCGAGTTGCACATAAATTTTATTTAATATTGTGAGTAATTGATTGGTGCGACATCGGGAGTCGACCAATTCGAAGATGCGGAGAATTTGAAACTCAACCATCGTATTATTTGTGAAAGATTGAATTTTTTATTCATTGTGAAAATAGATTTTTAATGTTTTCATTATATTGCCTTTTGTATTATTTTTTTATCAATTAAATACTTAATTAAAACATGCTTTTTTAAATATTTTTTCTAATATAATAAAAAACAATTAAAAAAAAAAAAAAGAAGAAGAAAACATGGTCAGTACTCAGTAGCGCCACCTCTCCTTTAATTTCTCTCCATTCTATTTTATTTATTTATTTATTTAAATAAATGAGTTAAAACTTATGCAAATAATAGGAAATATAACATATAATGAGAATTGTTGATTAACCTAAAATATAATTAAACAAAGTCAAACAATAGCTTCCTCTCTCGTTGAAACAATCTGTCTCACTTTCTCTGTGCGTAACAAACGTCTCCGCCATAACCAAATCAAAGCAAGCTCAAAATTTAACCAAATAAGAGAATAAACACACCATATGACTCAGCTTGACATTCTATACATGAGGCTATAAACCAAAATCACAGAAAAAACAGCAACAACAACAATTAATTTCATATTTTCGGTTTGAACCCTAAAGCTTCAATTTCAAATTAAACAATCATGGAGCACGGTTTCATGTAATTAACAAGGAGTTTCAATTCGGCAAAACAAGTAGAGTATGATGGTAACAAAAAATCAAGAGAAAAAAACTCACAAGTTCGGAGCTAGTCCAACGGTTCTCCGGTGACGGCGACGGCGAAGAGGTTCAGGTAAGTTTGATTTTCGTCCTCTCTTCCTCTGCTACTCTTCTTCTTCCTCCTTTCTTCTTCTGAATTCCGCAAGCGATATGTTGTTGATGTTGCTTCGGTGTGAACTTGTGCGGACTGGATGTGTTGTTGATGTTGCTTCGGTGTGAGCTTGTGCGGACTGGTTATGTCGTTACAAGTTGTTGTCGAAACTATGCTATGTTGAATATTGAATCTGTGAAGTTGCAGATGTTGAAGTTGATCGAAGGTGGTAATATTCTCCGAGTTCTTTTTTTTGTTTTTTTTTTTTATCTGTAGGCTTAGGATTCAATTTATAATTCTTTCTGGATTAGATGATTTAGAAAACATTTTAATTTGATTCAAAGGTCTTTTAATTAGTCGATTTGATTTTTATTAGGAATTTGATTTTGATTTAAGTTGTTTATGGATTTGGAAATTTGATTTATAATTGTATTGATTGTAAAATATTTCCCTCTGATTCAATTTTGTAAAAAGGTTTGTTAATAGAAATAAAATCTTTCCTTTTTCATGAATTTGATCCGATTTGTAATGCTAACTTTGGTATTCAATTGCTAATATTCTTTTCTTTCTAAAATTTTCGGTTCTCATTTTGTTGCTTAAAGCTGAATTGGAGTTGAGAATCCCTTAGGGTTTGTGGTAGTGTGCGGCGGCCGTTCTTGGAGGTTGAAGAAGAAAGGGTTCTAAACCCTATTTTGACTTGGTCAACACAGTTAATTTATTAATTAACAAAATAATTACTTAGTAGAATTAATTAATCACCTAATTTTTTGTAATACTATTAATGACGTATTAATAATTTTTAATCAACTAAAAAACTGTTTTAATCATCAAATTAAGAAAAAAAAATTTAAATAACCAGGTTTAATAATAAAATTACAAAAAAAACCATGTTTTCGGGGTTTTTACCAAAATGTCTAGGTTTGGGAACGAATGTAAGTGAATGCGCCAAATGGTTTGGCGCATAGGTGTATATTTTAGGTGAATACGCCAAACCATTTGGCTAACCCTAAAAATGTGGGTGTATGCGCCAAATGGAATGGCGCATTAGGCTAGGCATTTTGCCCTAATAGCCATACCATTTGGCGCCTAAGTGTCCTCCCCCTTTTTTTTTTTTTTTTTTTTCAATTTTTTTTTAAGTAATGTTACTATATTTTTTTCTTTTAAATTTTTTTTTAAATTATTTAAGTTATTTTTTTTTTCTTTTTTTTCTAAATTTTATTTTGTAAAGTTTTGTTAAATACATAGGTTTTAACCTTGTTCTAAAACTAATTTTTTAGGGTTTATAGTTTTAAAATTGCATTTTTTATAGTTATGTTAAACATACCTATATATATATATATATATATATATATATATATATATATATATATATATATATATATATATATATATATATATATATATATATATATATATATATATATATATATATATATCGATGATTAAATACTGTATTATTTGTAAAAATGTAGTGCACAAAATGTAAAATGAAATTTGATAATCGAAAACAAAACATTGGTTCTAAACCCTATTTTGACTTGGTCAACACAGTTAATTTATTAATTAACAAAATAATTACTTAGTAGAATTAATTAATCACCTAATTTTTTGTAATACTATTAATGACGTATTAATAATTTTTAATCAACTAAAAAACTGTTTTAATCATCAAATTAATCAATAATAGTTAATGTAAATAATAATAATAATAATAATAATATCATTAATAATAGTTGAAGTATGAAGAAGAAAAAAAACAAAAATAGTGGTATTTAAATAATGATAGTTTAGATGATTATTAATTTTATTGAAACAAATAAAAACCTACATTTTTATATTGCTTTATTATTATATAAAAAAAACAAAATTCTAACCCTAAAATTTAGGCAATAAGCGCTCCCCTCTTCTTACTAATTTTTTTTGCCATTTCTTCTATTAATACTTTTCATTCAAAATAACTAGATTTAGGATAATAGTTTGTTTTAAATTTTGAAAAGGTCAAAGACCATGGTTTCTTTTTTCTTTGTTTTAATTATTATTATTAAACTTTAGGAGCATAGAACATAAAGGAATGATTGTAATCAAACAAAAAAAGTTAATAATAAAAAAAATTAATTTAATCCATAGTACTAATGTTAACTTTTATAAAAGAACTAATAATAGTATAAATAGCTAATGAATATTTTAATAATTAATAATAGTATAACTAATTAATCTAACTAGTAATAATAAAATGGTAGCAATTTTCGAGGATATATATATAGGAATAAAATAAAAGATATTAAATACAAAACTTAAATGCTTAGTCATTTAATAAGTTAAAATTATAGTGTAAGTTTTTTTTTTAATTATTCTTAATGAGCTTAAATCTTAATTGAGGACAATACAATTTTCTAAAAGAAAATACACCCCACTCCTAGAGTTAAAATGATTTAACAAATGAGCTTAACAATTGGAATGTTAAGCCCACAGATTTTTTCTAGACACCCCTCTTTAAGTATAAACCCCTTTGCAACTTAATAGTAAGCTTAAAAGAATTGTAGTAAAAATATTAGAATAAATAAATGTTTAAAATGATAGGTCAAATTTTGGGGTAAGACAGCTGCCCCTATTTAATTACTTTCGGATTGAAGAGCGTGAGAATACACAGATCTCACGCGCTTCAGATCGGAGTGTTATTAAATAATGGAAGACCCCTAAATTTGTTAATGATGTGTATGTATGCTTGCATATGCTTTGCTTTGACCTGTGAATAGGTATTTTTGGCCTGTAAATAGGCGCTCAGCCAGTGAATAGGTGTTCTTGACCTGTGAATAGGCGCTTTTACCTGTGAATAGGTGCTCAGCCTGTGAATAGGTGTTCTTGACCTGTGAATAGGCGCTTTTACCTGTGAATAGGCGTTCTTAGCCTGTGAATAGGCGCTCAGCCTGTGAATAGGCGCTCAGCCTGTGAATAAGCGTTCTTAACCTGTGAATAGGTGCTCTTACCTGTGAATAGGTGCTCAACCTGTGAATAGGCGTTTTTAACCTATGAATAGGTGCTTTTACCTGTGACTAGGTGCTCAACCTGTGAATAGGCGTTTTTAACCTGTGAATAGGTGCTTTTACCTGTGAATAGGTGCTCAACCTGTGAATAGGCGTTTTTAACCTGTGAATAGGTGCTTGAACCAGATGAGAACTTGTTACTGAACGAGAATCAAACTTTGACGTAACAGTCAGACGGGAACTGACTACTAAACGAGAATTAGATTTGATGGTTTGCCAGGACGAGAACTGGACTTTGTAAGGATTTGCCAGGACGAGAACTGGACTTTGTAATGATTTGCCAAGACGAGATTTGGACTTTGTAAGGATTTGCCAGGACGAGAACTGGACTTTGCAATGATTTTCCAGGACGAGAACTGGACTTTGTAAGGATTTGCCAGGACGAGAACTGGACTTTGTAATGATTTGCCAGGACGAGAACTGGACTTTGTAAGGATTTGCCAGGACGAGAACTGGACTTTGTAATGATTTACCAGGACGAGAACTGGACTTTGTAAGAATTTGCCAGGACGAGAACTGGACTTTGTAAGAATTTTCCAGGACGAGAACTGGACTTTGTAAGAATTTTCCAGGGCGAGAACTGGACTTTGTAACGATTTACCCATATACCACGGCTATGCTTATGCCGGCTTGGTAATGTTTATGTATGTGGATAATGCTTATGCTTATGTATATGTTGATTGATGTAACGAGTGGAGCGAAATAACGTCTTATATAAGACTACCTGAAAAGGTTTCTGGATTGAATATGAAAATTTTTCTTAAAGAAGACTACCTGAAAAGGTTCATTAGAAAGGATAAAATTTGTCTTAAAGAAGACCACCTGGAAAGGCTGAAAGATGTCTTAAAAAAGACTACCTAAAAAGGTTCTTGGAAAGGACGATAAATGTCTTAGAAAAGACTACCTAGAAAGGTTCTTAGAAAAAGAATGTTTTAAAGAAGACTACCTGAAGAGGTTCCTGGAAAGGATGATGAATGTCTTAGAAAAGACTACCTAGAAAGGTTCTTAGAAAAAGAATGTCTTAAAGAAGACTACCTGAAGAGGTTCCTGGAAAGGATGACAATTTGTCTTAAAGAAGACTACCTGAAACGGTTCCTAGAAAGGATCGTAAGATTTGTCTTAAAGAAGATTACCTAAAAAAGGTGTGGTGTAATGTATCAACCAATGTATGTAATTGTATTTGTGTTTTGATGTACGTAATGTTTTAACCAATGTATGTAATGCGTGACTTGGGCATGGATATTGAAGTGCCGATAAAGATTTGGGCTCTACGAAGTTAGGTTTATGCTATATCAGATGAATGAAATGATATGTATGACTTGACGCAAGGGCAAAGTGCTTTGATGAATGCATGATTGAAGTATGTTTGAATGATGCCCCAATTATGGGTCATGGATAGATAACGAAGGCGTAGAGAGGTTACTAATGTAACAAGGTTGTTTGTCATACGACGGTAGGGTGTTATGCTAGCATGATTTCCTGATACTCGTTTTAAAAATTGAAGATCGCATGCGTAGGAGAGATTCATTGGGGATTGTGAAGATACGAGGACAATTTTCCCCTTTGTGGGGTGTCTTGCCCCAATTTGTTGGTTATTCGCAGAGATTTGTCTTGATATGAACTCGGACATAGTTATATCGTAGCATGCACTTGAGATTTATAACCCATTATTTTGATTTTTGAAATACTCCATGCCTTTGACTTAGAATTACTTATCATACGAATTTGATATGCACTGCCCCCAACATTTGATAGTTGAAAGGTTTGTCCTCGATCTCCAGGATATGGAGGACTATCCATGATATGATATTAATTGAAAGTTCATACTCGAAGTTGCTTCAAAATGGAACCTGGGTCTACCATTTAGATATGAATTGCCCCAATATTTTAATTTTGAAGGATATGCCCCTAATTGTTTTTGCTTCGAGATGTTACCCAAGTTGATTGACTCTTAGGATGAAATGCCCCTAGTCAATAGGATCTTTTGATTATGTGCCCCTATGATCATTGGTATTTTGCCCGTGCTTAGGAGAAACTCTTAGGTGTTTTCCCCTAATTAGAAGCTTCTTGAAATGATCCACCAATGTCAAAATCTCCTTGATGCTAAGCATTGATTTGATAGTAAAGTTGTACCCTTTAAAAATTAATTCTTAGTTATGCACATGCCAGTTTTGAAATTGAATTTCGTTATGAAATATAAATGGATGATAAGAGATGGAAGATGCGAAGAATCGATATGGATAGTCATTAATAAACAATAGGAGTTAGTTTAACCAATTTTATGCCAAGTATGCTTTCATAGTTAACCTTGCTTCAATTAGGGCTTTTGAAGGTTGTATCGTGGCCATGGTTCGTGGTTTAAGAAACAAAGGATATAAGGCTCAAAATTTGATTTAACCCACCCATTCTCCTTGATTTTATCCGATCCTACATTCGATTAATCCAACAAATGCGTTCAATCTCCAAGAGAAATTTTGTAGTCGTGCAGCTTGGAAGCGTAGATATGGTTCAAGCATTGTTGATGAGCTTTGATGATTTTTGAGGTGGCAGTCATAAGTTTATTCTCCAGCTTCCTCGTTTTAAATCCCTTATTTTTGCATGAACCAATTCTTTTGAATTTCGGTCCATCGGGATGATGCCCTAACTTTTGCCTAAGTCAAGTTTATTTTATTTTACTCTATGGAATTTTCCATTTGACTTAGCAGGCCCTTTTTTTGAAATTGTTCTTTTGAAATTTTTCTCTTTTTTTTCTTTTGAACATTGTGACTGCCATGTTTGATCTTTAAAGCTTCATCTTCGTTGTTTCCTTGATTTTGAATGATGTGTGCGAGGGAGAAAAAAAAATTGAGGGCTTTTCCTTCATTGTTTCCTCGATCTTGAACGATGAATGTGATTAAGATGATGTGCTTGAACCTTTGCTTAGATTAGCTTGATTTTCTTGAGATTAGAATGCATAGTATGAATTAACCGAAAGACTACCCTGCCCCTGGTTAAGATTAAGGTTTTTTTTTAACATTGAAACAAACTCCATCTCCTGGCTCGAGGGGGTTAACTAAGGTTTAACTCCTTATTTCTCCAAGTGTTTAGGATTTGAAACAATGCCTTACATCGTCAACTAAGGTCTTAACATTGAAAGCATACATCAGCTAATTTAGTTATTTTAATTCGTCATTCTTTCTCAAAGTTTGTTAAAAGTGGAAATGGAAAGTTGATAATTGAAATGGAAAAGTATTGATATTCACCGATAAGAAAGAGTGAAACCAATGGACTTTATTCAAAACATGCATGATTATTTTATTAGAATTATTAATCGAAGGGTACAACATTTATACCAAATAACACTTAGTGATCATAGAAATTACAATTTGAAATGATAAAACCTATTGATCCTAGGGACAATCTCCTTTGTTGATCCAATGACTTTGTTTTACTTCTCAGTTCTTTGACTTGTAGAACTAAAGGGTAATCTTTTACTCTCCTTGGGTATACCAATTTCGTTGAGAAGGCAGTTGACCTCGATGTAGGGGAATCTCCAATGATAATTGAATTTGAGGCGTAGGTATGTAGCTCGTACAGTGAAGGGAAACATTTTCTCCTTGTAGGACCAAGCTCATTTGAATCTCCAATAGTTAATTCTCCTCTCTCCACAGTTTAAGACCTTTTCGAGTTTCTTCACGGGTCTCGGGAAATCAGCTAGCATAGCAAATATTGGATAATGGCGAAAGTGGAAATGCAAATGCAGATATATGATTGTATGAAAATGCGTGGGTACGAGGAAAGAAATCCCTACAGGCTAAGGATTATGATATATAGATGGAAATACTTACATAATATGGACTATGACATAACGAAGGAAGTCCCTATAGAATAAGGAATGCATAGAATAGAGCACATGGTGATCGTTCAAGACGGTCACCGGATCTCATGGCCATCTGGAGGCCATGTGACGTGCATTAACGAAGATGTCCTTTGTGGGAAGAACAAGATCTTATAAAAAAACCAAGACATACAAAAAGGAATCCCTACAGGCTAGGGATTGTAATAAACTAAGGAAATCCCTACAAGCTAGGGAATGCATGGAAAATAATATGTGGTGACCGTTCAAGACAGTCACCAGATCTCAAGAGCCGTTCGCTTCAAATATAATGGCACTCAAAATAGATATCGGAGGGCATATATTCAAAGTTTAATAACGGATGACTAGGATTGAATATTGATTGAGGATATACGATATGCGAGCGCTCGAGGATCCATCAAGAGTCTCCTCATCACGTGGCCATCACGAGGCCACATGTTGCGCATTCGGGGACGGAGGGAGATCCGCTTAAACCAAAATCCGAGAGGTCTTATGGATGATGACAGATTTGAAAGGAATCCCTACAGGCTAGGGATCCAGGTTAAGCGAAATAATACCCTTAAGATTTTAAGGGATGATAATCGTAAGAGGTGACCCTACGTAAAATTAGGCTTACAAAATAATGTCCCTCGCGGGGAAACTTTCTATGATAAAAATTTTCCTTAGTACGTAGGTTCAAAAGTTCGACCTACGTATTTTCTACCCTTTCCAAAGGTGGTTAATTTAAGGGTCTCATGGGGCCCTTCATATCCTCCGAAACTTTTTGTTTCTTTGGATTTTTAGAAGGACTCTTTTGTCCATGAGGTTCGAATTTTAGGGGTAGGTTCCCAGAGAGATCAGCCAAATTCCGCATCCTACCCTCGACAAAGTCTAGCCTCGTCTAACATATTTCTCGAAATTCGGCCCACTCTGAGTGGAATTGTTACTAAAGCTCGTAGGCGATGCAAGTCTCCTCTTACTTAGTGACAATTCCCACGCTTACGGTTTAACAACAATTTTATATATATATATATATCCCAGCAAAAAATAAGGCAAGCAAATATTTCAAATAATAACATTTAACATTATTAAAAAAATAAAGTAAAGGATAATATATAAAAAGAAATTATCAAATAAATATAAACCATAAAACCAAAACCTAAACCCAAGAGACATGCCCCAAACCTTAAGTGCTTCTCTGCTTTAAAGGTCCCCAGCAGAGTCGCCAGCTGTTACGACCAGCTTTAAAATTTTAAGTATATAACTTAAACTACAGAGTCGCCACCTATATTTATTCTATCCTAAGGATAAGGGAAAATATGGGATAAAACCTATTTAAGAGTTTTCTAGGTAAGTTGAGAAATTAGGGTCAAGGGAAGGTGTTAGGCACCCTTAACCATTCCTTAAGGTTTACAGTGTCTCTATAATAAGGTTTATAATTAGAGTTTTATGGTAAGGTTTATAAAAGGTTGTGGTTAAAGGTATACAATAGGGTAGAGAATAAAATCTCAAACCTACTTAATTTTTGGGGAAGGGGACTCGCCTTGTTGCCAAGTGCCTACGTACCTCCTTATGGAGGATCAGAATCAACGTAGTTCGTAGGTTTGTTGGTGTTTTTTATGGGATTATATGAATTATTGATTATTTGATTCTTGAGGTGTTTTGAAGTGTACGCAGCTCGCAGTTCGTAGTTTACTTAGGTTCGTAGTTAAAGAAAACAAAATTTTCAATTCGCATATAATCCTTTTTTGTGTTTTAATACTTAGATAAATTATTAAGAATTAGAATAGTTATGTTGAATGTATTAAATAATTTTTAGTGTTTTAATAAAATGGAATTTTGAATTATGTTAAAAGGTTTGAATTATTGGTTAGCTGTTTTATATTAACTTTGAATCGTCGAATAAGAATTGTAATCTCCATCAGAATTAAGTCGCGCTAAGCGGCGAAATAATTGATTCAATTGCAGTCCTGATAAAGAATAGTGATCTTTACCAAAGTTAATTCGCTCGAGACGAAGAAACTTGCCTTAATTCATTTATCGCATTCTTAGCGGTAACATTCGATTATTGCTCCAGGCATAAAGCGAGTTGCACATAAATTTTATTTAATATTGTGAGTAATTGATTGGTGCGACATCGGGAGTCGACCAATTCGAAGATGCGGAGAATTTGAAACTCAACCATCGTATTATTTGTGAAAGATTGAATTTTTTATTCATTGTGAAAATAGATTTTTAATGTTTTCATTATATTGCCTTTTGTATTATTTTTTTATCAATTAAATACTTAATTAAAACATGCTTTTTTAAATATTTTTTCTAATATAATAAAAAACAATTAAAAAAAAAAAAAAGAAGAAGAAAACATGGTCAGTACTCAGTAGCGCCACCTCTCCTTTAATTTCTCTCCATTCTATTTTATTTATTTATTTATTTAAATAAATGAGTTAAAACTTATGCAAATAATAGGAAATATAACATATAATGAGAATTGTTGATTAACCTAAAATATAATTAAACAAAGTCAAACAATAGCTTCCTCTCTCGTTGAAACAATCTGTCTCACTTTCTCTGTGCGTAACAAACGTCTCCGCCATAACCAAATCAAAGCAAGCTCAAAATTTAACCAAATAAGAGAATAAACACACCATATGACTCAGCTTGACATTCTATACATGAGGCTATAAACCAAAATCACAGAAAAAACAGCAACAACAACAATTAATTTCATATTTTCGGTTTGAACCCTAAAGCTTCAATTTCAAATTAAACAATCATGGAGCACGGTTTCATGTAATTAACAAGGAGTTTCAATTCGGCAAAACAAGTAGAGTATGATGGTAACAAAAAATCAAGAGAAAAAAACTCACAAGTTCGGAGCTAGTCCAACGGTTCTCCGGTGACGGCGACGGCGAAGAGGTTCAGGTAAGTTTGATTTTCGTCCTCTCTTCCTCTGCTACTCTTCTTCTTCCTCCTTTCTTCTTCTGAATTCCGCAAGCGATATGTTGTTGATGTTGCTTCGGTGTGAACTTGTGCGGACTGGATGTGTTGTTGATGTTGCTTCGGTGTGAGCTTGTGCGGACTGGTTATGTCGTTACAAGTTGTTGTCGAAACTATGCTATGTTGAATATTGAATCTGTGAAGTTGCAGATGTTGAAGTTGATCGAAGGTGGTAATATTCTCCGAGTTCTTTTTTTTGTTTTTTTTTTTTATCTGTAGGCTTAGGATTCAATTTATAATTCTTTCTGGATTAGATGATTTAGAAAACATTTTAATTTGATTCAAAGGTCTTTTAATTAGTCGATTTGATTTTTATTAGGAATTTGATTTTGATTTAAGTTGTTTATGGATTTGGAAATTTGATTTATAATTGTATTGATTGTAAAATATTTCCCTCTGATTCGATTCAATTTTGTAAAAAGGTTTGTTAATAGAAATAAAATCTTTCCTTTTTCATGAATTTGATCCGATTTGTAATGTTAACTTTGGTATTCAATTGCTAATATTCTTTTCTTTCTAAAATTTTCGGTTCTCATTTTGTTGCTTAAAGCTGAATTGGAGTTGAGAATCCCTTAGGGTTTGTGGTAGTGTGCGGTGGCCGTTCTTGGAGGTTGAAGAAGAAAGGGTTCTAAACCCTATTTTGACTTGGTCAACACAGTTAATTTATTAATTAACAAAATAATTACTTAGTAGAATTAATTAATCACCTAATTTTTTGTAATACTATTAATGACGTATTAATAATTTTTAATCAACTAAAAAACTGTTTTAATCATCAAATTAAGAAAAAAAAATTTAAATAACCAGGTTTAATAATAAAATTACAAAAAAAACCATGTTTTCGGGGTTTTTACCAAAATGTCTAGGTTTGGGAACGAATGTAAGTGAATGCGCCAAATGGTTTGGCGCATAGGTGTATATTTTAGGTGAATACGCCAAACCATTTGGCTAACCCTAAAAATGTGGGTGTATGCGCCAAATGGAATGGCGCATTAGGCTAGGCATTTTGCCCTAATAGCCATACCATTTGGCGCCTAAGTGTCCTCCCCCTTTTTTTTTTTTTTTTTTCAATTTTTTTTTAAGTAATGTTACTATATTTTTTTCTTTTAAATTTTTTTTTAAATTATTTAAGTTATTTTTTTTTCTTTTTTTTCCAAATTTTATTTTGTAAAGTTTTGTTAAATACATAGGTTTTAACCTTGTTCTAAAACTAATTTTTTAGGGTTTATAGTTTTAAAATTGCATTTTTTATAGTTATGTTAAACATACCTATATATATATATATATATATATATATATATATATATATATATATATATATATATATATATATATATATATCGATGATTAAATACTGTATTATTTGTAAAAATGTAGTGCACAAAATGTAAAATGAAATTTGATAATCGAAAACAAAACATTGGTTATAATAGATTAAAGAAAGGAAACATCGATTACGACTGATTAAATAAACGATACATTGACACAATTGATTGAAAAAAACACAACTAAATCCTCAATGGCGTCCATCACCAAGATAGCCATCCGTTCCGCACCCTGGTCTTGTTATCACACGTTTGCCGCGATCGTTCATCCCGCCGCGAAGATTGGCACCACCCCTTTCCCTAGCTCGACCCCTGCCCCTGCCCCTTTGTGCTTCTTGTTGGGTCTGTGTCACTGGGCCTGGAATTGGGATGTCTCGTGGGTCGCTGTCTATGAATTCGTCCACGCCCCCATAATTTTCCGGCAAACGGCTGTTGTAAAGTCGGTGACCCATCCCCTCAAAAGCGTTAAGTCGTGGTTGTGGAGTGGTTTGGGAAAATATTTCAGGTGCGTAGCATCCAGCATCACTAGAACTACCTTGAACAAATCCGAATTGGTTCGATGGTGTTGCATATCCGGAGGGGGTGCCTCGGTGAGAGGAATCACCAAAAGGACCATCGTCGGGACTTAGATGTATGCTAGAAGAACCGGGCGTAAGGTTGTGGCCGAAAGGCCTTGAGGACCCTGCAAACGCTGTAAATCCTAATGGTTGTGAATGGGTCTCATATTGGCCCGAGGAATGATGGTGGTCTCCAGATTGTTGAAAAGGCTGGGACTGGGATTGGAACATATTTGGATGTCGGTAGTTGTGTGCGGAACGGGACGGAGTGTTGAAAATATTTTGTTGTTGCTGCTGCAGTTGTTGTTGTTGTTGTTGTTGTAGTTGTTGGCGTTGTTGTAGGCGTTGTTGTTGCCGTTGTTGTTGCCGTAGTTGTTGTCGTAGTTGTTGTTGTTGTTGTTGTTCTTCTTCTACTTCTTCTTCCTCCTCAGGTTGTTGTTGTGGTAAGATGTAATTGTGAGCACGGGGATCAATCAAATAGAACGGAGCTGCAAGAAACAGGTTAGGGGATGTAGCTGTACGATACCAACTCATGTACTCGGCGGTCGGTTTCATCTCATGGTCACTGACGGGGAAGTTGAGGACATATTGGCGACGGTCCTTCCACATCTGGCGGTGTTCGGGTGCAAAATCCTTCCAGTTTTGGTGTGTCCATTGATGATTGACTCGTTTGAGGTGCCACCTTCCCACGTCAATTGGAGGGTCTGGTATACGTTGGCGCATTCCGAACTGTAGCATAACACGGTCACTATGATGCATTTCAATGATGTTGTACCGGATTATGCAACACTTTGTGGTCCAAATTTCTGCATCCTGAGCTCTAGGCACATGCTCACATTCGAGATACGGTCTCCATATAAACTGCATGCATAAGAGTTATACATTATCTCGGGAAATTATTTATAAAAAATAAACATATGAAAGAGAAAAAGGTTAGAGATAATACTTGTTGAGGTCCTAGGTGATCAATCAGCGTGCGGTACATTGTTATATTTGACCGCGGATTTAGTTGGAAGTCCATACCTTTCACGCAAAATCTACAACATAAATGTAGTGGATTAGTTAGTCTGGAGTAGATCATAATCCACCAACTGTGTATTAAAATTTATGGTATACTAATAAATTACCTCAACGCATACGGAAAGCCCCAATCGCCATTGTTAACAGGGGCCAGTATGGGCATCCTCCACCACCCCCACACCTGCACCAACAGGGCGCATCCATAGAATGCGCAAGTATCAGCTTTGGAGGTCTTGCATAGGGATTGGTAGACCGTAGCCAGCACTGCAGACCCCCAGCTATACAGACCAACTCTAGTAAAATCCATTAACAAACGAAGATACATAAAATTAACCGTGTTACCAGTGCTATCTGGGAACAAAACGTTTCCAATTAGCAGGAGTATGTAACACCTAGTTTTCTGAAGTATGGTCTCTTGGGGAGACGCATCATCCAAATGAAACCGATCATAATAAAGCCTTAACCTCTTAAGGTTAATGCCCTGTCCCCTTGCACCAACCTGTCCCTCTACCAAGTCTATGCCAAGAGCCTGAAAGCATAAGGAGTTAGCCTGCATAACACAGCCATTAATTGCCTTACCGTCAACTGGAAGGCCTAGTAACATGTGTACATCTTCCAGGGTTATGGTGCACTCCCCTGTTGGAAGGTGGAACGTGTGTGTCTCGGGCCTCCAGCGTTCTAGCAACGCAAGAACAAATTTGTGGTCAATAGATGACTCGGCTATGGTACTAATCGGTCCGAAACCCGCCACTTCCAAGTATGGTTTTATGCGGTCGTCCGGAGAGATAGTAGAGTGACTACGAGTCCGGAAACGTCCAACGTCCTGGAAATAATAATGTATGCAAAAAAAATCAGTTACATATTCTCAGGCAGATGCATGTTATCAATGTTATACTAAAATACTTACATAAGTAGCGATGTTCTCTGGTGTTCCTCGGTGTGTATCGCCCATTGTTAAAAGAGACATGGTTGAAGTATGAAATCTGGAAGTTGTAGGCAGAAGGTTTAGTGTGGGAGTAGATGAGTGAAAGTGGTGAGGAGTCTGTCTGCAGAGCTAAGTGGTTTATATACCCATCACACAAAAACGGTAACATTATGCATGTTGGACAACTCAACACTTCCATAGTTGATAGGTGTTGCGTGTGCAGAAAATGTTAGCATGCATGCTGACTAACTTTCGGTGAAAAGACATATGCATGTAGATCAGAAGTAGCTGTTGGATTAGGGCTGCATGCATGCTTTGCCTAGGGGGAATCCTTGCAGGAATCTATCAGGAATCGTGCAGGAATCATGCAGGCGCATGCTAGGGTACAGGAACTCGTTTCAGACGCATGCGAAGGACAGAAAACAGGTGGGGACCATGTGGGGCCCTGGGGGGTCCACACCTAATACACATGCGCCAAATGATTTGGCTTCTTCTTCAAAAATTCCTTCTTATGCGCCAATTCATTTGGCGCCTTCCTGTTATTTGTTTTCACTAATGCGCCATTCCATTTGGCGCATTAGAAGGCCCTGTTTTTTTTTTCAAAATTAGGGTTTACGTGTGTGCCTTGTATACGAAACCCTAATTGTGATACAGACCTAAGGCAAGGCGTCCGTCCCTCTATAAATTAGGGTTTACTATGTGCATTAGTACACACAAGCAAAAATGAGATCTCGAATAAGGCCAGATAGCTCGCACCGGACTTCAGAGCCTCCACCCCTTGTGAGGCGTTTCGACTATCAACCGGACTATCGTCGAAGGACTGGATACGTCATTTTCTCTGCCGTCAAACCTCCCATGCAGGTGATGTTTTGGAACATTCAAACTATGGACCAGCTTAAGAGAACCCTAATAAGGTTTTTGGACGGAGAGTTGAGTCCAGGCGAACAAATCAGATCTATCAAGAGACTTAGAACAAGGGGCGGTGTTTTTCTTGAAAGACAGCGTTGGTGGGAGACTATGGAGGACGACATTCAATGCACTCGAATGATGGAGGACAGAGAAGGCATTGTCCTAACCGTTGTAATATCCTAGATGTCGCAATTTCTTTACCCTTTCAATTACTTCTGTACCGTCCAATTAAATGCTCTGAGCATATATTAATGAAATGTTTTTTTAACATTACCAAGTTTCCTATTAGTATTTAAGTTATTAATAATTAACAAAGTTATTTTCCCCTGTATTTCACCCACTATAAATAAAGGTATGAGTGTGTGGAGTTGAAGTACCAACTCTTTCTTCATTCTTTCTGCAAACACTAAAAAATGAACTCAGTTTGGGCTGTCGTTTTTTTTTTAGGAAGGTAGTCACATGCGTGTCTGCCTTAACCCCCATTGGAATTTCCAGAGAATTGTTAGAGCCATCAACACTGGGTTTCGTCAACTAGATGGTCCAACCAGAAAAGTTAAACAGATAGATTACCGTTGTCCATACATTACGTTGACGGATAATAATCCAGAAGGCACCTACATGTATTATTGGGACCGTGTGAAGGACGATGTGGACGTGGATCTAATGTTTTGGACACACAGTGGAGAGGTTAACCGTGGCGTTGAAGATCCACTTGTTCTTGCAGTGATACTTGAGTAGTTTAGATTAAGTGTTGTTGTCTTTGTTGCAATGATCGAGCGTGTACTACAAGTTTTTATGTGTTATTTTGCAATGTAATATTGTGATATACCGGTTGTTTTGGGTTGCCAAAACCGGATCGTTCAATTAAAATTAATGTGGTCGCTGTGTTAAAATAAATAGGATGTGTTGATAAATATATATATATATATATATATATATATATATATATATATATATATATATATATATATATATATATATAAATAAATATTTATTTCAGAACTAGCTGCTAGATGTAGGGCTGCATGCATGCTTTGATATAAATAAAAACATATACATGAATATATAAATAAATATATAAATATATATATATATATATATATATATAAATATATATATATATATATATAAATAAATAATTATTTATATATAATTAGTTATATATAAATATATAAGTAAATCGTTTCAGGAATCTTATCAGAACTAGCTGCCAGATAGGTTTACATGCATGCTCTGTTTAGGGGAATCGTTGCAGGAATCTTATCAGGAATCGTTTCAGGACATATACAGACGCATGCATTCTTTGTATAAATATAAATAAATATTTATATATATATATATATATATATATATATATATATATATAAATAAATATATAAATATAAATAAATAGTTATATATATATATAAATAAATAAATATATAAATATAAATAAATATTTTATTATATATATATAAATAAATATTTATTTCAGAACTAGCTGCTAGATGTAGGGTTGCATGCATGCTTTGATATAAATAAAAACATATACATGAATATATAAATATATAAATAAATATATAAATATATATATACATATATATATATATATATATATATATATATATATATAAATAAATAATTATTTATATATAATTAGTTATATATAAATATATAAGTAAATCGTTTCAGGAATCTTATCAGAACTAGCTGCCAGATAGGTTTACATGCATGCTCTGTTTAGGGGAATATATAAATAAATATATAAATATATATATATATATATATATATATATATATATATATATATATATATATATATATAAATATATATATATATAAATAAATAATTATTTATATATAATTAGTTATATATAAATATATAAGTAAATCGTTTCAGGAATCTTATCAGAACTAGCTGCCAGATAGGTTTACATGCATGCTCTGTTTAGGGGAATCGTTGCAGGAATCTTATCAGGAATCGTTTCAGGACATATACAGACGCATGCATGCTTTGTATAAATATAAATAAATATTTATATATATATATATAAATAAATAAATATATAAATATAAATAAATAAATATATAAATATAAATAAATAGTTATATATATATATATATATATATATATATATAAATAAATAAATATATAAATATAAATAAATATTTTATTATATATATATAAATAAATATTTATTTCAGAACTAGCTGCTAGATGTAGGGCTGCATGCATGCTTTGTCTAGGGGGAATCGTTGCAGGAATCTTATCAGGAATCGTTGCAGGAATCTTATCAGGAATCTTATCAGACGCGTGATGGGGTACTTGACATAGATCAGCGTGTCTATGTGTTGGCAAGGATGTAAGAAGCACAATTTATAAGGCATACCAATATTTTCTAAACATTACAGCCCACACCAACAATTTTACCCAATCTGACTTGAGCTTACAACACCCAAACACTTTCCCCGTCAAAATGACTTCATCAACCCAGTACCTTGTGCATGCCCATCTGAACGGGGAGACCTACTCTCATGAAATAGCCGGTTTTGTGATGAGAAACACTCAGGTTGTACCATTGTTGTTAAGCAAAAGAGCAACATTTTCGTACTTCATTCAGCGACTATACTCTAAGATTGCAATGGGTCCTATTGCAAGTGTTTTTTACCAATGTCCCCATTTCAATGAAGACAACACCGTCAAGTTTTACGAGATGGAGATTGCCACTAACGAAGACCTCCAAGATATGTTTACCACCCACGAATACTCTGGGTTGGAATCCATCGAGCTGTACGTTACTCTACAGGTTGAGACACAAGAAACTAATGTTGTCCAGTCACAAGTTATTGACCCACCAGTCAACGAGCAAGACGAGGTTGACGTCATAGACGAGGAAGAAGACGATCTGGAAACTGAATTTGACGACATGGTCAACGAGGAATCCGACGACGATCAGCAAACGTTGGTGCCTCCAGCTCATGCGTACGCACCTCCAGCACATATGAGTAACTTGAACCTGCAAGGTGACGAACCATCATCTGACATCTTCTTCACACCCTACATCCAAAATGACGAAGAATTAAAGGAAGGAGACAAGTTTCCTTCTAAGGAGGCTTGTCTGAGAAGAATAAAAAAATGGCACATGGCGAACAATGTTGATTTTGACGTAGATCGTTCAAACCTGGAACGGTATGTAATCACTTGTAAAAATCCAGAGTGTGGGTTTAGACTTTTGGCTTCTTATAGGAAGAGAAGTAATGCATGGAAAATAGGGTCGATTACGCAGAAATACACGTGTGTCAACCCTAACAATTCCCAGGATCATACAAAACTCAGTGCCGATCTCATATGTCAGGAGATCTTGCCTCTCATAAGCTCTGATCCGTCTCTGAAGGTTAAAAATATAATATCACACATTGTTACAACCTTCAACTACACTCCATCTTACAGAAAGGCGTGGGTTGCAAAAAC
Organism: Vicia villosa; assembly: GCF_029867415.1. Lineage (NCBI taxonomy): Eukaryota > Viridiplantae > Streptophyta > Magnoliopsida > Fabales > Fabaceae > Vicia > Vicia villosa. The sequence continues at coordinate 390,548 of NW_026705546.1, read as the reverse complement.
AAAGGCAATTGAGACAGTCTACGGCAACTGGGAGGAGTCATACAAAATACTTCCCCGATACCTCAATGCGCTACATAGTTACGCACCTGGCACTGTTACTATTCTAGAGACATTGCCCGCGCATGCCCCGGATGGAAACCCTGTCCAAGGAAACGGAATATTCCATCGGCTTTTTTGGGCGTTCAAACCTTGTGTACGAGGGTTTGCACACTGTAAACCCATACTTCAAATTGATGGGACTTGGTTATACGGCAAATACAAAGGCACCATGCTCATGGCGGTTGCACAAGACGGGAACAACAACATATTTCCAGTGGCGTTTGCAATCGTCGAAGGTGAAACTGCAGCGGCTTGGAGTTTCTTTCTAAGGAACCTCCGAGAACATGTTGCTCCTCAGCCTGACATCTGTTTAATCTCTGATAGGCACGCTTCCATAGAGAGTGCTTATAATAATCCAGCAAACGGATGGCATGACCCCCCTTCAAAACACGTCTATTGTATTCGCCACATCGCCCAGAACTTCATGCGGGAGATCAAGGACAGACATCTAAGAAAGGCCCTGGTCAATGCTGGTTATGTATTGACCCAACCCACATTCCAGCATTATCGGAGTGAGATTGTAATGACAAATCCAGAGGCAGGTAGTTGGGTAGATAATCTTTCCAGGGAGAAATGGACAAGGGCTTACGACAAAGGCGTGCGATGGGGCCATATGACAACCAATCTCGTGGAATCCATGAATGGCGTTTTCAAAGGCATTCGTAACCTTCCAATCACAGCACTGGTGGAGGCCACATACTTTAGGATGGCTTCACTGTTCTCAACAAGAGGCAGGAGATGGGGTGATGTTAGGCAATCTGGCCAACTTTTAAGTGATAGCTGCATGAAATTTATGCAACAACAATCGGCAAAAGCAAACACTCACCAAGTAACTTCTTTCGACCGATTCAGTCGCACGTTCAGTGTGCGCGAGACAATTGACCACAATGAGGGATTGCCAAGACAACAATATAGGGTTCTTCTTGACGAAGATTGGTGCGACTGTGGAAGGTTTCAAGCTTTTCGTATGCCTTGCTCGCACGTCATAGCTGCATGTGCGTATGCCCACCGCGACGCTATATCACTACTGTCTCCTATTTACAAGACTCAGACATTGCTTAGAGTTTACAGTGTTGCGTTTCCTGTGGTGGCCAAGGAGGATTACTGGCCTGACTATGAAGGAGAGGTAGTTTGGCACAACGACGCAATGCGGCGAAAGAAAAAAGGGCGTCCCAATAGTACACGGATTAGAACCGAAATGGACGTCCACGACAAAATGGAACGAAAATGCAGCATTTGTCGTCAGGTGGGGCACAATATAAAAAGATGCCCTAATCGTGGCTCGGGCTCGTCGCAAGTTTAGTATAATCTGTATTTTTTTTAAAGCATTGTATCAGTTTCGCTTACCACCTCTTGTAACCTTGCCTCCGTCTTTCATCAATAAATTGTGCTTTAGTGAATAACCGAAATTGCCAACGCAAACATTATTCAAACATATTCTTCTGTTTTTCCAAAATCGATTTATCAGACATTTTCCGGAATCGATTTATCAGACATATACCCGAACCGGTGCGCGAAAATACCCGAAACAGGTAAAATTTTAAAAAAAAATAGGCACAACACATAGGAGCCAAATGAAATGGCGCCTATGTGTTGTTTTTGGAGTGCATGCGCCAATTGGATTGGCTACTTCCCTTTGCCCTAATTTTTTTAGGGTTTACGCCAAATGGATTGGCTAGTTAGGTATATATGCGCCAAATGGTTTGGCGCATTCACTTCCAGTCGGTCCCAAACCTAAACAGTTTGGTAAATGACCCGAAAACATGGTTTTTCTTGTATATTTTTTATTAAACATGGTTATTTTAATTTTTTTTTCTCAAATTAATCAATAATAGTTAATGTAAATAATAATAATAATAATATCATTAATAATAGTTGAAGTATGAAGAAGAAAAAAAACAAAAATAGTGGTATTTAAATAATGATAATTTAGATGATTATTAATTTTATGGAAACAAATAAAAACCTACATTTTTATATTGCTTTATTATTATATAAAAAAAACAAAATTCTAACCCTAAAATTTAGGCAATAAGCGCTCCCCTCTTCTTACTAATTTTTTTTGCCATTTCTTCTATTAATACTTTTCATTCAAAATAACTAGATTTAGAATAATAGTTTGTTTTAAATTTTGAAAAGGTCAAAGACCATGGTTTCTTTTTTCTTTGTTTTAATTATTATTATTATTAAACTTTAGGAGCATAGAACATAAAGGAATGATTGTAATCAAACAAAAAAAGTTAATAATAAAAAAAATTAATTTAATCCATAGTACTAATGTTAACTTTTATAAAAGAACTAATAATAGTATAAATAGCTAATGAATATTTTAATAATTAATAATAGTATAACTAATTAATCTAACTAGTAATAATAAAATGGTAGCAATTTTCGAGGATATATATATAGGAATAAAATAAAAGATATTAAATACAAAACTTAAATGCTTAGTCATTTAATAAGTTAAAATTATAGTGTAAGTTTTTTTTTTTAATTATTCTTAATGGGCTTAAATCTTAATTGAGGACAATACAATTTTCTAAAAGAAAATACACCCCACTCTTAGAGTTAAAATGATTTAAGAAATGAGCTTAACAATTGGAATGTTAAGCCCACAGATTTTTTCTAGACACCCCTCTTTAAGTATAAACCCCTTTGCAACTTAATAGTAAGCTTAAAAGAATTGTAGTAAAAATATTAGAATAAATAAATGTTTAAAATGATAGGTCAAATTTTGGGGTAAGACAAAGGGAAATAAAACACACGACAAAAAACAAATTACTTTGAAATAGAAACTATCTCCGGTATCTCCAGGCTTGTCCAATTCTGGAGCTTCTCTCCTGGTCTGATCATTCAGATGAAATTGGATGTACCCTCCTTAGGATCCATGCTAGATATCATAGAAACATGTTCATATCCGCCTGTAACAAAAGTTTACATGATCGGAGGGAATCGTTGTTCCTCCTTTGCAGCTCTCGTGATCTTTGTTAGTTGATATCCTAGCCCCAGGCGATCCTTCTTCTCCTGGATTTCTGGTACTTTGCCCCAGCCGTCCATATTCAGGTCTTGCAGGTTTCTCCAGGATGTTACCGCCCTTCGTATATTCTCTACAGGCAATGTGATGGCAGTCGCGATTTCTAGTTCTTGGAACGCAGTTTCTAATGCCCCTTCTCCGGCCTCAATGTATCGGTATGAATCCAGATTACTAACAAATATGTCCTCCTCCCCATTGACGGTTACTATAGAGTTCCCATCCACAAATTTTATCTTCTGATGAAGGGTGGAAGTGACTGCCCCAGCGGCGTGAATCCAGGGACGTCCTAATAAGCAAGTATAAGCTGGTTCAATCTCCATCACTTGGAAATTGATGCAGAATGTATGAGGACCGACTACAACAGGGAGGTCTACTTCTCCGAACACTGGACTTTGTGATCCATCGAAGGCTTTAACCACCAGACGACTTGGTCTAACCACTAGGCCTTCCAAAGCTATTTTATCGAGGGTAGCTTTTGGCATCACATTTAGTGACGAACCTGTATCAATCAGAACCCTAGACAGGTGAGCTTTCCCACATTGTATGGAGATATGCAAGGCTTTGTTATGCTCCTTCCCTTGTGGAGGTAATTCATGATCACTGAACCCCAGACATGCCCCGGCTGTGAGATTAGCCACCATTCCATCGAATTGGTTTACAGTGATGTCTTTTGTCACATGGGCAGCATTCAGGATCTTCATCAAGAAGTCTCGATGCTTCTCGGAGTGTACCAATAGTGAGAGGAGCGATATTTTAGATGGTGTTTGTTGTAACTGGTCCACCACTCTATAATCACTCTTCTTGATCAATGCTAAGAATTCCTCAGCATCCTTATTAGTGGCTTCCTTATCCTTGGGAACGCCTTCTTCAGTTGGTGTTGCAGCAGTCTGATTACTGGCTTACACCAAGTTTTCATTAGATTGTGTAGTTTTGAATATGCGACCGCTACGAGTCATGCCCCCAGGCCCAACAATGTTTGTCACGGCAGCATTGGTGCTAGAATCGTATTCCCAAGGGGCTGCTTTCATTTTGTCCACAGGATATGGAGCTCTGACCGGGATTATCCTAGTATGCCCTTGTGTGGGTATCATCAATGGTGCCTTAGAACAGGGGATAATTAACGGCTTCCTTGCCCCTTGAGTGGGTATTATCAGCGGCTCGTTTCTGTCTAGCATAGCCACATATTCCTCTTCGGGATGTTCTTTCAGCTGAATCAGTCCTTAATCCATGAGCCTCTGCAGAGTGTCCTTAAAAGCCTCGTTATGTTCTAGGATGAACCCCTTTGCTAGTAGATACCTCTTAAGGGCATCTATGGGGGAGCTCCGTTGTTGAACTAACTCTTGCTTAGTAACGACCTCGATTGCATTGATTTTGCCATCATGATGAGGCATGGGATTTTTTTTCACATTAGGTTTGTCAAAGGCGATTGCCCCTGACTCTATCAAGTCCTGAACCTTGTGTCTGAAAGCCCAACATTTTTCCAATGTGTGTCCGGGGGAATTAGCATGATATTCGCACCTTTCATTAGGGTTGAACCTGGGTGAAGCCTTTCCGGGAAGCGGAGGTGGCATGGGCCTGAGCTCTACCAATGACTCTCTCATTAAGTATTTCAGTATTTCACTTCTGGAAGTGGGCAAAGGATCGAATTTCCTTGGAGGACCTTGGAATCTGTTTTGTTGAGGTGGGAACGACATAGGAGGTCTAGATTCTTGGTGCATTACTGCATTGGTCTCCCCTTCCTTCTTTTTAGCGAAAGCTGGGGTGGGCCTCTTTGAGTGATAAGAATTAGATGAGGCTCCTTGTATCTTCCCGTTTTTGATTCCGTTTTCAATTCTTTCTCCGATGACCACTAGATCTGAGAATCCTGAGGATACACTTCCGATCATCTTATTATAGTACGGTCCTTGCAAAGTACTCATGAACATGTCTACCAGCTCTTTTTCCAACAAAGGAGGTTGGACTCGGGAAGCCATCTCCCTCCATCTTTGGGCATATTCCTTGAATGATTCCTCTTTTTTCTGTGACAAGTTTTGCAATTGCATCCGATTGGGTGTTGTAATACGGTGAACTGACTTTTTATCGAAATGTCGCGGTTAAGCAAGAGTCGCCACCGACTTTTATTTTATCCAAATATCAGAAAGGCTAAAAGAACAGGAAAAACCTTTTAAAAGAAAACTGAGTTCGGAGGGTAATTTATGCAAAGGGAAGGTGTAAGGCACCTTTTGCATCCATGGTTATCCATGGGCTTTTAATTGCTTTGCTCTTTTGAAAGAAATGGAGAAGAAGTGAATACGGACTTTAGCTCGTAAATGAGCGTAGCCATATTGAAGGTTTATGAAAAAATTGTAGAAAAAGAATTTTAGCCAGAGCAAGGCAATTAGGAGCAATTACCTTAATAATGTAGAAAAACAAGTCTTTTAGCCTTTCAGGGTGAAAGGGTCTATCCATGCTATAAGAGGGCAGGAAGCCTTTCATTTGGAGGTTGAAGGGTCGTCGCAATATCGTTCGCCATAAGGCTGTCCCATGCCATAGAGAGGCAGATAGTCTAAGGGAAGGATGAGGATAGCCTTTCGTTTAGGCAACCAGAGGATACCTCGGCCTTTCGTAGGCAACTTCCGAGGGACGAGATCATATTAGTGTATCGAAGGCAGCATCATTAGGGACTTATGATCTTTGCATTAATCGAGGCAACATGGCTGAGGTATCCTCGTATTCGAGGGACATGGCTATTCTGCAAAAAACACAAGGCAACAAGGCAACAGGCAACAGGCAACAGGCAGCAAGAGGGGTTACCAAAAAGTGTGCGTGGGTGCAACAATCACGTGATTCAATTCAGGAATTATCTTATAATTAATTATTCTAAGTTGATTAAAAGGCTTGCACTCCCTAGGATTACTAACCACACAATAATATGGGGAAGGGGAAAAAGAAACCAGCAGATTCATAGTACAATAGGGTTTGGCATAAGTAATAATTAAGGCAGAAAAATAAGAGAGATAAGAGTTTAGGGTTACCGACTATTTGAGCTTTGGCGGTTGGTAAACCCTAAAAAGGTGGAAAAAATAGAAAGCAAACAGAAGAAGTGAGTGCATTATCAATTCACTGACAATCAAGGCTAACCCTAATTAAATAAAAAAGACAAAAATAAAATAAAAACATGGAAAAGACTTAGCTTTTGATTTGATTTGATATGGTTGGCAGTCGGGAGTACTCGGGGTTAAACCTGAAAAATGGGCAAAACAAAGGCAGACAGAAAAAGACGTGAGTGTAGGCGGAGTTCATTATCTTTGAAGGTAAACCCTAATTTTAAATAAAAATAACAAATATTTAAATAAGGGTTAAATCGGGACTTAGCTTCGTAATGGGCGTGGCACGTGATCGGAAGGCATCTGAAAGTAACCCTAAAAAGAATACACAAAACAATATTTTTCAGTGTATGGCAAATTCTCGCAAACCCTGATTCGGGCGTAAATAAAATAAAATAAATGATTGATTTAATTAATTATTGGTTTCGCAACCTAATTAATTAAATCAAGGAAAAGAAAATAATTTAATCAGACAAGAAAAGCATTCTCATAATTTTTTATGAATATAACAAATAAGATATGATTTTATAAAGATATTTAATTAAATAAAACTAATTTTAAATAAATAAAATAAATAAGATAAAATAAATATATTTTATATTATTTGTAACAAAGAAATTTATTAAAAGGTTTTGTTAAAAGAGAATATATAAAAGAAAGAAACACATATACATATGTATAATTAAGAATTAAAAAATTTGAGAGACTTAGCGTCCTGTGCAGCGAGCTTCTGATGGATCATGGTACGCCCTCGCCTCCTGAAGCGTTGGATTTGTCTGGCAAGAGATCGGATGGTAGATGAGAGAGAAGCACACCATACACGCGCGTGTGAGTGGCATCGAATCAAAGAAAAAACAAAAACACAACGCGCACGCTTTTTGTTTGAATTGGACCAATGGGAGTGCGCCAACGCATCGTCCCCTACCTTGGGCTTTTGCAGAAACAGTTTTTACAGTGCTTTTCATGAAGCGCTGTAAAAAGTCCCACCTTTTTACACCTGCGAAGACACAAAACAACCAAAACGCAAAGGAAAATTTTTCGCGACCACTCATTTGTGATCGTCCAACACTCACGAACACGATGGACCTAATGATTTCCTCTAATTTTACACATAACAAGAAACCCCAAATCGAAAGCCTTAACCCTAATAATGGCATCTCGTTCATAAGGCCATATAAATGCAATTCGATTTCCAGAAACAAACATAACATCATATGAAACATGAATATGTAATTAAAATTGAATTAAGATGCATGATTTGGCAAGATCGAAAAAATTTAGAAAAGTGCAAACCGAGGCTTGTTGGGGACGATTCTGAGAGCTTTGGTTGATGCGAATGGTTCGGTTAGTTTCAGTGACTCCTCAGGAATGTGTTGGAATCAATTGAACACCTTGAATCCCCTTGTAACACAAAATTGGAGTTTGAGTTTTTTGTGAATTCTTGAGCTCGGGTTTAGGGTTCCTCTGCTGCAGAATTCGTGAAACCTTGCATCTATTACACTTTGGTTTATATAGAGGATCATATTAGGGTTATAAAACTAAAGAAAATCTTCTTGAATCTTTGATTGCCATTGAAGAAAAATTTGATTGAAATTTGTTCATGAATATTTCTAATTATGGCTAAATTGATCCAATCTTTTTCCTATAATCATGTGCACGAAATTCCCTTGTTTATGAGGCTTAAATGATTATTGGAATTGGTTATGAATGAATCCCCAATCATATCTTTGATTTTTTCTTTGATTATTTGATTTAAATTATATTTTTAATGAAATAAAAATAAAAATTAAATAATTGTCAATAATTCGTGGCATTGGACTTGGATCTTCTAGATGACTTGGGGGATAAGTTTGGACCATAAGATATTGGGTCTATTTGTAAAAATGTTCAAATTTCTTCACATTTTTCCCTCCAAAATAGTCCAACTTTGACAAGGCCTATCTCCCTCAATTTTTGAGGTATGGAGGAGTTCTAGAACTTTTTAGAAACCTTGAAGAGTCCTCTAACAAGTGGTTTTGGTCCCATGTCAAAATAATTTTCCATGCTCCTTGTGTGTCCTTTTGAAAAAAATGACTTATGGTTGACTTTTGAAAAGGACCTATAATGTCTTGATCCATATCTCTCAAATGAAACATTTTTAGACTTGGCATGTGAGAGACAAATTTGTGGAGAAACAAATTTCCTTCAAAAATGAGCTTCGGATGGAAAATTTCTGATGTCCCATGTGAGAGTTATGGCTGGTCAAAGTTCAGTTGACTTTCTCCTATGAAAACCCTAATTTAGAAACTTTTTGAATTGTTGATTTCTGATCTTTCCATAATCAATTCTTGATCAAATGGTGAATGATACTTCAATATGAGGATGTTGACAAAAAATCAGGAGTTTTGACTGTACTTTGACTACAGTTGACTTTTAGGTCAAACCAGTCGACTGTTGACTTTCTGACCAATTGAGTGATCAATCTTTTGAATTGAGACCTGAAACTTGTCATAGAGGTAATGTGAGACATCATAGACCATAGGGAATGCCTTGGAGCTATTGATTCATTGATTTTCCTTTAGAACAACAAAACCCTAATTTTTGAGCCTTGTTTAGGAGAGTGTGTCTTGGAGCTTTGTATCTTGATTTGACTTTGAATAGGAAAAATAGTATGGGCAAATTTTGGGGTATGACAGGTGCCATATCCAGGTTGTACTTGTATTGTTTTAGGAACATGTTAGCAAGGTCGTTCCAACTTCGGATATGTGTCTTTTCCAATTGCATGTACCAGTCGACAGATGCCCCACTTAGACTGTCTTGGAAGAAATGCATCATTAGCTTTTGATCGTGGGCATAAGCAGCCATTTTAGTGACGTACATGCGTAGATGACTTCTTGGGCATGTAAGTCCTTTGTATTTTTCAAAGTTAGGTACCTTGAATTTATGGGGAATAGTCAAATCTGGCACCAAGCTCATCTCATAAGTATCTACGTCAAAGACGTCATATCCTTCTACCGCTTTCAGCCTTTCTTCTAGCGCCTTAATTTGTCCGCTATTCTTAGCATTTTCATCAGAATCAGATTGAGTTTGCTTATACTGGGGTCCCTGATTTGTTTCATCCACATCCCCATATTGCAAATCCACGTAGTCCTCATCCTTAGGCGGATTGTTAGCAGGGATGCGAACAGTGCGAGGTGCCCCCTCTTTCTGAGTGGTGGGGATGAATCCTTCATGGGAAGCTTCTCCCTCTTCATGGGTTCTGATAACTCTCTTAGAGGAGTGGGCATTTGACTTGTGAGGGTCAAAGCCTCGAACAAATCCTAACAGCGGGTTGCCATCGTTCGGTATTTCTTCATACTGACCCTGAACTTCCTTAGCCTTTTCTTGCTTGTCCATAAGGTCCTTCATGAAGCTTAGCATATGAGTCATTACTCCCTTAATCTCCTCCACAGTACCTTTCAATTGGGTCACTTCTTCGCGAAGGGCGGCTTGATTCTGCTCTAGTTGTTCCATTGCTTTCTTCTTCTGAGACCGGGTTTGGTATGGCGGTGCGATTGCTTGGTTGTCTTCTCCAATGGTGTGACTGGAGATAAAGATAATTTTTCTTTTTAATGCTTTGAAAATAAATATGATATGCATGCTATGAATGTTATGTTCATGTCTCATCCACATAGTATATATATATATATATATATATATATATATATATATATATTTTATATTTTTTTTGTAGTAGAACCCTTTTTTTTATAATCCTTTTTGGTGAATAATTGCAAAGAAAATGAATAATGCGGAAATAAACACACTTTATTAATTCAAAATACTTGCAAAGAAATACAATTTAAATTGTTCATATTGCAAAGGGAAATAAACATCAAAAGAAATTAAACTTCCAAAATTAAAGTAAAAAACTATAAATGACTAAGAACGCCTATGAATATCCTCCTTGAATTTGTCCACCATGTCTCTACAATGCTCCATGAATTCCTTCACTACTTCGGGAAGGATGATGGGGGAAGACTCCGCTCTTTCCAAACTCTTCGGAATGTCTTGGATTAAATCATTGCACAAATAGACTAGCTTATCATAATTCTCACGACACTTCTCATACTCTTCAAGCATTTTGGGAACCATGCTCACGTGCTCATTAGCCGTAGAAACAATTGTGTATTGTCTTTTCCAATAATCCTCTTCATCCCTTGCTGCCTCATATATCTCCCTTTGCCTTATGACTACTTGTTTAAGTGAAGCCATAGCTTGAAGTGCTCTATTGTACTCCCCGGTGCGCTGTAAAAGTGCTTCTTCCGTAGTCAATCTCCTTGTGCGTTCTTCTTGTCCAGAATTGCGGGTTTCTTGAAGATAAAATTTGAGATTCCTTATTTCTACCTCTTGATCTTTAGTTCTATCAGTTAATTCAAAGACCACAGCTTCTAGATTTTTCTCGGATTCCGCTTTATCGTGGGAAGCCTTTTCATAACGCCTTCTCCACATTGCAATTTCCACGTCCGCTTGTTCTAACCTTTCATTATGTGCAATTAAATCAAAGTTAGCACTTAGGACTTCTTCGGTTGCACACTTTCTCTTACTCCTTTGTCTATCATTCTCTTCCTTAGCGGCTTGGAGCTCTTGGCTCTTCTCCTTAAGATCGAGGCATAGTTGGCTCTTTTCATTGGAAAGTCGATGTATGTCAAGCTCTAATTTTTCCTTTTCCTTACGGGACACCTCTAGGGCATACTTGATTCCTTCTATCTCTTCGATGGATAGAGAAACAAGATTAGGAGAATCGGGCTTGTATATGGGATCCACACCAAAAGGAAGCAAAATCTTTCCAACTATCCTTTGAACCCATCTAGTGTAAGGTTCCTTCGCAATGACATTCTTCGGCCCATAATTCTTTGTTTGAACATGCTTCCAAGCTTGAATTATTTTCTTTAATGTCCTAGGATCACCTTTCCCATTGTCATGCAAAATTAATTCTTCTACTTGTTGTTCGGAAGGCTCACAATCCATAGAATGACCCAATTGGTTCAATGCTAACACGGGGTTATAATTAATACAACCTAAAGTTCCCATTAAAGGCGCATTGTTGAATTCTCCAAATTTGTAAATAACTCTTTCGGAGTTCAATTTTCTTGCAAACCAAAAGATAGAATCCGCTTTGAGAGCCCTTAATTTCTGAGACCATTCATGCCTAGTCAAATCTTTGATCAAATAGTTGGCTTTGTAAAGATGAGAAGTCAACCAAGAGTACAAAATATGAACACAACAGAATATCATTCCTCTTTTCTTTTCATATCGATCATGGATGGTATAATAAATATTAGCAAGAATAGTGGGAGTTGGATCCTCATTTGAATTCCTGAAGGATGTGAAAACATGAATAGCAGCATGATCAACATATTCCGCCTTCTTTGGCAACAAAATAACACCAAAAATTAAAAGAGCCAAAAAATGTCCACAAATGTCCCATTGTTTATTTTGAGCATAAGACATAGCTTGAGCTTCTAAATAAGTTCTCCGAATCCCATGTACATTACCATCAGTCTTATAATTAGATTCTAAATCCGCAGCGGGCACTTCTAAGGCTTTGGCCAAATCAGTAATTTCAACCTTCTTTCCAGCACCTGTGTAAAACTCTTTTTTAATTCTCGAGAACCCAAGCATAGCATCCATCTCTTCCAAGGTAGGAGCTAACTGAAAATCCTGAAACGTGAAACACCTAAGCGGAGGATCATAGAACTGAATCAAAGTGGTGATGGCTTCTTCTTGAACTTTAACCTTGAGCAAATCTAGAATATAACCATAACGGCCCACAAACCTGTTCAAAGCATTTGATGACATTTTATCTCTGATTATCACCATAACCGACTAAAATCTCACTTTAACTTAATAATCCAAATGTGTCTCTTAAAATCACACTGACAAATCCAACTACTCTGATACATTCTCAAACTTCTTCTAAACCCAATAATTAAATCCTTCAATAATTTAATTAACTAATTAATTAAATTTGGGGCGTTACAACTCTCCCCCACTTAGAATATTTTCGTCCTCGAAAATCTATGCAACACAACCACTCTCAACGTCACATCCTGCTTCAGCTGCGCCATTCTGATCACCCATCTTAATTCACCGTCCTTATCAAAGTTTCTATCAACTTATACGATTCGCAAGCTTCATCCAAGTTTCAGACTTTCTTTAGCATCCATTACTTTGAACATCATTAAGATAGCAAGATACGTACATAACATCAAATACAATTCCGTCTACTATTAACAAGAGATTAAGGGTGATCAAGTCCTCAATTTGTCAATAGATATCCGACAATCATAATGGAGCATAACCATCATTGCTAACTACAACAGTGTTCCTCTAAACTTATACTTACTAAAAGTACCATACTTCAACAATTTCCAAAATCATCCGAACACGCTAACACTAACGTCTTGCAGCTACATACTACTACACATCCTGTGATAATATCCAATCAAAATTCCTTTATGCTTTCATCAACACTTCTCATCCTTGAAATCCTATTCTTCGCATTCCCCCACAACTTCAACAACTCTTATAATTACTTACTAATAATCCAAAACAAGATCTACAACAATTCGTCACTCACTCATTGTTCCTTCGTCAACAGCTTACACAGTAGCTACTCAAATAACAACTTCTTAGTCCATTAAGAACACTGAATATAATAACTTCATAAACTCCATCTTATAACAATTATATTTTTTTCATGACACTCCAACCTATTCGACAACCAAAATCTTAAATCCATGATACCTTCGAATTCAGGAAACAACAAAGCTTCAACATCAATTGCACTGTCGCCAACTGCAGCACACCAAGATCCTACAACTGAATATATCCGAGAAGCACCGCTTCTCCCCCACTTAGCTTTAAACCCACACCTACAACAAACAACTAGAAAGAAACAAGTACCGACAGTGTTTCACACACTTGTCGCTGTCACTATTGCACAAAATGATCCAGAGTCGCCACTAATATATTTATCCCATCGAGGGAAAGGAATATCAGAACACCTAGCAAAGAATAAGAACAAGGTCTTGCGACCAGAGAAACTGGTTACGGGAGTCGGTTACGCAAGGGGAAGGTGTTAACACACCTCACGTCCGTCGTACTCGAAGGTATCCACCTATGTTTGTTTCTATCTAAAGGGTGTAATCTATGTCTAAAATCTAAATGCAAATGCATGCAACTTAGAGTTTTTTAATAATTATTGTGCTCGCTAGAGTTGCCTCTATGCCTACGTATCCTCTTATGAAGAATCAGAGCATCGTAGTTCTGCTCAAAAGTTTCCATTTGTTTTGTGTTTTTTAGGTGAACAAAGGTTAAGGTCACAATCCACAATGCTCGACCTTTGGAGACTTACACGCCTAAGTATGGAATGAACTTAACTTGTTCTTAGAAGAAAAGGAACATGGATTTGTGTTTTTTTAATGTAATTCAATGATGAACAAAACCCACTACAAGGCTTCGCACCACTTCCTTACTTTGTTTAGATTTGAACATTTATTAAGTATTTTGAGTTTTTTTGATTGGGTATTATTTTAAAGGGAATTTATTTGTGACTTGGATCATGCCAAAAAAGTTTAATTGTTTAGAGAAATACACCAAGGTCTACACCTCAATCATTTCTTTAAGTAGTAGTCAAGAAATACATCAAGGTCTACACCTCAATCATTTCTCTTCCACTAAGTGGAAAAGAAATACACCGGGGCCTACGCCTCAATCGTTTCTTTCCCACTATAAAAGAAATAGTAGTATGATCCTCGTCGGTATTTATTAGGTGTTTTTAAAGTTGAAAAAGAAAAAAAGATGCAAAGGGGAACTAACCTAATATTCTAACCTAATAATTGTTGTTTTATTTTAAAAAGGGAGCCTAAGTCCTAATTAAGAGTGAACTAATATTCCAAGGGAAATGACTAAGTAAAAGGGTGAAAAAGTCATTTAAGTTGACCAAAGTCAACTTTAACAACTAGGGGTATTTTGGGAATTTCACAAAGTATAGAAAATATTCACAAGAATAAAAGAAATAAACTCTAAACTAACAAGGAAAAAAATCACAAGCACAATGGTATTTTTTATCAAGCTTAATACTATTTTGATGAATTAAAACAAAAAAAAAACTAAGTATTTTTTATAATTAAGAACCAATCAAAAATTAAAAAAAAATCAACAATTACAATCAATTAAAAAAACTAAAAAAACTATGGATTGTTAAAATTCTAATTGGTCAAGAAAATATTTTTTATCATTTTTATTCAGGGGGAAATTGATTTAACCAAACAAAAAATTAAAAGAAAACAAAATTTTAATCAAAAAGAAAATCTGCCTAAGCCAGGGGTGTGAAAGTAATTATATCATGAACTAGAATTATCAAAAGGCGCACTTGGGCTCAGATCAGGGGTGTGGAAAAAAAAGTGCGTAGGCCCAAATCAAATTCGTGGCCCAGCTTTTATTTCATTTCATTTCCATTTTTATTACTCAGCATGTGTTATATTCATTTTATACTATGGTTTTTATATGCGAAGATAACGTGAATTTTATGTGGACATAGTCATCTTACGCCACCACATCATGTAATGATGTAATAAAGTAAAAAAATAAACAAATTAATGGGAAAGCATCCAATGCAAGAGTGCCACCTCAGATAGATGGAATAAAACGCAGGGAAACAGACTGGCTACCGGAGATGACTTCCGCTCATCTTCTCCGGCGAAAAGCCCTACTGGAGCCATATGAATTTTCTAGAATTTTAAAAGACCGGTGCCATTCGACTCGGATTTTCACGTAGAATTCGAATTCACCATTGGTTTCTACCAACTCTTCCTCTAACGGCCAAACAATGACCATTCACGAAACCCTAACTAACAAAAACCTAAACAAAACACGATCTAAACATATCCACATGCTCACAAACATTCATACAGCTTAAATTCAAGATCCAAACACATGTATAATCAGCATTGCACACAAAAAGAAACCACTCGAAGAAACACAACATTTCACCTACTTGCCACTCACAAATGTGTACACAGTTTTAATCTTTTACTCTAAAGGTTCAATGAATGGAAGCTTGCAATCATGGATGTGTTTTGGAATACATAGAATAAGTAGTAACTTACCTGGCGGATCTTGATTCAAAAGAATAAAAAAAGCTCCGTAGCTTCTTCTCCAACGGAACAAGATGAAGATGATGAGGATTAAGCTTCAACTTTCTTCCAAACTCTGATAAATAAACTCAGAGATCACATGTAAGGGAGAAGAATATATGCTTTACTCCAAAGTCTATGATTGGTGAATGATTGTGGAGATTGATGGAGATGGATCTTTTTTCAAAACTCAGTGGTGAAGACAACTCTGATGCAATGGTGGTGATAACACAAAGAAGAAGAAAGTGATGATGAGTTATGGTGGTGGTGGTGGTGGTTGAAGTTTGTTAGGGATTGTAATAAACTTTTCTTTACAATGAGAATTTGGAATTGGAGGAGGCAGCTTTGAACCAAGAAGCTCGAGATGAATTGACAGAGCTGCAACAAATCCTGGCAGAAGTGGTTCCAAATAGAGATGCAAGGGATGCTTTTATGTGGCCGTTGGATGGTTCGGGAGAGTTCACGGTTCGGGCATATTACAGAAAGCTAATCAAGGAATCCTTAGTGGATGAAGACTCATGTATCATTAAAGAAGCTTTGCATGTAGTGTGGAATTCCTGGATGCCGTCAAAGGTGAAAATATTTGCGTGGAGACTTTTAAAGGACAGACTTGCTACAAGAGTTCAACTTGTTAAAAGGAACATTCTGGAGGATAACAACACATCACACTGCGCATTCGGGTGTCTGATACAAGAGGATACTAATCATTTTTTCCTTAATTGTATCATTGCTAAAGGCGTGTGGTTAAAAATATGTGCATGGCTGGGGATTATGCAGTCGGGAGAGCATCAGTGCTGTAATCATTTCTTACAAATGGTGGAGATATTAAAGAGAAAGTGTTCAACAAGGAGAGTGGGAGTGGTATGGGCTGCAACATGCTGGAGCATTTGGAAACACCGGAATGATAAAATATTTAACAACGGGGTGTCCGATATTGATGAAATTGTACATAAAGTCAAGATGTTCTCTTGGTGGTGGCTAGCCATTGGCAACAAACAGAAAGTTTCATGTAATTTCTATGAGTGGAATCACTCGCCTCTGCAGTATATGTAATTGTGTAGATGGTTATTGCTGTTTGTTGTAGATAGGTTATTTAGAATTGCAAGATAAGAAAGGTGTAACAAATTGTTTTGTACTGAGTTGCTGAGAAGCTGTGAATGTTTTATTCCCAGCTATTTATAATATTGATTATCAAAAAAAGAATGAAGAGAGAGAGAGAGATGGAGGAGCGATGAGAGAGGAGAGAATTTGTAAAAAAACTGAGAAGAGGAGAAAAATGAAAACGTGGTCCTTGCATCTGTGAAGCGGTAAGGGATTATACAGTGAGGATGTACATGAGTGTCATGGTGTGGTGGTGAGGTAGTGGATCTTTTTCTCAACACTTAAGGTGCAAGTTTGGATATTTATGGTAAACTCTCTTGCATACTTTTGTATGCTCAGTAGCTGCATGGCAATTGGAGTAAGGCCCTGATGTTTGTGCATACAAATCTTGCGTGTGCCTCATGTTGCAGCAACACTATGCCCATGCCTTGCCAACTTATCCTTCTCAAGAGCCTCACTTTGTTTGATCTTAACCTCATCCCTAATTTACCAATTGAGTCAAACTTATGCTCAACCATTAGAGGACATGTAATTGATGAGTTTTGATGTTTGGAGGTTCTTGAGATGATGCTTGGAAGTAGGGTAAAAGAAGCCATGAACTTGTGGTATCACCACTGAAGGACGCGCTCATGTTGTTGCTGTTGGCCTGTCACATTGACAATTTCCATGGGCACATTGGATAGAGGACATGGGATACAAGAGTTTGGTGTTGGAATTGACTCAAGGAGGTGCGTGTAACTCTCTAAAATGCGCCTTGAATATGGCATGCCAAGTGTTTGATCAAATGCCTCGCGTGCCCATACTTTTTGTGCCCAGCCACATGTCACAAGATGACTTTACATAGTCATGATTTTGAGCCCCCATATCTCTCTCTACACACATCCAAAATCCTTGATTCTTGTCTTGTTGGATAGAGGACATGGGATAGAATACCTCCATGCTTAGGTTGGATTCAGAATGCGCTTGTAGTTCGTTAAATAGGCTACCAAAAATAGCCCACCACGTGTTTGATAAATTGCATGCGCTGTGCCCAGAAAAGTGTCCAGCAACATGACTTGCACAAATGTGATTTTTCAAACTTCACTCTTTCATAACTCTTAATCCATGCCTCTAATAGAAAAACTCCCAACTACAAAGTTGTTAATCTCCATGAGATGAAAAAAGTTGATGTTGAAATTTTCTCCAAAAGATGTCTCTAGCCACGTGTAATTTTCTCCTGAAGTCAGCTTACCAAATGTCCAAAATTTCTAGAAATTTTTCTAAGTCTTTCACTCTTTCCACTTTTAGTAACTCCCAAATCAACTAACTTTCCAAAAATGGACATTTCGACAAATTCTTGATTTTGATCATTTTGTTGACTTTTCTTTGACTAATTTTCATCCAAAATTCAATATTGGACAGTTGACCTTGACTTTGACCAAAAAGTCAATTGTTCTGATTTTCTCTGTTCCAAATGAATTTTCCCGATTAATTAGCTTCCAATCCAATTTCAATCAATAAACTCCACTGAATACCTTCTCAGGGCACCCACATTCTCATATTCAAAAGTCACCTCCTGATTAAATGTTGACCCAAAAAGTCAACTATGTTGACTTTGGTCAAAACCCTAATTTAGTGAGACCAGATGGGCTGAACTGGTTTCTTTTGAATCAAAGCCTTGATATTTATGAAACCCCGGTCTCCAGAGATCCTATTGAGGATCTAGCAGCCAACTGAAACCCCAGATGTCCTCTCTCTAACCAAAGAATCTCCTCAATAGAAACCCTTTCCTTGTCAATTTTCTTGAGCCAAAATAGTGCTATGAATGTATGGCTTGAATGAATGACCTGAGTAAGATATGTTTATGAATGTGATGCAAAGCCAATTAAGAATAAATAGGTGGGCAAATTTTGGGGTGCAACACCGTCCATCAGGCTATATCAGAATGAGCCAGCCATCCATTAGGCTGTATTAGTGTGAGCCATCCATTAAGCTATATTAGAGTGAGCCATCCATTAGGCTATATTGGCATGAGCCACCCATTAGGCTATACTAGAGTGAGACATCCATTAGGCTGTATTACAATGAGCCATCCGTTAGGTTATATCGGAGTGAGCCATCCATTAGGCTATATTAGAATGAGCCATCCATTAGGCTATATCAGAGTGAGCCATCCATTAGGGTATATTAGAATGAGTGAGCCATCCATTAGGCTATATTAGAGTGAGCCATCCATTAGGCTATAAAATAATGAGCCATCCATTAGGCTATATTAGAGTCAGCCATCCATTAGGCTATATTTGAATGAGACATCCATTAGGCTATATTAAAGTGAGCCATCCATTAGGCTAGAGAACAATGAGCCATCCAATAGGCTATATTAGAGTGAGCCATCAATTAGGCTATATTGGAATGAGCCATCCATTAGGATATATTAGAGGGATCCACCCATTAGGATATATTAGAATGAGACATCCATTAGGATATATTGGAATGAGTCATCCACCAGGTTATAGAATGAGCCAGCCATCCATTAGGTTGTGCTAGAATGAGCCATCCATTAGGCTATACAAAGAGTGAGTCATCCATTAGGCTATATTAAAATGAGCTATCCATTAGGCTATATTATGATGAGCCATCCATTAGGCTATATCGGAAGGAGTGTTTATCAGAATGAATCTATGTCTTGATTATATCTGATGGATAATACTTTGTTGACGATATGAGTATCAGAATGAGTCGTACAATAGACTGTATTTGGAGACATACACTAGGATGAGTCTGTAATGAACTATACCCAGTAGCCAGTATTGTGAAGCGTCATAATGAGTCGTACACTAGACTATATCTAAAGACATAAACTATAGATGTTGAGGAGAGTCAGAATGAATCTTTGTGCTGATTGTATCTGCCTCATTTCTTGATCGTCTCTGAATTGTCTATGGAAAATGTTCGGAATAAGTATCAGAATTAGACCTTCATCTAGAATGAGTGTCAGAATTAAATCGTTGACTTGATTATCTCTGCACTATATCTAGAAGATAATATTCATTTGATTGTAGAAACAACCTGAAAAAGCAACATTAGTTTTATGCAATGTCATGATGTATGTAATGTATGGTGTAATGAAGCTCTCAAAATAAATGAGAATCTTATATGCTATGTATGTATTTGCCATGATACATTAAGAACAATGTATGATAATAACTATGTATTTGAATGAATGATGTATGGACACAACTGTGTAACTGAAGCATATTGATAACTCCGTATAGCAAATTTTGATTGGGAAAATAAATCCCTATTCGTTGCTGGAGATGACAATGTTTCTTCTCCCCGATCTTAGAATGACCTTACTGGGGATTCTTTCCTTATGTGCAAGGATATTCAGTTGGGGATTTTTTATTCCTGCTTGGGGACGAAATAATCGATCATTCGTCACCTTTTGTTGAAAGATTTGATCCCGATGTACCCTGAATGGGGATAAAGAAATGGATAATCATCTGATGAACTATCTGACCAAGTTTAAGAAATGTAGATAATCCTCCAATGCGCTATCTGACCAAGTTTCAGATATGGTGTCAAATCAGTTAGAACAAGATTTGTTCTAATCAATATTCTTAGTTTTGATGATAACATTGTATATGAATTTTGCTTGAGACAATGTGGTACTCTAATCCTATGCAATTTCCATTTCAGGAAATATATAAAGAGTATGCACAAAATCAGCGCAAGAAGCACTGACTCAGAAGGTTCAGCATGCAACATCAGAACATGCTCTGGCAAGACATCAGAAGATGGTCAAGCAGAATCAGAACATGGTCTATTGAAGCATCAGAAGAACTTGAGATCAGAAGCAGAAGCACTGAAGTTCTCATGGTATCACGCTAGAAGCACTTCAAGGTCAGAAGACAAGAAGATGCTCTGCACCAAGCTGTTATGACTCTGATATATTCAAACGGTGTATCTACAAAGATCAGATCAGAAGCAAGTACAAGATGGCAGGCTACGCTGACTGACAAAAGGAACGTTAGAAGCTATTAAAGGCAAAGTCAGTTAAAGCAGGAAAAGCAAGGCTCGAGGTAGTTGACAAAAGAGTGAAACATTAAATGCAATGTTGTACGGATCACGCAACGCATTAAATGCTCCCAACGGTCATCTTCTCAAACGCCTGTATATAGAAGTTCTGATGAGAAGCTGAAAACAATACTTTGCGCAAACATACAGAAACGCTGTCAAATTCAAAAGCTCTCAAACTTCATCTTCAACCTCACTTCATTACTGTTGTAATATCTTAGTGAGATTAAGCTTAAACTTTAAGAGAAATATCACAGTTGTGATTATAGCTTTTTAAGAAGCATTGTATAACTCTTTTAAGAATTTGTTTACATTCATTTGTAAAGAACTAGAGGAGATCAAGTTGTGATCGGATTCTCTAGAAAGTCTTAGAGGGTATCTAAGCATTGTGTTCCTAGAGTGATCAGGTTGTGATCAGAATACACTAGAAGACTTAGAGGGTATCTAAGTGGAAAACCATTGTAATCCAGATTGATTAGTGGATTAAATCCTCGGGTGAGGTAAATCACTCTAAGGGGGTGGACTGGAGTAGTTTCGTTAACAACGAACCAGGATAAAAATCATTGTGCAATTGTTTTTATCTTAAGAGTTTTTAAAGTACACTTATTCAAACCCCCCCTTTCTAAGTGTTTTTCTATCCTTCAATTGGCATCAGAGCACCGGTTCTAAGGTGCAAGCACTTAACCGTGTTTAGAAAAGATTCAGGAAGAGAAAAACGCTAAGTCAAGATGGTTGAAACTCCAACACCTACATCTACATCTGGCTCTGCTGAGCAATACAATGGAAATGGTAACAATGGCTACACTAGACCACTAGTATTCGATGGTGAAAACTTTGAATATTGGAAAGATAAACCCGAAAGTTACTTTCTTGGTTTAGATGGTAACTTATGGGATCTTCTGGTGGATGGTTACAAACATCCAGTGAAAGCTAGTGGTGTAAAGCTCTCAAGACAAGAGATGAATGATGATCAAAAGAAGCAATTCAAAAATCATCACAAGTGTAGGACTGTTTTGCTGAATGCTATCTCTCATGCTGAATATGAGAAGATATCTAACAGGGAAACTGCCTATGATATATATGAATCATTGAAAATGACTCATGAAGGAAATGCCCAAGTCAAGGAGACCAAAGCTCTTGCCTTGATCCAGAAATATCAAGCCTTCAAGATGGAGGATGATGAAAACATTGAGAAAATGTTCTCAAGATTTCAAATGCTAACTGCTGGATTAAGAGTTCTTGACAAGGGATACACCAAGGCTGATCATGTCAAGAAGATCATCAGAAGCTTGCCAAGAAGATGGGGTCCTATGGTGACTGCTTTCAAAATTGCCAAGAATCTGAATGAAGTCCCTCTTGAAGAATTGATCAGTGCTCTGAGGAGTCATGAAATTGAGCTTGACGCTAATGAACCTCAGAAGAAAGGTTAGTCTATTGCGTTAAAATCTAATTATAAAAAATGTACTAATGCATTTCAGGCAAAAGAACAAGATTCTTAAGAATCAGAATCAGAAGAAGGAGAAGATGAACTGTCCATGATCTCTAGAAGGGTAAACCAACTCTGGAAGAGAAAGCATAGGAAGTTCAAGAACTTCAAAAGTTCTAAGAAGCTTGAACGAGGAGAATCTTCTGGAAGCAGAAGATCTGACAAGAAGAAGGTCACATGCTATGAATGCAATGAGCCTGGTCACTACAAGAATGAGTGTCCAAAACTTCAGAAGGAGAATCCCAAGAAGAAGTTTCATAAGAAGAAAGGTCTTATGGCAACGTGGGATGATTCAGATTCAGAATCAGAATCAGACTCTGAAGGCGAGCAAGCAAACATTGCACTGATGGCCACAGTTGATGATGGATCAGAATCTACATCAAAATCAGATTCTGAAGAGGTATTTTCTAAACTATCTAGAGAAGAGTTAGTTTCCTGTTTAACAGAACTTCTAGAACTCAAGGCTCATCTTAGTATCAAATACAAAAAGCTGAAAAAGGTATTTGATTTTGAAACTAAGAAGCTGGAAGTGGAAAATTCTGAACTGAAGGAAAAAGTTTTAAAATTATCCAAAGATATTGGATCTCCTTATGACTCAGAAAAATCCATTCCTAGTCTCAATCATATTCTGAAAGAATATGACTCGAGTTTTAGAAAGTTCTTATCTAGAAGTATTGGCAGAAGTCATCTTGCTTCTATGATATATGGTGTTTCTGGAAACCAAAGAGTTGGCATTGGCTATGAGGGTGATACCCCACACAAACTTGAACCTGTAGATGATATGAAAATCACATACAAGCCAATGTATGATCAGTTCAAGTATGGCCACTCACATGATATTAGGCTCACTTCACATGCCAAAAGCTTTCATGTTACACACACTAAGAAGCATGTGACACAACCTAGAAAATATCATGCTGCTAAACCTAAGGAATATCATGATCTACCTCCTGTTGTTTATTATGCTAAACCCAAGTTCAATCAGAACTTGAGGAAAACTAACAAGAAAGGACCCAAGAAGTTGTGGGTACCTAAGGAGAAGATAATTTCTGTTGCAGATATCCTTGGCAGCAAAGAAGACAAAGCACAACATGTCATGGTACCTGGACTCTGGGTGCTCGCGACACATGACGGGAAAAAGGTCTATGTTCCAATACCTGGTGCTTAAGTCCGCTGGAGAAGTCAAGTTTGGAGGAGATCAGAAGGGCAAGATTATTGGCTCTGGAACCATAAGTACTGGTAACTCTCCTTCCATATCTAATGTACTTCTTGTAGAAGGATTAGCGCATAACTTATTGTCCATAAGTCAATTAAGTGACAATGGTTATGACATAATCTTCAATCAAAAGTCTTGCAAGGCTGTAAGTCAGAAGGATGGCTCAATCCTATTTACAGGCAAGAGAAAGAACAACATTTATAAGATTGATATTTCTGATCTTAAGAAGCTGAAGGTGACTTGCCTTATGTCTGTTAGTGAAGAGAAATGGGTCTGGCACAGAAGATTAGGCCATGCTAGTTTGAGAAAGATTTCTCATATTAACAAACTAAATCTGGTCAGAGGACTCCTAAATCTGAAATACAAATCAGATGCTCTTTGCAAAGTATGTCAGAAGGGCAAGTTCTCCAAACCTGCATTCAAATATAAGAATGTTGTCTCTTCCTCTAGGCCGCTAGAACTTTTGCACATTGATCTGTTTGGACCAGTCAAAACAACATCTGTCAGAGGGAAGAAATATGGATTAGTCATCGTAGATGATTATAGCCGCTGGACATGGGTAAAGTTCTTAAAACACAAGGATGAGTCTCATTCAGTGTTCTTTGAATTCTACACTCAGATTCAATCTGAGAAGGAATGCAAAATCATAAAGGTCAAAAGTGATCATGGTGGCGAGTTTGAGAACAGATTCTTTGAGGAGTTCTTCAAAGAAAATGGTATTGCCCAAGATTTCTCTTGCCCTAGAACTCCACAGCAAAATGGAGTTGTAAAGCGAAAGAATAGGACTCTACAAGAAATGGCCAGAACCATGATCAATGAAACCAATATTGTAACACCCTTCTAAACCCCACGGAATTAATAAAATAATTTTCAGAGTAAAACATGAAAACAAGGGTGCCACAATTCAATTTAAAACAAATTATCACAAATTCATTGTCATGCTTTCACTAAGGAACAATCTGTCATAATACATAAACATCTCATGTTTACACAGCGGAAAATTCATCAACGGATAAGCATAACATCCTCTATGCAATATCCCACATAATTTAATACAATAACAACACGATAGAGTATCATCATAAACCCTAATCTAACGTTCCCCCAGTGTTACAATATCAGAGCATGACACCGACGCTATACCAAATAAACTGACTCATGAGCTAATCCTCACCGAGCCAAAAGCCGCTACTCGCCAATCTGAAATCATCAAAGTAAGGGTGAGTCTCATTCTCAATTAATCAATGTTATGCATTCATAAGCAACAAAACATCATAATATATCATTCACCCAATTTGTCATATATTCAGATTCACATCTATTATTCATCAGTTCACACAATAATAGAATACATTACCAAAAGACAACACCATAACAATTACACCGTCATCAAATATTATAACATTGGACAATCTTCCATTCATGTTATAATTATACACAACAACCTAATGCAAATGCAACTATATGCATGTGGTACCAAACATGGGATAACCCATCTCACCGATCCACCACCATAAAGATTCGGCTACTTCTCTCACCAATTCCACACAATGGGAATTAGCTACCGCTGTCCCACCACCATAAGGGATACAGCCCACAACATGATTATGAAATTCATGTATCAACCATAACATGCTCATCATCAACATTAATCAACCAGATATCATAATCATCAACCACCACAATAATCAACAACCACACACAGTTATGTTGTTTCTCAACCATAATAAAATACATATTTTACATCAACAATATATGTATAACAAACACCAATTACAACCACAACATCATAGCAGATAAAACATTCATCACACAGTGCAACAACAATAGCACTCCTCACAATCGTGTACCAAGTACAACAAATCAACCCAACAATAACAGAGCATTTACATCATCATTCATCAAAACACATGATAACCATATTTACCATGAACAACATCCATTTTTGCATAACAGGCAGAAGCAATCACATTATAACAACACCCATCATTGCACATATTCAATTATGCAAACAACAAACCATTGCACCTCATCAACTACGCAAAACAAGAATAAACCGCATTTGAAGAAAACGATACTTTTCAAAATAGAATCAAGTTATTGTTGTTATATTTATTTTATATGGTAGAACATTCAATTTAAGGAACAACGTCCAAAACGGCGTCTAAAACGGACTTACGGTTTGAAAGTTACACATTTTTACATTTTTCAAAGAAAACAATTATCGCTACAGCACGCGGCGCCAACCGGGTTCGCGGCGCGAAACGAGAAAAACTTACGCCTTCGCGGCGCCAACACATGGACGCGGCGCGACCTGAGCGTATTCACAACTTCCTGGTTTTCTGCCCAACGGTTCGCGGCGCAAACAGTGGTTCACGGCGCGACCTGGCGATTTTGCAGAATTACGGGTCTGCATTCAGACTCTGCGATTTCACACCCTTTTCACCCAAAAACGATTCCATACATCGCATACAAGCATATAATCATCGAATTTCTCATCACACATCATTATACATCAAAACAACACATCAATAACCAACAATCTATACAAATTCATCAATTATCCCAAATCATAACATACCTAACAATATCAAATCCCAATATACCAAATCGAATCGAATCATACGTTAATCCATCTCATTACCCATAATCACATAATAGAAATTAACCGGAAGAGTCCCCCCTTACCTTAGCCAAGAGTTCTTGATTGGTCTCTCCCTCCATTGCTCCTCTTTCACGTTCTTCGTGTTCCAAACTCTTTTCACATTCCTTTCTCTTATTCTCCATGCCTTATTATTTTATGAAATAACCTTTTAATTAGAATAGGGCCTTTACTAACATAACACCCCCTCTTTACTAACACCACACTTGGCCCAATAGCTCATCTCATAATTCTTTCTAAATAATTCCACCAAAATACCGAATAATTCCAAATAATAATTTAATTTCCGATTAAATTAAAATTAGAAAATATGGGGTGTTACAAATATGGCTAAGCATTTCTGGGCAGAAGCAATAAATACTGCATGTTATATTCAGAATAGAATCTCTATAAGACCTATTCTAAATAAGACTCCTTATGAATTGTGGAAGAACAAAAAGCCTTACATTTCATATTTTCATCCTTTTGGATGTGTTTGTTTCATTATGAATACTAAAGATCATCTTGGTAAGTTTGATTCTAAGGCACAAAAGTGTTTCCTTCTTGGATATTCTGAACGCTCTAAAGGCTACAGAGTATACAATACTGAAACATTAATTGTAGAAGAATCAATCAATATCAGATTTGATGATAAGCTTGGTCTTGAAAAGCCAAAGCAGTTTGAGAATTTTGCAGATTTAGATATTGATATATCAGAAGCTGAAGAACCAAGAAACAAAGTATCAGAAGCTGAAGATCTCAGAAGTAAAGGATCAGAAGATCAAGTTGCTGCATCTTTAGAGAATCTGAGAATTTCTGAAGAGCCAACAGTCAGAAGATCTTCTAAACTCACATCTGCTCACTCAGAAGATGCCATTCTTGGAAAGAAAGATGATCCTATCAGAACTAGATCTTTTCTAAAGAATGACAGTCAAAATATTTGATCAGAATCAGAAGATGAGAAGTTCCACTTTTCATCAGAAGCAAATTCAATGTAAAACAGCTGCCACCAAGGGCTTTCTGATGGTGAACACGTGTTCATACGATAGGTAAAAGCATACGTGAAACTGATGGGACGCCGCCCTAGGTAACTGTGCGAATCATTTCAATTATCACGTTCTCTCACTTAACGTCACTCATCATTTAATGCACTTGATTTCAATTGATTCTGTAACTGTTCATTCTCATAAACTTATTGCATTCTTTTTCAAATCTGCCTCTATATATTCATTTCAAATCATAATGTTTATTTTTTTTCGCTCTCATTCTCTCTCTCTTCTTGCATGCATTTCTGCAACTTGTTTGCCCTTTTCTCTAACCCGAAACACAAACCCAAGAAGAAATCCAGTAATCTCAGTTGTGCTCAAATGGGTGCTTCTTCATTGCAAGTCGTTGGTTCCTCTTCTCAGCAACGTCAACAAGGAGAAGAACAACAGATTGTTCCGGTAATAACTTGTTCGATTCCGAGGAATGAGTTAGAAGTGATTTGTGAGTTAATTGTTGATTTCGACAGTCTGGAAGAACATGAGTTCCATCTCAAGAATAAAATGCTCTTTCAAGGATGGACTTCATTGTTCTCTGAGTTTTGTGGACCAGTTTATCCAAAACTGGTAAAAGAATTTTGGGTTCATGCTGTTGTTTCTCCTAAAGCAATCATATCTTTTGTTCATGGAAAAATGGTTGTCATCACTGAGAACATTCTGAGAATGATGTTCGATTTGAGAAACCCTGTTGGTGTCTTTGAATCTGATCAAAGAACGGATTGGGATGCTGTTCTGACTGAACTATACACAGATGTGAAGAAAACAAAAGATGTCAAAGATATGAAGGTCACTTACAAAGTCTGGACCATGATTCTTCTAGGGTGCTTCTATCACAGAAAAGCAACCCATTCTCCAAACTTTGTCAACAAAGAGCAACAATACATTCTGTACTGCATTGGTACTAAGAAGAAGGTTGATATCATTTACATCATTTTCAATCATATGTGGCATGCTGTAAAGGACTCCAGAAATGCGTTCAGAACGAAGAAAAGAAATATTATTCCTTTCGGAAGAATCATTAGCAATCTTCTGGTTCATACCAAGACTATTGAAGACTTGGAAGCCCAAGGAATTGTTAAGGATCCTGTTATTTCTACAGGAAGTTTCTTAAACGCCAACACCTTGAGAAAGATGAATCTTATTCAAGTTGTTAGAAACGTTCCTCAACCTCTCCCTGGGGCAAGAAGCAGAAGAAGTCTTGTTCTTGCTGAGTTTGAAACGTTTTTCAGAAGTGAGCTGCCAGAAGTTAAGGTTCAATATCTTAACACTCTCAAGGAAGATGGTGCCAATGATGCTCCTGCTGGAGTCAGTCGTAAGAAAGCCTCTACCTCCAGGCCTGCAGTCTCAGAAGATGTTTCAGAAGCTGCTCAAGAAGTTGTTGTCAACAAAGAAAGAAGGACAAAGCGCAAGTTTGATCGTCCTTCTGTCATCAAGGAGAAGGAAACTCAAGAAGAAGCTGCTGCAGAAGGTGATGAGAATGTTTTTTTGGAAGAAGCTGAAGTTGAAGGAAATCAAGAAGTTGTTGCTGAAGAAAATCAAGATGTGTTAGTTGAAAATATAGAAAAAGAAGCTGCTGAGAAAAAGAAGAAGAAGAGAAAGTCTAAGAAAGCAGAGAATGAGAAGGAAGTTGAAAAGAAGAAGAAGAAGAAAAATAAAAAGAAAAAGGAAGTTATTGTTGAAGAAGAAGAATTTCTTGAAGCTGTGAGTCAGCAAGTAGAAGAAGTGTTTCAAGAAGAGCTGAATAAGGAAGAGCAACTGAAGGAAACTGCCAGAAAGAGAGAAATTGCTCTGGGCAAGGTAAAATCTGTCTATGAGAAGAAGAAAAGAAAAAAGGCTTGAAGATGATTCTGAAGGGTCTCAGAAGATATCCAAAGGTATACATATCTCTGAACCTGTCTCTGTCTCTATTTTAATTTCAGAACCTGTACCAACAGAAGTTCCGGTTACCCCTCAACCAGAAACAGCCCCAGCAGAATCACCCCAACATACCAATGTTCTCACCCTACCTTCTTCTCCTTTTACCAATGTTCTTACACCTCCTTCTTCACCCATAATCAACACTGCTTCTAATCATCCCCTTGAAACTCTTGTTCTTGATATCCAACCCCTTCAAACCCGTTTTCCTCCTCACTCAAATATCTCCACTTCTCAACCTCCTCCTCATGATAACTATGAACCCATCATGAATCCCTCTCAAAATAATCCCATTGATTCACCGGTATCAGAATCTAAAAGTTCTGATTCTTTAGAACAACTGTTCTGTGAATGCAATTTCACTCCAAAACCCCGTCCCGAACCTGAGCTTGTGGTGTTAGACGCTGAGTCAGAAGAAGTAGAATATTATCTCTCTCTTGATAGAGAACCTCAACCCTACTTCTTTCTGAAACCAGATTTTGCTGTCACCAGACTCAAATCCCGCCGGGAATTTTCTGTGGGTGTATGTTTTGAACTATTAAATCTGAGAATGCAGACAGGTTTAGAGACGCTGAAGGCAGCACATCATGCCAGGATGGATGATGTTGAATTAAGAAATCTCTGGAGGATCTTCAGAAGGAAAATGGACTCTGAGTTTCTGAAGCTTCAGAAGGAATGCATAGCAGAAGCTCCTGGTCATCTTGGATTCCTAAGATCCTATGAAGACTTCTGGCATAGTCCTCTTGGAGGCAGGTATTGCTTTGAAGAGAAAACCTTTGTTGATGAACTGGTAGAAGTTCCTGCAGCTGAACAAGAAGTACATTATTGGGAGATTGTTGTATGGAAGCCTCAATATCCGGTTCTGACTGGAGATTTCTAGTGGTTGTTCAACTGGCTAAGGGTGAATCCTTCTAAGAAGGCACCTAACATGGTCATTCCTGAAGTTGTCTACCCTTCAGAAGTTGCTGCTCCCATTCCTCCAAAGACTCTGGCTGAGATTCTTCAAGCTCTGGAGAATGAAGATTCTGTGATCCCTGATCCAAAATATGCTAAAGATGCTTCTGTGTCAGACTCTGATGTTGAGATGGAAGACGTTGAGAATCATCCTGCTGAGGAAGTTCCTGTTCAGGAAAATCAAGATGATGTTCTCACATTGGATGCTGCTGCTGGTAATGCTATCCCTCTGAATGATAGTTGTGCATCTTCTTCTGCTGAACCCTCCGTTCTGGTGAACGCTATCAAGGCTCTTCAACAGAATCAAGATGTCCTAGCTCTCGCTTGGATAAGCATGATGAAGCACATGAGGAGTTCAGAACCTTCATGAAGAAACAGATTGAAAGCACCTCTGAGATTCACGACCTTCTGGCCAAGATAGTTTCCAAACTAGGCTAGTCGTAGTCCTTTGGTCTTAGTTGTCTCTTTGTTCTTGCATCTGTTTTTTCTGCATCTCCTTCTGTATCTTCTGATAATTTTCTGATGAAATCAATGAATATTATCTTCTTCTCTCATATTGTTTGTTTTTCATCTGAATCTTTTATGCTTTTTGATGTTATGACAAAAAGGGGGAGAAAATGTGATAAATGATTTGATTAATTATATCAGTTGCTGGGAGTAAGTCTCCACATTTCTAACAGAATTTGCAAGTTCTATGTCTTTGAGATTTTTGCAGGATTGAAGACATTCTGAAAAAGCTCAACATGAGAAGCAAAGACACGGGGAAAAGCAATTCTATATATAGAAACATGCTCATGGAATTTGAAGCAAGCTTAGTGCTGTGAAGCTTCAAGATCAGAAGGAAGAATGTTTTGATATTCTCGTGGCAGAATATGCTCTAACACATTCTTATCCCTTATATGTTCTGATGCATTTTATGTGTTCTGACACATACTATATGCTCTGATACATATCTTATATTCTGATTCATTCATGCTCTGACTTTTGTCGTTTAGTTTGTTCTGAAACATTTCAGGATGTAGAGATGCTCTGATGATGCTCTGGTACATTCAACAATGTTTTGATACAATCTAGCATGCAATGATTCAAGAAGAAATTCAAAGCTCTGAAGCTGTCCTATGGAAGCAAGAAGCAGAAGCTCTGAATGTTCTGAAGTTCTAGGCATATGTAAACGTCTTAACTGAAATGGAAAATACTCAGGGAAGTCCTTTATTTATAAATTTCTTCCAGTACTTATTTCAGAGGGAGATTATTCATCTAAGGGGGAGATTGTTAATCTTAGGGGAGACATATTCACACACTATGTTTATATGCCTATGCTATAACTGTGTAATTGTCTTTAGCCGTCTGATATTTTGATTGCAAATTCATATCATTTATATATGTTTTTGTCATCATCAAAAAGGGGGAGATTGTTAGAACAAGAATTGTTCTGATCAATATTCTTAGTTTTGATGATAACAATGTATATGAATTTTGCTTGAGACAATGTGGTACTCTAATCCTATGCAATTTCCATTTCAGGAAATATATAAAGAGTATGCACAAAATCAGCACAAGAAGCACTGACTCAGAAGGTTCAGCATGCAACATCAGAACATGCTCTGGCAAGACATCAGAAGATGGTCAAGCAGAATAAGAACATGGTCTATTGAAGCATCAGAAGAACTTGAGATCAGAAGCAGAAGCACTGAAGTTCTCATGGTATCACGCTAGAAGCACTTCAAGGTCAGAAGACAAGAAGATGCTCTGCACCAAGCTGTTATGACTCTGATATATTCAAACGTTGTATCTACAAAGATCAGATCAGAAGCAAGTACAAGATGGCAGGCTACGCTGACTGACAAAAGGAACGTTAGAAGCTATTAAAGGCAAAGTCAGTTAAAGCAGGAAAAGCAAGGCTCGAGGTAGTTGACAAAAGAGTGAAACATTAAATGCAATGTTGTACGGATCACGCAACGCATTAAATGCTCCCAACGGTCATCTTCTCAAACGCCTATATATAGAAGTTCTGATGAGAAGCTGAAAACAATACTTTGCGCAAACATACAGAAACGCTGTCAAATTCAAAAGCTCTCAAACTTCATCTTCAACCTCACTTCATTACTGTTGTAATATCTTAGTGAGATTAAGCTTAAACTTTAAGAGAAATATCACAGTTGTGATTATAGCTTTTTAAGAAGCATTGTATAACTCTTGTAAGAATTTGTTTACATTCATTTGTAAAGAACTAGAGGAGATCAAGTTGTGATCGGATTCTCTAGAAAGTCTTAGAGGGTATCTAAGCATTGTGTTCCTAGAGTGGATCAGGTTGTGATCAGAATACTCTAGAAGACTTAGAGGGTATCTAAGTGGAAAACCATTGTAATCAAGATTGATTAGTGGATTAAATCCTCAGGTGAGGTAAATCATTCTAAGGGGGTGGATTGGAGTAGTTTCGTTAACAACGAACCAGGATAAAAATCATTGTGCAATTGTTTTTATCTTAAGAGTTTTTAAAGTACACTTATTCAAACCCCCCCTTTCTAAGTGTTTTTCTATCCTTCAATTTGCAGTTGGAGTGTGTGCCAGATACCAAGCAGACCCAAAGGCAAGTCATTTGAATCAAGTCAAGAGAATTCTCAAATATGTAAATGGAACTTCTGACTATGGCATACTGTACACCAACGGAAGTGACCCGGTCTTGACTGGATACTATGATGCCGAATGGGCTGGAAGTGCTGATGACAGAAAAAGCACATCTGGAGGATATTTCTTTCTACGTAGCAACCTTATATCATGGTTCAGCAAGAAACAAAATTGTGTCTCCTTATCTACTGCTAAAGCATAATACATAGCAGCTGGTAGTAGTTGTTCACAATTGGTCTGGATGAAACAAATGCTGAATGAGTACAATGTTCCTCAGAATGTCATGACTTTATATTGTGACAATCTCAGTGCCATCAATATCTCCAAAAATCCAATTCAGCATAGCAAAACGAAACATATTGATATCCGACACCACTTTATCAGAGAACTCGTCAAAGACAAGGTAATTTGCCTAGAGCAAGTAAACACTGAACTTCAGCTAGCTGACATCTTCACAAAATCACTTGATGCTACACAGTTTGAGAACTTGCGAAGCAAGTTGGTACTCTGCATCCTTGAAGAACCATAGTGACCAAAAAAAAGCCGGTGGAGAAGACATTTATGTTGGCTTTGGCAACTTTTGTGGCCAAACAGGGGGAGAAGTAATACATGTCACCCCAGAACAACAAGAATGGTGGTTGTGTGTGATCAACAATACTAATTTGCTTATTTTTGTTTTGATCTGTTTGTGCTTGTGTTACTCTTGTGGTTGTTTGTCTGGTTTGTCTAAGCATTATGTGCATACTGGTGATGTATGTTGTCTGTTGTGTATTAGCTTATTTTTATTGTGTTTTGGTTATCTTGTGCCCGCTGCAAGTATTTCTGTGGTATGGTGTGACAGGATGTTTTAGGCAAAAATTTGCCAAAGGAGGAGATCAAGTTATGATCGGATTCTCTAGAAAGTCTTAGAGGGTATCTAAGCATTGTGTTCCTAGAGTGATCAGGTTGTGATCAGAATACTCTAGAAGACTTAGAGGGTATCTAAGTGGAAAACCATTGTAATCAAGATTGATTAGTGGATTAAATCCTCAGGTGAGGTAAATCACTCTAAGGGGGTGGACTAGAGTAGTTTCGTTAACAACGAACCAGGATAAAAATCATTGTGCAATTGTTTTTATCTTAAGAGTTTTTAAAGTACACTTATTCAAACCCCCCTTTCTAAGTGTTTTTCTATCCTTCAAAATCTTTTGAGGAAAATAATCTTTTAGAGAAGGGAATATATTTCTGTTGGGGAATTAGGTCTCTGTTGGGGATGAGCTTATTTAAAATAATCTCTCGAGGCTTACTCTGTGGGGATATTTCCATGAAGTCGGCTCTGTGGGGACGCATGGATGATTCAAACATTAACCCGACTGTTATGGTAACTGTTATTCCTGTTTTTATGCACATGAAATTTTTGGTAAACATCAATCATATTCAAACGTATATGTTTGTTCGAAATAACCATCGGACTTTTACGCAAACAAAACAAGGGAAGTACACATAGACCTGTATTGATTGGAACCCCAAACAAGTATCAACTGAAGAATCAAACAGTAATTAGTTTTCTGATAGAATGCCATTGCATAACTTTGCCCCATCCTATAGGGACTTTGAAGAGATTCGCCTCGTGAAGACCTTCTAAGAAATGTGCTATCGTAGGTAAATTACCCCAAGTATCATGAACTTAATAATAATGCCCCTAATTGATCAGGAAGTAGCTTTAACCACACTTGGGTGAATGCCCCTGATTGCTCGACGTTCCTAAGAGATTCTTCGAATCTTGACCTGATTGCCCCAGATGGATTTGATAAAAACATGTCATGCCCCTTGTATACATTGGCTTTAACCAACTGAGTCAGGTGTAGGTGAAAATTCTAGTAACACACGCTCTGTAACACCCTTCTAAACCCCGCGGCAATTTTTAAAACAATTATATCAGAGTAAAACATAAAACACAAGGGTGCCACAATTATATAAAATAAATCAACCAATCATGATCAAGTCATGCTTCATTAGGAAACGGTTCACCAAATCATAATTATGTTTATCACAGCGGAATAAGAAACATTATCAAATACATCCAATGGAATCATAATCCAACATCAATAGAGTAGATTAATTTCCTAAAACTCTATAACTATCGTTCCCCAGTGTTACAGATCAGAGCATGACCGACACGACCCAAAATAAACGGATAAACTCTATGAGTCATCCTCACCGAGCACTACTGCCGCTACTTCTCAAATCTGAAAATGACAACATGTAAGGGTGAGTCTCATTCTCAATTAATCAATGTTATGCAATCATAAGCAATAAAACATCATAACATATCATTCACCCAATTTGACATATATTCAGATATTCAATTATCATTCATCTATCACAACAAATACAACACCAAACATAACACAAAATCAACTTAATCATGTTATGACAAAGATGCATATGACCGACTGACACTA
Source organism: Vicia villosa (assembly GCF_029867415.1). NCBI lineage: Eukaryota > Viridiplantae > Streptophyta > Magnoliopsida > Fabales > Fabaceae > Vicia > Vicia villosa. Next base: position 355,685 of record NW_026705546.1, on the reverse strand, counting down.
TGCATGTGGTACCAATAATCCGTGGAATCAATCCACCTAACCGATCTACGCCTCATCGAGATACGGCCTACCGACACAATTTCCACACAATGGGAAATATGTCCACCAACGATCCAAACATCACCGGGATCCATCATCAAATGCACATGAATGAATGCACACATATAACATACTTAAAACATCACCGATCCGATGCACCGCATCGTCTCACCATAACTCACATAGTTATCACCAACAAGTATGTACATGTATCATGCATCATTCAAAACAAATCAATCATCATCATACGATCAAAACAATCACCACATGATCCAAACGAACAACGTCATAACCAATAACTCACCAAAACAACATCGAATGATATATTCGGTTTCAACACCATATACAATTATATCAATATAATTCACACCACATATAACGTCAAAATCACCGTTATATCATTACAACCTCACCACATTGTTACATTAACCAAATCATGCACAATCATTAAATTATTAAAACAATCATCCCAGTAATAATAATTACAATTCGTCCATCATCGCACCGAAATAATGTCATATTCACACAATTCCACATATGCACAATATTTCGTTTCACAAGCAATTAAATCAATTTTAAAAAAGAAGTCGAGCCACCGCTCAATCACCCATTAATCATATAAAGTATTTAACTAGCTTTACAATGCCCAAAACGGCACCAAGAAAGGATACACGGATCAAAAGATACGCAATTTCTAAGTTTGGAAAATGTTCTGCCCAGCAGGGTCCGCTCAGCGGAGCACCAGCGGGACCAGGCAGAAGCGAACTATGTTGGGACCTCCGCTCAGCGGACCCCCTCCGCTCAGCGGACCTGCGATTTCAGCAATTCGCTATTCTGCGACAGACCTGCGATTTCGCTTTCCTTTTACCCCAAATGCATTCCCAACATCATATAAAGGTATAAAAACATAGTAGACATTATCACACATCATCAAGCATCATTAAAACACATTTTCCAATCATAATTTCATGCAATATCATCAATCTCCCCAAATCCAACAATCCCAATCCCAATATACTCAATCGAATCGAATCACATATCAATCTATTCTATTACCTACAATCGCATAATAGAAATTAACTAGAAGAGTCCCCCCTTACCTCGATTCACGGTTGGATTCTATTTCTCTTCGCGTTCTCTATACGTATCCCTCCATGTTCTTCGTGCCCTAGCTCTCTCCTTCTGCCTCTTCTCAAAACTTTAATCGTGCAGAATGATTCCCTCTTTTTTTATTTTCTCTTTTTACCCCTAAGACCCCTAATATGGTCTTCCCATATTGCCCTCAATTACTCTTCACAATTGACCACTCTTGCCCTTAATATCTCTAACACTGATATTGTTTTATTTTACTAATTAAAATAATTCCACTCATTATTCTAATTATTCTAAAATACACCAAAATTCATCAATACAGCTAAGCATCACGCTAAAATAATTAGTTTAGAATTTGGGGTGTTACAACTCTCCCCCACTTAGAATATTTTCGTCCTCGAAAATTTATCCGATTCAACTACTCCAACTACTTATTCCATCCGACTAATCAACTATCATCTCCGAAAGGCAACCCATTTATGATACAACAATTCATAACATCAATGGCGAAAACAACACACATGTCACTTAAGTAACACATTTCATAACTTAACATCACAACACAAAGAGTAACCAACTTAGAAATTCTCCGGTTTAAGATATAGAACACAACAACATAAGAACACACAACTTAAGCACGGCATCAACGCAACCAACCTACCAACACCACTTTTACTCACGTATGAACAACTGCACTACACCATGCATTCGCTGCGCACTCTGATTACTTGTAAAGTATCCACTCCGCCAAGTTTACTCCAACTTTCAATCACCAAAACCGACATAATAAAGATTTTTGGCTTAACTCTTTGAAAGTTCTGTTCCAACAGGTATTCTACGCTCTCGAAGTTACCGAATACTTCAAACTTAGATCCGTAAGACAACACCTCGGAACATTCGACATAAACATACATACTCGTGTTCATCCATTAATGCACAAATACAGAGATGATAAATGCAAATCATAGAGATAGACTCACGACTCTATGCACATGCAATGCGATACTGACTCAATCATCTCAAGTTCATTCAGGAACTTCTTGGAATCATCGTTTGTTACTTAAAGTAACTCACCGTCGAGCATACGATGTTCACCCATTGCTCACACCCCACACGGGTACACAATGTTTATGGATTGCTCACACCTTACATAGGCACACAATCGTTTGTAATCATTGCTCACACCCCACATGGGCACACGATGTTACGACGAATTCTCATTAGAATCACACAACACAAGAATGTACATCATGATGCTTCACGTGCAAAAATAACTCAAGACACTCTTGAAATGCATACATATTCACAATATATATTCATGCATTCATCTCATACTATCACGTATAATCCACATACATTCCCACCAGTTACGCCAAACTGCAACGAACTCATTCACAATTAACATGCATTCACCTTTAATTTAGACAATGCATTTATTTGCCAAAAGGCCACAATTCACAATGGATTCCACAATCTAGGATCCACTCCGTAAGGCTTCCCCTAACACATCGTATAACAACGCACATAATTCTTTAAAAACGACCATTGATAAATCAAATAATACTCAAGCGCTCGGCTTGACTTCAACCAATTCAACGTACATACTATACTAGTTGTCATGACACATCTATCCATCAATTATGATTCCGTCTACTATCAACAATAGATTAAGGGTGATCAGTTCCTCAATTTGCCAATAGACAGCCGATAACCATAACAGTGGCGTAAATAATCATTACCCAACGACAATAGCGTACTTCAACTTGTGCCCAAAGTCCATATGCATAATGTTCTGCCAATTCTCTAAGGCCTACCAAAGTCTTCTTAGTATCCTCAATTCCAACCTCGCCAATGATACAAAAACATTCAAAATCCAATACACATTCTTATACACGCTCGTAGCACCACACAATTATCAATTAAACATCCTTCTAACATCGGGAATCATTACCACATCAAGTACCATCCGATTCGGTTCACTCCAATTGCAACTTTCATCCAAGTTAAGAATTTCAACCACGCTAACCAACCAATCGTCTTTCTTTTATTCTTAGAACCTTTATAATCCACCTAGTTTCACATTTGGCCTCATTCAATTCATAACTCAACATTATTATCGCGATCTCTCTTGAGTTCCTTCTCCTCTCAACATTACCATCTCATAACATCGCTACTATAATCATTCTCATTCTACATAAATTACATCTTTATGCATTTCTCTATACCGTCGCATTCTTACAAATACCAATGTTTCATTACTTATCAATATTTTACATTCTTCTTCACCTTTTCAATTTTCAGCAAGAATCACCCAACTTCAAACACAATTTTCTCTTCCAATATAGACCTCCTAAGTACAAAATTATATTCCAAAATGAAGGGAAATTCGTGTAGATTCTAGATCATCAAGAATTGCTCAAATACGAGTTACGAGCAAAACTTAACATCCTTTCAATGGGACTGGTTCATAATTCTCATATGCAGAATTTTCGAAAAAGTAAGCATCATACCCAAATGTTAAAACGCACTTTTCTCCCTCTTTACAAACTTCCTAATAACCAATCTTATATGCAAACTGTAGGAAATTTTGTAAGCTTTCCAAAAAGTTCAGAATCGCTTCAATCTGAATCAATAATTGCAAAAATCAGAATTTGAGATTGATGAACATAAGTTCCATCTCTCTCGTTTGCTCCCAAGATCTACCAACATCCTTTCTTTTCATCCAACTACGAAAATCACCCGACTATAATCCAACTATACTTAAGACATACCATCTACATAATTAATCCATCCACTATCATTTACATTGGAATAATTCCTCATTCTCAATCAATTCACCGTCCATAATCTACGCACATCTCAAACTCGACTGATACAAATTCATGAGTCCATACTCTCACCGGTTCGCAACAACATTGCTTCAATAACATTTTCACTCTTACCATTAAGATCACCTTGAACCAACTTCTACATACTAACAACACGTCCAAGAGACAAACCTTTTGATTATTTCTTCCATTCGTTCAACTCTGATACTAACATCCCGTGCAGTACCAACAAACAAGTCTAGTTCTAAGAACAAGTGTAACCGCAACTTCACCTCTTTCCAACAATATCCTGTCACAATTAGATATGTTACAGCTGCTGCAACCATTTTTATAACAAGGTTCATCTCATTAGCTTTCCGACGCTTCAAACGGAACTCAAATCGGATGTCCAGAACTCCAGTTATGAATTTTCCAAGTTCTGCAGCTATTCAGCAATTTTCCTGCGTTTTGCTTACGAAAATCTCACTCCAAAACTCATTCTCTTCAACTCGATCACATTCCAAATAGCCCCTTATCATATCTCTTCACTTCCAAACATTCTTATAACTTGAGCAACACATCCCATCGCCGAAGTGCGATTTCTGAAACACTACGACATCAATCCTCTTTGTAAACTTGTAGCTGAACCTCTTCCGAGACATAAGGCTACTCAACTGACAACTTCGCAGCACACCAGCAGAGCTGATACATTGTAACTTCCTAATTTCAAGTCACCTTCGATTCAAAAAAACAACAACTCCAACAAAGCTTGTACTGTTGCCAACAACAGCCTACTGAATCAATCATCTTACAACTGAAACATAACCGAGAAGCGAAGCTTCTCCCCCACTTGTTTCAAACCAACTCCCGCAAAAAACAAACAAGTACCGACAGTGATTCACTCACATGTCGCGTACCAAGGGATAATACGACGACAGTATTCAACTGTCGTGCAACTCAACTGACTCGACAATTGGCCGGACGGACCGACCTGCTCTGATACCAATATTATAACACCATTCTAAACCCCGCGGCAATTTTTAAAACAATTATATCAGAGTAAAACATAAAACACAAGGGTGCCACAATTATATAAAATAAATCAACCAATCATGATCAAGTCATGCTTCATTAGGAAACGGTTCACCAAATCATAATTATGTTTATCACAGCGGAATAAGAAACATTATCAAATACATCCAATGGAATCATAATCCAACATCAATAGAGTAGATTAATTTCCTAAAACTCTATAACTATCGTTCCCCAGTGTTACAGATCAGAGCATGACCGACACGACCCAACATAAACGGATAAACTCTATGAGTCATCCTCACCGAGCACTACTGCCGCTACTTCTCAAATCTGAAAATGACAACATGTAAGGGTGAGTCTCATTCTCAATTAATCAATGTTATGCAATCATAAGCAATAAAACTTCATAACATATCATTCACCCAATTTGACATATATTCAGATATTCAATTATCATTCATCTATCACAACAAATACAACACCAAACATAACACAAAATCAACTTAATCATGTTATGACAAAGATGCATATGACCGACTGACACTATGCATGTGGTACCAATAATCCGTGGAATCAATCCACCTAACCGATCTACGCCTCATCGAGATACGGCCTACCGACACAATTTCCACACAATGGGAAATATGTCCACCAACGATCCAAACATCAGCGAGATCCATCATTAAATGCACATGAATGAATGCACACATATAACATACTTAAAACATCACCGATCCGATGCACCGCATCGTCTCACCATAACTCACATAGTTATCACCAACAAGTATGTACATGTATCATGCATCATTCAAAACAAATCAATCATCATCATACGATCAAAACAATCACCACATGATCCAAATGAACAACGTCATCACCAATAACTCACCAAAACAACATCGAATGATATATTCGGTTTCAACACCATATACAATTATATCAATATAATTCACACCACATATAACGTCAAAATCACCGTTATATCATTACAACCTCACCACATTGTTACATTAACCAAATCATGCACAATCATTAAATTATTAAAACAATCATCCCAGTAATAATTACAATTCGTCCATCATCGCACCGAAATAATGTCATATTCACACAATTCCACATATGCACAATATTTCGTTTCACAAGCAATTAAATCAATTTTAATAAAGAAGTCGAGCCACCGCTCAATCACCCATTAATCATATAAAGTATTTAATTAGCTTTACAACGCCCAAAACGGCACCAAGAAAGGATACACGGATCAAAAGATACGCAATTTCTAAGTTTGGAAAATGTTCTGCCCAGCAGGGTCTGCTCAGCGGAGCACCAGCGGGACCAGGAAGAAGAGAACTATGTTGGGACCTCCGCTCAGCGGACCCCCTCCGCTCAGCGGACCTGCGATTTCAGCAATTCGCTATTCTGCGACAGACCTGCGATTTCGCTTTCCTTTTACCCCAAATGCATTCCCAACATCATATAAAGGTATAAAAACATAGTAGACATTATCACACATCATCAAGCATCATTAAAACACATTTTCCAATCATAATTTCATGCAATATCATCAATCTCCCCAAATCCAACAATCCCAATCCCAATATACTCAATCGAATCGAATCACATATCAATCTATTCTATTACCTACAATCGCATAATAGAAATTAACTAGAAGAGTCCCCCCTTACCTCGATTCACGGTTGGATTCTATTTCTCTTCGCGTTCTCTATACGTATCCCTCCATGTTCTTCGTGCCCTAGCTCTCTCCTTCTGCCTCTTCTCAAAACTTTAATCGTGCAGAATGATTCCCTCTTTTCTCTTTTCTCTTTTTACCCCTAAGACCCCTAATATGGTCTTCCCATATTGCCCTCAATTACTCTTCACAATTGACCACTCTTGCCCTTAATATCTCTAACACTGATATTGTTTTATTTTACTAATTAAAATAATTCCACTCATTATTCTAATTATTCTAAAATACACCAAAATTCATCAATACAGCTAAGCATCACGCTAAAATAATTAGTTTAGAATTTGGGGTGTTACACGCTCGATGTCAAACTGGATGTTATGACATCCACATTTACGCAACACAAATAGTAATAACAGAACATCATAAAAACAATAAAGAACACATAGAATTGCTTACCTAGTTCAGTTCAAACAACCTACTCTGGGGGCTACCAAGCCAGGTATGAAGTCCACTATTAGTAGTATCAATTCAAAGCTAAACTCCCCCGTTTATAACTTCTCACTTAATCACTACCCAATGACCCTTCTACCTAGGTTCTCCCTAGATATGGAATATCTTCATTCCTCTCCCCCTCAATCACAATAGTGATTACACATAAACAAATAACAATTACAGAGACTAGACACTATTCAAAAACACACCTTGATCTGCTTAAAAGCTTCATTCAAGATACACACACTCGTGCTTAAAAGCTTAGAGTGACATTACACATACACAACTTATTCCAACGCAATCATCAAGGACAATTTCTTGGATCACACGAGACATCTACAGAACAACAGTTTTTCACAATACAAAATCTTCTGTCTGCGTTCCAAAATAGGATTGAAGTCCTTTTATATGCAGACATGGGCCTTGGGCGTTTTAAGAAACAAATTAGGGTTAACCAAGTTAACCTAATTCACATGCCATCTGTCTGTTACACAATGTGCTGTCAGCAAGATCTTCTGGACGAAATATTCAGAACTCAATAAAAGGTTTCCTAAACTGATAATTGAGATAAATCAAGAAACACATTTAAACAATAATAACAACTCCTGTTGTCATACACGGATGTCATGACATCGATCATGACATTCACTAAAAAACCTGTATTAGCTTCACACATATGCAACCTGCATACTACAATATCAACCAGGTATGTTTTACCATTAATGCAGCCAACATGAAAACACCTTCAATCTCCCCCTTTGGCAAATTTTTGGCTAAAACATCCTGTCACACCATACCACAGAAATACTTGCAGCGGGCACAAGATAACCAAAACACAATAAAAATAAGCTAATACACAACAGACAACATACATCACCAGTATGCACATAATGCTTAGACAAACCAGACAAACAACCACAAGAGTAACAAAAGCACAAACAGATCAAAACAAAAATAAGCAAATTAGTATTGTTGATCACACACAACCACCATTCTTGTTGTTCTGGGGTGACATGTATTACTTCTCCCCCTGTTTGGCCACAAAAGTTGCCAAAGCCAACATAAATGTCTTCTCCACCGGCTTTTTTTTGGTCACTATGGTTCTTCAAGGATGCAGAGTACCAACTTGCTTCGCAAGTTCTCAAACTGTGTAGCATCAAGTGATTTTGTGAAGATGTCAGCTAGCTGAAGTTCAGTGTTTACTTGCTCTAGGCAAATTACCTTGTCTTTGACGAGTTCTCTGATAAAGTGGTGTCGGATATCAATATGTTTCGTTTTGCTATGCTGAATTGGATTTTTGGAGATATTGATGGCACTGAGATTGTCACAATATAAAGTCATGACATTCTGAGGAACATTGTACTCATTCAGCATTTGTTTCATCCAGACCAATTGTGAACAACTACTACCAGCTGCTATGTATTATGCTTTAGCAGTAGATAAGGAGACACAATTTTGTTTCTTGCTGAACCATGATATAAGGTTGCTACATAGAAAGAAATATCCTCCAGATGTGCTTTTTCTATCATCAGCACTTCCAGCCCATTCGGCATCATAGTATCCAGTCAAGACCGGGTCACTTCCGTTGGTGTACAGTATGCCATAGTCATAAGTTCCATTTACATATTTGAGAATTCTCTTGACTTGATTCAAATGACTTGCCTTTGGGTCTGCTTGGTATCTGGCACACACTCCAACTGCAAATTGAAGGATAGAAAAACACTTAGAAAGGGGGGGTTTGAATAAGTGTACTTTAAAAACTCTTAAGATAAAAACAATTGCACAATGATTTTTATCCTGGTTCGTTGTTAACGAAACTACTCCAATCCACCCCCTTAGAATGATTTACCTCACCTGAGGATTTAATCCACTAAACAATCTTGATTACAATGGTTTTCCACTTAGATACCCTCTAAGTCTTCTAGAGTATTCTGATCACAACCTGATCCACTCTAGGAACACAATGCTTAGATACCCTCTAAGACTTTCTAGAGAATCCGATCACAACTTGATCTCCTCTAGTTCTTTACAAATGAATGTAAACAAATTCTTACAAGAGTTATACAATGCTTCTTAAAAAGCTATAATCACAACTGTGATATTTCTCTTAAAGTTTAAGCTTAATCTCACTAAGATATTACAACAGTAATGAAGTGAGGTTGAAGATGAAGTTTGAGAGCTTTTGAATTTGACAGCGTTTCTGTATGTTTGCGCAAAGTATTGTTTTCAGCTTCTCATCAGAACTTCTATATATAGGCGTTTGAGAAGATGACCGTTGGGAGCATTTAATGCGTTGCGTGATCCGTACAACATTGCATTTAATGTTTCACTCTTTTGTCAACTACCTCGAGCCTTGCTTTTCCTGCTTTAACTGACTTTGCCTTTAATAGCTTCTAACGTTCCTTTTGTCAGTCAGCGTAGCCTGCCATCTTGTACCTGCTTCTGATCTGATATTTGTAGATACAACGTTTGAATATATCAGAGTCATAACAGCTTGGTGCAGAGCATCTTCTTGTCTTCTGACCTTGAAGTGCTTCTAGCATGATACCATGAGAACTTCAGTGCTCCTGCTTCTAATCTCAAGTTCTTCTGATGCTTCAATAGACCATGTTCTGATTCTGCTTGACCATCTTCTGATGTCTTGCCAGAGCATGTTCTGATGTTGCATGCTGAACCTTCTGAGTCAGTGCTTCTTGTGCTGATTTTGTGCATACTCTTTATATATTTCCTGAAATGGAAATTGCATAGGATTAGAGTACCACATTGTCTCAAGCAAAATTCATATACATTGTTATCATCAAAACTAAGAATATTGATCAGAACAATTTTTGTTCTAACAATCTCCCCCTTTTTGATGATGACAAAAACATATATAAATGATATGAATTTGCAATCAGAATATCAGACGGCTAAAGACAATTACACAGTTATAGCATAGGCATATAAACATAGTGTGTGAATATGTCTCCCCTTGAGATTAACAATCTCCCCCTGAGGTGAATAATCTCCCCCTGAAATAAATACTGGAAGAAATATATAAATAAAGGACTTCCCTGAGTATTTTCCATTTCAGTTGAGACGTTCACAAATGCCTAGAACTTCAGAACATTCAGAGCTTCTGCTTCTTGCTTCCATAGGACAGCTTCAGAGCTTTGAATTTCTTCTTGAATCATTGCATGCTAGATTGTATCAGAACATTGTTGAATGTACCAGAGCATCATCAGAGCATCTCTACATCTTGAAATGTTTCAGAACAAACTAAACGACAAAAGTCAGAGCATGAATGAATTAGAATATAAGATATGTATCAGAGCATATAGTATGTGTCAGAACACATAAAATGCATCAGAACATATAAGGAATAATAATGTGTTAGAGCATATTCTGCCACGAGAATATCAAAACATTCTTCCTTCTTGCTTTTAATCTTGAAGCTTCACAGCGCTAAGCTTGCTTCAAATTCCATGAGCATGTTTCTATATAGAATTGCTTTTCCCCATGTCTTTGCTTCTCATGTTGAGCTTTTTCAGAATGTCTTCAATCCTGCAAAAATCTCAAAGACATAGAACTTGCAATTTCTGTTAGAAATGTGGAAACTTACTCCCAGCAACTGATATAATTAATCAAATCATTTATCACATTTTCTTCCCCTTTTTGTCATAACATCAAAAAGCATAAAAGATTCAGATGAAAAAACAAACAAAATGAGAGAAGATAAAGATTCATTGATTGATCAAAACGTATCAGAAGATATAGAAGATGCAAGAAAAACAGATGCAAAAACAAAAGAAACAACTAAGACCAAAGGACTACGACTAGCCTATCTTAGAAACTAATCTGGCCAGAAGGTCGTGAGTCTCAGAGGTGCTTTTAGTCTGCTTCTTCATGAAGGTTCTGAACTCCTCATGTGCTTCATCATGCTTATCCAAGTGAGAAGCTAGAACATCTTGATTCTGTTGAAGGGCCTTGATAGCATTCACCAGAACAGAGGGTTCAGCAGAAGAAGATGCACAACTATCATTCAGAGGGATAGCATTACCAACAGCATTATCCAATGTGAGAACATCTTCTTGAGTTTCCTGAACAGGACTTTTCTCAGAAGGATGATTCTCAGCATCTTCCATCTCAACATCAGCTTCTGACACAGAAGCATCTTCAGCATATTCTGGTTCAGGGATTTCAGAATCTTCATTCTCCAGAGCTTGAAGAATCTCAGCTAGATTCTTTGGAGGAATGGGAGCAGCAACTTCTGAAGGGTAGACAACTTCAGGAATGACCATGTTAGGTGCCTTCTTAGAAGGGTTCTCCCTAAGCCAGTTGAATAGCCATTGGAAATCTCTAGTCAAGACAGGATATTTTGGCTTCCAAACGACCATAGTCAGGCATGGTTCATCTTCCAACTCATCCACAAACTTCTTCTCCTCAAGAGATCTCCAATTCCTTATTGGATGATAGTACTTACCATCATCAAGATCCAAGAAGTAACCAGAAGATCCAGATGCTTCAGCAACACATCTCTTCTGGATGTTCAGTGCATCATTCTGAAAATCCTTTCTGAAGCAATTCCATAAGCCCTGAGTAGCAACATGATCCAGCTTGGAGTCATGAGCAGCTTTCAGAATTTCCATCCTATTTCTGTACTTTAAAAAGAACAAAGCAAAGTCAATAGGAATGGTGGGTTCAGGAGGGTTAAAAGTGAAGCGATAGTCAGGGTACAAAAGGGAGTAAGGGTTAGATTTTCTGATGGTAAAGAATGGGTTAAAGAAGGTGGAGATTCTGTGGTGAGGGTAGATGAAGATGGAATATTAGAAGGTGTTGGGGGAATGGCATTTAGTGGTTCAGGGTTTAGAGTAAGGGTAGAAGGAGGTGGTTGGAAATTGTTTGGGATGGTAAGGGAATTTTGAGGTTCAGAAGGAGGAGGCTTTTTCTGAGAGGAACTAGCAGCTCTTAAAGCACGGAAAGATTCCATGATGCGCTTCTCTTGATATTCTTTGGAGTTTACTTTGAGAGGATCATAAGTGATCTTCTGCTTCTTAGCTTGCTTAGCTTGCTTAGCTTCTTCTTCTGAAGCTTTTCTCTTCAATCTTGCTTCTTTCTTTTTTAGTTCCTTCTTCTGCAACTCAGCCAGAGAAGGAAGAACTCTTCCTTGAATCAATACAAGATCAACAGAAGATTGAGCTTTGACAGAAGCCTTCAAATAACACTTAACAGCCTTGTCAAGCTCTTCGTTGAATAAAGGATCAAAACCTTCAACATGAACTCTTCTCGTCAGAATATCTGGAAATATTCTGGGAACAGAAGTTACCTTCTCAATCAGACACATCCTTTGTAGGTCAAAAGCATTCAGAATGTGTCCTTGAATGACACAAAAGAACTTTGGCGTACCAACAGTTCTCAGAAGTTCCAACATGTCACTTTCTATCAGAATGTCTGAAATCATTCTGGCAAGAGGAATGGCATTCTTCTTGATATCTGGATACTTCTTGCGTTCTTCATCTCGTGATTCTTCAATATTTGTTTTCAAATGTTGGAAGAATGCTTGAGATATTAACTTCATTTCCTTTTCCAATGCAGAAAAGAGCAAACTTCTGATCCTGATTTATATATGTAGAGGTAAAGGATCGCTTTCTATGATAGAGATATCCTAGAATAATCTCAGCGCAAACTCTATAGAACGGCTTCAACGAACCAGTTTGATGAGATGCAACACCAGAAGCAGTAGATATTTCTCTATCAACTGTTTCCCAATCAACTCTTCCAGGAAGAGCACCTGTGATTCCATCTTCATCCTCTAGATTGTACAGCTTTCTGATCAACTTCTCAGTTATCACAACCTCATGCCCTAACACAAAAGAGATGATAGCTATTGGAGTAACTGTTGCATGAACCCAGAAATCCTTTACTAATGCAGGATATATTGGTCCAACCAATCTTTCAAGGTAGTTTGACCAACCTTGTTCCATCGTTTCAGCATTTGTATTGAAACCATGTATCCTTAGGTTTTCAAAATCTACCGATGATTCACAAAGAACTTCTAGTTCCGTTGACGGAATAGAACATGTCTTCAAAGGAGTGTAACTGTACTTGCGTTGAACAAGATGAGCAGATGACATTTTTCTTCTTTGAGTACTTGATGAAGAAGGCATGAAGATTCTCTGAGGTTCGGTTACGAACTAGGGTTTATGCAAACAATGAAGGAGAGAGAGATGAATGAAGAGAGAGAATGTAAAAAAAAATGATATGAATGTGAAAATGAGTATATAAAGGGACGGATTTGAAATGAAATGCAATACGTGTTTGAATGATGAGATTACAGAAAACATGGAATCAAATGCATTTAATGAGAGATGATGTTAGGAGAGATAATGTGAAATTTGAAATGATTTGCACAGTTACCTAGAGCGGCGTCTCCTCAGTTGCACGCATGTTTGTCCAAAAAGAGTGAACACGTGTTCTTCTTTTGGAACAACTGGTGACAGCTGTTTTACTTTAAAAGAGATTCTGAATCAACTTAGATAATGAAACGTTAGTAATAACAGAATCAGAACTTCTAAATGATCTCAATCAGAACTTCTTATAAGAAAATAATCCAAACACATTTCAGAACTTATCCATACGTCAGAACTTCTCATCTTCTCATTCTGGGCATAAATCCATACTGATATTCTTCAGAATGAACTTAAACCTATCTTCAGCAAGGGGTATTGTAAAGATGTCAGCCCATTGATGGTCTGTATCCACAAAGTTTAAAGAAAGAACACCCTTCTGAACATAGTCCCTAATGAAATGATGTTTAATCTCAATATGTTTAGCTTCGGAATGTAAGGTTGGATTCTTAGATAAACATATAGCAGAAGTATTATCACAGAAGATAGGAATGTTACTCTCATAAATCTGATAATCTTCTAACTGACTCTTCATCCAGAGCATCTGTGTGCTACAACCAGCAACAACAACATATTCTGCTTCTGTTGTTGAGAGGGAAATGGTAGCTTGCTTCTTGCTGTACCAGGAGATCAGGTGACTTCCAAGAAATTGACAACTTCCAGAAGTGCTTTTCCTTTCAACTCTATCTCCAGCATAGTCAGCATCACAAAATCCTACTAAGTTGTACTCTTTAGATCTTCTGTAGACTAAACCAACATTAGTAGTACCTTTCAGATACCTCGGAATTCTCTTAACAGCTGTTAAGTGAGATTCTCTTGGATCTGATTGGAATCTTGCACACAAACAAACACTGAATAAAATATCAGGTCTAGAAGCAGTCAGATATAGAAGAGATCCAATCATACCTCTATACAACGTCTGATCTACCTTCTTACTTACCTCATCCTTACCTAGGACACACGTTGGATGCATAGGAGGTTTGGCTTCTCTGCTTTCAGAAAGATTAAACTTCTTCAGAAGTTCTTTCACATATTTCGTTTGATGAATATATGTTCCATCAGAAGTTTGATTGATTTGAATCCCAAGGAAGTACTTGAGTTCTCCTATCATACTCATCTCGAACTCAGCCTGCATAGAGTTAGCAAACTCCTTTCCAAGTGTAGCATTAGATGTTCCAAAGATAATATCATCAACATAAATTTGACAAATTAAAACATCTTTCTTAAATGTTTTACAGAAGAAAGTAGTATCCACTTGTCCTCTAGTGAAACCATTGTTCAGAAGGAAAGAACTTAATCTTTCATACCAAGCTCTAGGAGCTTGCTTCAATCCATACAATGATTTCTTTAATTTGAAAACATGTTCTGGAGACTTAGAGTCTTCAAAACCAGGAGGTTGGTGGACATAAACTTCTTCTTCTATATAACCATTTAAGAAGGCACTCTTAACATCCATTTGATATAGAGTGATGTTATGTTGAGTAGCAAAAGAAATCAATAAGCGAATAGATTCTAACCTGGCCCCTGGTGCAAAGGTTTCTGTATAGTCAATCCCTTCTTGCTGACTATAGCCCTGAGCAACCAGTATGGCTTTGTTTCTTACAACTTCTCCTTTCTCGCTCAGCTTGTTTCTGAAGACCCACTTGGTTCCAATGATGTTGAATCCTTTTGGTCTAGGAACAAGATCCCATACATCATTCCTTGTAAACTGATTTAGTTCTTCTTGCATGGCAATTATCCAGTCTGCATCTTCTAAAGCTTGATCAACAGAAGTTGGCTCGATCAAAGAAACAAGACCCAATTGATATTCTGCATTGTTCTTAAGGAATGCTCTTGTTCTGATAGGATCATCTTTCTTTCCAAGAATGACATCTTCTGAGTGAGCAGATGTGAGTCTAGAAGATCTTCTGACTGTTGGCTCTTTAGAAATTCTTAGATTCTCTAAAGATGCAGCAACTTGATCTTCTGATCCTTTGCTTCTGAGATCTTCAGCTTCTGATACTTTGCTTCTTGGTTCTTCAGCTTCTGAGATTGAGATATCTATATCTGCAAAATTCTCAAACTGCTTTGGCTTTTCAAGACCAAGCTTATCATATAATTTGATATTGATTGATTCTTCTACAACCAATGTTTCAGTATTGTATACTCTGTAGCCTTTAGAGCGTTCAGAATATCCAAGAAGGAAACACTTCTGTGCCTTAGAATCAAACTTACCAAGATGATCTTTAGTATTCAGAATGAAACAAACACATCCAAAAGGATGAAAATATGAAATGTTGGGCTTTCTGTTCTTCCACAATTCATAAGGAGTCTTATTTAGAATAGGTCTTATAGAGATTTCATTCTGAATATAACATGCAGTATTGTCATACCCAAAAATTTTCCCATTCTATTTCTCCTGTTCAACTTCAAATCAAGGTACAATGTTCAAAGACACCCTCTCCTAAACAAGGTTCAAAGAACTAGGGTTTTGTTGTTCTGAGAAGAAATCAATGGATCAAAAGCTCCAAGGCATCCCATATGGTCTATGATACTCCACACTACCTCCATGACAAAATTTCAAGATCTGATTCAAAGATTGCTCACCCAATGGCCCAAACGATCAATAATCGACTAGTTGACCTAAAAGTCAAACTATGGTCAAACCACAGTCAAAACTTCTGATTTTTTGTCAACATTCTCATTATGAAGTATCATTCATCATTTGGTCAAGTATTGATCATGATGCATCAAGGAAAGCACAGAAATCATCAAAAGTACAAAGTTGCTAAATTAGGGTTTCTAGGTAAAAGTCAACCGAACTTTGACCAGCCATAACTCTCTCATACTTCCTCAGAAATCCCTCAACCAAAGCTCATTCTCAAGTAAATTTGATTCTCTACAACTTTGATTTTGGGCCCAAGGTCAAGAAATGCTTCCGCATAAGAGATATGAGCCAATACATTACTGGTCCTTCTAAAAGATCGCAAAAAGCTGTTTTTTGTCACGAGCCATATCATCAAGATAAATTCTCCAAATGAAAAATATGCTCCAAAGTGGATTATAAGGATGTCTTGGGCTTTCCAAAAAGTATTAGAACACCTTCATGTGATAAAAATTGAGAGAGTTATGCATCGATGAAGTTGATCAATTTTGGAGAAAAGGCATGAAATCAATATTGAGTAAAATTGAATTTCTTCCAAATGGGCCTATATCTTTATGTTGGAAAATTGTTTCTAACATGGCCCACGACCCCAAAGTCTACTCAAGCTTATTTCTTGTATTTATTTTATTTATTTTTTATTTTTAATTCATTA
The DNA here is from genome assembly GCF_029867415.1 of Vicia villosa. Taxonomy (NCBI): domain Eukaryota; kingdom Viridiplantae; phylum Streptophyta; class Magnoliopsida; order Fabales; family Fabaceae; genus Vicia; species Vicia villosa. The sequence goes on along the minus strand of NW_026705546.1, from coordinate 338,851 downwards.
AAATTCAAATTTAATTAAATAAATAGTAATAAATATAGAAGATATGCATGACTTTTATTTTCCAATCAAATCTAATCATCCAATTATCTTATTTCTGATCCAAATTCGTGGCAAGAGATATTGGAGAGAGATGAGCAAGATTGAAATCAATTTTGGAAAGATTTGCATACAAATTTCCAGTCAAATATTTCACCATGATATCAAGAGATTAGTTTGAAGATTATTGACCTAAATCACCTGCATATATATATATACACAACGAGGTCAAACCCTAAAAGAGAAAAAGATGGCCAAAGACTAGGGTATCAAGGTTTGGAAAAAGTCAAGGAAATAGGGCACGATCTATTTCTTTCCACAGCGAACTTCAATACATTCCAGCCATTCTAATTCACTCCTGGGGTTTCAAATAGTAAGATTGAATCAATACCTAACTCATATAATGCCTGAAACATGCGTATCATGTTCATACAATCTCATGCATATGTGAATGTCGGTTTTTGTGATTTAATGTGTTTCATTTGAATTTTACCGCATATTCTAGTTTGTTGGTTGGTTTAGAACAGGTCTGGGTCATTTTTACAAAGCCATAACGTGTAGAGCAAGAGTTGCCATTATTAGGGCATCAAGGTCGGATGCCCTCGAATCCATACCTAGGGGCGTTTTCAGAGAAAACCAATATCACCAATGGACTCAAGAGGTCTGGTTTAGGTGGATAAGGCCTTCCTTTGCCTTTTATTTGTGTTGTGGTGCAGGTTCCAAGATTGAAGGAATAAGCATGGAGAAACAAAGGCAAATCCGCAGGAAATTGCGTAGGAGAAATCGCAGCTAATTCCGCAGCTTCCAAGGTTGAAGATGATGACGTGTAGGGCTTATGGGTGGGCCGAACACGTGTTGTTCCTTTATTTTCCGGTCAAAATTTCCAGTCTTCTCTCTCAATTTGATTGACCAATCAATACATCCAGGGTCCCACGTTTTGACTCCTTTGAATTTCTATTTAATGTTTTATGATTCATATTTAATTTTCTTTGACTACTATATTATCAAACATTGTGTATGGCGCAGCTGGCAAGGGACTTTTGGAGCATCAACAAAAACCTGGATTCGATTCCTAGGGTTGTCAACTATGTTTTAACTATTATTTGATGACAGATCCAATACGCCTCATGCTCACGCGCCCACCATACACCTCTAGTCTAAGGCCATTAGATTACTAGGTTCTCAGATCCTAGGACCCCAGATGCGCAGGCTCACCGTATACCATCCAGACTTCACCTCACAGAATCATAGCTAAGTGTCTTTTTTTTTATTACATAATTTATTTATTTATTTATTTGTTTATTTTCTTTTTACCTCTTTTATTACAATTTCTTTTTTATCATTTTATTTTTAAACAAATTATTTTCTACCTAATAATTTAATAATCACTTATTTTATTTAATCGAAAATCCGATTTTTCTTATAACATTCAAAATAATTGTTTTTTTAGTTTTTAAGCTAACAACTATTTTAGGGTAACAATTTAATTTTAGGCTAATTTATTTTATACCTTAAACCCTGATTTTATCATGATCACTAATCACTGTATTTTTAGGTTTGTTCATTAACCCTCAAGATTTAGAATTTATCACCATAAAAAATTGCTAATTGTCTTGCTAACCCTTATTGTTGATCTTATAATGCACTAACCATATTTCTTCTTTATGTCTAATTTTCAGGATTAATTAATCAAGATCCTCCGTTCACGCGTCATATCAGATCGAAAGCTAAGTTTTTTTAATTCTTTTCTTATTTAAATGTTATTTTTACTTTTACTTTTGCCTTATAGGTTCAATTAGGGTTTACTTCATCTGTTAATGAATTCCTCCTACACTCACCCTTGTTTATTTTCCTCTTAATTTTCAGAGTCGATTGAGAGTTTGAGGAAGATCAAGGCATTCAAGGGTTTATAGTAATTACTGTTCCCTCTTATTTTCTGTCTTTTATTTCCCTTTCCCCTACAGGTTTTTGTTGTAATTCCCCTTTCCCGCAGGTTTTTATTGTAATAGCGTAGGAATTTATTTTCTGCCTTTAATTTCCGTAATATTAATTGTTGTGGTTAGTAATCCTAGGGAGTGATAAACCATGAACTGAACGTAGAATCACTAATATTACAAGATAAATATCATCGAAGTTAACCACGTGATTGTGCACCCACACACCTTTAGGGTAATCCCTCTGGTTGCCTTGTTGCCTTATTAGTGTTGCCTTGTTGCCTTATTTAAAATAGTCAAAGTCCCTCGATTCCGAGGATACCTAAAGCAAGGTTGCCTTAAAAGAATAAAAATCATCTAGTCCCTCGATGTTGCCTCGAAAAAAATAAGATGATTGTCTTATTGCTAAGGTATCCTCGCATGATGCCTAGAAAGATTAATGACTATTATATCCTTCCCTTAGACTACCTACCCTCTTTATGGTAGGGACAGTCTTATGGCGAACGATAACTTGATGACCCTTCAACATCCAATTGAAAGACTTCCTGCCTTCTCATGGTATGGATAGACCCTTTCGCCCGAAAAGCTAAAAGAACGATTTTTCAAACTTAGGGTAGTTGCTACTAATTGCTTGCTCTAAAATTCAAATTACTTTTCACACCTCTTTTCCAAATCAATTCAAAACAAGGCTACGCTTATTTACAAGCTAAAGTCCTTAACAAAATCTTTTTTTCTATTCACACACTACTTTTCAAACAAACAAACAAAAGAGCTAAGCAATTAAGAGCCCAGGGAAAACCATGGATGCAAAGGGTGCCTTACACCTTTCCTTTGTATAATTTACCCCCCGAACCCAAAATCTGTCAAAAGGTCTTTCATGTTCTTTTAGCCTTTCCAATTGGATAAAATAAAAGTCGGTGGCGACTCTTGCTTACCGCGACATTTCGATAAAGTCAGTTCACCGTATTACAGAACTGGCGACTCTGCTAGGGAGAATTTTCTTAAAAAAGAGGGGTTACCTTAAAAGTTTAGGATTCACTTAAATGTTTTCTATTGTTTGCTTTGTTTGCTTTATTTTTTAGGGCTGTTTTGGGAATTAAGTGAAGGACGAGTCCTACACACGGATTCAAGTACATCTAAGATAGGAAGTGGCATAGTCATGGCGACCTCCTTCATGTATGTGGAGGATTGCTCAATATGAGAGTTCACGCTTAAGTTAGGCCTCTATAGGTGTTTGCATGCTTCTCTTGTACGAGGGAGGTTCGTGCGGATGTCCGTGGGTGAGTCGGAGCTTAAGGACCTTTAGTTACCTTTAACCCATCTTGACTTTTAGGAACGTAGTGGGGGGACTACTCTTGATGTATGTTGAGAGCATAGTCGCTACCCGATACTACATCTCAGATAGGTTCTTTCTCAAAGTATCATTGCATGGTATGTATGTATCATGGTCGAGGGTGCTTTTGGAGGGCTGACAATTCTGGGTAACTCGGTAGAACCCGTTACTGATATCATCTTTATCCTTAGAAATACCTTTGGGGAGGGGTATCCCACATGATCTAAACTCCATGCAAGCCAAGCCTAAGGAAGTTGTGTGATTTGTGTGGACTTATTTGTGTTTGTGCATCATGTATACATGCATCATTCATACATGGCATGACTAACCCATTTCAAGGAATTGGGGATTTTTAACCGTATATTGTTTTGTAGGTTGTTTGAATATGGAAACCAAAGGCCGTAAACCGTTCTTCCTCAATTTCAAGAAAGTACCTACACCATTAAAGGTTTTCTGCGACAACATTTCTGGTTCTCTCAGATTCAGTGAGTCTCTCAACATGCTTATAAGTTTGGTGCGAACTAATGTGGATGAAGTTATTCTCAACACCATGGTTCAATTCTATGATCCGTTACTACATTGCTTCACTTATAGAGATTTTCACTTGGTACCATCCTTGGAAGAATTCTCATACTTGTTGGGGCTCCCTGTGCTCAATCAAATCCCTTATACTGGTAAAGAAGAAGATTCTAAGTGGGAAGTCATCGCTACTGCCCTACACTTGCCCATATCTGAGATTGAGAAGGTTTGGATTAGTAAGAAAGACTATTCTGGACTACCCCTGGATTTCCTTTACGAAAAGGCGGAGATTTTTGCTAAAGCTTCAAGTATGGATGCTCTGGAGGCTGTTTTGTCTCTCTTAATTTATGGACAAGTTCTATTTTTCCATTATGAAAAAATTGTTTATGTGGCTGCTATCAAGATATTCCTCAGTAATAATCCCGTTCCTACTTTACTTGGTGATTTGTTACATTCTATTCATTTCCGAGTATCAAAAAGGAAAGGTTGTGTCCTTGGATGTGCTCCTCTCTTGCATAAGTGGTTTATTTCACACTTACCCCTCTCCATAAGAAAGAATGAAAAAGGTTTAACTTGGGCTCAAAGAATTATGAAGCTTTCTTTTGACGACGTCATCTGGTACCAAAAGGAGTTTGAAAGAACTTTGCTATTTGATAGTTGTGGAGAATTCCCTAATATACCTCTTCTTGGCGTTCGTGGAGGAATAACTTATAATCCCATTCTAGCTCGACATCAGTTTGGTTTTGCTTTGAAGGATAAGCCACGTTCTTTGTATATTAGTGTAGAATATTTCAGTTATGATTCAGACGAGGCAAAGAAAAGAGACCTCTTCATCAAAGCTTGGTCGAAAGTAAAGAAAGTTGGTGCAAAAGATATAGGAAGGAGAAACTACATGCCATGGGACCCATACTTCCAATGGGTTTATGATCGAGTTGTGGAATTTGGGATGCCTTACCCATCTGATACGCCCATAGTACCAAGAGTAACTCCTCCTGCTGTCCCAGTTGCATTTGAGCCATATGTTCCTACTCCAAACGAAGATCTTGTTGCAACTATTAACCGACTGAATAGGGAAAGGGATGACTTTGAGAGACGCTTACGAAAGGTGGAAGCTGTAAAAGAAGTGTTGACACAAGATGCTAAAGAGCGAGAGACTTTACTTGACTACTTTTCTCGTAAATGGAAGATTGAAGATTTTGTTTCCCCGGATCAGATTAATTCATGGGAGGATGAAATTTCGAGGCTTGTTCGAGAAAGAGAAGAAATGATCAAGGCACATAAGGAAGAAGTCCGGGTTCTGAAAAGGAGGCGTCGTCAAGAAGACAAAAGTCCCGAAATTTAGACTTTTATTGTTTTATTTATTATTATTTATTTCTTTTTTCATTCTGATGTAACTAAAGGATGATGACCCTATGAGTTCGTAATTGAATTAATAATAATGTTTTTTTCACTTTTGTTTCAATACGTGTTAAAAACCTTCTAATTCCTTGAAAACATTGCATCCGCATCCGCACATCATTCATAAACATTGCATCACAGGTCTTCATAAAAACCGGTGTCTCATCTTTCCGCTATTTATTTCAGCGAGAAAATGGATCTTGAACAATCTGTAAAAAATCTTCAGGCTCAAAATAACCAGTTCCGAAAAATAATCCTTCACTTGGCCAAGGGGCAAGAAGAATTGAAGACACTTCTGATCAAGAAGGAGAGGGATCAACATAGGCAGCAAGATGGGCAAGATAAATGGAAATCCAAGCCCAAACGGTCATTCTCTCCGTTGCACATGCCGTTGTCTCAAGTTCTACAACAACTGCTCGATCAGAACTTGATAACTCTATTGCCTCCATATTCATTTCCTACCAATCCCACTCCTGGGTATAAGTACCATGCGAGATGTGCTTATCATTCGAATAGTCCTGGTCATGATACAGAGGATTATTGGCAATTGAAGCACAAGATTCAAGACTTAATTTATGAAAAGATCATTGACTTCAACTCACCTGAGGAACCTCACATGACTAATGCTGTGTACAATCGGAAAGGTCGCAATAAACACAACCAATCTGTGGGGACAATTCTGATCTCTACACCTGTTCCACGACAAGGACGCAAGTCAGAGGCACCTAAGCCTGAGTTCACAAAGATCAATATGTCACTGGCTCAGGCATTAAAATACTTGCTAAAGTCAGAGTTGATTACTTTAAAGGACCTCCCTAAGAATCCTAGTACTTCCGCTCGCGGCTATAATCCAAATGCGAGATGTGTATACCACTCCAGTAGCCCTGGTCATGATACAAATAGTTGCTGGACGCTGAAAAACAAGATTCAAGACTTGATCGATGCTGGTGAAATTGAATTCAACCATCCCAAGACTCCTATAGTGATCACGGTTCCCATGCCTAATCACGATAAGATGGATTAATGTTTAGAAGGATGAACTGTTTAGATCATTAGATTTACTTTCGTTTGCAATTTCTTTCCTGTTTGATTGAACTTTTGAGTTATGATAGACATTTTCTGTTTTAATAATCATCATTAGTGCATTGCATATGCTTGTCTTGAATAAATTATTTCGCTATCACTCATTTTAAATTATGTCTTTACTTTGCATGTGTTTTGTGATATTTAACTCCTGCTAAGCTGTAAGCCTTTTAAGGGAGGATGACGAAATGATACCGCAACCTCATACAGTATGCTTTTGAACGGACTATGCTGACGATGTACAGGCATTGTTTTAATTCCTAAACAATGGAGATATAAGGATGTTAATCCCTCGTCAACCCCTTTGAGCCTAAGGTGTAGGAGTTTTTCTTTCTTGAACAATTTGAAACATTTAATCATAACCTGGGGCAGGGTAGTCACTCGGTTAACTCAGTCGTGCCAATACGCTTTTACACAAATAATGATGGTTTCACGTGATCATTAAGTCAGGCAGTCAACATTTATCAAAGAAAAAAAACTGCTAAGTCAAAATCTATGAAGGAGACTTATCAAAAATCGAAACGTCCCGCTGACTGTAATCTCAAAATAAACAGTTCAGGCAAAAGTTAGGGATAACAAAAATCAAAGTAGAAAAGGAGGTCACTACAAATCCTCGACCAAAGCAAAAAGAATTACAAAGAAGGATGACTGACAGTCCAAATAAACGTTTGGTGCTTCAACCACCATCAAATGCCAATGTTAATACTTCAAGATTTGCTAAAGATGAAACACAAAGTTAACTGAGCATAGGATCGAAGAACATCACGAAGAGTGAGAAGGGTACAAATAAACTTTGAGCCTTTTATCTTTTGTTTCTTAAACCGTGAACCAAGCCACATTACAACCCTTGAAAGTCCTAACTGAAGCATGGTTAGTTTGAATGCATACTGTCACTAAAAAAGGTATCCTGACTCCTTAAGGTTTACCACAAATGCTGAGTTGATATTTCGTCTTTTACAAACATCACATTTTTATAAACATCACGCTTTTACATCTCCAGTTTAAATGTTTTTCAACAAACTCAAGACAAACATATTCATTGCATCTCATGAATACATTATTAAACATATTCTGCTACATAATTTCAAATGTTAGCAACAGGAAGAACCTGCACGGGGTACAACTAATGACTAACAGTTATCCCGACAGACAAGATCACTCCAGAAGCAATGTCTCCTGCGTATACAAGGGGCACGACGTGTTTTGTCCAATCAATCTGGGGCAATCAGGTCAAGATTCCAAGAATCTCTTAAATGCCGAATAATCAAAGGCATACATCCCAAGTGGGTTTCAAACTATTTCCCGATCAATTTGGGATAATCAGGTCAAGTTTCAAAAAATCTCTCAGAAGCATCAACAATCAGGGGCATGCATCCCAAGTGGATTTCAAACTATTTCCCGATACATCTGGGGAAATCAAGTCAAGATTCTGAGAATCTCTCAAGGGTTCCAAAACAATCAGGGGCATGCATCCAAGTAGATCTGAAGCAACTCCCCAATCAACATGGGACGTTGTCCTGGGCCTATGATTACTAAGGGCATGTCGCCCATAGTGCACATCTCATAAAGTCCTCGCGAGGAGAATCTTTCCAAAGTTTCTACTAGCAGGGGCAAATCTATGCAAGTCCAGTTTGACATCTTGATTAATACTCAGTGGTGTGTCCTAATCAAATCCAGGAATGGTAGTTACTATAATACTGGGGGCAACTTTCAAGACACCCATGTCTCCCCACAGAGCCGGGTTCACAAGATCATATCCCCATAGAGTAATCATTAAGAAGATATCTTCAAACACTCTCGTGCCGACAAAGACATGGTTCCCCAACAGAGTTTACATCTTCAACACTACCGGTTCTCCAACACTTTGCTCTTCTCATACATGGTTTACTAATATCTTCTATCCCCAGTCAGGGTACATCAAATTACTATTCATCCCCAAGCAGAAATCATAAATCCCCAGCTGAGCATCTCCAAGATAAGATCAAACATCAAAATCACAATAACATGGAGATCTATCTTCTCAATCAAGATGCTCCGAATAACATAAATCATAGTCATGCATCATATATCATAAACATATTCATACATTGCGTACATTACTTCATATGTCCGTTCCTCATTTATTTTGAGGAACTCGTCACATAACACATGCACCATGACATTGCTTAAAATTGACAATATCTGACAGGTACATTACAAAGATTTGAATCTTATTCAAAGCAAAGCCTAACGCACGGCCTTCCAGACATCTACGGATGCAAATTGGATTCGGTCTAACGCACGACTCATCCTCCAGCCTAACGCACGACTTTCCAGACATCTACGGATGCAAATTGGATTCGGTCTAACGCACGACTCATCCTTCAACCTAACGCACGGTTTTCCAAACATCTATGGATGCAAATTGGATTCGGTCTAATGCACGACTCATCCTCCAACCTAACGCACGGCTTTCCAGACATCTACGGATGCAAAGTGGATCTAGTCTAACGCACGACTCATCTTTCAACCTAACGCACGGTTCTCCAGACATCTACGGATGCAAATTGGATCTGATCTAACACACGACACATCCTTCAGCCTAACGCACAGTTTTCCAGACATCTGCTGATGCAAAATAGACCCGGTCTAACGTACGACGTATTCTGACTATCAAGTCTATCAAGCTGGATGGCATCTTTAAGCCCATCTCAATCATACATCTTTTCCAAACCCCTGGATGGCATCTTCAAGCCCATCTCCTACAAATTCCACATTTCAGCTAGGGCAAATTTCTTGGTATTCTAGTGTTCAATCATCTTCCACCTTCAGATACCGACTGGCGTACAAACTACTCTACATCTTCAGGTTTAAGACAATTGAACAGGGGAAGCTGTCATACCAAAAAAATTTCCCATACTATTTCTCTTGTTCAAATTCAAATCAAGGTACAATGTTCAAAGACATCCTCTCCTAAACAAGGTTCAAAGAACTAGGGTTTTATTGTTCTAAGAAGAAATCAATGGACTAAAAGCTCCAAGGCATCCCATATGGTCTATGATACTCCACACTACCTCCATGACAAATTTTCAAGCTCTGATTCAAAGATTGCTCACCCAATGGCCCAAACGATCAATAATCGACTAGTTGACCTAAAAGTCAAACTATGGTCAAACCACAGTCAAAACTTCTGATTTTTTGTCAACATTCTCATTATGAAGTATCATTCATCATTTGATCAAGTATTGATCATGATGCATCAAGGAAAGCTCATAAATCATCAAAAGTACAAAGTTGCTAAATTAGGGTTTCTAGGTAAAAGTCAACTGAACTTTGACCAGCCATAACTCTCTCATACTTTCTCAGAAATCCCTCAACCAAAAATCATTCTCAAGGAAATTTGATTCTCTACAACTTTGATGTTGGGCCCAAGGTCAAGAAATGCTTCCGCATAAGAGATATGAGCCAATACATTACTGGTCCTTCTAAAAGATCGCAAAAAGCTGTTTTTTGTCACGAGCCATATCATCAAGATAAATTCTCCAAATGAAAAATATGCTCCAAAGTGGATTATAAGGATATCTTGGGCTTTCCAAAAAGTATTAGAACACCTTCATGTGATAAAAATTGAGAGAGTTATGCATCGATGAAGTTGATCAATTTTGGAGAAAAGGCATGAAATCAATATTGAGTAAAATTGAATTTCTTCCAAATGGGCCTATATCTTTATGTTGGAAAATTGTTTCTAACATGGCGCACGACCCCAAAGTCTACTCAAGCTTATTTCTTGTATTTATTTTATTTATTTTTTATTTTTAATTCATTAAAATTCAAATTTAATTAAATAAATAGTAATAAATATAGAAGATATGCATGACTTTTATTTTCCAATCAAATCTAATCATCCAATTATCTTATTTCTGATCCAAATTCGTGGCAAGAGATATTGGAGAGAGATGAGCAAGATTGAAATCAATTTTGGAAAGATTTGCATACAAATTTCCAGTCAAATATTTCACCATGATATCAAGAGATTAGTTTGAAGATTATTGACCTAAATCACCTGCATATATATATATACACAACGAGGTCAAACCCTAAAAGAGAAAAAGATGGCCAAAGACTAGGGTATCAAGGTTTGGAAAAAGTCAAGGAAATAGGGCACGATCTATTTCTTGCCACAGCAAACTTCAATACATTCCAGCCATTCTAATTCACTCCTGGGGTTTCAAATAGTAAGATTGAATCAATACCTAACTCATATAATGCCTGAAACATGTGTATCATGTTCATACAATCTCATGCATATGTGAATGTCGGTTTTTGTGATTTAACGTGTTTCATTTGAATTTTACCGCATATTCTAGTTTGTTGGTTGGTTTAGAACAGGTCTGGGTCATTTTTACAAAGCCATAACGTGTAGAGCAAGAGTTGCCATTATTAGGGCATCAAGGTCGGATGCCCTCGAATCCATACCTAGGGGCGTTTTCAGAGAAAACCAATATCACCAACGGACTCAAGAGGTCCGGTTTAGGTGGATAAGGCCTTCCTTTGCCTTTTATTTGTGTTGTGGTGCAGGTTCCAAGATTGAAGGAATAAGCATGGAGAAACAAAGGCAAATCCGCAGGAAATTGCGTAGGAGAAATCGCAGCTAATTCCGCAGCTTCCAAGGTTGAAGATGATGACGTGTAGGGCTGATGGGTGGACCGAACACGTGTTGTTCCTTTATTTGCCGGTCAAAATTTCCAGTCTTCTCTCAAAATTTGATTGGCCAGTCAATATATCCAGGGTCCCACGTTTTGACTCCTTTGAATTTCTATTTAATGTTTTATGATTCATATTTAATTTTCTTTGACTACTATATTATCAAACATTGTGCATGGCGCAGCTGGCAAGGGACTTTTGGAGCATCAACAAAAACCTGGGTTCGATTCCCAGGGTTGTCAACTATTTTTTAACTATTATTTGATGACAGATCCAATATGCCTCACGCTCACGCGCCCACCCTACGCCTTCAGTCTAGGGCCATCAGATTACTAGGTTCTCAGATCCAAGGACTCCAGATGCGCAGGCTCACCGTATACCATCCAAACTTCACCTAACAAAATCAGAGCTAAGTGTCTTTTTTTTTTAATTTTTATTACATAATTTCTTTTTTTATTTATTTGTTTATTTTCTTTTTAACTCTTTTATTATAATTTCTTTTTTATCATTTTATTATTAAACAAATTATTTTCTACCTAATAATTTTATAATCACTTATTTTATTTAATCGAAAATCCGATTTTTCTTATAACATTAAAATAATTGTTTTTTAGTTTTTAAGCTAACAACTATTTTAGGGTAACAATTTAATTTTAGGCTAATTTATTTTATGCCATAAACCCTGATTTTATCATGATCACTAATCACTGTTGTCATACCCCAAAATTTGCCCGTCTTATTTCATCTTCAAGGGTTCAAAGGCTCAATGGTTAAACTCAGTCACTCTCTCCTAATCAAAGGTTTAAATAAGGGTTTTTTAACTAAAAAGTCAACTCAACTTTGACCGGTCATAACTCTCATATGGTTTGTTAGAAATTGTCCAACCAAAGCCTGTTCTCAAGGAAATTTCATTCTCTACAACTTTGATGTTGGGCCCAAGATCAAGAAATGCACCATTTGGGAGATATGGACAAAAACATTACAGGTCCTTTTGAAAGTCAATTAGAAGTCATCTTTTTCAAATGAAGCATACATGAACATGGAAGACTCAATTGAGATGAAACAAAAAGGACCATTTAGAAGACACCCTAAGCTTTCTAAATTGATCAAGAACACCTCCATAGTGTTAAAATTGAGAGAGATACAAGGCGTACAAGTTGCGAGATTTGGAGGAAATACACAAAAGTCAACTTGAGCAAAATCACTTATTTTGACCAATGGGCCTAAATTTGAGTTTCCATATATGATCATGAGTTCAACAAAAGACCATAAATTTGTTCTCATATTTTTGTGCCATTTATTTGATTTATTTGAATTTTATTCATTTAAAATACAAAATAAATTGAGTAAAATCACAAAATAATGAAATAAGTTTATGGAATCTATTTTCTAATCATCCAAAGGCCCAAAGAATATATATGTGAGCCCAAGATTCATGAAAGAGGAAAAGAGAAGGAATATTTCTCAAATTAGGAAAGATTGTATGCAAATCTTCTTTGGAATTGCTTTTCACCAAACAACATGCAAAATACCAACCTTAATAGGAGGTATATATTCTAAAAAAATACTCACTAAGAGGGGGGACGAAAAAGAGCTGCAAAAGCTAGGGTTTGGATTTACAAAAGAATCAAAGAAACTAGGGCAAGAAAGAACTTTGGTGGCAGCCTCACTCAAGAACTTTGAAGCCATTCATCGTGTTCCCGAGACAACAAAGAGTAGTACCAAGTCCCAAGCAATAGCCAAAACGTGCTGAAACTCGTGCCTCGCAAACTCAGTTCGTACAACTTTCATGAAACTCGTATTTGGTTTTTTATCGTGCTTTTGATCAAACTAAATTTGCTAATGGTCTACTAAGATGATTTGGAACAGGATAGAACAGTCGCATGGGATTTCTAACGGGAAAAACGTGACTTGCCATTGTTAGGGCTTGCAAACGGCTAAGCTTTGTGTGGCGCGTTCCAGGCCTTCTCAAGACTCAAAAACCTCATCATTGAACTCGCAGGGGGCGAATTAGTGGGACTGGGTAGTTTTCCGTGACTGTTTGTTTGATTTCTAGAGGTTTTAATGCTTGGGCTAATCGGAGAGGATGATCGGAATTCACTATTCCGGTGGCCCAGGTTTTTCTGGTTCGTTTGACTCCGGTGTGGCACTAGTGGACGCATGCGATTGGTGGGTCAAAGATCACAGTTCTGTTGCTCATTTCCTATTGGTCACACGTGAATGCAGAGGACCGACTTTGAATTTTCGTTTTGAATTTCAATATATTACTAATTCTTGTACTAGTTAATTTGTTGGCAATTTCAATAATAAGTTCCACGTGCAACCTGTTTGGTTAAGGAGGGAATCTGGGAGTGAAGGGTCAAGGGTTCAACCCTTGCTGGTGCCAAGTTTTTTTTCAATTATTTCTACTATGTGTTGTTCACCAATCTGGTACATAAGATCAACAAGTCCCTACGATACACCTTCAATTCACCACCATCAGATCAAGATATCATAAAATCCAACGCATCAGGAACTGAAGGAGTACCATGGACATTCAATAGCTCACCACACAGAATTAAAAACCAGGTTTTATCTTTATATTTTTTACTCTTTATTATTTAATTTAGATTAAATATTAATTGATATTATTTAGTTTAATTAGTTTTAATTAGGATTAGGACATGAAATTAGGATTAGGCTAATAGGTAGGGTTTAGAATTATTTCCGATTATTCGATTTTGTCGATTATTCGACTTAATTTATTTAATTAGATTTAACTATTAAATCACAAAAACCCTGGAGATAGGTTATAAGTATTAGGATTTGCCCAACCCCATTGGTTATCCTTAATTAATTTTCTGCTCGATCCGACTATACCTATTAATCGCATTAACGAGAAATAATCTTAATTGAATTAATTTATTTATTAATAATTCTGATTCAATTCTCTCCTCGACCCAACTAAATCTATTAGTCGCAATGACGAGAGATAAAATAATAAAACATAAAATTTAATTACAAAATTAAAATACATTTTATTTGCTGCCCGTGACGATCGAATCCATCGATCAAAGCAACCAACAATACATTATTTAATCCGTTAACCATAATGATCAAACCTATTGATCATCGCAACTAACGGTAACATATCAAACCACGGTTGTATGCCCAAACATTCAAAATACACTAAACCACGACACTACAGATTTTCATCTCTTCAACACTGCGATGTTCAAAACTACGATAAGGTAATTCAAAATACCTTCGAACTCCGCATTTCAAAACTATGATAGGCCATTCAAAAAGCCTTCAAACAACCTCATACTAATTCTAAGGCGTACAACCCTGTGCCCGAACTACGTTGACTCTGATTCTCCCTAAGGAGATACGTAGGCACTTGGTAACAAGGCGAGTCCCCTTCCATAAAATCTCATTTTTCCTCTATTCACTTCCTTAGCTATCAAACCTGAATATTTTAGCCATAAAATTTGACCTTAGATTCAAAGCCATAGGAAAGGGTTGAGGGTGCCTAATACCTTCCCTCGACCTGATTATAATAATCCCCGATCTCTAAACTGCGTAGGGTTTCCTATTCGCCCTTCAGAATAGGTGGCGACTCTAAAAGCTTAATTTTTAGGGCAGGTTGCTACAGCTGGCGACTCTGCTGGGGACAACTATAGTGGTGAATTATTAGCTCCTAAGGCTTGAGAGGGTTTAGGTTTTTGGCAAACGGTTAAGGTTTTTGGCAAAATTTTTAGGGTTTGACTAATTCGCCATTTTAGGGTTTATGGTTTTTTTATAAATATTTAAATTTTATTTATTTATTTATTTATTTATTTGCCATTACATTTATTTACCGCAATTCCTTTTATTTACCGTAATTCAATTAAATGTTTATTTAATTGAATATGTGTTATTTTATCGCATTTTTGGGATATATAAATTGCAGTTAAACCTAAGCGTGGGAATTATATTTAAGACCAGAGGGGAATTACATCGCCTACGAGTCTTATCATAATTCCACTCAGAGTGGGTTGAATATCCGGAAAGGTTTGATACGAGGCTTGACCTTGTTGAGGGCTGGACTTGGTATTTGGCTTATCTCTCTGGGAACCTACCCCTAAAACTCGAACCTCATGGATAAATAAGTTGTTCTAAAATCCAAAGAGACAAAAAGTCTCGGCGGCTATGAACGACCCCATGAGACCTTCTAGAACATACCAATGGGAAGGGTAGGCACCCTAAGCCGTTACGTCGAACCTATGAACCTAGGGCTTATGTGCTTATTATATATGCAATTTATATACTGCGAATGTCTTGCGTTTAATCTTTGCGGGTATTCCTACGCGTTCCCTGGCCTGCAGGGACTCTATTTCTAAGACCATGTCCTTCCCACGAAGGACACCTCCATTTATGCACGTCAATTGGCCTCTCGATGGCCATGCAACCTAGTGACTGTCATGAACGGTCACCCCGCGCCTACGTCTTTTATCCCTAGCCTGCAGGGATTGTATTTCTAAAAAATTTTGCGTCCTTCATACGAAGGACATCTTTATTAACGCACGTCGATTGGCCTCCCGATGGCCATGAGACTTAGTGACTGTCTCGAACGGTCACCACGTGCTTACTCCTACGTACTCCCTAGCCTGTAGGGATGTTCTTTTACGTCCATGTGTTTTTACAACGACGCGTCCTTCCACTGAAGGACACCCTCATTAAAGCATGTCGATTGGCCTCTCGATGGCCATGAGATCTGGTGACTGTCTTGAACGGTCACTCCGTGCTTATTCCTACGCACCCTCTAACTTGTAGGGTTTTGGGATTTCCATCTGTACATCTTTTATCCCTAATCCGTAGGGATTTCACTTCATCCGATATCGTCCTTAGATAAGTTGTGTTCCACACAGAGAACCTTCCCACCAAGGACAACTTCATTGGTACACGTCGATTGGCCTCTCGATGGCCATGAGACTTGGTGACTGTCTTGAACGGTCACCAGCCACTACCTTCTGCATACTCCCTAATCTAAGGGATTTCCATTGGCGTGTCGTAACATTTATCTTGCAAGAATTTCAATAGGGTCTAATGTCGCTTCTAAGGCTATCCCTAGGATTACATGTCACCCGTATGCATTGCATACAAGGAGTTATAATACGAGGAGTCTTTCGCATACGCGTGCATTTGCATTTTCATGCAATCATACATTTACATTCGCATCTTCGCCCGCATCCACACTTACCGTGCTAGCGGATTTCCCGAGACTCGCAAAGAAAAATCCAAAGGATCATAAACTATGGATAAAGGAGGATAAATCATTGGGAATGAGTTTGAAAAAAAGGGATGTCTTTCGCCATGCCAGACGCATGTCCATGCCTTGTCCTAACAGGATTATAAATACAACAAAGGTTATCGCCGAGCAAGAATTAGTTAATCAAAAGAGTTCCCTTATAGATACACTCAAGGGGTATCTAGTCATAAAGGGGTTCATCTACGAACGTAACAATACTTACAAGGACACTCTACGATAACCTGGGGGCAAGGATCAGTCCAACTGGGGCCATATCCTGAACAAAGATGCACATCTACGATGGAGGGAAGACAACATATGTAAACTCCACATTAAGGGGCAAAAGGGTCATAATTTTTCTTCATCAATCTACAAACTCTGAAGATTGCGAACGGTGTGATACTATCCTTAGGAAAAGCAAAAGAGGTTCAGTAAAAGGAAACTCATGAAGTTTCGATACGACGAAAACCCACCGCTAACAATCTATTCCTTACAGGTTTGACGTGCCCAAGGAAAACTCGAGGTTACCCTTTACTTCTACGAGTCCATGAACTAAGGAGTAAAACAAGGTCGACGGATTTACAAAGGAGATTGTCCCTAGGATCAATAGGTTTTGTCATGCTCAAAATTGCAACCCCTACGATCGCTAAGTGTTACCTAAGATAAAAGTTGTACCTTCGGATTAGCAATTCTAATAGGATGACCATGCAGGTTTTAGAGTCATGTCATTCGCTCACTACTACGACTTTCCACTCGCGCACTTCTATTCCATTCTATTTCAAATTAAGGACTATTAACAAACCTAAGGGAGAATGACGAATACAAATAACTAAGTCCAGCTAAATATATGCTTTTAAGGTAAGACCGAACCGACGATGTACAGGCATTGTTTCAAATCCTAAACAATGGAGATATAAGGATGTTAATCCCTCGTCACCCCCTCGAGCCAGGAGTTGGAGTTTGTTTCTACTTTTAAAAAAAAAACCTTGATTTCAACCGGGGGCAGGGTAGATTTCAATTAATTCAATGGCGTGTTTTAGTTGTCAAGAGAATCCGTCAATTAAAGCAAGGTTCAAGCATAAGGATCAAGCAAAGGTTCAAGCATATCTTGTTCCTCGCATTCATCCAAGAATGAGAAAGCAAGGGAGATAACATTCACAACAATCTTCTTCCTCAATACATCATTCAAGATCGAGGAATTATTAAAGGTGAAGCTTACAAATCAAAATCAACATGACAGTCACAACATTCGATATCCAAGGATCAAAAGGAGCTTTCAAAAGAAAAAATGCTCACTAAGTCAAAATGGAAAATTCCATGAAAGAAAACAAAATGACTTAGGCAAAAATGGGGCATCCCGATGAATCAATTCCAAAGGAATTGGTTCATGCAAAATAAGGGACAAAAACAAAACAAAGGTGAACTACAAAGGATAATCTTGTGACTGCCAAATCATCGAATCTTCTCATAAACACTTGGATCTTTACGACAATTTTCATCGGTGCTTGGATCTTTACTAAGGCTTCTGCTCAAACATCAAAATTGATTCTCTTACAAACAAAGCACATTCATTGGATTAGGAGAATTTTTAGGATTTGGAGAACATCAAGGAGAAAGGGGTGGGTTAAATAAATTTTGAGCCTTATATCCATTGTTTCTTAAAACCGTGAACCAGGCCAAGTTACAACATTCAAAAGTCCTAATTGAGGCAAGGTTAACTACGAAAGCATTTCAAGCAGGATTTCGTTATACTGACTCTTAGGTGTGTTAAAACTACTTCTAATTACTACGCTTCTTCAAACATCAATTTCTAACCATCCAGTCCTAATTCATAACGGACTTCAATTTCAAAACTTGCATACGCATCGCATTGGAGTTACTTCTCAAAGGGTACAACGTCATCTATGAATATACACTTAGCGTTGAGGAGACCTCAAAATTGGTTAATCCAGGGTGATCACTTCTAATAAAGACCTTTGCATGGGGGGAACCACATCTAGAGGGTTCTCCTAAACAAGGGCAAAATTGCAAGGATTACAGGGGCATACGATCAAACATCCTATTTACTAGGGGCATTCATCCTAAGGTTCAATCGACTTGGGTCACATCTCGAAGCAACAATCAGGGGCATGTCAAACATGGGAAGAATTCAAATTCAAAAGGATAGAACACTATGGATAACCTTCCGTATCTTGGAGATCAAGGGCACTCTCCTTCAATCTAAACGTCAAAGCATATGACAAGGTTATTTCTCAAAGCACTTCCTTCATGACGTGGGAATCATAGGCATCTTTCCCACTAAACATTGGGGTATTAGATATCAAATCCATAAGATGAACAACTCGAAAGGTTAAAGGTGTGGAGAACTTCAAAAGGTTAAAGGTGTGGAGAACCTCCAAAGGTTAAAGGCGTGGAGTATTTCGAAAAACCAAACTGGAGTAAGGCGCACAGCATAAGGAAAAGGCGTTCTCACACTTTACAACATCGAACAAATCTTTCTCCTAACTACGATCTTCAAAATTCAAAAAAACAGGTATTGGGAAATCGCGCTAGCATCCAACAAACCTACAACTCCGGCGAGCTAGATACGCTTGGTTATCAACAACCTATCATTGGAGCATCATGCAAACACACATAAGTCATGCATTACATACATTGGTTGATACATTACACCGTACCTTTTTAGGTAGTCTTCTTTAAGACAAATCTCACGATCCTTTCTAGGAGCCTCCTCAAACAGTCTTATTCAAGACGAATTGTCATCCTTTCCAGGAACCTCTTCAGGTAGTCTTCTTTAAGACATTATTTTTCTAAGAACCTTTCTAGGTAGTCTTCTTTAAGACAATCATAGTTATTTCTAAGAACCTTTCTAGGTAGTCTTCTTTAAGACAATCATCGTCATTTCCAAGAACCTTTTTAGGTAGTCATCTTCAGGACATTCTTTTTCTAAGTACCTTTTTAGGTAGTCTTCTTTAAGACAATTTGTCATCCTTTTCAGGAACCTCTTCAGGTGGTCTTCTTTAAGACATTCTACGAACCTTTCTAGGTGGTCTTTTCTAAGACATTCACTGTCCTCTCCAAGAACCTTTTTAGGTAGTCTTTGTAAGACATTTTCAGCCTTTCCAGGTGCTCTTCTTTAAGACAAATTTCTATCCATTCTAAGAACCTTTTCAGGTAGTCTTCTTTAAGACAAATTTTCATATCCATTCCAGAAACCTTTTCAGGTAGTCTTATAGAAGACATTATTTCGTTCCACTCATTACATCAATCAACATATGCATGAGCATAAGCATTATCCCATACATCAAAACATCCAAATCATTGCTCTGGTGCTAAGCCACATTGTCCACCTGCTTCCCGGTAACCTTACCGATGATAGTAACCTTATTGTTGGTTTATTTCCAATCACCTGATTGATGCTTCCGGTAACCTTACCGATGACAGTAACCTTACTGTTGGTTTATTTCCAATCACCTGATTGATGCTTCCGTTAACCTTACCGATGCCAGTAACCTTACTGAGACATTCACCCGATCACCTGATTGATGTATCCCGGTAACCTTACCGATGATAGCAACCTTGTTGTTCATTTCACTCATAAACAAACTACGCATATGCATAAGCATTATCCACATTACCAAGCCGGCATAAGCATAGTCGTGGTGTAGGAGCAAATATGGTTTAGACAGGTTCAATAAGGAGATAAAATCTTGGGATTGACGTCAGCATCAACATACATACGTACGCATTAGCATATCATCTAGTGCATTCACATACTACAAAAGCCCAGTTTCCAACCCTCGTGTTGTGGTAGGTGTATTTTCCGACCCACGGGTCGTGAGTTTCCAACCCTCGTGTTGTGATAGGTGTGTTTTCCGACCCTCGAGTCGTGAGTTTCTAAACATATTGTTTCCTTTCCGAACCTCGAGTCGCGAGCATTATCTTCATACATCTACAGGATACCGTCAAGAATTTTATGCAGATAAACTTGCTAGCGCTATAGCAAGTGAATCTTTTTCATGCAGGTAAGTTTGCTAGAACTATAGCAAATGATTCCTCTTATGCAGGTACGCTTGTCAGAAACAAAGCAGGTAATTCCTTTGGTGCAGGTAAGTTTGCTAGAACTATAGCAAATAATTCCTAATGGTGCAGGTGAAATTTGTCCGAACCAGGGCAAATGATCCAAATGGTGTAGGTGAAATTTGTCCGAACCTGGGCAAATGATCCAAATGGTGCAGGTGAAATTTGTCCGAACCAGGGCAAATGATCCAAATGGTGTAGGTGAAATTTTTCCGAACCAGGGCAAATGATCCAAATGATGCAGGTGAAATTTGTCCGAACCAGGGCAAATGATCGAAATGGTGCAGGTGAAATTTGTCTAAACCAGGGCAAATGATCCAAATGGTGTAGGTGAAATTTGTCCGAACCAGGGCAAATGATCCAAATGGTGTAGGTGAAATTTGTCCGAACCAGGGCAAATGATCCAAATGGTGTTGGTGAAATTTGTCCGAGCCAGGGCAAATGATCCAAATGGTGCAGGTGAGCTTATCAGAACTATGACAAGTAATCCTATTGGTGCAGGTGAACTTTCTAGAGCTATAGCAAGTGATCCTTTTGGGGTTCACAAACTACGGAAACTTACTAGAACATAGTAAGTGGGGTTCACAAACTACGAAAACTTACTAGAACTATAGTAAGTGGGGTTCACAAACTACGAAAGCTTGCTAGCGCTATAGCAAGTTAACTATCTTCTACACAACAAACTGCGAGTCGTCGCTATTGATAGTTACGTTTACCCATCACGTTAGTCCCTCGGCAGTGATCAAAGGGTTTTACAAAGGGGTTCTTCAATGGAGTTCATCACGTTAGTCCCTCGGCCGTGATCTTCTTCAAGACTACAAAGGGTTTTACAAAGGTTTCTTCAATTGGGTTTATCATGTTAGCCCCTCGGCAGTGATCTTCTCCAAAACATCATCAATAACAAACAAAAGTTTTATTTTTCTTTTTCAAAGTTACTAACATACTTCAACTAACATAACTAACAATCAAGCATCATTCAACTAACATACCTCATTCATACATAATGCATATACATACATTGCTCTCATTTATTTTGAGAAGCTCACTGCATCATACATCATATGCATCATAACATTGCATAAAATTCAGGTTGCCTTTTCAGGCCGTGCTACAATCAAAACACAATGGTTCCTTTCGAAAGCATATGCTTCACATTTAAAAAATAGAGGGTATTTACCTTGGATGGCATCTTTAAGCCCATCTCCCACGGAACTTTTTCCTAATAAATGCAAATTTCGGGGCATTTCAGTGTTCAATCATCTTCTACCTTTAGATCACGATAGGCAAACGTGCCTATCTGACTCTTCAGGTTTAAGAAGATTGAACAGGGGCAGCTGTCATACCCCAAAATTTTCCCGTCTTATTTCATCTTCAAGGGTTCAAAGGCTCAATGGTTAAACTCAGTCACTCTCTCCTAATCAAAGGTTTAAATTAGGGTTTTTTAACTAAAAAGTCAACTCAACTTTGACCGGTCATAACTCTCATATGGTTTGTCAGAAATTGTCCAACCAAAGCCTGTTCACAAGGAAATTTCATTCTCTACAACTTTAATGTTGGGCCCAAGATCAAGAAATGCAGCATTTGGGAGATATGGACAAAAACATTACAGGTCCTTTTGAAAGTCAATTAAAAGTCATCTTTTTCAAATGAAGCATACATGAACATGGAAGACTCAGTTGAGATGAAACAAAAAGGACCATTTAGAAGACACCCTAAGCTTTCTAAATTGATCAAGAACACCTCCATAGTGTTAAAATTGAGAGAGATACAAGGCGTACAAGTTGGGCGATTTGGAGGAAATACACAAAACTCAACTTGAGCAAAATCACTTATTTTGACCAATGGGCCTAAATTTGAGTTTCCATATATGATCATGAGTTCAACAAAAGCCCATAAATTTGTTCTCATATTTTTGTGCCATTTATTTGATTTATTTGAATTTTATTCATTTAAAATACAAAATAAATTGAGTAAAATCACAAAATAATGAAATAAGTTTATGGAATCTATTTTCTAATCATCCAAAGGCCCAAAGAATATATATGTGAGCCCAAGATTCATGAAAGAGGAAAAGAGAAGGAATATTTCTCAAATTAGGAAAGATTGTATGCAAATTTTCTTTTGAATTGCTTCTCACCAAATAACTTGCAAAATACCAACCCTAATAGGAGGTATATATTCTAAAAAAATACTCACTAAGAGGGGGGACGAAAAAGAGCTGCAAAAGCTAGGGTTTGGATTTACAAAAGAATCAAAGAAACTAGGACAAGAAAGAACTTTGGTGGCAGCCTCTCTCAAGAACTTTGAAGCCATTCATCGTGTTCCTGAGACAACAAAGAGTAGTACCAAGTCCCAAGCAATAGCCAAAACGTGCTGAAACTCGTGCCTCGCAAACTCAGTTCGTACAACTTTCATGAAACTCGTATTTGGTTTTTTATCGTGCTTTTGATCAAACTAACATTGCTAATGGTCTACTAAGATGATTTGGAATAGGATAGAATAGTCACATGGGATTTTTAACGGACAAAACGTGACTTGCCATTGTTAGGGCTTGCAAACGGCCAAGCTTTGTGTGGCGCGTTCCAGGCCTTCTCAAGACTCGAAAACCTCATCATTGAACTCGCAAGGGGCGAATTAGTGGAACTGGGTAGTTTTCCGTGACTGTTTGTTTGATTTCTACAGGTTTTAATGCTTGGGCTATTCGGAGAGGATGATCGGAATTCACTATTCCGGTGGCCCAGGCTTTTCTGGTTCGTTTGACTCCGGTGTGGCACTAGTGGACGCATGCGATTGGTGGGTCAAAGATCACAGTTCTGTCGCTCGCTTCCTATTGGTCACACGTGAATGCAGAGGACCCACTTTGAATTTTCGTTTTGAATTTCAATATATTACTAATTCTTGTACTAGTTAATTTGTTAGCAATTTCAATAATAAGTTCTACGCGCAACCTGTTTGGTTAAGGAGGGAATCTGGGAGTGAAGGGTCAAGGGTTCAACCCTTGCTGGTGCCAAGTTTTTTTTCAATTATTTCTACTATGTGTTGTTCACAAATCAGGTACATAAGATCAACAAGTCCCTACGATACACCTTCAATTCACCACCAATAGATCAAGCTATCATAAAATCCAACGCATCAGGAACTGAAGGAGTACCATGGACATTCAATAGCTCACCACACAGAATTAAAAACTAGGTTTTATCTTTATATTTTTTACTCTTTATTATTTAATTTAGATTAAATATTAATTGATATTATTTAGTTTAATTGATTTTAATTAGGATTAGGACATGAAATTAGGATCAGGCTAATAGGTAGGGTTTAGAATTATTTCCGATTATTCGATTTTGTCGATTATTCGACTTAATTTATTTAATTAGTTTTAACTATTAAATCACAAACACCCTGGAGATAGGTTATAAGTATTAGGGTTTGCCCAACCCCATTGGTTATCCTTAATTAATTTTCTGCTCGATCCGACTATACCTATTAATCGCATTGACGAGAAATAATCTTAATTGAATTAATTTATTTATTAATAATTCTGATTCAATTCTCTCCTCGACCCGACTAAATCTATAAGTCGCAATGACGAGAGATAAAATAATAAAACATAAAATTTAATTACAAAATTAAAATACATTTTATTTGCTGCCCGTGACGATCGAATCTATCGATCAGAGCAACCAGCAATACATTATTTAATCCGTTAACTATAATGATCAAACCTATTGATCATCGCAACTAACGGTAACATATCGAACCAGGGTTCTACGCCCAAACATTCAAAATACACTAAACCACGACACTACAGATTTTCATCTCTTCAACACTGCGATGTTCAAAACTACGATAAGGTAATTCAAAATACCTTCGAACTCCGCATTTCAAAACTACGATAGGCCATTCAAAAAGCCTTCAAACAACCTCATACTATTTCTAAGGCGTACAACCCTGTGCCCGAACTACGTTGACTCTGATTCTCCCTAAGGAGATACGTAGGCACTTGGTAACAAGGCGAGTCCCCTTCCATAAAATCTCATTTTTCCCCTATTCACTTCCTTAGCTATCAAACCTGAATATTTTAGCCATAAAATTTGACCTTAGATTCAAAGCCATAGGAAAGGGTTGAGGGTGCCTAACACCTTCCCTCGACCTGATTATAATAATCTTACCTCAATCTCTAAGCTGCGTAAGGTTTCCTATTCGCCCTTCAGAGTAGGTGGCGACTCTAAAAGCTTAATTTTTAGGGCAAGTTGCTACAACTGTATTTTTAGGTTTGTTCATTAACCCTCAAGATTTATAATTTATCACCATAAAAAATTGCTAATTGTCTTGCTAACCCTTATTGTTGATCTTTTAATGCACTAACCATATTTCTTCTTTATGTCTAATTTTCAGGATTAAGTAATCAAGATCCTCCATTCACGCGTCATATCAGATCGAAAGCTTGCTCTAAAATTCAAATTACTTTTCACACCTCTTTTCCAAATCAATTCAAAACAAGGCTACGCTTATTTACAAGCTAAAGTCCTTAACAAAATCTTTTTTCTATTCATACACTGCTTTTCAAACAAACAAACAAAAGAGCTAAGCAATTAAGAGCCCATGGAAAACCATGGATCCAAAGGGTGCCTTACACCTGCCCTTTGTATAATTTACCCCCCGAACCCAAAATCTGTCAAAAGGTCTTTCCTGTTCTTTTAGCCTTTCCAATTGGATAAAATAAAAGTCGGTGGCGACTCTTGCTTACCGCGACATTTCGATAAAGTCAGTTCACCGTATTAAAAGTATTTATTGCTTTTGCCCAGAAATGCTTAGCCATATTGGTTTCATTGATCACAGTTTTGGCCATTTCTTGTAGAGTCCCATTCTTTAGCTCTACAACTCCATTTTGCTGTGGAGTTCTAGGGCAAGAGAAATCATGGGCAATACCATTTTCTTTGAAGAACTCCTCAAAGAATCTGTTCTCAAATTCGCCACCATGATCACTTCTGAACTTTATGATTTTGCACTCCTTCTCATATTGAATCTGAGTGCAAAATTCAAAGAACACTGAATGAGACTCATCCTTGTGTTTTAAGAACTTTACCCATGTCCAGCGGCTATAATTATCTACGATGACTAATCCATATTTCATCCCTCTGACAGATGCTGTTTTGACTGGTCCAAACAGATCAATGTGCAGAAGTTCTAGCGGCCTAGAGGAAGAGACAACATTCTTAGATTTGAATGCAGGTTTGGAGAACTTGCCCTTCTGACATGCTTCGCAAAGAGCATCTGATTTGTATTTCAGATTTGGGAGTCCTCTGACCAGATTTAGTTTGTTAATCTGAGAAATCTTTCTCAAACTAGCATGGCCTAATCTTCTATGCCAGACCCATTGCTATTCACTAACAGACATAAGGCAAGTCACCTTCTGCTTCTCAAGATCAGAAAGATCAATCTTATAAATGTTGTTCATTCTCTTGCCTGTAAATAGGATTGAGCCATCCTTCTGACTTACAGCCTTGCAAGACTTTTGATTGAAGATTATGTCATAACCATTGTCACTTAATTGACTTATGGACAACAAGTTATGCGCTAATCCTTCTACAAGAAGTACATTAGATATAGAAGGAGAGTTACCAGTATTTATGGTTCCAGAGCCAATAATCTTGCCCTTCTGATCTCCTCCAAACTTGAATTCTCCAGCGGGCTTAAGCACCAGGTCTTGGAACATAGACCTTTTTCCCGTCATGTGTCGCGAGCACCCAGAGTCCAGGTACCATGACATGTTGTGCTTTGTCTTCTTTGCTGCCAAGGATATCTGCAACAGAAATTATCTTCTCCTTAGGTACCCACAACTTCTTGGGTCCTTTCTTGTTAGTTTTCCTCAAGTTCTGATTGAACTTGGGTTTAGCATAATAAACAGCAGGAGGTACATCATGATATTCCTTAGGTTTAGCAGCATGATATTTTCTAGGTTGTGTCACATGCTTCTTAGTGTGTGTAACATGAAAGCTTTTGGCATGTGAAGTGAGCCTAATATCATGTGAGTGTCCATACTTGAACTGATCATACAATGGCTTATATGTGATTTTCATATCATCTACAGGTTCAAGTTTGTGTGGGGTATCACCCTCATAACCAATGCCAACTCTTTTGTTTCCAGAAACACCATATATCATAGAAGCAAGATGACTTCTGCCAATACTTCTAGATAAGAACTTTCTGAAACTCGAGTCATATTCTTTCAGAATATGATTGAGACTAGGAATGGATTTTTCTGAGTCAGAAGGAGATCCAATATCTTTGGATAATTTTAAAACTTTTTCCTTCAGTTCAGAATTTTCCACTTCCAGCTTCTTAGTTTCAGAATCAAATAGCTTTTTCAGCTTTTTGTATTTAATACTAAGATGAGCCTTGAGTTCCAAAAGTTCTGTTAAACTGGAAACTAACTCTTCTCTAGATAGTTCAGAAAATACCTCTTCAGAATCTGATTCTAATGTAGATTCTGGTCCATCATCAACTGTGGCCATCAGTGCAATGTTTGCCTGCTCGCCTTCAGAGTCTGATTCTGATTCTGAATCTGAATCATCCCACGTTGCCATAAGACCTTTCTTCTTATGAAACTTCTTCTTGGGATTCTCCTTCTGAAGTTTTGGACACTCATTCTTGTAGTGATCAGGCTCATTGCATTCATAGCATGTGACCTTCTTCTTGTCAGATCTTCTGCTTCCAGAAGATTTTCCTCGTTCAAGCTTCTTAGAACTTTTGAAGTTCTTGAACTTCCTATGCTTGCTCTTCTAGAGTTGGTTTACCCTTCTGGAGATCATAGACAGTTCATCTTCTTCTTCTTCTTCTGATTCCGATTCTTCAGAATCTTGTTCTTCTGCCTGAAATGCGTTAGTACATTTTTTATAATTAGATTTTAATGCAATAGACTTACCTTTCTTCTGAGGTTCATTAGCGCCAGGCTCAATTTCATGACTCCTCAGAGCACTGATCAATTCTTCAAGAGAAACTTCATTCAGATT
The DNA here is from genome assembly GCF_029867415.1 of Vicia villosa. Classification (NCBI taxonomy): domain Eukaryota; kingdom Viridiplantae; phylum Streptophyta; class Magnoliopsida; order Fabales; family Fabaceae; genus Vicia; species Vicia villosa. The sequence continues at coordinate 311,500 of NW_026705546.1, read as the reverse complement.
CTTGGCAATTTTGAAAGCAGTCACCATAGGACCCCATCTTCTTGGCAAGCTTCTGATGATCTTCTTGACATGATCAGCCTTGGTGTATCCCTTGTCAAGAACTCTTAATCCAGCAGTTAGCATTTGAAATCTTGAGAACATTTTCTCAATGTTTTCATCATCCTCCATCTTGAAGGCTTCATATTTCTGGATCAAGGCAAGAGCTTTGGTCTCCTTGACTTGGGCATTTCCTTCATGAGTCATTTTCAATGATTCATATATATCATAGGCAGTTTCCCTGTTAGATATCTTCTCATATTCAGCATGAGAGATAGCATTCAGCAAAACAGTCCTACACTTGTGATGATTTTTGAATTGCTTCTTTTACTCATCTCTTGTCTTGAGAGCTTTACACCACTAGCTTTCACTGGATGTTTGTAACCATCCACCAAAAGATCCCATAAGTCACCATCTAAACCAAGAAAGTAACTTTCAAATTTATCTTTCCAATATTCAAAGTTTTCACCATCGAATACTGGTGGTCTAGTGTTGCCATTGTTACCATTTCCATTGAATTGCTCAGCAAAGCCAGATGTAGATGTAGGTGGTGGAGTTTCAACCATCTTGACTTAGCGTTTTTCTCTTCCTGAATCTTTTCTAAACACGTTTAAGTGCTTGCACCTTAGAACCGGCGCTCTGATGCCAATTGAAGGATAGAAAAACACTTAGAAAGGGGGGGTTTGAATAAGTGTACTTTAAAAACTCTTAAGATAAAAACAATTGCACAATGATTTTTATCCTGGTTCGTTGTTAAAGAAACTACTCCAGTCCACCCCCTTAGAGTGATTTACCTCACCTGAGGATTTAATCCACTAATCAATCTTGATTACAATGGTTTTCCACTTAGATACCCTCTAAGTCTTCTAGAGTATTCTGATCACAACCTAATCACTCTAGGAACACAATGCTTAGATACCCTCTAAGACTTTCTAGAGAATCCGATCACAACTTGATCTCCTCTAGTTCTTTACAAATGAATGTAAACAAATTCTTACAAGGGTTATACAATGCTTCTTAAAAAGCTATAATCACAGCTGTCATATTTCTCTTAAAGTTTAAGCTTAATCTCACTAAGATATTACAACAGTAATGAAGTGAGGTTGACGATGTAGTTTGAGAGCTTTTGAATTTTACAGCGTTTCTGTATGTTTTCACAAAGTATTGTTTTCAGCCTCTCATCAGAACTTCTATATATAGGCGTTTGAGAAGATGACCGTTGGGAGCATTTAATGCGTTGCGTGATTCGTACAGCATTGCATTTAATGTTTCACTCTTTTGTTAACTACCTCGAGCCTTGCTTTTCCTACTTTAACTGACTTTGCCTTTAATAGCTTCTAACGTTCCTTTTGTCAGTCAGCATAGCCTGCCATCTTGTACTTGCTTCTGATCTGATCTTTGTAGATACAATGTTTGAATATATCAGACTCATAACAGCTTGGTGCAGAGCATCTTCTTGTCTTCTGACCTTGAAGTGCTTCTAGCGTGATACCATGAGAACTTCAGTGCTTCTGCTTCTGATCTTAAGTTCTTCTGATGCTTCAATAGACCATGTTCTGATTCTGCTTGACCATCTTCTGATGTCTTGCCAGAGCATGTTCTGATGTTGCATGCTGAACCTTCTGAGTCAGTGCTTCTTGCGCTGATTTTGTGCATACTCTTTATATATTTTCTGAAATGAAAATTGCATAGGATTAGAGTACCACATTGTCTCAAGCAAAATTCATATACATTGTTATCATCAAAACTAAGAATATTAATCAGAACAATTCTTGTTCTAACACAAGTGTGATATCTGGTCTGCTGGCTGTTAGAGATAGCAAGCTTCCAATCATGCTCCTGTACAGACTCTGGTCAACACTTATGCCCTCTTCATCTTTGGATAGCTTTTGATGTGTTGGTGTAGGAGTTCTTTTATAACTTGCATTATCCATTCCAAATTTCTTCACTATGTTCTTGGCATATTTGCTTTGAGACATGAATGTGGAGTCTTCCATTTGCTTGATTTGAAGACCAAAAAAGTAAGTCAGTTCCCCAAACATACTCATTTCAAATTCAGTCTGCATTTGTTCGACAAAGTGTTTTACCATTGTATCCGACATTCCCTCAAACACTATGTCATCCACATATATCTGAGCAATCATGATTCTTCCATCTGTGTTTTTTACGAAAAGGGTTTTGTCTATTCCACCTTTCTTATATCTATTTGTGGTCAGGAATTCAGTTAACCTTTCATACCAAGCTCTTGGAGCTTGTTTCAACCCATAGAGAGCTTTTCTTAGTTTGTATACATGATCAGGCAGATTTGGATTAGCAAACCCTTTAGGTTGTTCCACATATACTTCTTTGTTCAGATATCCATTTAGAAACGCACTTTTTACATCCATCTGATAAAGATTGAACTTCAGAATGCAGGCTACTCCTAGTAGGAGTCTGATTGACTCAAGTCTTGCTACAGGATCAAAAGTTTCATCAAAGTCTACTCCCTCTACTTGAGTGTATCCTTGAGCTACTAACCTGGCCTTGTTTCTTGTTATGACTCCTTGTTCATCAGTCTTGTTCTTGTATATCCATTTGGTGCCTATGATATTCGTTCCTTCTGGTCTAGGTACCAGTTCCCATACTTCGTTCCTTTTGAACTGTGTAAGCTCCTCTTGCATTGCATTGATCCAAAATTCATCTGCCAGGACTTCCTTTACGTTTTTTGGTTCAACTTTGGACACAAGGCAGGAATCTGCCAGGACCTGGTCATTATTCCACTGTTGAGATCTCCTATGATTAGTTCCTTGGGGTGATCTTTCTGAATTCTAATAGATGGATCTTTGTTGATTGTCTCAGGTTCTGGCTCTGAAGGAGTCTCATTACTTACTTCAGGTTGTTTGTCTGTTCAGCCTGAATTTCAATAAATGTTTCAACATTCTCTGTGACATCGAATTCTCCATGTTGATCATCGACAACCTCATTGATGGATTCCATCAACACTTGTGTTCTGGTGTTGAATACTCTATAAGCCTTGCTGTTTGTTGAATATTCCAAGAATATGCCTTCATCACTTTTGGAGTCCATTTTTCTCCTTTGGTCTCGATCTGTTAGGATATAGCACTTGCTCCCAAAACACATGAAAATACTTGACACTTGGTTTTTTCCTCTCCAGAGTTCATAAAGAGTGGAGGAGGTTCCTTTTCTCAATGTTACTCTGTTATGGACATAGCAGGCTGTGTTCATAGCCCTAGCCCAAAAATACATGGGTAGTTTCTTAGCATGAATCATTGCTCTGGCAGATTTTTGTATATTCCTGTTTTTCCTTTCTACTACTCCGTTTTGTTGGGGTGTAATAGGGGAGGAGAATTCATGACTAATTCCTTCAGTTGAACAGAAATCAGCAAATTTGGCATTCTCAAATTCTTTTCCATGATCGCTCCTGATTCTAATGACAGTGCTTTCCTTTTCTCTTTGCAGTCTAGTACAGAGCTCCTTAAAGACATCAAATACGTCAGATTTTTCTCTAATGAAGCTTATCCATGTGTATCTTGAGTAATCATCAACTACTACATAAGCATACCTTTTTCCTCCAAGACTTTCCACTTGCATTGGTCCCATTAGATCCATATGTAGTAGTTCCAGGGTTTTAGAGGTGGTGAGTTGACTGACACTTGGGTGAGAAGTCCTGGTTTGTTTGCCATCCTGACATTCTCCACAAACTTTGCCTTCATCAATCTGTAGTTTTGGTATTCCTCTCACAACTTCCTTGTTTATGATCTTTTTCATCCCTCTCAAATGTAGATGTCCCAGTTTTTGATGCCAGAGTCTAATCTCTTTTTCTTCTTTTGCCATGGAGCATATTGATGAATGACTTGCTATTTTGGGTTCCCATAAGTAGCAGTTGTCTATGGATCTTACTCCCTTCATGACCTCTACATTTTCTTCATTAGTGACCACACATTCATCTTTGGTAAATTTGATTTTTAGGCCTTGGTCACATAGTTGACTGATGCTGATCAAGTTTGCAGCTAGACCTTTGACCAGTAGAACACTGTCTAGTTGAGGGGCTCCTGAATGTTCTAGCTTTCCTACCCCTTTAATCTCTCCCCTGGCTCCATCATCAAAAGTCACATAGCTGGTGGAGTGTGGCTTGATTTCTTCTAACAAGTTTTTCATTCCAGTCATGTGTTTTGAACATCCACTATCAAAATACCAGTCTCCTTTGGTTGACACCCTCAAGGAGGTGTGAGCAATTAATGCAGAACATTTGGCAACCCACTGTTGTTTCGTGATAGGGTTGTGCTGGTTGAGATTGTTCGTACACTTTTGCAAAGGGTATCCAACCAGTTCATAGCAGAATCGTTTTAGGTGGCTAGATCTTCCACAGTAGTGGCATCTCCATTTCTGAAATTCCCTTTAGTTTTGTTCCAATTCCTTATTTCATGATGTCGTGACGTCGACGCTGACATCTGATTGACAAGGAGAGTTTCTGGTTCTGATTTTTTCCACCCTAGATTAGGTTTAATTTTTTTATAAATCCTAATCCAGACCGATTTCCTCCTTCCTGTCCAAGTTCAAGAATCTTTTCAAGGGAGTCAGTTCCATTGTTCAACATTCTAATTGATCTTGACATCTGATCTAGTTTGTAGTTGAAAGTGCTGATTTCACCATTGAGATGTGCTATGGTTGCTAGAAGTTCTCTTTTTTCGACTTCCAGTTCTTCTATAACTTTCTTTTGTTTCTCCTTTATTCTCCATATTTCAGCACTCTTGGTTCTTAGATCATTGTATGAGATGGCCAGTTCTTCAAAGGTAGGGGCCTTTTTGCTGTTTTTGTGATCAAGTGTACACACACTTGTTAGAGCAACACATTCCTCTTCAGCATCACTATCTGAGTTTCCATTAGATCGAGTGGCAGACATACCTTTTCTTTGCTCTTTGAGGTAGGTAGGACATTCAGCTCAAATGTGTCCATATCCTTCACAAGCGTGACATTGGACCCCTCTTTCCTGACCTGCCTTTTCTTCAGTTGTGACTCTTCTGTTAGGAGCATAGGTTTTGCTGATGTCATTGGAAGTGTTCTTGACATTGAATTTGGACTTCTGACCAACCCTTTTAATAACTCTGTTGAATTGTCTTCCAAGCATGGCTATGGCTTCTGATATATTGCCATTATTTCCATCATTATCATCTGTGTTGGTGATAAACGCTATGCTTTTGTTCTTCTTTTCAACAGGCTCACAGATGCTAAACTCAAAGGTTTGTAGAGACCCACTGAGTTCGTCTAGCTTCATGTTGCTGATGTCTTGGACTTCCTCTATGGCAGTTACCTTCATATCAAATCGCTTAGGCAGTGATCTGAGAACCTTCCTTACCAATTTTTCTTCAGTCATTTTTTCTCCTAAGGCACCTGAGTTGTTTGATATCTCAAGGACATTCATGTAGAATTCATAATGGTTTCATCCTCTTTCATCTTGAGACTTTCAAACTTAGTGGTAAGCATTTGAAGTCCCAACATCTTTATCTTGGACGTGCCTTCATGTGTTGTTCTGAGAATATCCCAAGCTTCTTTAGCCAGCTCACAGTGTTGCACAAGTTTGAATATGTTCTTGTCAATACCATTGAACAGTGCACTTAGGGCCTTGGAATTTCCCAAAGCTAACTCTTCTTCGAATTTGCTCCATTGAGTTTCAGGAATTAGAACAGTGGTTCCATCTTCCATAATTTTCTCAGGATGTTTCCATCCGCTTTCAACATCTCTCCAGGCCTTGCTGCCCACTGACTTAATCACTGCTACCATATGAGGTTTCCAGTAGTCATAGTTAGAGCCATCCAAGATAGGTGGTTTATTTCCAAACACTAACAGATCCTTTTCCATAGTACCAGAATTTTGTTATCCCTAGATCTCACCTAGATGTAAACAGGCAGGGTGCCTGCTCTAATGCCAATTGAAGATTCTAGTAACACACGCTCGATGTCAAACTGGATGTTATGACATCCACAATTACGTAGCACAGATAGTAATAACAAAACATCATAAAAACAATAAAGAACACACGAAATTGTTTACCCAGTTCGGTTCAAACAACCTACTCTGGGGGCTACCAAGCTAGGGATGAAGTCCACTATTAGTAGTATCAATTCAAAGCTAAACTCCCCCGTTTACAACTCCTCACTTAATCACTATCCAATGACCCTTCTACCTAGGTTCTCCCTAGATATGGAATATCTCCATTCCACTCCCCCTCAATCACAGTAGTGATTACACATAAACAAATAACAATTACAAAGAGAAGACACTTTTCAAAAACACACCCTGATCTGCTTAAAAGCTTCAATCAAGAGATACACACTCGTGCTTAAAAGCTTAGAGTGACATTACACATACACAACTTATTCCAACACAATCATCAAGGACAATTGCTTGGATCACACGAGACAGCTACAGAACAACAGTTCTTCACAATACAAAATCTTTTGTCTGCGTTCCAAAATAGGATTGCAGTCCTTTTATATGCATACTTTGGGCCTTGGGCTTTTTAAGAAACAAATTAGGGTTAACCAAGTTAACCTAATTCACACGCCATCTGTCTCTTACATAATGTGCTGTCAGCAGGATCTTCTGGACAAAATATTCAGCACTCAATAAAAGGTTTCCTAAACTGATAATTGAGATAAATCAGGAAACACATTTAAACAATAATAACAGCTCCTGCTGTCACACACGGATGTCATGACATCGATCATGACATTCACTAAAAACCCTGTATTAGCTTCACACATATGCAACCTGCATACTACAATATCAACCAGGTATGTTTTACCATTAATGCAGCCAACATGAAAACACCTTCAGTAGGAAATATTACTTATGAAGCAATTTTGTCTGTCGGGAGGACCTTTAGTCATCAGTCGTTTCCTATGCAGATTCCTCTTAGTGCCAAACTTTTGAACGTATGCAGACAAATATGTTTTATAATGAAACTCATAAGATGCGATGCATATGTTCGTCTTGAAGTTTTAAAAACATTTTTTTAGTAAAAACAGATTTGTAAGAATGTGTTATCAACTCAGGATTTATGGTAAACCTTAAAGGAGTCAGGATACCTTTTGGTAACAATATGCTCTCGAACTAACCATGCTTCAGTTAGGACTTTTAAGGGTTGTAAAGAGGCCTGGTTCATGGTTTAAGAAACAAAGGATAATGGCTCAAAGTTTATTTGTACCCAAACCAATCTCTGTGATGTTATTCAGTCCTATGCTCAGTTAACTATGCGTTTAAGTCCCAAAAGAGTTTGGAATTGTAGCACTGGTATTTGGTGATGGTTCAAAAACCAGACGTTTATTTGAATAGGCAGTCATCAATTTTGTAATATTTTTCTTTTGTTGAGGGTTTGTAGTGACCTCTTTTATGACCTTGTTATCCCTGAATTTTGCCTGAACTGCTTTTATTTGGGATTACAGTCAGCGAGATGCCCCAGTTTTACCTAAGTCTCCTTCATAGGTTTTGACTTAGCGGACTTTGTGTTGTTTTTTTCTTTTCTGAAAGATAGTGACTGCCTGGCTTAATGATTACAGAGAACAATCACTAATTATGTATGAAGGAACAACTGGCATAATTGAGTTAACTGAGGGACAACAGGCTTAATGGTTATATTTAAGGGTTTTAATCTGTGTGAGAAAGAAAACTCCTACTTCTTAGGCTCAAAGGGGTTAACTAGATATTAACTTCCTTATATCTCCACTGTTTCGGAATTGAAACAATGCCTGTACATCGTCAGCACAATCTATTCAAAAGCATATTGTATGAGACTTTGGTATCGTTTTCGTCATCCTCCCTCTAAAGGCTTATAGCTTTAACGACAGTTCAATATCGCAAAAAGCAAAGTAAAGACACAGTTTAAATACAACGATGACCAAAGAAATAATTCAAGACAAACATATGCACTGCATTAATGATTATTATTAAAACAAATAAAGTCTGTCATAAGACAAACGTTTAAATAGAAAAATAGAAAATGCAATTGAAAGTAGAACTCATGATCTAAGATTCCATCTTTCTAGACATCGACAATATTAACGGTCTTGTCATGATTGGGCATAGGAGCGGTGATCACATTAGGGGTCTCGTGATGGTCAAACTCAATTTCCCCGACATCAATCATGTCATACCCCAAATTTGTCCTGCCCTATTTATCTGGCTTACAATCCATATACATACATCATTTAGGTCATGACCCAATTTATGCATTCATATCATTGTTACTATCCCAAGAGGTGGCAAGAAAGAGGCTCCTGGTACAAAGAATTCCTGATCAAAATAAAAAGATCTGAGGCCTAACCTGTGGCATTATCCTTTTTTGAGGGCTTTCTTGAATCATAGTTTTCTCACCCTCAACTTAGAGCATTGGCTAGAAAGTACAAGCTTGCAGTTCATCTGATTATCCTAAATTAGGGTATCATGACCAAAGTCAACACAATTGATTTTTTGGTCAATACATTGATCAATAGTTGATTTTATGAAGAAAGATTGTGTGGGGACCGTGTGGAAGTGTTCAGTTGATTGCCATTGGTTAGAGACTAATTAATCGGGAATTTCATCAAGATCGGCAAAAAATCAGAACAGTTGACTTTTGGTCAAAATCAGGTCAACCACTCAAATATTGACTTTTGGTGAAAAATCAGTCAAGAAAAGTCAGAGAATAAACAAAATCAGGAGTTTGACAAAAGTTACCAAAATTAGAAAAAATCCAAAAAAGGAAAGTTTTCATACTTAGAAAATATTTTGAGCCTTAAAAGTATGATGAGCAGTCCACTTCAGCACTGATTTACACGTGGCAAAAAGATTTTTTGGGAATATTTCCCAACACCAAAGTTGCTCCTCTCATGGAGGAGAACAACTTTGTAGTTGGGCACTTTTCCATTTGAAGCTTGGTTGAAGAGTTATTAATGTTTGAAGTGGAAGATTTTCATTTGAATCAAGTCATGAAGCTGGGCAGATTTCTGGGCATACGTGAAGCATTTCATCAAGCACTTGGAGTGCCATATTGGAAGCCAATTATAGGGAAGTGCAAAAACCCTATAAACTCAAACTTGGTATGCATCTACTCTCCTCCATGCCCTCTGCACAATGAAACAATAATTGAGTCATTTGGATAAATATTAGATCATTTATGAAGCTCTAAAGTGGCACCTTCACACTGATCAAAATTGGCCGTCTGGCTAGGTAGAATCCTAGGTCACGCGCGTGCATTCTATCAAACACCTGGTGTGTCAACTTTGAGATAAATTTTAAGACTCCACAAATCTCCACAATGCTCAAGTTAGGTATCAAACTTTTCCTTGCCATGCCCTCTTTCCAATAAGCTATGGAGTATGTTAATTGGACATGTATTGATCAAGTTAGGAAGACTCAAAGTCACACTCCAACCAAGTCATATCTTTTGTCAAGGTTCCAGGCCAAATCTAGGGCATACACAGGTTACTTGCAAGAGGAACATGACAAGTCTAAGGCCATTTTTATTCTACTTCCAAGCCTTATCCCTAGAAGTTTCCAACACCAATGTCACTCTACTCCATCCCCTCTTCCATTTGAGGCAAAAAGTGAGTCATATAGTGAGCCATATATTGAGATATGAATGTTCAAAGTGAGTACTATGAAAGTGATCAATTGGGCAAGGCCTTAGCATGTATCTCGTGCTGCAACACCACCACTTGCTACAATTAGCCATGCAAAATTCTCAGGCATGAAAGCTTATTGAAGAGTTTCCTTAAATGCACACAACTTATGAACCAAGTTTGAAAGAAAAGGATCATATACACTACCATACAAGCATCCCCACCATACACTCCATGTGCTCCCATATATAACACAACGAATCCTCTCATTTTCATGACACACTCCATTTTTCTTACTCTCTTTTCATTCCACTCTCTTCTCTTTCACCTCTCTCTCTCTACTCTCTCCCCTCTCCAAAAAGTTTGTTACAAGCTATAACAAACTCACAACAACCATCTCCTTCATCATTCAACCTTCATCAATATCAATCTCCATCATTTCCACCTTCACTATGCCATCATCTTCATCATTGTAGCTTCGGTCTCCACTCCCTGCGCCATTGAATGTTCATCACAACTTCATCATCAACAATCACACCCTCAATATCATCACCACGCTATCATCATCATCATCTCAAGCTGCAGATTCGGGATCTTATCATCATCCTCGCTCTCCACTCAAAGCAGAAGCGGTTGTAGCTCTCCGAAGGTTGTTTGTGCAGTTTGACGCCAGGTACGTCTCTTGAATCTTTACCTCGACGTCTTAGCAATATGAATAGGTCATACACATTTGGAGTATGCTAGGTGTTGCTCGAATGCATTTGCTTAGATTCACTATCTTGATTCGTTTTCTGTTTGAATTACTCATTGCTTGGATGTTTAACTGACATGCTTGAGGTCTACGTAGCTTAAGGATCATTAAGTGGTGGATACCTGGAGTTTACATGAAAGTGTTAGAAGCTAGGGTTTTGAGTTTAGGACCGGTTAACACTTTAGGGAAAGAGTCAACAAAATCCGAGGTCATATTTGGATTCAGCACGCGAAAACGAGTTGAAAGGTATTGGCTTTTTACATTTTTGATATTTTTGCTTGTCTCCGCCGTGTGCATGGCCGGAGAAGACGACCGGAGGTGTTGCTCCGGCGTCTGCATGCATGCGTGTTATTTCCCAGCGCTTTTCCTTACGTGGCACGCACTTATTCGTTCATGTTCCCAACTTTTGGTTGTTTTTTGTCTTACTGTAATCATTGGGCAGTGAGCTGGCGCGTGATGATTTGCGGAGCTTGTGTTTTTTCTTTAGTCACTTAATTCCATAACTGTCCAATTGATATTGCTTTGCTTATTTCAACATGTCACGTTACATTTTCATATAAAAAACCATAGAATAAATAATACATGCTAACTAAAAAGAAATGTGTAACACAGTGGGAGAACTGACTTTTTGAAAATGTGCGGATAGCAAGAGTCGCTACCGAGTTTTATTTTATCCAATTGGAAAGGCAAAAAGAACAGGAAAGACCTTTGAAAGAGATTGAGTTCAGGGGGTAGGTTAGGTTATACAAAGGGAAGGTGTAAGTACCCTTTGCATCCATGGTTATCCATGGGCTTTTAATTGCTTAGCTCACTTGTTGGTTTGAATTGTTTGAATTGTTTGAAATGTAGTGTGTGAATAGGAAAAATATTGTTAAGGACTTTAGCTTGTAAATAAGCGTAGCCTTGTTTTTTAAAGTATTTGAAAAGATAGTGTGAAAAAATATTTTTGAATTTAAATCAGAGCAAGCAATTAGTAGCAACTACCCTAATTTTAAGATTTCCGTTCTTTGAGCTTTTCAGTTTGAAAGGGCTATCCATACCATAAGAAGGGCAGCTAATCCTTTTATTGGATTTAAAAAGGGTCATCAGAATTATCGTTCACCATGAGACTGTCCCTACCATAAAGAGGGCAGGTAGTCTTTAGGGAAGGATATAATAGTCATTAAGGCAACCAGTAAGGATACCTTAGCATTCGAAAGGACGATCATCATTTTATTCGAGGCAACATCGAGGGACTAGATCTCATATGATGATTTTATTCGTAGGAAGCAGGCTAAGGTATCCTCGTATTCGAGGGACTTGACTATTTTTTAAATCGAAAGGCAACAGGCGGCATAAGAAGGGTTACCATAAAGGTGCGTGTGTGCCACAATCAAGTGATTCAGTTCGGATATTTTATCTTGTATAAGTTAGTGATTCTAAATTCAATTCAAGGTTTATCACTCCCTGGGGTTACTAACCACGCAGTTAAAAATAAAGGCAGAATTAAAAGTTCCTACGCTATTACAAGGCTTCGGAGAGGGGGAATTACAAACCAAAAACCGGGGGAAAAGGCGTAAAATAAATGCAAAAATAAAGGCAGAAATATAAACCTAAGGCTACTACAAGAAAACTTTTTGTGACCTATGCACATTTTCTAGAATTTAAATGGCAAAAAAATAAATAAATAAACAAGTTTTACCCAAAGGTCGGGAATTGAAACAAGCATGCGTCAAACATTGGAGTATGAGGTGAGAAAAGAAATCGCGAGGGAAAATGAAGGGTTGAAAGTATTTATGGCGATAAACACTAAATCTCTAAAGGTTAACCTAAAATTAAATTAATTAGCCTAAAAATAGATATTAGCCTAAAAATAAATTAATTAGCCTAAAATAATTATTAGCCAAAAAATAAATTAATTAGCCTAAAAATAAATTAATTAGCCTAAAAATAAATACTAGCTTAAAAATAATTATTAGCCTAAAAATAAAGAATGTGATAAAATCCTAACCCTAATTCATGAAAATGGACAACATCTACCTATTATATATATTTTAGGGCTAATGGTTAAAAAAAGAGATTTTACCGAGGTTTTCAAGGGCAATGAAGCAAACAAATAAGTGTAAGGAAGAATTGACACCTGCTCCCCTTTGGCCAAAGGAGGTACCTGCAAAAATAAAATAATAATAAGAATAAGAATATTAGTAATAGTAATAATAATAACACAAGAAAAGAATTGGGGTTTAAATTATGGACAAAATTACGAATAACCTTGATTTGGCCAAATACCGAAAGGTTTTTGGCCAAATATAAATAACCTTGATTTGGCCAAATACCAAAAGGTTTTTGGCCAAAAAAGCAATTGGGGTACCATCCACTTGGTCTATCCATAGGAAACCTGTTCATAAACCAACGCAATGTTACGATTAAGAAAACAAATGGAAAAATAGAAAAGTGATTAAAATAAAATCAAAAAAATATAAAAACCTGATTATAAATCAAATAAAATAAGAACACAAAACTACAATTTTTTATAGATTTTTTTGAAAATATGAAAATAGAAATTAAATCAAATAAAATAGAAAAAAGAGGAATTTGCGATTTTGAGGGTCGAAATCCTTTACAATTTTATTCTAAAGGAGTATTTTTCTACGATTTTTTTCTGAACTTCTAGAAAAAATTTGGAGCAAATCGAAACAGTAGTTTCAGAATTCGACTAATAGGCTGGAAAATTTATTACTGTGCTGCAACCGGAATTGCAACCCTGAAGAATGAGAAGTAGGATAAAATATTTTTTGTGTGAGAAGAGAGAGTTGGAGTAAGGGTTAGAATTGTTAGTCCTATTTATCATCATGAATTAGGTTAGAAGAAAAATAATTATAGTAAAACTATGGACCAAATCAAAGCCCAAAAATCAATTTATTTTAATTCTAATAAAAATTAAATCAAACTAATTTAATAAGATTGACTTGTTCCCTAAGTTTTAAAAAGTGCTAAAAATAGGACAACTAAGATTAAAAACTTCTTTTTTTGGATTTTTTGAATATTTTATGATTTTTGGTGATTTTTTTGACTAAAAATGCATAAAAAGTTAAAATTGCCTATTTTAAAAAATGCCTATTTAATTAATACGAAAATTAAAAATAAAATGATAAAAAATGATTCTTTTGTGATTTTTTAATATAAATGAAAATAAAATTAAAACTATAGTTAAAAACAAATAAAAGAAAAAAGTGTTAGAAGTGGGATTCGATCCCGAGACTTTGTACTTGCAAGCCTTACCTCCTTACCAATTGCGCTATATTCTTTGTTTGAAATAAAAGCCAATTGAAAGTGTATGAAGCATGGGAAAAAATTTTGCTATTTATTAAAATATAAATAATTTAAGAGTAAATTATTATATTTTAAAATAGACTTTAAATCGAATATTTATAAAATTCAAGACGTCAATGTGAATGACCTCAAAATTTTATAAAAAATCCAATTTTGAAATAATTTGAATATTTGAATATGGTGGGCAAATTTTGAGGTATGACAGCTGCCCTTGTTCAATCTTCTTAAACCTGAGGATGTAGAATGATTTGTATGCCAATCGGTATCTGAAGGTGGAAGAGGCTTGAGCATTAGAGTACCCAAATTTTTGCCCTTGCTGAGGTGGGGACCTTTGCCGGAGATGGGCTAGAAGATGCCATCCAGATGTTGGCAGAAGGATGTATGAGATGGGCTTAAAGATGCCATCTGGTTTTGATAATATGAGAGTAAGAATGAGTCGTTCATTAGACTGTATCTGAGCTTGAGAGGTGTAGTGATGAGTCATACACTAGGCCATGTGCATGTTGAAGAATCTTAGAACGAGCCGTCCATTAGGCTATATTAGAGATTACCATTCATTAGACTGTATTAGAATGAGTCCTCCATTAGGTTGTATCAGAGCGAGCCATCCATTAGGCTATAACAAAGTGAGCCATCCATCAGGCTATGTCAGAGAGTGAGCCATCCATTAGACTATAACAAAGTGAGCCATACATTAGGCTATATCTTAAGGGACCATACATTAGGCGAGCCATACATTAGGATATATTAGACGAGGTCGTACATTAGGCGAGCCATACATTATGATATATTAGACGAGGTGGTACATTAGGCGAGCCGTACATCAGACTATATCGGGAGAGGCCATACATTGGGCGAGCCATTCTTTAGGCTATATTAGAAGACACCATACATTAGGCGAGCCATACATTAGGCTATATTAGAATAGGCCGTACATTAGGCGAGCCATACATTAGACCATATATGAAGGAGCGAGTCGTACATTAGACCCTATGAATGTTAGGACGAGTCGTACATTAGACCCTATCTGAAGGAGTGAGTCGTACATTAGACCCCATGAATGTCAGGACGAGTCATACATTAGACCCTATCTGAAGGAGTGAGTCGTACATTAGACCCTATGAATGTCATGACGAGTCATACATTAGACCCTATCTGAAGGAGTGCCAAAATTAAGTCTGTCTCTTTCTTTGATCGTGTCTACACTGTTCGCGATGATAGAATTAGATTTTTGAATGTTGATCGTGTCAGCACCGTTCATAGTAACTGAATTAGACCTTGGAAGGATGATCGTGTCTACACCGTTCGTGATGATAGAATTATATCTTTGAATATTGATCGTGTCAGCACCGTTCGTAGTAACTGAATTAGACCTTGGAAGGATGACTGTGTCTACACCGTTCGTGAAGATAGAATTAGATCTTTGAATGTTGATCGTGTCAGCACCGTTCGTAGTAACTGAATTAAACTTCGGAAAGATGATCGTGTCTACACCACTCGTGATGATAGAATTAGATCTTTGAATGTTAATCGTGTCAGCACCGTTCGTAGTAACTGAATTAGATCTTGGAAAGATGATCGTGTCTACACCGTTCGTGATGATAGAATTAGATCTTTGAATGTTGATTGTGTCAGCACCGTTCGTAGTAACGGAATTAGATCTTGGAAAGATGATCGTGTCTACACCGTTCGTGATGATAGAATTAGATCTTTGAAAACTAGAGATATTGTTTATTCGCTTGTACTTGTATCCTGAAAAAGGTAAAGTTAGTCTCTATGCAATGTCATGATGCATGTATTATGTGATAAGTTTCTCAAAATAAAGGAGAAACCAGTATGTTGTGCATGAGTTTATCATGAGACACTATATGCAATGTATGGATATGTATATATGATGCATGAACATGATTTATGTTATATGGAGTATCTTGATCGGGACTCTGATGCCTGATCTTGTTTTGAAGATATACAGCTGGGGATTTATGATTTCTGCTTGGGGATGAAAGCAATTCGAATGATTGATCTTGATGTACCCTGACTGGGGATAAGGGAGATGAATAACCCTGTTTGGAAAAAAGAAAAGTATCGGAGAACCGGCAGTGTCGAAGATGTAAACTCCGTTAAGGAACTAAATCTTTGTTGGGAAGGGAACATTTGAAGATATCTTCTCAAGGATTACTCTGTGGGGATATAATCCTGTGAAACTGTCACTGTGGGAAGGCATGGATGCTTTGAATATTGCCCCCAGTAGTTAAAGTGACTGTCATTCCTGGACTTGTATTGATTGGAACACACCGATGAGTATTAATCAAAGTGTCAAACTGGCCTTGCATAGCTTTGCCCTAGCTAGTAGGGAATTTGAAAGAGGTTCGCCTCGTGAGGAATTTATGATATGTATATTATGGATGACATGCCCCCAGTAATCATAGACTTAGGACAATGTCCCATGTCGATTGGGAAGTAGATTCAGACCCACTTGGATGCATGCCCCTGATTGTTTGGTATTCTTGAGAGATTCTCGGAATCTTGACCAGATTGCCCCAGATCGACTGGATAAAGTATGTCATGCCCCTTGTATACATAGGACACGTTGCTTCTGAAATGATTTCATCTGTCGAGATAACTTTTGGTCATTAGTTGTACCCTGTGCAAATTCTTCCTGATGCTAACATTTGAAATTATGTAGCAAAATATGTTTAATAATGAATTCATGAGATGCAATTCATATGTCTGTCTTGTTGTTTGAAAAACATTAAAACATGAGATGTAAAAGCGTGATGTTTATAAAAACGTGATGTTTGTAAAAACGAAATATCAACTCAGCATTTGCGGTAAACCTTAAGGAGTCAGGATACCTTTTTGGTAACAGTATGCTTTCGAACTAACCATGCTTCCGTTAGGACTTTCAAGGGTCGTAATGTGGCTTGGTTCATGGTTTAAGAAACAAAGGATAGTGGCTCAAAGTTTATTTGTACCCATCCCAATCTTCGTGATGTTCTTCAATCCTATGCTTACTTAACTTTTCATTTAAGTTCTAGCAGGTCTTGAGGCCGTAACATTGACATTTAATGATGGTTAAAGTACTAGAAGTTTATTTGGACAGACGGTCATCCCTTTTTGTAATATTTTCTTTTTATAATATCTTCTTTTGTTGTGGATTTTTAGCAACCTCTTTTTGACTATGTTATCCCTAACTTTTGCCTGAACTGTTTATTTTGAGGTTACAGTCAGCGGGATGTTTCAATTTTTGATAAGTCTCCTTCATAGGTTTTGACTTAACAGTTTTTTTCTTTTTGATAGATATTGACTGCCTGATTCATTGATTATAGGAGCTCATCACTAATTATGTAGAAGAAATGCTGGCATAATTGAGTTAACCGAGTAACTACCCTGCCCTAGGTTATGATTAAGGTTTCATTTTGCACACGAAAGAAACTTCTATTCCTTAGGCTCAAAGGGGTTGACGAGGGATTAACATCCTTATATCTCCACTGTTTAGGAATTTAAACAATTCCTATACATCGTCAGCATAGTCCGTTCAAAAGCATAATGTATGAGGTTGCGGTATCGTTTTCGTCATCCTCCTTCAAAAGGATTACAGCTTAGCATGAGTCGAATATCACAAAACAAAACAAGGTAAAGACACGGTTTAAATGAGTGATAGCGAAATAATTTATTCAAGACAAACATATGCAATGCACTGATGATGATTATTAAAACAGATAATGTCTATCATAAGTCAGATGTTTAAACAAACAAAAAGAAATTGAACATGAAAGTAAATCTAATGATCTGAAAGTCCCTCCTTCTAGCCATCCACAGCGTTAGCAATCTTGTTGTGATTAGGCATGGGAGAAGTGATCACGTTAGGAGTCTCAGAAGGGTCAAACTCAATTTCCCGAGCGTCAATCATATCTTGGATCTTGTTCTTCAACGGCCAAAAATCATTCGTAGCATGTCCAGGGCTATTTGAGTGATACACATACCTCGCGTTGGGATTATAGCAAGGACATGAAGTGTTGGGATTTGGATGAGGAGCTATCTGTGTAAGTAGCTCTGCTTTCAACAAGTGTTGCAGCGCTTGAGTCAAAGACATGTTGATCTTTGCAAATTGTCTTTTGGATGTGCCTTGTTTATGTTGGTTTCCTGGTTGTTGTACTGACGCTTGATTAGAGACCAAGATTGCCCCAACAGTGTTGGATTCATTTTTGTATGGCTTTTTTGTGGCAGTAGAAGTTGCATCCACTTGAATTTTTCCGCTTCGGATACCACTTTCAACATGTTCCCCAGTCAATATGAGGTCATTGAATCCAGATGAAGAGCTTCCAATTAGATGGCTGTAGAAAGGACCAGTTAGTGTACTCATGAACATATCAACTAACTCTCGGTCAGCCAAAGGAGGTTGAACTCTGCCAGCAAAGTCTCTCCATTTCTGAGCATATTCCTTGAAACTTTCTTTTGACCCCATAGACATGCCTTGTAGTTGCATGTGAGTCGGTGCAAGATCAGCATTGTATTGGTATTGCTTGTAGAAAGCAACAACCAAGTCTTCCCAAGTATGAATATTGGTAACTTCTAGTTGATAGTACCACTCGAGTTAGGTTCCAGCTAAGCTTTCTTGGAAAAAGTGGATCCACTTCTTATCAGCAGTATGAGGTTGAATCTTCCTCACATAAGATTTCAAGTGCAGTTTAGGACACGAGACTCCATCATACTTAGCAAAGGAGTCTTGAATTTCGGAGGAATGACAACCCCTGAGATGAGTCCTAACTCTTTAAAATCCAGCCCAGGTACCTTCTGAATCTCCATGGCTTTCATACGTTCTTCCAGCAGCTTGTATTTGTCATCAAGATGTTCATCCTCATAGTATTAGTCCTCTTCTTCTTCAGAGGGCTTGATAGAATCGTGGTTGCTTTTCGCATCAGTTTTGACACTAGCATCATCATTTTATTAATCGTCGTCCTCTTTAGAAACATTAACTTCTTCAGCTTTCTTAAGTGGGCCTCAAAATCTTCTTCCCATATTAAGGACACCCACAGATCTTCTGGACTTCTTCTCCTTCTTGGTCAAGAGAGTTTTCAACTCGTCTTGCCCCTTGGACAAGTTCATAATCAAAGCTTGGAATTGGGTATTCTGAGCCTGAAGGTCTTTGACTGATTGTTCGAGATCCATTTCTGCTGAAATAAACAGCGAGGGAAGATGAGAAACCTGTGGTAGAAACCTGTGATGCAATGTTATGATATGCAGATGCAATGTTTTCAAGGATCTTTAGGAAATTTAGTTTGCGACTTTAAAAACATGATTTAGTCGTATCTCCGTTTGAAGAACTCTGATTCTTGGATGTTCTTCTATGGGAATCAAGCTCACCATATTTAGTGGGTCATAGCCTCTGATTCGGGATACCTCTGAATTTGAAAGTACATGGCTAGAGGAAAATAAGACCCCTTGCCCCTTAACAGGTATAGAGTCTTTGATTCGAAAGGCATATGGTCAGAGGAAAATAAATCCTCTTGCCCCTTGATAGGAATTCAGTCCTTGATAATTAGCACCTGCAATTGTGCGCCCCAAATTCCTAAGATCCTTGAAAAGGTTAGTTAACATGCTATGCTTATGATGTCATGATGTTATGTGAATGCAGTACATTAGGCAAAGCGTAAGATAGTAAGGACAAACAAGTCCTAAGACAAAACATGCAAGGAAATCAAAGGGTTAGTAGCACACACAAGAAAATCACACAAGTGTCCTTAGGTTTAAAAGCTTGCATGGAGTATGACCAGGTGATATACCCTTCCCCAAAGGTACTTCTATGGATAAAGAGATTTCAGCAACAAGGTTCTATCAGTTAATCAGAATTGTCAGCCCCTCTATGGTACCCTCAAACATGGTACTTGCATACCACGCACTGATACTTTAAGAAGAAACCTATCTGAGTTGTAGTATCGGCTCGCGACCATAACTTGAAATGCATAAAGAATAGCCTTCCCACTATGTTCCTAAAAGTCAAGATGGGTTAAAGGTGACTAAAGGTCCTTGAGCTCCGACGCACCCAAAGGTACATAGGTAAACCTCTCTCATGCAAAAGAGGTACATAATAACCAGTGGAGGCCTAACTCAAGCGTGAACTCTCATATTGACCAATCCCAAGAATGCACAAGGGAGGTCTCCATGACTATGTCGCTCCTATCTCAAGTGTATTTGAATTCGGGTATAGGATTCGTCCTTCATTTAATTCCCAAGCAACCTTTAAAATAAAGCAAGCAAAACAAACAATTGAAAACATTTAAGTGATCCTAAACTTCAAGGTAACCCCTCTTTTTATTCGAAATCCCCAGCAGAGTCGCCAGTTCTGTAACAGTGTGGGAGAACTGGCTTTTTTAAAATGTGTGGATAGCAAGAGTCGCCACCGACTTTTATTTTATCCAATTGGAAAGGCAAAAAGAACAGGAAATACCTTTGAAAGAGATTGAGTTCGGGGGGTAGGTTATACATAGGGAAGGTGCAAGCACCCTTTGCATCCATGGTTATCCATGGGCTCTTAATTGCTTAGCTCACTTGTTTTTTTGAATTGTTTGAAATGTAGTGTGTGAATAGGAAAAATATTGTTAAGGAATTTAGCTTGTAAATAAGCGTAGCCTTGTTTTTGAAAGTATTTGAAAAGATAGTGTGAAAAACGATTTTTGAATTTAAATCAGAGCAAGCAATTAGTAGCAACTACCCTAATTTTAAGATTTTTGTTCTTTAAGCTTTTCAGTTTGAAAGGGCTATCCATACCTGTCATACGGTGGGAGAACTGACTTTTGAAATGTGCAGATAGCAAGAGTCGCCACCGACTTTTATTTTATCCAATTTATAGAAAGGCTAAAAGAACAGAAAAAAACCTTTTTGAAAGAGATTGAGTTCGGGGGGTAAGTTATACAAAGGGAAGGTGTAAGCACCCTTTGTATCCATGGTTATCCATGGGCTCTCAATTGCTTAGCTCACTTTTGAATTGTTTGAAATGTTTGAAGTGTCGTGTGTATTTAGAAATGATTTTTGAATAAGGACTTTAGCTTGTAAATAAGCGTAGCCTTTTGGAAATTGTTTTGAAAAGGAGGTGTGAAAAGTAAATTGAATTTTAGAGCAAGAAATTAGTAGCAACTACCCTAAGTTTTAAGATTTGTTCTTTTAGCTTTTCAAGGCTATCCATACCATAGGAGGGTAGGAAGACCTTTTATTGGATTTAAAGGGTCATCGAGAAATTATCATTCGCCACAAGATTGTCCCTGCCATAAAGAGGGCAGGTAGTCTAAGGCAAGGATAGAATAGTCATTAACCTTTTTAGGCATCATGCGAGGATACCTTAGCAATTGGGACAATCATCATGTTTTTTCGAGGCAGCATCGAGGGACTAGATCTCATATGATGATTTCAATCTTTAAAGGAAACCTTGCTTTAAGTATCCTCGGAATCGAGGGACTTGGCTATTTTAAAGGCATAATCAATAAGGCAACAAGGCAACAGTAAGGCAACAAAAGAGGCTACCCTAAAGGTGTGTGTGTGGCACAATCATGTGGTTCAGTTCAGTGATATTTATCTTATAAGTTAGTTATTCTAATTCAATTCAGAGTTGCACTCCCTAGGATTACTAACCACATCAATTAATATTACGGCAAAGTAAAAGGCAGAAAAGATAAAATCCTAGCTATTACACTAAACACCTGCGGGAAAGGGAAAGCAAAAAAAGCAGAAAAATAATAAGGACAAGAAAAATAAGAGGAAAATTAATGCCAATGCCTCGAGCCTTCATCGAATTCTTGATCAACCCTAAAAAATCAAGAATGAAGAAGAGAAAGGTTAGTGCATTAAATATCTACAAACCCTAACTGCTTAAAACAAACCAGGTTTAAAGCAGTTGGTTTAAACATAATATGTAAAATAAATAATTTAATATTTTAAAAACTGTTTAGAAATTAAAAGTATCAATCATGCGATTAAATATGATATTTACATGATTAATTTAAATTAATTAATCAATTTACAAGGAAAATAATATCCAAAAAAAACAAATATTTTTAATTTCATGAGAAAAATTGAACCTTCGATTAAATAAAATAAATGGCTATACATTAAAAAAGAAGGTTTAAATAAAATAGTTTAAATAAAAAATAAAAGGAAAACAAGAAAAGAAAGAAAGAATAATCAAAAAGAGGGATTTATTTAATTAAAGATAAAAAGGTTAAAAGAAACTCAGCTCTGATCAGGTGTGGTGAAGTCTGGAGTTCCATGGTAGACTTGCAGGTTTGTAGGTGTTGGATCCATCTCTGAGATCATCCAAGGGCCTTGGCATGAGGCTGCATCATGAGCCTGTATATGCTGGAAGCATAGGATATGCGTAACAAAGTTAGGAAAAAAGAAAGGTTTGCAGCACAAAGGGGTCGAACCCCTGACCTTCTATACAAACCTTGGACGCACGCGTTCACCACCAGGCCAATCTTCATTCGCTGTTAGCTTTATCAACACTAAACATAATAAATAAAACAAAGTTCTTTAAAAAATTTGAATGGAATTCGCGCGCACCAAGCTTGTTCATCCTCGTTCTCAGACTCGATTCCAAACCAGGTTTTTACCTACGGATGTACTGTTGGTACAGCTTCTACCTACGGATGTCGCGCGTAGCCATATGTCTTGGCCATCAGAACCTGCAAATCAACAGCAATAAACGCAAACAAAAGGTCCAGACCAATCCTATATCATCTCACGAATCCATTAGACCTGATAATTTAACCAGAAATCGCCCTTAACTAAAGTCCCCTTTTCTAAGGAATATGAACCCTAACCATGGTGGTTCCCCTAATCTGTGTTAAAAACAAAATCGAACCATCCAGAAAGTGTCCAAACACCATTGTGAATGCAAATATGTACTTGAATCATGTTAAATATGCGTGTATAGTTGGAATCAAATTAGACAAAAAAATAATGCAAACCGTGAGGAGATGAAGCTGATTCCGGATGCCAATGGATTCAAGAACGCTTGGGTAACTTTCCTAGGCTAACAATGATTGTTACTGAACGTCCAAGAGTCTCTGAATTATCCTCAAACTCAGAAACCGATTTCCAAATTTTGGAACTTTGTTGGAGCTCTAGCACGATTTCTAAGGGTTCAATCATTGTGAATTCTCTCCCTCCACATCTGATAATATTGTGTTTATATAATAGAATTTATTAGGGTTACAAATTCTGATAGAATCCTATTGAATCAAAGAATTGAGTTTTGATTGAAACATGATTTTCAAACTTTCTAATTTTGCCAAATTTCAATCTTTTCTCTCCAATCACACTTAGCACGAATTTGTTATGAAATAATGCACATTTTGGTGATTGATTATGGTTGAAAAATAGATCAAATCAAATCTTCTCTATTTTCCTTCCAAATATTTGATTAAATTGAATTTTTAATGAATAAAAATTCATATAAAATCAAATAATCATCAATAATTCGTGGAAATTAGATATGGAGTCTTGGGTAAGTTGAGGATGAAGATTGGGCCAAAAAAGATTGGGTCCCTTTGCAAAAAAAATCATTTTGGAGCCTTTTATTTCACATTTTTTCCTTTAAAATGGTCCAACTTTGACAAGGCATATCTCCCTCAATTTTTAAGATATAGAGGAGTTCTAGGACTTTTTGGAAACCTCAAGATGTCCTTTACAAGCCAATTTGGGAGTTTGTTTTCCATTTGAGGATTTATTCTTGATGATATGGGTTTTGACAAAAAAATGCTTTTGGTTGATTTTCAAAAAGGACCTATAATCTTTTGATCCATATCTCTCAAATGAAGCATTTTTAGACTTGGCATGTGAGAGACAAAGTTGTAGATAATTCAATTTCCTTCAAATTGATCTTTGGATAGAAAATTTCTAATGTTCCATGTGAAAGTTATGGCTGGTCAAAGTTCAGTTGACTTTAGGTCAAAAAACCTTAATTTAGAAACTTTAGGTTTTGTTGATTTCTGAACTTTCCTTGATGAATCATGATCAATCCTTGATCAAATGATGAATAATACTTCAAAATGAGGATGTTGACCAAAAATCAGGAATTTTGACTGTACTTTAACCACAGTTGACTTTTAGGTCACACTAGTCGACTGTTGACTTTCTGAGCTTTTGACTGAGCAATCTTGTGAATCAGGGCTGGATCCTTTGAGGAATATGAGAGAACATGGGTTCCATTTGAGCCCCTGACTTATCCTTTTTCACCAAGAAATTTAAAACCCATGTTTCAGGGGCCTTTGATTAGGAGAGTATGTCCTTATGTCTTGAACTTTGGTATGAGCTTGAAAGGTGAAATGAGATGGGCAAATTTTGGGGTATGACAGCTGCCCCTGTTCAATCTTCTTCAACCTTAGGATTTAGAGTGGTTTGTATGCCAGTCGGAATCTGTAGGTGGAAGAGGATTGAACACTGGAATACCAAGAAATTTGCCCTTGCCGAGGTAGGGACCTTTGTCGGAGATGGGCCTAAAGATGCCATCTGATCTTGATAATATGAAAGTCAAAATGAGTTGTACATTAGTCTACATCTGAGTTTGAAGTATTGAGAAGTTTTTGTTGGAGATGGGCTTAAAGATGCCACCTAACTTGTTAGATTGATTTGAATGTCGATCGTTTCAGTACGTGATTTAGATCTTAAAAAGATGATCGTCTCTTCACTGTTCGTGATGATAGATTTAGATCTTTGAGGATTGGAGATTTTGTGTCAGCACCGTTCCTAGTAACTGAATTAGATCTCGAAGAGGTGATCGTGTCTTCACCATTCGTAGTGATAGAATTAGATTCTTGGAAATGGAATACCATAGCGGGTCATACATTAGACCATATATGATAGAGGACGTCAGAACGAGTCATGCATTAAACCATATCTGAAGGAGAATATTAGATCATATCTGTTGGAGGATGTCAGAACGAGTCATACATTAGACCATATCTGTCGAAGGATGTCAGAACGAGTCGTACATTAGACCATATCTGTTGAAGGATGTCAGAACGAGTCGTACATTAGACCATATCTGTTGAAGGATGTCAGAACGAGTCGTACATTAGACCATATCTGTTGAAGGATGTCAGAACGAGTCGTACATTAGACCATATCTGTTGAAGGATGTCAGAACGAGTCGTACATTAGACCATATTTGTTGAAGGATGTCAGAACGAGTTGTACATTAGACCATATCTGTTGAAGGATGTCAAAACAAATTATACATTGGATCATATCTGATGGAAGACGTCAGAATGAGTCGTACATTAGACCATATCTGTTGGATAATGCCAGAACGAGTCATACACTAGGCCATATCTGACTGAGAATACCAGAACGAGTCATATATTAGACCATATCTGATAGAGAATGCTTGCTTGTTAGAGTTGATAAGTTGTTTGATGATATTTGTCCGCTTGGGGAGTTTACCTGAAAAACAAAGTTAGCAGCATGCAATGTCATAATGCATGGTATGTATTTATGTAATGACTGATTATGAATGATGTATGTATGCAACATGTTGTCAACGATGACAGTAGATCACAGAATAGTCTGGTGGGGAAAATAAATCCCTGAATGTTGTGAAGAATACAGGGTATAAGTCTTCTATTTTAGTAGGGACTCCCGCTCCATGCTCGAGGATGCTCAGCTGGGGATCTTTGACTTCTGCTTGGGAAAGAAGCAATTTGAGTGGTTGATCTTGACGTACCCCGACTGGGATAAGAGAGATGAATAGAATCTCCGATGTTCCATCTGACTCAGCTCAACTGTAAGTGCTAATCTTTATGGATATGGTGGATTTAGAGGAGAAATTATTCGAAGATAGCTTCTTAAAGAACGCTCTGTGGGGATATGATCTGTGGGAGGACTGCTCTGTGGGAAAGCGTGGATGCTTTGAACATTGCCCCCCGATGGTTATAGCAACTGCCATTCTTGGACTTGTATTGATTGGGACATAACAATGAGTATTGATCGAGGTGTCATACAGGCTTTGCATAGCTTTTCCCTAGCTAGTAGGGATTTTGAAGAGATTCGCCTCGTGAGGACCTTATGGGACACATACTATGGGTGATTCCCCTAGTACTCATAGACTTGGGAAAATGCCCTTGATTGTTCTATGCTCCTGAGAGATTCTTTGAATCTTGACCTGATTGCCCCAGACTGATTGGACAAAACATGTCGTGCCCCTTGTATTCATTAACTTCTAATCAACTGAGTTAGTTGTAAGAGATGTTGCTGAAATGGTTTCGTCTGTCGGGATGACTTTTAGTCATTAGTCATACCCTATGCAGATTCTTCCTGTTGCTAACATTTGAAATTATGTAGCAGAATATGTTTAATAATGAATTCATGAGATGCAATGCATATGTCTGTCTTGAGTTTTTTGAAGAACATTAAAACAGGAGATGTAAAAGCGTGATGTTTGTAATAACGTGACGTTTATAAAAACGAAATATCAACTCAGCATTTGTGCTGAACCTTAAGGAGTCAGGATACCTTTTTGGTGACAGTATGCTTTCGAAATAACCATGCTTCAGTTAGGAATTTCAAGGGTTGTAACATGGCTTGGTTCACGATTTAAGAAACAAAGGATAACGGCTCAATGTTTATTTGCACCCATCCCAATCTTCGTGATGTTCTTCGATCCTATGCTTAGTTAACTCTGCGTTTAAGCCTTAGCAAAGTTTGAAGTTGTAACATTGATATTTGATGATGGTTAAAGTACCAGGGTTTATTTGGACTGGCAGTCATCCCTTTTTTTGTAATACTTTATTTTTTTCTTTTGTCGAGGATTTGTAGCAACCTCTTTTTGACATTGATTTTGTTATCCCTAACTTTTGCCTGAACTGTTTATTTTGAGATTACAGTCAGCGAGATGTTTTGATTTTTGATAAGTCTTCTTCATAGGTTCTTTTGACTTAACATTTTTCTCTTTGTCTTCTTTTTATGGATATTGACTGCCTGACTTGAGAGTTACGGGAATCCATCATCACTTGTGTAAAGCAACTGGTATAATTGAGTTAACTGAGTAACTACCCTGCCCCGGGTTATGATTAAGGTTTTAATCTATACGAGAAAGGAAACTTCCACTTCTTAGGCTTAAAGGGGTTGACGAGGGATTAACATCCTTATATCTCCGCTGTTTAGGAATTGAAACAATGCCTGTACATCGTCATCAAAGTCCGCTCAAAAGCATACTGTATGAGGTTGTGGTATCATTTTCGTCATCCTCCCTTAAAAGGCTTACAGCTTAGCAGGAGTTGAATATCACAAAACATATGCAAAGTAAAGACATGATTTAAAATGAGTGATAGCGAAATAATTTATTAAAGACAAACATATGCAATGCACTGATGATGATTATTAAAACAGATAATGTCTATCATAAGTCGAATGTTTAAACAAATAGAAAAAGAAATTGCAACTGAAAGTAAAACTAATGATCTTAAAGTCCATCCTTCTAGCCATCCATAGTATTAGCACTCTTGTTGTGGTTAGGCATGGTTGCAGGAGGTTTGAACTCAATTTCCCCAGCGTCGATCATATCCTGGATCTTGTTCTTCAATGGCCAACAATCATTAGTGTCATGTCCAATGTTGTCGGAGTGATAAGCGCATCTTGCATTGGGATTATATTAATGAGATGGGTATTAGGCTTCAGAGGAGGATCCTTCAAGGCAATCAACCCCGCTTTCAGTAACTGTTGTAATGCTTCAACCAAAGTCATGTTGATCTTTGTGAATTGTCTTTTAGGTGCGCCTTGTTTACGCTGGTTGCCTTTTTATTGTACTAGCACTTGATTAGAGGCTAGGACTGCTCCAACAGTGTTGGATTCATTCCTCTCATTGTGCACCTTCTTTGTGGTATTAGAAGATGTAGCCACTTGAATTTTACCGCTTCGGATACCGCTTTCAACACGTTCCCCAGTCTGTATGAGGTCGGTGAAACCAGATGAGGAACTTCCCAGTAAGTGGCTGTAGAAAGGGCCAGTTAGTGTACTCATGAACATATCAACTAGTTCTCTGTCAGCTAACGGAGGTTGCACCCTTCCAGCAAGGTCTCTCCATTTTTGAGCATATTCCTTGAAACTTTCTTTTGGACCCATAAACATGCTTTGTAGTTGCATGCGAGTTGGCGCGAGGTCAGCATTGTATTGGTATTGCTTATAGAAAGCAGTTGCCAAATCTTTCCATGTATGAATGTTGGCACCATCCAATTGATAGTACCACTCTAGTTGAGTTCCAGATAAGCTCGCTTGAAAAAAGTGGATCCATAGCATCTTGTCAGCAGTATGAGGCTGAATCTTCCTCGCATAGGACTTTAAGTGCAGTTTAGGACAGGAGACTCCATCATACTTAGCAAAGGTCGGAGTCTTAAATTTTGGAGGAATGACAACCCTTGAGATGAGTCCTAGTTCCTCAAAATCCAGCCCGGGTACCTTCTGAATTTCCATGGCTTTCATACGTTCTTCCAGCAGCTTGTATTTGTCATTGGGATGTTCGTCCTCATAGTAGTAGTCCTCTTCTTCCTCATAGGGCTTGATATAATCATGGTTGCTTTTTGTATCAGTTTTGACACTAGCATCGTCCTTTTGTTCATCGTCATCCTCTTCGGAAACCTTGACTTCTTCAGCTTTCTTGAGTGGTCCTCTGAATCTTCTTCCCATGTTAAGGACACCCACAGATCTTATAGTCTTTTTCGCTTTCTTGGTCAGAAGAATTTTCAGCTCGTCTTGCCCCTTGGACAAGTTCAGAATCAAAGCCTGGAACTGGGTGTTTTGAGCCTGAAGGTCTTTAACTGATTGCTCGAGATCCCTTTGTGCTGAAATAAACAGCGAGGAAGGATGAGAGACCTGTTATAGAAACCTGTGATGCAATGTTATGAATGCATATGCAATGTTTTCAAGGATCTTTAGGAATTTAGTTAGCAACGTTAGAAAATGATAGAGTCACGTCTTCGTTTGCAGAACTCTGATTTTTGAATATTCTTTTGTGGTAGTCAAGCTCATCATATCCAGTGGGTCATAACCTCTGATTCGGGATACTTCTGAATTTGAAGGTACATGGCTAGAGGAAAATAAATCCTCTTGCCCCTTGATAGGTGTTGAGCCTTTGAATTTGAAGGTATGTGGCTAGAGGAAAATAAATCCTCTTGCCCCTGGATAGGAATTCAGTCCTCGATAAGCGCACCTGAAATTATGCGCCCTAAATCCCTATGATCCTTGAAAGGGTTAGTTAATCATGCTATGTTATGATGTTATGATGTCATGATGTTATGCGAATGCAATGCATCAGGTATGTCGTAAGATAATAAGGACAAACAAAACCTACAAACGAAACCTGCAAGGAAAAGCTAACAATGCATGATAGTAGCAAACACTAACAAGTCACTCAAGTGTCCTTAAGTTTAGAGGCTTGCATGAAGTCCATAGGTAAGTACCCTCCCCACTGAAGTTTAGTTGGTTCAACCTGTCATAGATAAAGATCGGGTTCTAGGGAGCTCATATCATCGACCTTTCTCGAAGGCACTTATTTCAGTTCAGCAATCGAATCACCGACCGAAAATGTCCTAAAAGTCCAGTCCATATGAGTGTAGCTTCGTGTAGTTTCCTTGTGAAGGATAGAAAAAACACTTAGAAAGGGGGGGTTTGAATAAGTGTAGCTTTAAAACTTGTAAGATAAAAACAATTAGCACAATGATTTTTATCCTGGTTTGTTGTTAACTAAACTACTCCAGTCCACCCCCTTGGAGTGATTTACCTCACCTGAGGATTTAATCCACTAATCACACAAGATTACAATGGTTTTCCACTTAGATAACCTCGAAGTCTTCTAGAGTATTCTGATCACAACCTGATCACTCTAGGAACAAACTGCTTAGATACCCGCTAAGACTTTCTAGAGTATTCTGATCACAACCTGATCACTCTAGTACTTACAAATTAATGTAAACAAATTCTTATAAGAGTTACAATGCTTCTTAATAAGCTATTATCACAACTGTGATTTTTCTCTTAAGTTAAAGCTTAATCTCACTAAGGTATTACAACAGCAATGTAGTGAGGTTGAAGATGAAGTTTGAGAGCTTTTTGAATTTGACAGCGTTTCTGTAAGTTTGCGCAAAGTGTTTATTCAGCTTCTCATTAGAACTTCTATTTATAGGCGTTTGAGAAGATGACCGTTGGGAGCATTTAATGCTTTGCGTGATCCGTACAGCATTGCATTTAATGTTTTACTCTTTTGTCAACTACCTCGAGCCTTGCTTTCGCTGTGTCTACTGACGTTGCCTTTAATAGCTTCTAACGTTCCTTTTGTCAGTCAGCATAGCCTGTCATCTTGTACTTGCTTCTGATCTGATGTTTGTGTAAACAACGTTTGAATATCATCAGAGTCAATCAGCTTGGTGCAGAGCATCTTCTTGTCTTCTGACCTTGAAGTGCTTCTTAGCGTGATACCATGAGAACTTCAGTGCTTCTGCTTTTGATCTCAAGTTCTTCTGATGCTTCCATAGACCATGTTCTGATTCTGCTTGACCATCTTCTGATGTCTTGCCAGAGCATGTTCTGATGTTGCATGCTGAACCTTCTGAGTCAGTGCTTCTTACGCTGATTTTGTGCATACTCTTTATGTGATTCCTGAAAGGGAAATTGCATAGGATTTGAGTACCACGTCATTTCATACAAAATTCATATACATTGTTATCATCAAAACTAAGAATATTGATCAGAACAAATATTGTTCTAACAATCTCCCCCTTTTTGATGATGACAAAAACATATATAAATGATGTGAATTTGCAATCAGAATATCAGATGGCTAAAGACAATTACACAGTTATAGCATAAGCATATAAACATAGTGTGTGAATATGTCTCCCCTTGAGATTAACAATCTCCCCTGAAATAAATACTGGAAGAAATTTATAAATAAAGGACTTCCTTGAGTATTTTCCATTTCAGTTGAGACGATCACATATGCTTAGATCTTCAGAACATTCATAGCTTCTGCTTCTTGCTTCCATACGACAGCTTCAGAGCTTTGAATTTCTTCTTGAATCATTGCATGCTAGATTGTATCAGAACATTGTTGAATGTACCAGAGCATCATCAGAGCATCTCTACATCCTGAAATGTTACAAAACAAACTAAACGACAAAAGTCAGAGCATGAATGAATCAGAACATAAAATATGTGTCAGAACATATAGTATGTATCAGAGCATAAACAATAATGTTTCAGAGCATATTAAGAACAAAAACATGCATCAGAACATATAAGGAAAGAGAATGTGTTAGAGCATATTCTATCATCAGAATATCATAACATTCTTCCTTCTTGCTTCTGATCTTGAAGCTTCACAGCACTCAGCTTGCTTCAATTTCCATGAGCTTGTTTCTATATAGAATTGCTTTTCCTCATGTCTTTGCTTCTCATGTTGAGCTTTTTAGAATGTCTTCAATCCTGCAAAACACTCAAAGGCATAGAACTTGCAAATTCGGTTAGAAATGTGGAGACTTACTCCCAGCAACTGATAATATAAATCAGATCATTTATCACATTTTCTCCCCCTTTTTGTCATAACATCAAAAAACATAAAAGATTCAGATGAAAAACAAACAATATGAGAGAAAAGAAGATAATTTTCATTGATTTCCAAAAGAAGATTATCAGAAGATACAAGGGAGATGCATAGAAAACGGATGCAAGAACATAGGAAACAACTAAGACACAAAAGACTACGACGGGCCTAGCTTAGACATAATCTTGGCCAGCATGTCATGAATCCCAGCATTGCTCTCAGCCTGCTTCACCATGAATGAGAGAAACTCATCGTTGATATCATCTTGCTTGTCCATGCGAGAAGCCAGATCAGCTTGATTCTTCTGAATAACCTCTAGAGTCTTCACCAGAAGAGAGGGTTCACCAGAAGAAGCTTCACAACTTCTGTTCAGAGGGACAGCATTCTCAACTGCAGCATCCATTGTGAGATCATCATCATATTTTCCTCAAAAGGAATATTCCCAGCAGGATGATCTTCAGCACCAGCTTCTTCCCTAGAAGCATCTTCTTCATACTCAGGAGCATGAAGATCAGAATCTCCATTTTCAAGAGCTTGAAGAATGGCAGCAAGATTCCTTGGTGGTGTAGGACCTTCAACTTCTGGAGGATAAATAACTTCTGGAATGACCATATTTGGGGACTTCTCAGAAGGATTCTCCCTTAGAAAGTCAAACAGCCACTTGAAGTCTCCAGTCAGAACTGGGTACTTAGGTCTCCAAACCACAATATCCCTGCAAGGGTTGCCATCCAGCTCATCTACATACATCTTCTCCTCAAGAGATCTCCAACTTCTGATGGGATGATAATATCTGCCATCATCAACTTCTAGACGATATCCAGCATAACCAGGTGCAGCAGCCACTAGTCTCTTCTGGACTTTCATAGCTTCAACCTGAAAATCCTGTCGAAAGCTTCTCCAAATATTTCGAGTAGAAACATCATCAAGGTCATTAAAGAAAGCATCTCTCAAGAGATCCAGACTACAGACAAATTCATGTTTGAACAACTCAAGGAAGATATGAGGTTCAGGTTCAGGAGGGTTGAAGGTGAATTTGTAGTCAGGATAAAGAAGGCAGTATGGGTTGGATTTTCTGGAAGGTAAGGGATGAGATAGAGAAGGTGTAGATGCTGTGGTTGATGATGATGGGATATCTGTGGGGAGGTTTGATGAGGATGGGATATTAGAAGGTGTTGGGGGACAGACATTTAGTGGAATTGGGTTCAAAACAGGTGTAGAAAGAGATGGTTAGGGAGGATTTGGTATGGTAAAAGTGTTGTGAGGTTCAGAAGGAGGAGGTTGGATACTATTTGGAATGGGGAGAGAAGTTTGAGGTTCAGAAGAAGGAGGTGAGTATATTTGCCTGGGGAAATTGCTAGTTCTTTCAGCACGGAAAGAATCCCTGATGCGCTTCTCTTGATATTCCTTGGAATTTACTTTGACAGGATCAAAGGTAATCTTATGCTTCTTAGCTTGCCTAGCTTCTTCTTCTTGAGCCTTTCTCTTTAGACTTGCTTCTTTCTTCTTCTGATCCTTCTTCTGTAAGTACGCCAGAGAAGGAAGAACTCTTCCACGAATCCATGCAGGATCAACAGAAGATTGAGCCCTTACAGAAGCTTCCAAATAACGCTTAACAGCCTTGTTAAGTTCTTCTTTGAACAAGGAAGCAAAGCCTTCAACCGGAACCCTTCTGGTCAGAATATCTGGAAAAATTACTGGAACAGAAATTACCTGCTTAATGAGTTCCAACCTTTGTAGATCAAAACCATTTATAACATGCCCTTGAATGACGCCAAAGAACTTGGACGTTCCAATAGTCCTTAGTGAATCCAGTAAGTCACTTTCTATCAGAATGTCTGAAATCATTCTGGCGAAGGGAACAACATTTCTAATGATGTCAGGATACCTCTTGCGTTCTTCATCTCTTGACTCTTCAATATAAGTCTTCAAATTCTGAAAAAGAATATTGGAGATGTTGACTTCAATTCCTCTTCCAATGCAGAAGAGAGCAAATTTCTGATCCGGACTAATGTATGTTGAGGAAAACGATCTCCTTCTATGATGGAGGGATCCTAGAATAATCTCCGCCCAAACTTGGTAGAACGGCTTCAACAAACCAGTTTAATGAGATGAAATACCAGTAACATTAGATATTTGTCTCTCAACTGTGAACCAACAAGCTCTGCCAGGAAGAGGACCAGTACTTCCTTCTTCATCATCCAGATTGTACAACTTCCTAATCAACTTTTCAGTCATCACAACTTCATGCCCTAACACGAAGGAGATGATTGCAGTTGGAGTAACCGTTGCATGAGCCCAAAAATCTTTTACTAATGCAGGATAAATTGGTCCAACCAATCTATCAAAGTAGTTTGACCATCCTTGTGCCATTGTCTTAGCATCAGTGTTGAAACCATGTAGTCTTAGATTTTCAAAATCTACCGAAGATTCACATAGAACTTCCATTTCTGATGAAGGAATGGAACAGGTCTTCAATGGAGCGTAACCATGCTTGCTAAAAACAAGATGACTAGAAGACATTTCTGCTTGGCTTGAGGAACTTGAAGAAGGATTCATGGTGAAAAACTGGGATTTGGTTACGAACTAGGGTTTATGCAATGGAAAAGAAAGAGAGGGATGAATGAAGAGAGAGAAAGCAAAAAGATGAAATGAATGTGAAGATGGGTATATAAAAGGATGGATTTTTAAAAAAATGCAATATGTTTTAAACGAAATGATTACAGAAAAACATGACATCAATTTGCATTTAATGAGATATGACGTTAGGAGAGATAAGGTGAGAAATTGACATGATTTGCACAGTTACCTAGGGCGGCGTCTCCTCAACTGTACGCATGCTTGTCCAAAAATAGTGAACACGTGTTCAATTTCTGGAAAATTGGTGACAGCTATTTTACTTAAAAAGAGATTCTGAATCAACTTAGATAATGAAACGTTAGTGATAACAGAATCAGAACTTCTAATTGATCACTATCAGAACTTCTTATAAAAACATAATCCCAATACATTTCAGAACTTAACCATACGTAAGAACTTCTCATCTTCTCATTCTGGGCATAAATCCATACTAATATTCTTCAGAATAAACTTAAACCTATCTTCAGCAAGGGGTTTTGTAAAGATATCAGCCCATTGATGATCTGTATCCACAAAGTTTAAAGAAAGAACGCCCTTCTGAACACAGTCCCTAATGAAATGATGTTTAATCTCAATATGTTTAGCTTTGGAGTGTAAGATAGGATTCTTAGATAAACATATGGCAGAAGTATTGTCACAGAAGATAGGAATGTTACTCTCATATATTTGATAATCTTCTAGCTGACTCTCCATCCAGAGCATTTGTGTGCTACAACCAGCAGCAGCAACATATTCTGCTTCTGTAGTTAATAGGGCAATGGTAGCTTGCTTCTTGCTGTACCAGGAGATTAGGTGACTTCCAAGAAATTGACAACTTCCAGAAGTACTCTTCCTTTCAATTCTATCTCCAGCATAGTCAGCATCACAAAATCCTACTAAGTTGTATTCTTTAGATCTTCTGTAGACTAAACCAACATTAGTAGTACCTTTCAGATACCTTAGAATTCTCTTAACAGCAATTAAGTGAGATTCTCTAGGATCTGATTGGAATCTAGCGCACAAACAAACACTGAATAAAATGTCAGGTCTAGAAGCAGTTAAATATAGAAGAGATCCAATCATACCTCTGTACAAATTCTGATCTACCTTCTTACTTACCTCATCCTTACCTAGGACACACATTAGATGCATAGGAGTTTTAGCTTCTTTGCTTTCAGAAAGATTAAACTTCTTCAGAAGTTCTTTCACATACTTCGTTTGATGAACATATGTTCCATCAGAAGTTTGATTGATTTGAATCCCAAGAAAATACTTGAGTTCACCCATCATACTCATTTCAAATTCAGCCTGCATAGACTTAGTAAACTCCTTTCCAAGTGTAGCATTAGATGTTCCAAAAATAATATCATCAACATAAATTTGACAAATTAAAATGTCCTTCTTAGATGTTTTACAGAAGAGAGTCGTATCCACTTGTCCTCTAGTGAAACCATTGTTCAGAAGGAAAGAACTTAATCTTTCATACCAAGCTCTAGGAGCTTGCTTCAACCCATACAATGATTTCTTTAGTTTGAAAACATGTTCTGGAGACTTGGAGTCTTCAAAACCAGGAGGTTGGTGGACATATACTTCCTCATCTATATAGCCATTTAAGAAGGCACTCTTAACATCCATCTGATACAGAGTGATGTTATGTTGAGTGGCAAAAGAAATTAATAAGCGAATAGATTCTAACCTGGCCACTGGTGCAAAGGTTTCTGTATAGTCAATACCTTCTTGCTGACTATAACCCTGAGCCACCAGTCTGGCTTTGTTTCTTACCACTTCTCCTTTCTCACTTAGTTTGTTTCTGAAAACCCACTTTGTACCAATGATGTTGAATCCTTTTGGTCTAGGAACAAGATCCCATACATCATTCCTTGTAAACTGATTTAGTTCTTCTTGCATGGCAATCATCCAGTCTGGATCTTCTAGAGCTTGATCAACAGAAGTTGGCTCGATCAAAGAAACAAGACCTAATTGACATTCTGCATTGTTCTTAAGGAATGCTCTTGTTCTGATAGGATCATCTTTCTTTCCAAGAATCACATCTTCTGAGTGAGCTGAGGTGAGACTAGAAGATCTTCTGACTGTTGGCTCTTCAAAAATTCTGAGATTCTCTGAAGATGCTACAACTTGATCTTCTGATTCTTTGCTTCTGAGACTTTCAGCTTCTAAAACTTTGCTTCTTGGTTCTTCAACTTCTGATATATCAATATCTATATCTGCAAAATTCTCAAGCTGCTTTGGCTTTTCAAGACCAAGCTTATCATCAAATCTAATATTGATTGATTCTTCTACAACCAATGTTTCGGTATTGTATACTCTGTAGCCTTTAGAGCGTTCAGAATATCCAAGAAGGAAACATTTTTGTGCCTTAGAATCAAACTTACCAAGATGATCTTTAGTATTCCGAATGAAACATACACATCCAAAAGGATGAAAATATGAAATGTTGGGCTTTCTGTTCTTCCACAATTCGTAAGGAGTCTTATTTAGAATAGGTCTTATAGAGATTCTATTATGAATATAACATGCAGTATTTATTGCTTCTGCCCAGAAGTGCTTAGCCATATTGGTTTCATTGATCATGGTTCTAGCCATTTCTTATAGAGTCTTATTCTTTCGCTCTACAACTCCATTTTGATGTGGAGTTCTAGGGCAAGAGAAACCATGGGCAATACCATTTTCTTTGAAGAACTCCTCAAAGAATCTGTTCTCAAATTCACCACCATGATCACTTCTGACCTTTATGATTGAATCTGAGTGCAGAATTCAAAGAACACTAAATGAGACTCATCCTTGTGTTTTAAGAACTTTACCCATGTCCAGCGGCTATATCATCTACGATGACTAATCCATATTTCTTCCCTCTGATAGATGTTGTTTTGACTGGTCCAAACAGATCAATGTGTAGAAGTTCTAACGGCCTAGAGGAAGAGACAACATTCTTAGACTTGAATGCAGGTTTGGAGAACTTGCCCTTCTGACATGCTTCACAAAGAGCATCTGATTTGTTTTTCAGATTTGGGAGTCCTCTGACCAGATTTAGTTTGTTAATCTGAGAAATATTTCTCAAACTAGCATGTCCTAATCTTCTGTGCCAGACCCATTGCTCTTCAGAAACAGACATAAGGCAAGTCACCTTCTGCTTCTCAAGATCAGAAAGATCAATCTTATAAATGTTTTTCTTTCTCTTGCCTGTAAATAGGATTGAGCCATCCTTCTGACTTACAGCCTTGCAAGACTTTTGATTGAAGAATATGTCATAACCATTGTCACTTAATTGACTTATGGATAATAAGTTATGCGCTAATCCTTCTACAAGAAGTGCATTAGTTATGGAAGGAGAGTTACCAATACTTATAGTTCAAGAGCCAATTATCTTGCCCTTTCTGATCTCCTCCAAACTTGACTTCACCTACAGACTTAAGCATCAGGTCTTGGAACATAGACCTTCTTCCCGTCATGTGTCGCGAGCACCCAGAGTCCAGGTACCATGACATTTTGTGCTTTGTCTTCTTTGCTGCTAAGGATGTCTCCAACAGAAATTATCTTCTCCTTAGGTACCCACAACTTCTTGGGTCCTTTCTTGTTAGTTTTCCTCAAGTTCTGATTGAACTTGGGTTTAGCATAATAAGCAACAGGAGGAACATCATGATATTCTTTAGGTTTGGCAGCATGATATTTTCTAGGTTGTGTCACATGCTTCTTGGTGTGTATAATGTGAAAGCTTTTGGCATGTGAAGTGAGCCTGATATCATGTGAGTGGCCATATTTGAACTGATCATACAATGGCTTGTATGTGATTTTCATATCATCTACAGGTTCAAATTTATGTGGGGTATCACCCTCATAGCCAACGCCAATCCTTTTGTTTCCAGAAACACCATATACCATAGAAGCAAGATGACTTCTGCCAATACTTCTAGATAAAAACTTTCTGAAGCTCGAGTCATATTCTTTCAGGATATGATTGAGGCTAGGAATGGATTTTTCTGATTCAGAAGGAGATCCAATATCTTTGGATAAGTTTAAAACTTTTTCCTTCAGTTCAGAATTTTCCACTTCCAGCTTCTTAGTTTCAGAATCAAATAGCTTTTTCAGCTTTTTGTATTTGATACTAAGATGAGCCTTGAGTTCCAGAAGTTCAGTTAAACTGGAAACTAACTCTTCTCTAGATAGTTCAGAAAATATCTCTTCAGAATCTGAATCTGATGTAGATTCTGATCCATCATCCACTGTGGCAATCAGTGCAAGGTTTGCCTGCTCGCCTTCAGAGTCTGATTCTGAATCATCCCATGTTGCCATAAGATCTTTCTTCTTATGAAACTTCTTCTTGGGATTCTCCTTTTGAAGTTTTGGACATTCATTCTTGAAGTGTCCAGGCTCATTGCACTCATAACAAATGACCTTCTTCTTTTCAGATCTTCTGCCTCCAGAAGATTCTCCTCTTTCAGGCTTCTTTGAACTTCTGAAGTTTTTGAACTTCCTTTGCTTGCTCTTCCAGAGTTGGTTTACCTTTCTGGAGATCATGGACAGTTCATCATCTTCTTCTGATTCTGATTCTTCAGAATCTACTTCAGCCTGAAAAGCGTTAGTGCATTTTTTATAATTAGATTTTAATGCAATAGACTTACCTTTCTTCTGAGGTTAATTAGCATCCAGCTCAATTTCATGACTCCTCAGAGCACTGATCAATTCTTCAAGAGAGTCTTCATTCAGATTCTTGGCAATTTTGAAAGCAGTCACCATAGGACCCCATCTTCTTGGCAAGCTTCTGATGATCTTCTTGACATGATCAGCCCTTGTGTATCCCTTGTCAAGAACTCTTAATCCAGCAGTTAGCGTTTGAAATCTTGAGAACATCTTCTCAATATTTTCATCATCCTCCATCTTGAAGGCTTCATATTTCTGGATCAAGGCAAGAGCTTTAGTCTCCTTGACTTGGGCATTTCCCTCACGAGTCATTTTCAATGATTCATATATGTCATAGGAAGTTTCCCAGTTAGATATCTTCTCATATTCAACATGAGAGATAGCATTCAGCAAAACAGTCCTACACTTGTGATGATTTTTGAATTGCTTCTTTTGATCATCATTCATCTCTTGTCTTGTAAGCTTTACACCACTAGCTTTCCCTGAATGTTTGTACCCATCCATCGGAAGATCCCATAAGTCACCATCTAGACCAAGAAAGTAACTTTGAAAGTTTTCACCATCAAATACTGGTGGTCTAGTATAACCATTGTTACCATTTCCATTTTGTTGCTCAGCAGAGCCAAATGTAGATGTATGTGTTGGATCTTCACCAGCCATCTTGACTTAAGCGTTTTTCTCTTCCTAAATCTTTTCTAAACACGGTTAAGTGCTTGCACCTTAGAACCGACGCTCTGATGCCAATTGAAGGATAGAAAAAACACTTAGAAAGGAGGGGGGGTTTGAATAAGTGTAGCTTTAAAACTTGTAAGATGAAAACAATTAGCACAATAATTTTTATCCTGGTTCGTTGTTAACTAAACTACTCCAGTCCACCCCCTTGGAGTGATTTACCTCACCTGAGGATTTAATCCACTAATCACACAAGATTACAATGGTTTTCCACTTAGATAACCTCTAAGTCTTCTAGAGTATTCTGATCACAACCTGATCACTCTAGGAACAAACTGCTTAGATACCCTCTAAGACTTTCTAGAGTATTCTGATCACAACCTGATCACTCTAGTACTTACAAATTAATGTAAACAAATTCTTATAAGAGTAACAATGCTTCTTAATAAGCTATTATCACAACTGTGATTTTTCTCTTAAGTTAAAGCTTAATCTCACTAAGATATTACAACAGCAATGTAGTGAGGTTGAAGATGAAGTTTGAGAGCTTTTTGAATTTGACAGTGTTTCTGTAAGTTTGCGCAAAGTGTTGTATTCAGCTTCTCATCAGAACTTCTATTTATAGGCGTTTGAGAAGATGACCGTTGGGAGCATTTAATGCTTTGCGTGATCCGTACAGCATTGCATTTAATGTTTTACTCTTTTGTCAACTACCTCGAGCCTTGCTTTCGCTGTGTCTACTGACGTTGCCTTTAATAGCTTCTAACGTTCCTTTTGTCGGTCAGCGTAGCCTGACATCTTGTACTTGCTTCGGATCTGATGTTTGTGTAAACAACGTTTGAATATCATCAGAGTCAATCAGCTTGGTGCAGAGCATCTTCTTGTCTTCTGACCTTGAAGTGCTTCTTAGCGTGATACCATGAGAACTTCAGTGCTTCTGCTTCTGATCTCAAGTTCTTCTGATGCTTCCATAGACCATGTTCTGATTCTGCTTGACCATCTTCTGATGTCTTGCCAGAGCATGTTCTGATGTTGCATGTTGAACCTTCTGAGTCAGTGCTTCTTGCGCTGATTTTGTGCATACTCTTTATGTGATTCATGAAATGGAAATTTCATAGGATTAGAGTACCACATTATCTCATACAAAATTCATATACATTGTTATCATCAAAACTAAGAATATTGATCAGAACAAATCTTGTTCTAACACCTTGGTCTCATGCCATTTACCTAAGGTACTCAGATCCGTGTTAGGATCTTTCACACAAGTAAACCCAAAACAGACTTTAAAAATAAAGCAATCAAATCAAAAAAGTGAAAACATTTGTGAATCCTAAACTTTAAGGTAACCCCTCTTTTTTTAAAGTATATCCCCAGCAGAGTCACTAGTTCTGTCATACGGTGGGAGAACTGACTTTTGAAATGTGCGGATAGCAAGAGTCGCCACCGACTTTTATTTCATCCAATTTATAGAAAGGTTAAAAGAACAGAAAAAAACATTTTTGAAAGATATTGAGTTCGGGGGGTAAGTTATACAAAGGGAAGGTGTAAGCACCCTTTGTATCCATGGTTATCCATGGGCTCTTAATTGCTTAGCTCACTTTTGAATTGTTTGAAATGTTAGAAGTGTTGAGTGTGTTTAGAAAAGATTTTTGAATAAGGACTTTAGCTTGTAAATAAGCGTAGCCTTTTGGAAATCATTTTGAAAAGGAGGTGTGAAAAGTAATTTGAATTTTACAGCAAGCAATTAGTAGCAACTACCCTAAGTTTTAAGATTTGTTCTTTTAGCTTTTCAGAGCTATCCATACCATAGGAGGGTAGGAAGACCTTTTATTGGATTTAAAGGGTCATCGAGAAATTATCGTTCGCCACAAGACTGTCCCTGCCATAAAGAGGGCAGGTAGTCTAAGGGAAGGATAGAATAGTCATTAACCTTTTTAGGCATCATGCGAGGATACCTTAGCAATTGGGACAACCATCATGTTTTTCCGAGGCAGCATCGAGGGACTAGATCTCATATGATGATTTCAATCTTTAAAGGAAACCTTTGCGTTAGGTATCCTCGAAATCGAGGGACTTGACTATTTTAAAGGCATAATCAATAAGGCAACAAGGAAACAGTAAGGCAACAAAAGAGGCTACCCTAAAGGTGTGAGTGTGGCACAATCATGTGGTTCAGTTCAGTGATATTTATCTTATAAGTTAGTTATTCTAATTCAATTTAGAGTTGCACTCCCTAGGATTACTAACCACATCAATTAATATTACGACAATGTAAAAGGCAGAAAAGATAAAATCCTAGCTATTACAATAAACACCTGCGGGAAATGGAAAGCAAAAAAGGCAAAAAAATAATAAGGACAAGAAAAATAAGAGGCAAATTAATGCCAATGCCTCGAGCCTTCATCGAATTCTTGATCAACCCTGAAAAATCAAGAATGAAGAAGAGAAAGGTTAGTGCATTAAATATCTACAAAACCTAACTGATTAAAACAAACCAGGTTTAAAGCACTTGGTTTAAACAAAATATGTAAAATAAATAATTTAATATTTTAAAAACTGTTTAGAAATTAAAAGTATCAATCATGCGATTAAATATGATATTTACATGATTAATTTAAATTAATTAATCAATTTACAAGGAAAATAATATAAAAAAACAAATATTTTTAATATCATGAGAAAAATTGAACGTTCGATTAAATAAAATAAATGGCTATACATTAAAAAAGAAGGTTTAAATAAAATAGTTTAAATAAAAAATAAAAGGAAAACAAGAAAAGAAAGAAAGAATAAATAAAAAGAGGGATTTATGTAATTAAAGATAAAAAGGTTAAAAGAAACTCAGCTCTGATCAGGTGTGGTGAAGTCTGGAGTTCCATGGTAGACTTGCTGGTTTGTAGGAGTTGGATCCATCTCTGAGATTATCCAAGGGCCTTGGCATGAGGCTGCATCATGAGCCTGTATATGCTGGAAGCATAGGATATGCGTAACAAAGTTAGGAAAAAAGAAAGGTTTGCAGCACAAAGGGGTCGAACCCCTGACCTTCTATACAAACCTTGGATGCACGCGCTCACCACCAGGCCAATCTTCATTCGCTGTTAGCTTTATCACCACTAAACATAATAAATAAAACAAAGTTCTTTAAAAAATTTGAATGGAATTCGCGCGCACCAAACTTCTTCATCCTCGTTCTCAGACTCAATTCCAAACCAGGTTTTTACCTACGGATGTACTGTTGGTACAGCTTCTACCTACGGATGTCGTGCGTAGCCATATGTCTTGGCCATCAGAACCTACAAATCAACAGCAATAAACGCAAACAAAAGGTCCAGATCAATCCTATATCATCTCACGAATCCATTAGACCTGATAATTTGACCAGAAATCGCCCTTAACTAAAATCCCCTTTTCTAAGGAGTATGAACCCTAACCATGGTGGTTCCCCTAATCTGTGTCAAAAACAAAATCGAACCATCCATAAAGTGTCCAAACACCATTGTGAATGCAACTATGTACTTGAATCATGTTAAATATGCGTGTATAGTTGGAATCAAATTCGACAAAAAATAATGCAAACCGTGAGGAGATGAAGCTGATTTCGAATGCCAATGGATTCAAGAACGCTTGGGAAACTTTCCTAGGCTTACAATGATTGTTGCTGAACGTCCAAGAGTCTCTGAATTGTCCTCAAACTCTGAAACCGATTTCCAAATTTTGGAACATTGTTGGAGCTCTAGCACGATTTCTAGGGGTTCAATCCTTGTGAATTCTCTCCCTCCACATCTGATAATATTGTGTTTATATAATAGAATTTATTAGGGTTACAAATTCTGATAGAATCCTATTGAATCAAAGATTTGAGTTTTGATTGAAACATGATTTTTAAACTTTCTAATTTTTCCAAATTTCAATCTTTTCTCTCCAATCACACTTAGCACGAATTTGTTATGAAATAATGCACATTTTGGTGATTGATTATGGTTGAAAAATAGATCAAATCAAATCTTCTCTATTTTCCTTCCAAATATTTGATTAAATTGACTTTTTAATGAATAAAAATTCATATAAAATCAAATAATCATCAATAATTCGTGGCAATTAGATATGAAGTCTTGGGTAACTTGAGGATGAAGATTGGGCCAAAAAAGATTGGGTCCCTTTGCAAAAAAATTCATTTTGGAGCCTTTTATTTCACATTTTTTCCTTTAAAATGGTCCAACTTTGACAAGGCATATCTCCCTCAATTTTTAAGATATGGAGGAGTTCTAGGACTTTTTGGAAACCTCAAGATGTCCTCTACAAGACACTTTGGGAGATTTTTTCCATTTGAGGATTTTTTTCTTGATGATATGGGTTTTGACAAAAAACAACTTTTGGTTGATTTTCAAAAAGGACCTATAATCTTTTGATCCATATCTCTCAAATGAAGCATTTTTAGACTTGGCATGTGAGAGACAAAGTTGTAGAGAATTCAATTTCCTTCAAATTTAGCTTTGGATAGAAAATTTATGATGTTCCATGTGAAAGTTATGGCTGGTCAAAGTTCAGTTGACTTTAGGTCAAAAAACCCTAATTTAGAAACTTTAGGTTTTGTTGATTTCTGAACCTTCCTTGATGAATTATGATCAATCCTTGATCAAATGATGAATGATACTTCAAAATGAGGATGTTGAGTAAAAATCAGGAATTTTGACTGTACTTTAACCACAGTTAACTTTTAGGTCAAACTAGTCGACTGTTGACTTTCTGAGCTTTTGACTGAGCAATCTTGTGAATCAGGGCTTGAAAATTGGCATGAGGATCCTTTGAGGCATATGAGAGAACATCGGTTCCATTTGAGCCCTTGACTTATCCTTTTTCACCAAGAAATTCAAAACCCTAGTTTTTTGGGCCTTTGATTAGGAGAGTATGTCCTTATGTCTTGAACTTTGGTATGAGCTTGAAAGGTGAAATGAGATGGGCAAATTTTGGGGTATGACAGCTGCCCCTGTTCAATCTTCTTAAACCTGAGGATGTAGATTGGTTTGTATGCCAGTCAGAATCTGAAGGTGGAAGAGGATTGAACACTAGAATAC
The DNA here is from genome assembly GCF_029867415.1 of Vicia villosa. NCBI lineage: Eukaryota > Viridiplantae > Streptophyta > Magnoliopsida > Fabales > Fabaceae > Vicia > Vicia villosa. The sequence goes on along the minus strand of NW_026705546.1, from coordinate 267,190 downwards.
CAAGAAATTTGCCCTTGCCGAGGTAGGGACCTTTGTCGGAGATGGGCCTAAAGATGCCATCTGATCTTGATAATATGAAAGTCAGAATGAGTTGTACATTAGGCTACATCTAAGTTTGAAGTATTGAGAAGTGTTTGTTGGAGATGGGCTTAAAGATGCCACCTAATTTGTTAGATTGGTTTGATGTCGATCGTTTCAGTACCTGATTTAGATCTTAAGAAGATGATCGTCTCTTCACTGTTCGTGATGATAGATTTAGATCTTTGAGGATTGGAGATTTTGTGTCAGCACCGTTCCTAGTAACTGAATTAGATCTCGAAGAGGTAATCGTGTCTTCACCATTCGTAGTGATAGAATTAGATTCTTGGAAATGGAATACCATAACGGGTCATACATTAGACCATATATGATAGAGGACGTCAGAACGAGTCATGCATTAAACCATATCTGAAGGAGAATATTAGTTCATATCTGTTGGAGGATGTCAGAACGAGTCATACATTAGACCATATCTGTCGAAGGATGTCAGAACGAGTCGTACATTAGACCATATCTGTTGAAGGATGTTAGAACGAGTCGTACATTAGACCATATATGTTGAAGGATGTCAGAACGAGTCGTACATTAGACCATATCTGTTGAAGGATGTCAGAACGAGTCATACATTAGACCATATCTGTTGAAGGATGTCAGAACGAGTCGTACATTAGACCATATCTGTTGAATGATGTCAGAACGAGTCGTACATTAGACCATATCTGTTGAAGGATGTCAGAACGAATCATACATTGGATCATATCTGATGGAAGACGTCAGAATCAGTCGTACATTAGACCATATCTGTTGGATAATGCCAGAACGAGTCATACATTAGACCATATCTGACTGAGAATACCAGAACGAGTCATACATTAGACCATATCTGATAGAGAATGCTTGCTTGTTAGAGTTGATAAGTTGTTTGATGATATTTGTCCGCTTGGTCGAAATCCTTTAGAATAAGGAGTATTGTTCTACGATTTTTTCTGAACTTCTGGAAAAAATTCGGAGCAAATCAAAACAGTAGTTTCAGAATTCGACTGATAGGCTGGAAAATTTATTACTATGCTACAACCGAAATTGCAACCTTGAAGAAGGAGAAGTAGGAGAAAATATTTTTTGTGTTTGTGAGAAGAGAGAGAGAGACGGAGTAAGGGTTAGAATTGTTAGTCATATTTATCATCATGAATTAGGTTAGAAGAAAAATAATTATAGTAAAACTATGGACCAAATCAAAGCCCAAAAATCAATTTGTTTTAATTCTAATAAAAAATTAAATCAAACTAATTTAATAAGATTGACTGTTCCCTAAGTTATAAAAAGTGCTAAAAATAGGACAAATAAGATTAAAAACTTCTTTTTTTGGATTTTTTGAATATTTTATGATTTTTGGTGATTTTTTTGACTAAAAATGCATAAAAAGTTAAAATTGCTTATTTTAAAAAATGCCTATTTAATTAATACGAAAATTAAAAATAAAATGATAAAAAATGATTTTTTTTGTGATTTTTTAATATAAATGAAAATAAAATTAAAACTATAGTTAGAAACAAATAAAAGAAAAAAGTGTTAGAAGTGGGATTCGAACCCGAGAATTTGTACTTGCAAGCCTTACCTCCTTACCAATTGCGCTATATTATTTTTTGAAATAAAAGCCAATTGAAAGTGTATGAAGCAAGGGAAAATATTTTGCTATTTATTAAAATATAAATAATTTAATAGTAAATTATTATATTTTAAAATAGACTTTAAATTAAATATTTATAAAATTCAAGACGTCAATGTGAATGATCTCAAAATTTTATAAAAAATCCAATTTTGAAATAATTTGAGTATTTGAATATGGTGGGAAAATTTTGGGGTATGACAAAATGATATCACATGCTGAACAAAATGAAATGAAGTGAAAACAGAATAGATGAAGTAGATGGGCCATAGCGAGCTGAGCCCAAAACGCTTTCTGGACTGCACCCCTGGTTTACTAATGATGCGCGTATGTGTGGTGGTTTGGGCCTGACGCTTTTCATCTCCACAACCCCTGTAATCAGGCCCATGTGCCTTTCACTTTAAATTCAATTTATTTTGATTTTGCTAATTCACCCCCCTATTTGGCTTTAATTTCTCTTTGAAAAAATGTTTCTTTTCTCATTTTTGTTAGATTAATTCAATTTCACTCAAATAAAAATGATAAAAATAGTTCCTTGACCAATTAGGATTTTTTAGAATACTTCGATTTTATTTTAGGTTTTTTATTATTGATTGTTTTGTTATTTCCTTTAATTTTTTTGATTGGTTCAAAATGCTATAAAAAATACTTAGTTTTTTTTGGTCAATTCTTAAAAATGGTTTAAGCATGAATAAAAATAAAAACGCCTGTGAATATTTTCCTTTTAGTCTAGAATTTAACTCTCTTATTTTTGTGAATATTTTTAATATTGTGTGAAATACCGAAAACGCCCCTAGTTGTTAAAGTTGACTTTAGTCAACTTAAATAACTTTCTCCCTTTCCTTCACTTAGTGAATTTTCCCTTAGATCTTAGCTTTGTCTTAATTAGGATTTAGACTTGCAACAATCATTAGGCTAGACTTAATTAGGTTAGTCTCCCCTTTTTTCATTTCTTTTTCCTTTTCAACCTCAAAAATCCTAATAAATACTGACGAAGATCATGCTACTATTTTTTTTCATAGTAGGAAAGAAATGATTGGGGCGTAGGCCCCGGTGTATTTCTTTTCTACTTAGCGGGAGAGAAATGATTGAGGCGTAGGCCTCGGTGTATTTCTTAACCTCTATTTAGAGAAATGATTGAGGTGTAGGCCTTGGTGTATTTCTCTGAATATTCAAACTCTTTTTTCTATGATCTAAGTCACAAATAAATTCCCCCTAAAAAACACCAATCAAAAACACTCAAAATACCTAATAAATGTTCATATTTAAAACAAAGGAAGTGGTGCGAAGCCTTGTAGTGGGTTTTGTCATCATGGAATTACACTAAAAGACACAAACCAATGTTTATTCTACTGATAAGAACAAGTTAAGTCCTTTCCAAACTTAGGCGTATAAGTCTCCCAAGGTCGAGCATCGTGGATTGTGACCTTAACCTCTGTTCACCTAAAAAACACAAAAACAAACAGAAAATGTTGAGTCGAACTACGACGCTCTGATGCCTTAAAAGGATACGTAGGCATTGTGTCGCGGGGCCTAAGCGAGCACAATTGTAAATAATCCTTCTTTTCCCCATATTTCTTTTGCATTCATTCGCATGTAGGCATAGACATAATACACACCCTTTAGATAGAAACAAACATAAGTGGATACCATCGAGTACGATGGGCGTGAGGGGTGCTAGTACCTTCCCCTTGCGTAACCGACTCCCGTACCTAGTTCTCTGGTCGAAAGACATTGTTCTTATTCGTTTTAGGTTTGCAGGCGTTCCTTTCCTTTAAGGATAGATATGTTAGTGGCATGGTTGTTCATCTTTTGCGAGCGTGCGATAGCTGGCGACTCTGCTGGGGACGTCGACCTATTTCGGGTCCGAACTTAGCGAGTCGATTCTAGCCTTTGTTTGTTGTTTGTTTATTGGGTGTGCTCATATACTTCTTATGTGCTGCATCATTTGTATATATGCTTGCATATCATGTTTACTTTCCGCTTGCATGTCATGTTTACTATCCCACATTCTGGACCATATTATTGGGCCCCCGTGCGAGCCACATATTTTCTCTGTTTGCAGGTGGGGTGGGATGTTCTATGAGGTAAAAGGCCCAATACACAGGCTATGAGTGCACTCTAGGTACCCTAGGATAGAGTGGGAGCATGGTTTGTCTCGAGGTGTACGCCTCGGGATTGATTATGTGACTATGAACAGAGTAGTGGTTTCAAACGGAGGTATTATCATCACCCGCATCCGCGCTGTGATGGTGCTTACCTTCAGGCGGACCGTATACTACGTTTCATGACCTTACCCTGGCCTAGATTTACCCGTGAGTGGGGAGGGAATCATATTTTTTACAGGTACAGGTACTGTTGGTGACTATGTTCCGTTGGTGACTGATCAGTTCTGTTGGTGACTATTGTTCCTTTGGTTCTGTGGTACCTATTGTGGTGTCGTTTTTTTTACCTCCCCGTTTCACTTGGGAGGACGGCACGCTAGACCCTTCACGCGGAATTTGGAAGGAGAATGCGCCCGGGGCGGGATGAATTTGGTTTCAGTTCTTCCTATGATATCACACGAACTTTTTAATTATCCTACGAATAGGAAAGGGAAAAAAGATCTCAAATAAACCCTAGGAGTTTGCTAAGTGTGGGGATTCACCTAGACTAGAAATTCTGGAGTCCGGGAGGTCGGTTATACATAGGGAGGAGTTTAAGCACCCTACATATCTGTAGTACTCTACGGGAACCTTCTATGTGTCTATGTGTTTGTGTTTGTTGCTTATTAATGGGAAAGTTTCTCCTTTGTGTTAGGAGAAGAGATTGAATTGAATTGAAAAGAAAGACAAACTGACTGACTATTTTTGGTATTTTATTAGCTCGCTGAGATTCCTTGTGAACCTCATGCCTACATATCCCTAGTGGAAGTCAGAGCTTTTTGTAGTTCGGAGAACTAACTAAGGAAATTAATGGTTTTTGCTGCCTTGCTTGAAGCTCAAGGTTGAAGCTTGAATTAAATCTCTATTTTCAGTAAAGAGACATGAAATCATCTTTAAAGAGAGGTATTTCTACTATTCCATCACAAACATTAAAAGAGTGACAAAATAACTGAATTCATTTCATTCAAGAGGGGGACCTTACTTGTGTATGTGCAAGTATACCAGTCAACTGCATCTTGAATGAAAGAAAGATGCTCATCCAAATTAGGGAAAGTTACCACATGCCTGGGTTTTGCTGACAGAGCATGCCTTTCAAAATCCTAAATGGGAGACTGATTAAAATTAAAATGTAATGTAATGTTTGTTTAAATGTGGTGAGATAGGAGAAAGATCTCTCTATGGAGATAAGCTATGTCTATCTACTATATAAAAGATTTGACTTTAGCTGGCTTGTATGAGGCCCAAGCTTGAGGCTTTTGATTGATTTATTATTTTATTGTTCTGGGAGATAACTCTACTGGGAATTCACTTAAACTAAGAAGTTTTTGTGTTCTGTACAAAGCCCAGAATTGAGGCTGACTCTTTATTGAGGAATATGTCTTTTACTGACTAAGACTGGTGAGATTATCTTATTTTTTTAAAGAATGAATAGAGGCTGACCCTTTCCAGGGGTTTTATTCTGCTGGAGAATTTATCTTTTAAAAGTTCAAATTTTTTGGAGGCTAACCCTTTCCAGGGATTTTGACCCAGCTGGTGAAATTATCTATTAAAAGACTGATTTTTTTGGAAGCTAACCCTTTCCAGGGATTTATAAATGATAGCAGAAAGATTATCTAATTGAGACTTCTTGTTTAAAGCCCAAGATTAAGGATGACTCTGATTGAGGATAGACAGATATGGAACCTAGACTCTGCTAAGGAAAAATTAATGAAAGATAAGGGTGATAGAGACTGTCCATGTCTCTCATTCCAAAAGGTGTGCTCAATATTGAGATTGAGGCAATCTTGGCTTGTTTAAAAGTCTGGTTTAAGGAATAGAAGGAACTCACCAGGGTAAGCTGAAAGGTGACTAAAGACCTGTTCCTATGTTTATAAGAACCTGATGGGTCCTTGTATACAAGCTCAAGAGGAAGCTGTGAATGCTTTTAAGAAGCCTGTGGGTCCTTGTTCAAAGCCCAAGAGGAGGCTAGTCGAGGGTCATCGAGGGTCCTTGTTATAGCACAAGAGAAAGCTATGTGGTTTTGAACTTATTTTGGCTCTAAGCAAATGGGTAAGAGGTTTCACCGGGAATAATTCCTCTTGGGTGGATGTGTCCTAGTTTTTTTGTTCTAAGGCTTTTTCAAGATGTTTCACCGGGAATAATTCATCTTGAGGGTTTGAACTAAAGATCTCTAATTAGGAAAGAGCCTTCACCGGGAAGACATTCTCAATCCTAGGCCATATTCCTATAATATATATATATATATATATATATATATATATATATATATATATAGTTTAACTGTCCTAAGGTTTTACTCAGACGTAGTTTTAAACAATATATAAACAGTTTATATTTGACAGTAATCTAAATAAAGACTATAAATTGAAAGCTATAAAGCCTAACCTGGATGGAGTGGAGGCCTATGAAGATGTATGTACAAAGTCTTACCAGCAATTTTGTTGTTTAATGATAACAGTTGAATATTCATTATAAACAGTTAAAGATTTTTGAAAACAGAAGAAGTGAAGATGGACATAGGTCACATAGGTATCTGAAGAGTTTCACCGGGAATAATGCCCTTCAAATACCAGAAGAATGTTTTGAAAACAGAAAGAAGATTTTGTAAATATAGTTTTTTTTGAAAACAAACTATGAAAAGAAAAAAAGGTGTTGGGACTTATACTCTATTAGAGGCCCACTAAAAAAATGATTTACTGTTTATGAGAAACAGTTGAGGAGATACAAGGTTTTGTTGTCTGAAAACCTGGATCGTCCGTTTGATCGGAGATTGAAAACAGTTTTGAAAATTGACAAATGTCAACTTAATTAGGGTAAAGACAAAGTCTATACCTAATTAAGACCTAAATTATTAGGGTTTTCTTACTAAAATACTTATGAGATATTTAGGTTTTGAAATTTTAAAGAAAATATGTATTATAAGTATTTTAAAATACTTAAAAACATACCATTTTAAACCTAATAAAAATATATCAAATAAATAATATTTTTGTGATTTTTTGATTATTCATAAAATAGGTATATTAAAAAAACAAGTGTGTGAAAAATGAAGAGAAAATGATTTAATATGATAAGTGAAATAATTATGTGAAGTTTGTGTAGAGAATAAAAGAAAATAGTGGTAAAAATTTGGGTTTGTCTCCTCCAAGGTTTGAACACACGCCCTCTAAGTCACCAGCTCAAAATAACACCACTGGGCCAACGCGCGCTTGGTGATTATAACACACACCCATTTGGTTATGTTTTCAAACAAGTGGTAAATCATTGAAAAATAAAAGAATCAAAAAGTCTGGGGCGAGGGGGATTCGAACCCCAAACTTGTGGGCAAGAGAGTACTAAGAGCGCATATGAGGCCACTAGGGCAAACGACGAATTCGTTTAGTAAACGGATTCAACTAAATATATTTTAAACTAAAATCCTGATATTTAAAAGAATGGCGCCATCACCATCTTCGTCTTCAACCTCCAGCTCAAACATTTTTGAATTTCTGAACTCTCTCAATTCTCAACCATTTGCAAAGATGTAAACATCAAACTTGTTCTAAATTCTCTCACGATTTCAAATATGTAACTAACATAAGCTATAATTAACTATAACTAACGAATTATATAAAAGACATGAAGAACCCTAAAAATTGAAAAATGAAATTAAATGGCTATACTATAAGATAAATAAATGATGATAGAGGGTTTTCAATCCTCTGATGATGCTGAGTGAAATGGTGTTGAGATAATCCAGAAGAGTACTTAAATATGAGTGTTAGAGTTTGAAAAAATACCTCTGAAAATGGAGGTCGATCACTTACAGAAGTGATCCTGGTGCTTGGATCACCTCTAATGAACATCCTTGAGATGTTTGAATGCTCACTTTCAAAAGAAGAGCTCTGGTTTGAAGAATTCGATTCTTCTTGCCAAAGAACTTTTGAAAACCATAAGCATTAGTGAGAGAAGGAGAAAGCAAGAATTGGAGTTGATTTGGTGTGATTAATATGAAAGAGAGCACTTGTATTTATAGGCAAAGAGTTCAGTGTAATCGCAGAGGAGTGAGCTTGCTTAGTGAAGTCATTTTGGTTTCTTGGCCATGAAGAAATTCAAGGAATCTTGCAAATGTGATCATTGCATTTTCGAGCTAGCTCCCTATCCATTGATCTCTTCTGATCTTAGGGGACAATTCTGATGCAGAGGGGAGTTTTAATTGGTTGGTAGAAGATTCCAATTGGTGATTCATCCATTTGCCATAAATTCCCAAATGTAATCATTACATAATCACATGCCTTTGTTTTTGGGAATATTCTTCAATCCTTATTCAATGATGAAAATGGATGTATGGTATGCTTGAATATGTATTATGGGTCTTTTAACATCATTTAGTGAAGTCATTTGCACAAAATTCCAAAGTTTCAAATTGTACATGACCTCTAATTTTACTCCATGAGGCCAACTTTGAACAAGCATAACTCCTAGCTCAAAATGAATTTGGAGGAGGTTCAACACAATTTGGAAAGCCCTAAACATCTACTTCAATTCATTAGTTTGGGGTTTCTTTAGAATCATTTGGGAAAATTGTGAAAAATGAGCCCAAAGTTGGAAGAAAACTAGGTCAAAAACACTTAGAAAAATTTCTAAGTCTTTAAGGCCTATAACTTCCAAATCCCAAATCTCTTAAATGATTGATTTCTTGAAAAAAGTTGCATTGTAAGATGTTGTTTTATTTTGCAATATCTACAACTTTCATGTTAGAAGTTTTTTGAGTTATGTAGGTGAAATTTTAAGTTCCCATAATGCCCTCAAAAACCCTAATTTCTGACTTTTTGATCCTTGATGAATTTTCTTGAATTTCTTTGGTCAAATGACTTTAATAATCATATATTGATGATATTGATCCTCCAAAGTCATGGTTTAACTAAAAACCCTAAAAGTCAAAGGTGATCTTGTATAGTTGACTTTTTCAGATGAAGTGAAATTTTGGTCTTTTGTAATGAATCAAGTCCTCCTCCTTAAATGAGTGATATGAATGGATTATATTGAGGTGATGGAAGCTCTTAAGTCATGTTTTGAGTTTTGGATCCATGTCCTGATTAAAAGTCAACTACCTAGATGAATTAGGTCAAAAACCCTAATTGTCGACCAGATGGAATTAATGACTGTAGATCTTGAATTGAAGTGTAATGCCCAATGGATAATGTCATATGAACCAATTGAAGATATTTGAACCAATTAATTGATACCCTGGAGCTTTTTAGGGTTTCCCAAATGTGATCCCTGATTATAGTCCCTGATGGGCTCAAAACCCTAGATTGGTGAATTAAGCAAACTTGAGCCCAGATGATTGGTGTCTAATCAATCACAGGTGAATAGAATGATGCTTTTGAATCCTATGATTGTATTGGATACTACTCCTTTCATTGATTGATCCTTTGCCTGAGCTCTTTTGTTCTTGAACATCCTCGATTAAGTATCAGATGAATAAGTGACTGCCCTGAGTATTTGCTTTAATTTTGATGAAAAGTCTGAAGGTATGACATCTCAGGGGGGGTCAAAATTAGGGTATGATAGATGCCCCTATTTAAGTTTCTTTCGTCCGGAGGGAGAAAGATTGACATCTTAGTCTCTCTTGCGCGAAAGAGACTTAAATACTAAAGAATGCCCGAATTTTGGGCGTCCATGAGATATCGCAGTGATAACAAAGTCCTCGTGCATGACTTGATCCCATTGACGCGCTTCGCGGGGGATAGGGAGATAAACTCCGATAAAAAATGTGTTGCGGATTCTAGTGAATGGTTAGCAATGCAAAATGCTCGACCCATCTTCTTTGACTAAGTCTTTACTTCTTGGAAAAAGGTAAACAACTTCTTCTCGTTTCGGATGTCTAAATCGCGAAACTGGATTCTGCTTGCAATTTTTGGACAATATCTCAGATAAAGAGAGAATTTCCAAAGGTTTGTTTCCTCATCAAACTTCTCGCCATCACTTGGAGGAGAGATACCATTTGATGGTAAATAATAAATTTCATCATCTTTTGGAAGATATCTCTGATAAAGAGAAAATCTCCAAGGGTTGTTTCCTCTTCAAACTTCTCATCAGCACTTGGAGGAGAGATACCATTTGATGGTAAATAAGAAACTTCATCATACTTTCCCTCAACTTAACGTCTTCGAAGGAATACCATATGATTGTGCGTCCTTTTGAGGAGCTAATGACTTTGCTTGAAAGTGGACGAACTGTCTTCGGGAAGAAAACTACCATTCATCGACTTATGCTGAGAAAGTCTTGGACACGAACAAACTATCTTCTAGAGGAGGACTACCATTTTTTTATTAGCTGGGGAGATTCCGGGGATGAACAAACTATCTTTCGGAGAAAGATTACCATTTGCCGGTTCTGGAAGTGGACAAACTATCTTCCAGTGGAAGACTACCATTCGTCGGTTTGCTGAAGGGATCCAAAAGTGGATAAACTATCTTCCGGAGAAAGACTACCATTTGTCATTCCAATGAGGACAAACTATCTTCCAAAGTAAGATTACCATTTGTCAATTCCATGAGGATAAACTATCTTCAAAGTAAGATTACCATCTGTCAATTCCATAAGGACAAACTATCTTCCAAAGTAAGATTACCATTTGTCAATTCCATGAGGACAAACTATCTTCCAAAGTAAGATTACCATTTTTCAATTCCATGAGGACAAACTATCTTCCAAAGTAAGATTACCATTTGTCAATTCAGCTGAGAAACCTGAATTATCTTCTTGACGAAGACTACCATTCATTGACTCCGCTGGGGAGTTAACAAACTGTTTTCTAGGAGGAAAACTGCCATTTGTCAACTTTGATGGGGATGAAACATCCGTAATTAGACAAATTGTTCCTCGTAAAGGAACTGCCATTTGCCTATTCCTTGGGGTACTAAACAGGCAAACTGTCTTTCTTGCGAAGGACTGCCATTTGTCGATTTCTAGGGGAACAAACTGTCCTCTGTTGAAAGAGACTGCCATTTGCTGACTTTTGATAAGGAACCTTAAACGAACTGTCTTCGTGAAGAAGACTGCCATTCGTTACCTCCGCTTGGGAGAAAGTGAGCAAACTGTCTTCTGCTGAAAGAGACTGCCATTTGCTGACTCTTGTGGGGAAATTCAAAAGTGGTCAAGCTATCTTCCGGAGAAGACTGCCAACTATCGACTTGTCAGAGAATCCCAGGTGGGGAATTCCAAAAGTGGACAAAATATCTTATTTGAAGAAGATATCTATTGTCGACTTTGCTTGGGAGTGAACAAACTATCTCTTTAAGGGAGATTACCATTTGTTGACCTGCTGGGGATTTCTCAAAGTAAACAAACTATCTTCCTCTAGAAGACCACCATTTGTTAACCTCTTGGGGAAATTCGGGTGTATGAACCTTCTTTCTTAAGAAGAAAACCCTTCCACGACTTTGCAGGGGAAGCTTGAGTACATGCTCAAGTGACTCGGGCACTAACATGGTCAGAGCCTAACTAGACTATGCTAACTATGCAATTATGATGTGTGAAGTATGCATGAATATTATGATGATTATAAAATGTGACGTGAATGTGAACAGAATTGTCGCGGATATGAAATCCTATGATACGACTTGAATCTTCGTTGATCAGGAGATGTCTTCTTCTTGCAGTTTGCACTCCATTGGGGATAACTGGTTATCAGTTGCCCGTTGTTTGAAGTGAGTGATATGATTTAAAGTGAAGATCCGTTATCGGGAGATGTTCGCAAAGCGACCTCATGGGGAAACCTGTTCCCGGAGTCTCAACCGTTCTCGGAGCAACTGTTTGCATTCTTCCTATTGTTTGTAAACCGTAGAAAGAAATTTCACCTTTATTTTGCAAGTAAATTCATTTTATTTTATGAAAACTTTTTTTTTGTTTCAAGAAAATGACTGTTTAAACTTAAAACGCATTTTAAGAAACTGAATAAGACTCGATTGCAAAGAAAAGGCACAAGGCTCAAATTATTATTTATAGAATGGTGATCAGCCAAATGCTTGATTCCATGGAGTATTTACAAAGTTGGAAATTGGTAATTTTTTGGGAAAAGGGCTACGATAAAACGTGACGACCATTATCTTTCCCTTCCACTCTGAATTGTTCTGTATTCGTGCTTCGTAGAAGATGACCTACTGATGATGAATACTTCGCTATGGATTTTCGAATGATCAAGTTTGTCCTGAACACAGTTACTTTCCATATATCCCTAACTTTTGCGTAGACTACCCCTTTCGGGTTTTAAGTCTACCGGGATTGATTATATATTTTTATGTCTCTAACTTTTGCCTGAATCGCCCTTTCGGGTTTTCGATTCACCGAGACGCTCTTTTTTGCCTAAGTCGCTCTTTGCGAGTTTTCAACTTAGTGAGCTGTTCTTTTATTTATTTAGGCGAAGTATTTCTTGACTGCATCGACGTTCACAGGACGGGTGAATTCTTCACCATCCATAGTCGTGAGTATTAAGGCTCCTCCCGAGAAAGCTCTCTTGACCACATATGGGCCATCATATTTGGGAGTCCATTTCCCTCTCGAATCTGTGAGAAAAGATTGAATCTTTTTGAGCACAATGTCGCCTTCTTTGATTGTGCGAGGTCGAACCTTTTTGTCGAAAGCTTTCTTCATTCTTTGTTGATATAGCTGTCTGTGGCATAAAGCTGTCATGCGCTTTTCTTTGATTAAGTTCAATTCATCGAATCTGCTTTGACACCACTCGGCTTCTGTTAATTTTGCCTCCATCAAGACTCTCGTTGATGGGATCTCAACCTCTATGAGTAGGACTGCCTCCATGCCATATACAAGGGAGAAAGGAGTTGCTCCAGTCGAAGTGCATACAGATGTACGGTAACCATGAAGAGAAAACGGGAGCATTTCATGCCAATCTTTGTAAGTGATGACCATCTTCTGAATGATTTTCTTGATGTTTTTGTTAGCTGCTTCTACAGCTCCATTCATCTTTGGTCTGTAAGGAGATGAGTTGTGATGCTCAATCTTGAATTATTCACAAAGCTCCTTCATCATTTTGTTATTCAAATTTGACCCATTGTCAGTGATTATCCTGCTAGGAATGCCGTAGCGACATATGATGTGATTCTTGATAAACCTGACGACAACCTGTCTTGTGACGTTTGCATACGAAGCTGCTTCGACCTACTTGGTGAAATAGTCTATGGCTACCAAGATGAAGCGATGTCCGTTGGACGCTTTTGGCTCGATCATTCCAATCATGTCGATTACCCACATGGAGAAAGGCCAAGGGGAAGAGAGTATATTGAGAAGAGATGGTGGCACATGAATTCTATCGGCGTAGATCTGATATTTGTGACACCTCTTTGCATACTGGTAGCAATCGGACTCCATCGTCAGCCAATAATATCCTACTCTCAGTATTTTTCTTGTCATGGTGTGTCCATTAGTGTGAGTACCAAAGGAACCTTCATGTATTTCTCTCATGAGTATTTCTGCTTCTTTTCTGTCAACGCATCTGAGCAGGACCATGTTGAAATTTATCTTGTATAAAACATCTTCATTCAGGAAGAATCTGCCAGCTAACTTTCTCAAAGTCTTTGTATCTTTCTTTGACGTCCCGAGAGGGTACTCTTGCCTTTGAAGAAAGTTCTTAATGTCGTGATACCACAGTTTGTCGTCGATGATTGCTTCTACTGTGAAGACATGAGCGGGCCTATCCAGGCGCATGACATCGATCTGAGGAATGTCATTCCAATGATTTATCCTTATCATGGAAGAGAGTGTGGCTAATGCATCAGCCAAGTTATTTTTTTCACGAGGAATGTGATGAAAATCTACTCTGTCGAAGAATAGTAACAATCTTCTCGCGTAGTCTTTGTAAGGGATTAGCCCTGGTTGGCGTGTTTCCCATTCTCCTTTGATTTGATTGATGACCAAAGCAGAATCTCCGTATACATCCAAGTGATTGATTCTTAGATCTACGGCTTCTTCGAGACCCATGATGCAAGCTTCATATTCGGCCTCATTGTTTGTGCATTTGAAAGTTAATCTGGCGATAAATGAAATATGGGTACCTCGAGGGGTAACAATGATTGCCCCAATTCCTCGTCCATAAGCGTTGACAACTCCTTCAAAGATCAAGCCCCACTGGGATCCTATCTCATGTCCTTCGTCTAGTAGTGGCTCGTCGTAATCTTTCATCTTGAGGTACATGACGTCCTCGTCCGGAAAGTCAAAACTGGTTGATTCATGACCATTGAGTGGATGGTGAGCCAGGTGCTCAGCTAGGATACTTCCTTTCACGACTTTCTGTGCGTGATACTCAATGTCATATTCTGATAACAACATCTGCCAACGGGCAATTCTCCTAGTTAAGGCAGGCTTCTCAAAGATGTACTTGATTGGATCCATCTTGGAAATCAAACAAGTAGTATGTCGAATCATGTACTGGCGGAGACGCTTGGCATCCCAGGACAAAGCATAACAGGTTTTCTCGAGCATGGAGTAACGGGATTCACAGTCAGTGAATTTCTTGCTCAGGTAGTAGATGGCATGCTCTTTTCTTCTTGTCTCGTCTTGCTGTCCAAGGACACAACCCATGGAATCTTCTAAGACGGTTAAGTACATTATCAAAGGTCTTCCTTCCACTGGAGGAGACAAGATGGGTGGTTCGAGCAGATATTCCTTAATATTGTCGAACGCTTTCTGACAATCGTCTGTCCAGACACAACTTTGATTTTTCCGTAGAAGTTTGAAAATTGGAGCACAAGTTGCAATCATGAGATATATGAATCTCGAGATGTAATTCAGACGTCCAAGAAATCCTCTAACTTGTTTCTCGGTTCTGGGCGAAGGCATTTCTTGAAATTCCTTGACCTTGTCTGGATCTACTTCAATTCCTCGTTTGCTGACGATGAAACCAAGGAGTTTTCCTGAGTAGACACCAAAGGTACACTTATTGGGATTCAGGCGAAGCTGAAACTTCCGCAAGCATTGAAATAACTTTGTCAGATTCTGTATGTGATGTTCCTCATTCTCTGATTTGGCAATCATGTCATCCACATAGACTTCCACTTCCTTATGCATCATGTCATGGAAAAGTGTAGTCATGGCTCTTTGATATGTTGGCCCTGCGTTCTTTAGTCCAAAAGGCATAACGCGGTAGCAGAATGTTCCCTAGGGGGTGATGAAAGTTGTTTTCTCCATGTCTTTAGGTGCCATCTTGATTTGGTTGTATCCCGAAAATCCGTCCATGAATGAGAAAACTTTGGATTCTGCTGCACTGTTAACAAACATGTCAATATGTGGTAAAGGAAAATCATCCTTAGGGCTAGCTTTGTTCAAATCTCTGTAGTCGACGCACATGTGGACTTTTCCGTCTTTCTTATGAACGGGAACAATGTTAGCTAACCACTGAGGGTATTCTAAAGTGACAAGGAAACCAGCAATGATTTGCTTTTGTACTTCCTCTTTGATTTTCATAGCCATTTCTGGATGAGTTCTTCTCAATTTTTGCTTGACCGGAGGGCATTCTGGTTTCAATGGTAAGTGATCCTCCACTATACTAGTATCCAACCCTGGCATATCCTGATAGGACCAAGCGAAGACATCTGAGAATTCCTTGAGCAGTTGTATCAAACTCTCTCTGATCTCTGAACTGAGCGAAGTTCCAATCTTAACCTCTTTTCTGTTTCCATCGGACCCAAGGTTAATGATCTCTAGAGGCTCATTGTATGGCTGAATGGCCTCTTCCCTTTGTTGAAGTAACTGTGAAATTTCCTTTGATATTTCTTCGTCTTCTTCTTCCTCTGCCTCGAATACAGGAAACCCAAAGCTTGGAGAAGTCATACGATCGCACGTTTCAACGGGGTGTTTTATGATTAATCTGCATATGTGTGATGAATTTTTATTTAGACAACGAGGGAAGACTCGGTGTATGCAGTTAATGGAATGTTTTGATGTTTTTTAAGGGTGTTTTTTAGGATTACCAATTTCCGAAAAAAAATAAAAGGGAAAAACTAACGAAGGAACAAAATGACATTTTTATTTATCAACAGTCATTTCTTGAAACAAAGACCCTATAAAACAAAACTCTATTGCTTTGGGCGAAGCAAAGAGGGACATTTTCCTAAGAAATAGTAAAATGCAAAGCCCTATGAAACATCTCTTCACCCTGGGCTATGGTGAGAGGACAAAATAACGATGAAAGTTCCTACTTAGGAGTGCGAACAACAGTTGAAACTTCAACAACTGTCCAATAATGGCAAACCCCATTGTGCACTAGGTAATCTGGCACCTTAGGCTTGAGTTGGCCTATGGTAGGTCTTGATTTACCAACCACTGTCTTTGCAACACTCAGACGATCTTCTTCTATTTCAGCAGACTGAGCGGCGTGAGCATACCCATTTCCAAGTGGAGTATGTCGGACTTTCTTTTGAGGAAACTTCCAATCTTCTGAATGGAGAGACTCGTTGTCGGAGACACTTTCGAGATCATCCTCTTCTATATTTTGGTCTTGCTCTTCTCCCAAGATGGCGTTGACTAGGTATGTGAACTCTAAATCCGTAGCCTCTGTGGGTGACTTGGGGATATAATCCTCAATGATGACTTCACCAGTTGATGATGATGAATAGCAAGGGTTATATATCTCTTTTGGTTGAGTGAGGTACTCGTAATCAATGTTCCATCCAGTCGGAACAATGTCTTCAAGAGAGATTTTTGAACTTTCAGGAGCGGAGTATTTCACCATGTAGTCGAATTTTCCGCTTGGTTCTCCTAATGTATCCCAAGTTTCTTTGGGGATAGGAGGAACTTCTTCTGATGAACCATGACTTTTGGTGGTGAAGCTGTTAGTAACTTCTTCATTGCTTGGTTGAGTCTTACTTTCAGATCCTTTAATTGGATAACAGCAAGGTGAATCAGACTCTGATAGGGAGATGTATCCTGCCTCGAGAAGGTAGGACATACATTCCACTTCAAAATTCTCATCGGTGTTTTCCGTACCGATGGTATTGATTGTTTGTTGAACAGGTTGAAGAAAACCTCCGCTGCGGAAAGTTTCTTGAATTGGGAGAACTACCTCAATTCTTGGAATAGCCTTTGATGATGTTGGAAAGAATCCAACTTTTGTTCTGTTCTTGTTGTTGGTAGGAATCTCAATGTGCCCCCAACCACTGGTAGTGCCATCCTTTACAACTTGGATTGCATCTTTGTAGGAAGAAATAGACGCTGCTTTCTCCTTTCCTTTTTCCTTATCCAAGGAAAGTGCTTGGAATTTATTTCTAGCGACTTCTTTTGGTTCTATGTCGGAGAATGATGACAGGTTACTGACGATCAGAGCTCGTTCTCCACATACGGTTACCAATTTGTCATTTCTTATGAATTTCAATTTCTGATGAAGTGTTGAAGTAATTGCCTCAGCCTCATGAATCCATGGGCAACCTAGCAAACAACTGTATTGTGCCGGGATATCCATAACTTGGAAAGTGATTTTGAACGTCTGAGGTCCAATAGTTATGGGAAGATCTACTTCTCCAAAAACTGATTTCCTTGATCCGTCAAACGCCTTGACGATGACGTGACTGTCCCTTAACGGGAAATCCTTGAAGGATAATCTTGACAATGTTGATTTCGGCATGACGTTAAGAGAGGATCCATTGTCTATTAGGACTCTTGTGAGTGTATCATTCATGCAGCTAACTGAGATGTGAAGTGGCAGATTATGGTCCACTCCTTCTTCAGGAAGATCTTCGTCACAGAAACTCAGATTAGTTCTTGTGGAGATGTTGGCAATGATGTTGTTGAATTGGCTCACAGTAACACCAGGTTTTACGAAAGCTTGTTCCAAAAGTTTCTGTAGAGCTTCCCTATGAGCCTCAGAACTCAATAGTAGGGAAAGAACAGATATCCTAGACGGAGTATGTAGCAGCTGGTCTACAATGTTGTATTCACTCCTCTAGATTAACTTCAAGATCTCCTCATTTTCTTTTGCTTGAACAGCATTGGTCGGATGATTGTCTTGCTTATGCGGTGCTTCTTCGAAGATTTCTCCACATTTTCTATTGTTCTGTTGAAGACTCGTCCACTTCTAGTTACTCGACTAACATCAGCAATGTTGACAACAGACGGTAATGGTATTTCCTTACCATTTTCAATGAATGTAGCATTGTACTTGTATGGTATAGCCTTGCTGGACTCATACGGTACAGGACCTGGTAAGTAGATGACTAACGGAGCAATTGCTGTCTTTCTGCTGTCATACTTGACTTGTGTTGGTTCAACTTGATTGATTTGAGGAGATACGGTAAAGACTTCGTCATCTTCTCTGTTGGCAAGAACTGTAATGGTATCTTCATCCATTAATTTCTGAACGTCGTTGCGAATGCGCAAACATCCTCGTGAATTTCTTCGACAGATTCTGCATCTACTGTAAGGATGGAAATCCGTTCCAAAGTAGGCAAGTCCATTTAAAGTCTTATGGAACCTGACTACCGATCCTTCGAGATCTTCAACTTTGTAGATCTTGTATTCTCCTGAACATCCTTGAACCATGTTGATGTCGTATTCAGTTTTGACTCGGATGTGTTGAATCCATCCTAAGTCCATTTGTTCTTGTAATGCAGCTTGAACTACAGCACATCCTTGATTATTCTTTGGACAAATTTCACATGTGAAGTAGTTGTGAGGTGGTACATGGCCGTACCCAGCTTGTCTAGCGTGCATTTTGACGAGATTTTCCGCTATCTGACGAATGTCGTAGATTTGAATGACGTTGGGGTGCTGATCTATCAGATTCACTGAAGCTTCTTTATGCTGCGGCAAAGGATTTGCTTGGATGTTAGGATTAGTATCTTTGAAGGAGAACATTCCGCTCTTCACTAATCTTTGAACGTCGATCTTGAAAGGGAAACAATTCTCAATGTTGTGACCCAGTGCCCCCTGATGATAAGGACAAGATTGATTTGCCTTGAACCAAGGTGAAGATTCATTTGTAGGATTTGGAGGACTCCTTATCTGAATGAGTCCTTTCGCCGGTAATGTTGGAAACAATTCTGCATACGGCATTGGTACGGGGTCAAAGGCAGGATACCTTGGAGCCCGATTATTGTTGAAATTTGGAAGTCGAACCTGCTGCTGAGGTTGTTGCGACCTTTGTTGAAATAGTTGTTGAGAAACCTAAGGTTGATAAGCTGGCGCTGAGTTAACAACTGGAGTTATTGTAGTAACTTGAGGTGAAAACTTCTTCTTTGCTTTGTGCAAGACATTGCTGACATCTTGATCCTTTTTCTTCTGGAAAGAACTTCTGTACTTCCTAGGACCAATAGAAGATTCTGGTTCTTTGTTCAAGCGTCCTTCTCGAACTGCTTCTTCTAAACGTACACCCATGTTTACCATCTCGGTAAAGTCACTTGGTGCACTTGCAACCATTCGTCCGTAGTAAAATGGACTCAATGTCTTGAGATAGATTTTTGTCATTTCTTTCTCTTCAAGTGGTGGACAGATCTGAGCAGCAACTTCATGCCATCTCTGAGCGTATTCCTTGAAGCTTTCTCTATCCTTTTGAGTCATGGCCCGGAGTTGATCTCTGTCGGGAGCCATATCTAGATTGTACTTATACTGTTTGACGAAGGCCTCTCCGAGGTCTCGAAAAGTACGAATCTCTAAACTGTCCAAGTTCATGTACCATTTGAGTGCGGCACCAGTTAGGTTGTCTTGAAAATAATGGATGAGCAATTGTTGATTATCAGTCTGAGTTGACACTCTTCGAGCGTACATCACTAGGTGACTTTGTGGGCATGAATTCCCTTTGTACTTCTCGAAATTTGGTACTTTGAATTTGTGAGGAATCTTAACATTTGGAACTAAACAGGGGTCCACAGCATTCTTTCCAAATAGATCTTGTCCTCAGAGGGTCTTGAGTTCCTTCTGCATTTGCAGAAACTGTTCTTGGAACTCATCCAATCTTTCATACACGCCAACGTCCTCACTGGGAGCGTGATGATATACTTGTCCGCCCGGTGGAGGAAAAGTATGCATAATGGGCTGCGGAGAAGCCATGACAGCAGATCTTGGAATCTCAGCATTCTGTTGTGTGAAACCCATTGTTGTTATTCTTGGAACTTCAATTTCCAGAGGTCTGTAACCCTCCGGTAGATGCATCTCCGTTGTGACTCTTGGAACTTCAGAAACTGGGGGTATGTACCCGTCTGGAATAAAGTTATACGGCATGCCCCAATGTCGGTTGGGCGGCATGGTATACTGAGGAATAGGAGTACAAACAATCTCGGAAACCACAGTCCTTTGTGGTTCTTTTGGTGTTGGTCGATTCTGTGCAACCACCAGGGCTTCTACCATACTATTGAGTCTTTCAACAACATCTTTGAGAGTAGTAACCTCTTCTCTGAGTTCTCCATTCTCTTGTTCTAAGTCTTCCATTCTTTTCTTGCGACTTGAACGAGTGTTGTATGAATGAGACAACTTAAAAGTCTTGGTTCACCTCCTTCTCCTCCTTTCTTTCTGGAGAAAGGAAAGTGACGATTAGATCCGCGACAATTCTCGTGTCAGTGCGTACAACTAAAGCGATGCATGATGTGTAATTAAGTTAATATTTTTCAAGGAAACACCATAATTACGTTATGAAACATCAATCTTTTATTGATTAAGCGAAAACGCAGTTTTTTACACACTTTGAAAAGGGAAATACAGAGAAACAGAGAGAAAGGACTCTAAAACTTTGGTGACGAGCCGACTTCATGTTCGAACATTTTCTTCTGTTTCTTGAGCTGAGCGTTCTCTGGCGTGAGCTGATCGATGATCTAGGAAGCAGGAGGGATATGATGAGAAAGTGACGATTGTGTCACTTGTCGATCGAGTACTTCTAGTAACTCATCCTTCCTTCTTAGGATGTTCTGAATCTCAACATTTTCTGTGTTGTCGATTTGATACTTGTTTCTCCAAGCATCCCTTTCTTGGCATACCTTGTTTAATGCCGCTTGTAGTTTTTCAACATCGGTGGAGAAAAGGTATATTGGTTCCCTTAGGGGAATAGGTTCTTGACGCTGGTATGGCATTCTGAGCTTGAATGCCCTGACGCATACCCATTGAAGGTAAGGATCCAGGGAGATGCAAAGATGTTTTCTTAACAATCTTCTCCCTTTGCTGTGACAAGATGCCATGCTTGGACAATTTCCTTCTTCAGCATGTTACCATGATTGTCGATGTTCTTGAAGAACAGACCTTCCAATTGAATACTACTTGGTATATTTTTCATGGGATTGCCGTATTGACGACGGGCTTGTCGCACGCTCGCGAAAAATGAACAAAGTCGCCACCAATATATTTATCCCATAAGGGAAAGGAATATCAAAAAACCTAGCGAAGGAAGGAACAGGGTCTTGCGACCAGAGAATCAAGGTATGGGAGTCGGTTACGCAAGGGGAAGGTATTAGCACCCCTCGCGTCCATCGTACTCGATGGTATCCACCTATGTTTGTTTCTATCTAAAGGGTGTATACTATGTCTATGTCTACATGCGAATGAATGCAAAAGAAATACGGGGAAAAGAAGGAATTATTTACAAATGTGCTCGTTCAAGCCCTGCGACTTGATGCCTACGTATCCTTTTCAGGAATCAGAGCGCCGTAGTTCGGCTCAAGATTTTCTGTTTGTTTTTGTGTTTTTTTAGTTGGGCGGAGTTAACGCTCGCGCTGTTGCATAAGGGGACAGCTTAGGATGCAATAGAGCGGAGATAACAATGCCCTTAAGAAAGGAGAGAAGAGAGAGAGTTTGAGTGTTTCGAGGAAATCCCTAAGGCAATGGAAACTCGAGTTACTCTTTGGTTTGTGTCTTTTAGAATTTGGGAACTTACGCCCGAATGGTTCCCTAAAGCAAGGGAGATCCAAGCACTCGAATGATTCCCTAAAGCAAGGGAGATTCAAGCTTCCATTCCCTTTTTAATGATTTTCACTTTTTTATTAATGTTTTTTGAGTATTTTCTTTGTATTTTTTTATGGGATTTTATTTGAATATTTATTAGATGTTTTAGAGTTGTAAAAGAAAAAGAATGAAAGAGGAGGACTAGCCTAATTTCTAAGCCTAGAGTTATTCTAATCTAAGTTGTTTATGAGGGGAATTCTAAGTCTAAACTACACATGGAAATACTCACAAGCAATTTGTATTTTATTCATATTAAAACTATTTTCAAGAATTAACAAAAACTATTTATTTATGGTTTATCAACCAATCAAATATCAAAGGAAACAACAATTAAAAAAAATCAATTAAAAGAAAATAAATTCTAAGAAGTCTAATTGAGTGAAAATGTTTTTTGTCAATTTTTATTTAAGAAAAAGAATTATTATGCAAAAAGAATAAAAGAAAATCAAATTTTTATTATGTTATTCATTAACAGCAGGGGGGAATTAGCAATTTTCTAATGAACTAAAATGCAGTTATAAGCAAAGCTGGGCCCGAACTGGGGGTGGAAACTGCAGTCTGGCGCTAAGGCCCATGTTTGAGTGAGGCATGTGCACTAGCAAAAGGGATGTGTGATTCAGAAAAAGGGCAAGGCCCACACGCAAGAGGCCCAACGCCACCACCTATTTCCATTTTACTTCACTTGTTTCTTTTTATCATTTTTCAGCATGTGTTTATTGTTTGTTATGACTAAAACGTGACATATAAATAAATCAATTGGTCACACTCTCACTTAAGCCATAAAATTCTAAGAGAAAAACTCTGAACCAATCATAACGCGACAACAAGAGATGCAATCATATGAATAAGGACAATATTTCAAAATAATGGGAAATGAACGAATACAAACTCGCCACGTATGCAAAACGGAATCAATGCAGGTAAACAGAACCAGACGCCGGAGCTAGGGCTCCGGTCGTCTTCTCCAGTAGTCACCACCGTCGGCCAACACTATGTGCCCAGAAAAACAAGATACCTACATCGCTCCGCTCGGTTTTCACCGCTGATCACAGATCTGGCCTTGCTTTTCCCTAATTCCACCTCTAATGTTCATACCGAATCAAGTTTACCAACTGGCTCCCACCCTCGAAGAGTACGCGCACATTCTTCAAATCAAAGTCCAATGTAAGATTCCTTTTGTATGTGTACCTAAGCCCAAAATGGATCGCATTGCTGGTGCTCATTATTTGAGCATGAAGGATGTTACGGATAACTGGAAGCCTAATGGTGGAACCCATGGATTCTATTTGAGATTTCTCATGAAGAAAGCTGAAGCCCTTGCGGTTGAGGAGAAATGGAAAGAATTCAATGTTATCCTAGCCGTCATGATCTATGGGTTGGTGTTGTTCCCGAATATTCCGAACTTTGTTGATCTTACTGCTATTTGCCTCTTTATGGATCAAAATCCCGTGCCCACTCTGTTGGCAGATACTTATTACGCCATTCATTCCAAGTATGGGAAGAAGGGATCAGTTGGGGGCTGTTTACCACTGCTATATAAATGGTTCACTTCGCATTTGCCTAAAAGTGGACCGTTTTTCACAACAAAAGACTCACGGAAATGGCCTAAAGGATCATGGGGCTTACTGCGAACGACATCATTTGGTATCACATCAGAACGGGCATAGAGGAAGTTATAACCAGTTGTGGTAGTTTTGACAATGTTGCCCTCATAGGAACGAAAGGCGTCATCAATTATAATCTGAGACTAGCACTACGCCAGTTGGGTTTTGCGCTAAAAGACAAACCTTTGGACAAAGAGGTATTCGAATCTGTTTGCTTTGAGAAGGGAACTGATCCAGAGGGTTTGGAAAAAGTGAGAAGCGCTTGGAATAGCATCCATGTAGATGATCGAACTTCCTTGGGAGGGAAGAATGTCGTTGCCAAACAGGATTATACTGATTGGGTCAAAGACAGAGTCAAGGATCGCCTGTTGCCTTTCCCGAAAGTTAACCCATTGTACAAGCAACCACCTGAGGTTTTAACTGCCACTGTGCCAGCTGAAGAATATACCCAAGTGCACGTGGAAAACATTCGGTTTCGTGAAAAGAGACAAGAGGCGCAACTAAAACATTATTTGGTGGATCAGAAAAGAGTTGAGTTGGCGCGTGAAGTCAAAATGCTGAAAGGAGGACCTTCCAGAGTTCAAAAGAGGGCCAAAACTGAAAGGGGTGAAAGAGCTACTACTGTTGTTGTCGAGGATCACCAGAAGATCATTGAAAAATCCATAAAAGAAGCAGAAGAGAAGCTTAAGCGATAGTACAGAGAGGACTTGAAAGCCTGCAAACTCAAGATAGAAAAAGAGGCTAGAGCTGAAGTGAAGAAATTGAAAAAGAAACTAGAAGAAGAAACTACTCAAGGGATAGAAGTTGAGACTTAACTTAAAGGTAGCCACCTTCGCGCCTCTCGTGTAACAGAAGAGAATGCGAGGCTCAGAAACCAGATAGCGGAAATGGGAAGTACGTCTAAGAAAGATCCTCTCCCTGAATGCAAAGGATGTGAGAGCCTGGTAGCCCACTGCGAGAAGTTAGATGGACAGTTATTTCGGAAAGACGTGGTAATTCAAAGTCTTGTCAAAGGAAGAGATCGAGAGGCAACCAAGAGACTGTTTGATGAAACCAAGAAGTGGAGTGATGATGACTTCAAACAAGGAGGACCCCTATTTTATATTTAGATAAATTGATAATTGAGTCTGTATGTCTTGACCACCACCAGTCTTGTTGGACGGGGTCTTTTATTTTCCATTTGTTGAACTATCTTGTTGATGTATGGTCTTGCCCAAGTTTAAAATTTCTGTTATGAATGTAAAATAACTAGTTCCTTTGTTTCTCTTGACGCTTGTCCTTTATCACACTGTTAGCTATTCTAGATCAATAATAAAACCTTGGATACTCTAAAAATAGAACATCACGTCATATGCACACATGCACTCATACATTCACATTATCACATTGCATTTTCACGTTCTTGTATCAGAAACTAATTGGGGTCCCTTTCATCAGATTTCTGCTTCGTCAAGAAAGCTGACTTCCCTACATCCGTACCGCACAAGGAACAATCAGAAGAGAATCATGGATAATCTCGAACAGAATCAGGCTGCACTCCACAAAGACATGGATACTATGGGGAAAAGGATGAACCAACTCTTGGAGACTCTCCATGCTGTTATTCAGGGGCAAGATGAGCTCAGGAAGAGCGTCGCCAGTTTGACCAAGGACGTCCCTACCACTTCTACTGAGGGAGGACCGAAAACTGGTGAGGTGCCAAAGGAGGGTATTCCTAAGGAGGTGGATGATCATCACAATGTTATTGAGCTTGACCAAGATCTTACTGCTGATCTGGCTGAAATTGCTAGAATGTATCGTGCTCTTGAGGAGCGTCTCAAAGCCGTTGAGGTTGCCAAGACTTCTAGTTTTAATACTGCTGCTTTGTGCCTAGTTTCTGGGATTGTCATTCCTCAAAAGTTTAAGGTGCCTGATTTTGACAAATACAAAGGGGTCACATGCCCAGAGACTCATCTTCGTTCTTATTTTCGTAAGATGGCTTCTCATGCTGATAACGAGCCATTGCTTATGCATTTCTTTTAAGACAGTCTTACTGGGGCTCCATTAGAATGGTATATGCAGCTTGAAAGGACTAATATTCGCTATTGGGGAGAGCTTGCTGACGCTTTCTTGAAGCATTATCACTATAACACTGCTATGGCTCCTAGCCGTGCTCACCTTCAGAACATGTCACAAAAGCCTGAGGAATCCTTTAAAGAGTATGCCCAGAGGTGGCGTGAACTTGCTGCTCGAGTCCAACCTCCTCTCTTGGACCGTGAATTGATTGATTTGTTTATGGGAACTATGAAAGGTTCGTATCTTCAGCATATGATTAGTAGTACTTCTTCTTCCTTCTCAGATGTTGTTATTATCAGAGAACGGGTTAAAAATTGTGTCAAGGCTGGTACTATCCAAAGTGCTTCTGGTTCTAGCAACACCAATGGCAATGGCAAGAAACCGTACTCTGGGTTTGTAAATAAGAAAGAGGGTGAGACTAGTACCGCTTCTATTGACAAAGACAAGGCTCCTGCCTATTCTACTGTTCCGCCTCCATATTATCCGATGCCTTTTGCTATTCCTGGTCAATATGTTCCTCAAGCATATATTGCTGCACTACCATAGCCATGGGTGGCTCCTCAACAGCCTTTCGTACCACAACAACAGGTTACTGCTCCTCAAAATCACCAACAAAATCCTAGGCCTCAGGGTCAAAGAGCTCCGCAGAGGCAAAGATATCCTGAAAGGCGTATAGACCCAGTTCCAATGCCATGTGCTTAGCTTCTTCCTTAATTTCTTGCTAATTAGTTGGTACAGCTTCGTGAACTTGGTCCTCCACCTGATATTCTTCCCCCGGGAAACGATGATAATGCTCCTTGTGAATTTCATTCAGGGGCTCCAGGCCATACGATTGAAAAGTGTAGAGCATTGAAATTAAAAGTTCAGGATCTCATTGATGACAAGATTATTTCATTCACCCCTACTGGTCCTAATTTGCATAATAATCCTATGCCTCCCCACGCAGGTGCGACCAACGCCATTGAATGGTGCGATGAACAGATCTTGGTAACTGATGTTGATGGGATTAAGATGCCACTCACAATTGTCAGAGAACGTCTTGTGCAACAAGGGGTCTTGCGTGAACTGCATGACTTTTGTTTACAGTGTTCCTCTAATCCAGAGGAGTGTGCCAGATTGAGGGATGAAATTCAAAAGCTGATGGATGAAGGTATTCTTAGAGTGGAAAGAGTTGTTGCTGACGAAGATGTGGCTACTCTAGAAATTCCTTACTATCCTGATAATGTGTCAAAATCTCAAAGCACCCCTTTGATCATTAATGCTTTGAGTACTCATTTGGTTATTCAGGCTCTGAGTACTCCTTTGGTTATTCAGGCTCCGAATACCCCTCTGGCTATTCATTCCCAGGCTCCCTCAACTTCATCTCCTGCTTCTTCTTCAGTGGGTGATTCTAAAGCAGTTCCTTGGAGTTATAATGTTGTGTATATTCGAGGGAAAAAGCATGATTTTCCTCTAGTGGGTAACTCGAATGTCACTAACATTGCTGGAACTAGTGGCATCACTCATAGTGGTCGAATCTTTGCTGCTCCACCTCCACTTCCCAAAGATACCAACAAGGATGTTAGTGCTCAGACTAAAGGGAAACAAGTTGTTGCTGATCCACCTGAACCTCGTACTACACAAGACACTGAACAGATTCTGAGAATTATTAAGAAAAGTGACTACAAAGTGATTGATCAGCTTGACCAAACTCAAGCTAAGATTTCCATTTTGTCTCTTTTGATACACTCAGAAGCTCACCGTGACGCTCTAATGAAGGTTTTGGCCTCCGCCCATGTTACTCAAGACATTACTGTGTCTCAGTTTGAAGGAGTTGTGACCAATATTGCTGTTGGCAATTGTTTGGGTTTTTGTGATGATGAACTTCCACCTGAGGGTAGGGCACATAATAAAGCATTACACATCTCCATAAGATGCTTGGATACTGTGTTATCTCGAGTTTTGATTGATATTTGATCTTCCCTTAATGTGATGCCAAAGGCTACCTTGTTTAAGCTGAGTATGGATGGGGTCATGGTGAGACCATGCACTATGAGTGTCCGAGCGTTTGATGGTTCTAAAAGGCATGTAGAAGGGGAAATTGATTTGCCTGTCAAGATTGGTCCTCACACATTCTATATTGCCTTCTATGTCATGGACATTCGTCCATCGTATACTTGCCTTTTGGGTCGTCCTTGGATCCACGCTGCAGGAGCTGTGACATCTACCCTTCATCAGTGTTTGAAATTCTTCGTGAGTGGCAAGATAGTTGTGATCACTGGTGAAGAAGATCTGGTAATCAATAATATAACAACGTACCATTACGTGGAGGTAGAAGGGGAAGTGCATGAGACACCTTTTCAAGCCTTGGAAATTGTGTCGGTCGATAAACTCCCCGTGGTCGAAAACAAGAAGGAACCTGGAGCGCCTCTCTCGTCCCTAAATGATGCCAAGGCTTTCCTAGAGGCTGGCGTTCCCCATGGTGCTTGGGGCAAGTTGATCGATGTTTACGAGAAGCGAGAAAAGTTTGGTCTCGGCTATCAGCCATCCTCTTCCACCCAGTTCAGCCCGACCCATGGAAAGAAGGTGACCCCTCCGATTTCTCAGGTGTTAGTCAGTGCCAATACTAGTTCTCAAGGCCAGGTTCTCGCCATGGATGGTGATGATGACGAAGATCTCTCCAGATTCATTTGCCAAGCTGCGCCCGGACAGAAACTCAGCAACTGGACCATAGTAGACATCCCTAGAGTCACTTTTATGGAGATGTAATTTTCCTTTTTCGATAAATCATGTGCCTCGCCCCAGGCATATTGATAGCTTGTATAAAGAGGGCCCCCCCGTGTGTTTCGATCAGTTTAATGATGAATAAAATCATATTTTCGCATACAATTACTGCTCCATTTCTTTCATTTTTTACTTTTGTTTTTGAAACTTTTTTAATAAAAATGGCAAAGCTTTCTTTTTTCATTTCCTCTATGTGCTCCATTCTAAAGCATAAATCATCCATCGTGCAGATCCGGCTCGGATTCCATCAAGAATGATAATGCTACTGTTCCACTCTTGATATCCTTGAGAATCCAATTGACCACGCTGACGAAGATAGTGGGGAAGATTGTGAAGTCCCTGAGGAATTGGCAAGACTCTTGAGGTAAGAAGATAAATCTATTCAGCCACATCAAGAAGCCATAGAAATCATCAACCTCGGTACAGAAGAAGTAAACAAAGAAGTCAAGATAGGTGCCGCTTTGCAAAGTGATGTAAAGAAGAGGTTGATTGAACTACTCCGAGAATACGTTGATATCTTCGCCTGGTCGTATGAGGACATGCCTGGTTTAGACACTGATATCGTTATGCACAGGTTACCGCTCAAACCATAATGTCCGCCAATAAAGCAGAAACCGCGAAGAACTCGACCTGATAAGGCTTTGAAAATCAAGGAGGAAGTTGAAAAACAGTTGAAGTCAGGTTTCTTATCTGTGTGTGAATATCCTCCATGGATTGCAAACTTCGTACTTGTTCCTAAAAAGGATGGAAAGGTACGTATGTGTGTCGATTACCGAGATCTAAATAGAGCAAGTCCGAAAGATGATTTCTGTTGTACCCCAAAATTTGCCCTCATATAATTATAAATGTCATTTTATTTCGATTAAGTGACATGGCACATTTGGTAAGAATTTGAGGGTAAATGGTACAAGAGCGAGAGGTCCCGGGTTCGAATCCGACTCCTAACATTTTTCCCTTTTTATTTTCTAACTTTATTTTATTAGTATTTTATTCAAAAAATCACAAAAATAATATTTTTATATTAATTTTTGTTTTTTTATTTAAAGCATTTTTAGAAATTTTTAATTTTTTTAATTTTATGTTTTTTTATCACAAAAATATCAAAAAAAAATACCAAAAAGATTTGATTACTTCATTTAGTTTTGATATTATTAAAAAATCTCTTAATTGTGTCACAAAATCAAACGAATAAAAGTAATTGAATTGCTTGTTAAATAAGTTTATTTTATTTCTCTTTTTGTTGACCTAAAAAAATCAATATAAATAGATAACATTCTAAACCTTAGGGGAAGGGGGCGAACCTACTTTCAACCTCCCTCACACATTACACTTTCATACACACAGACAAAACAAAAACCTTCTGCCTCGTACAAAAATCGTAACAATTTTCACCCACTAACCCTTATTCCAATGCACAGAAAAAAAAAAACCAATTTCCTACACAAAAAAATATCCTTAATCTTATTTTTGAGTCTGGCTTTGCCTATCACGTATCTACTCTCTAACTCATCTAAACTCCTATTTTGATTTTTTTTACTACCATCACCGTACATACTCATCACACAACAATGTCTTTACTATAATTTCAAATACAACCTTTAATCATATAAACACCATCTCAAAACCATGACCTGAAAACCATATCATAAATCAAACACTAACTTGTTCACAAGTTTGTCCCAGTCACACAAACCACATTCACAGATAATACACAGCTTGTGAACCAGACCAACAGTACAAACAAAATTCTCATAACTTTGCAAATGACACAAAGTAACAATATTTGTCTTTTGTTTTTTTGTCTTGCACCACTTATTAGAAGAACAAAGAAGAAGGGGATCTGGAATTCCCAAACATCACCACATTAGCATCTCCGATGAAGACCGACAAGCCGCAGCCTCCATCGCGAGAACGCAACCAGTCCGATCGGGCCACCCTTCACCGGCCACACAACCGCACACGCCGGACCAGATCCGCAAACCATCCAACGGCGCCGAATCCGTCAACCGACCAACAGCACCACCACAAGGCTATCACAGATCCAAAGCCACGGTCCCTTCCGCCGCTGAACGAACACCGACACCACCGTGCAGCCATCAGTTCCGACGTAGACGTTCATCCCATACCTCCGACCATGGCCTCTCATCCCCGACGCAAAGACTCGGCCGAAAGCTCCACCGCGATAAACCCAACAACCGCGACGACTGCATCTCCAAGTAATCTCTCCGAATTGCCTTGTATTGATTTCGTTAAAATCATTTTATTTTATTTCAGGTATCTGGTGCTGGAGAAGTGAAATTGAGAGATGATGATGGAGGCCGAATCTGAAAGAGAAAGGGGGTGGGCCGTTTCGGTCCCTCTCATAGTTTTAGGGTTAACCCAATTTTGGGCTTTAGCTCTTATGAGGCCCAGCACTCATTTATAACTGCACCTCCTGTCTGCTAACTTTTGACCCATTTCTCTTTATTTTTTGCTGTTTGCTTTTAATTGTTTTTATAAAAACACCAACAAAAAACATGCTTTAGGTTAATTAGTTTTTAGTAAGATAAAAAATTACAAACAATTTAATTAAATTAGACATTAGAGTTTCTAAGAAATTTAATCGTGATATAAAATTAAATTAGATTTTAGAATTAATTTGTACATAACTAATTTTTAGGATTTAATTAATTAGATATTTTATATAATTGATTTAGGTTGATTTAGAAATAGTTTTAATTAATTTTTCACTTAACAAGACATTAAACCCTAATTTTTTTTCGTGATCTTCTTCTCCTTTCATCTTGAAATCCCATGTATGGCGCATGTTTGTTTACTTATCGCTCTTATTTGGATATTAGAATGTATATAGGTCAAAAATGTAAATATTATAGTGAATCTCTTTATTTTCCCGCACTTTTAATTTTCGTATTTTTATTGTATATATTGTGTTAGATGTATGTTTAAATTAGGGCATGTATGGTAAGAATAAATCAAACGTTAGATCACATTAAAACAAGATAAAATATAATCGAATACAACACACTTGCACGCACTCACCTCTAGGGTACGCCCCTCTTGGTTGCCTTACGAATTAAAAGGTCGTGTCCCTCGAAATGTAGAGGTACCCATTAGCAAAGGTCCCTCAATATAAAATCGTCACTAAGTCCCTCGATGACCCTCGAATGTTGCCTACGAAAAAGTGACGATTGTCCCTCCGAATATTGCTAAAGGTACCTCTACCCGTTGCCTTCAACGACCTCGATGACCCTTCGATGACCCGCACGTCCAATATAACAAGGACTACCTACTCCTATATAGTATGGATAGTCCTGGGAACTTTAAAATTTACAGAAAAAGACCAGTCAAATAGGGTAGTACTCTTAAACTGCCTAGCTCAATAAAAATATCTTTTCAATATCATTTCAAAAAACTAAGGCTACGCATTTACGCTAAAGTCCTTATGCTCCTTTCAAAACAAACAAACAATATGAGCTAAGCAAGTTAAGAGCCCGTAGATAACTACGGATGAAAAGGGTGCTTGCACCTTTCCTTTTCATAACTTACCCCCGAGCCCGTTTTCTTCAAATAAGGTCTTTTTCTGTACTTTTTACCTTTCCTAACATTGGACAAAATAAAAGTCGGTGGCGACTCATGCTCACCGCAACATTGTTGCTTATAAAAATAAAAGTCAGTTCATCGTGTTCCAGAATTGGCGACTCTGCTGCGGAGTCTTTAAGAGGGGTTTACCTTAGGGCTTAGTTCATTATAAATGTTCTTAATTGTTTGTTTGTATGCTTTATTTTTAAGGGAATTGCTTGGGTTTGTTATTGTGTGAAAGATCCTACACCCGGATCTGAGTACCTTAGGAAAATGGCATGAGATCAAGGAGACTGCACAGCGTATACTGATGTGGTTGATCTGATGGCCATCGTTAGTGTGACACATTCGTTTGTCCTGGTGTTCCTTGGGATCCGACTCGAGGAAATGCTTGGCTACCGCGTGGTGTCATTAAGCACTAATTCGCCACTAGAACCTTAGTTGAACTAAACTTTGGCCTTTTAGAAAGTAGCGAGATGGCTGGCTTTGGTTCCGACTGAAGTTGGTTGATACTCGAAGCTACACTCATATGGACTGGACTTTCGGGACCTTTTCGGTTGGTGATTCGATTGTCGAACTGAGATAAGCGCCTTCGAGAAAGTTCAATGATATGAGCTCCTTAGAACCCGATCTTTATTTAGGACAGGATGAGCCAACTAAACTTCAGTGGGGAGGGTACTTACCTTTGGACTCCATGCAAGTCTTTAAACCCAAGGCTACTTGTGTGACTTGTTTGTATTTATCATCTAACCATTTGGTTTCCTTGCAAGGTTTGTTTATACCCTAACCGTTTGGTTTCCTTGCAGGATTTGTGTGTACCCTAACAAATTGATCTCCTTGCAGGATTTGTTATACCCTAACAACTTGATCTTCTTGCAGGATTTTTTTCATACCCTAACGATTTGATTTCCTTGCAGGTTTTATGTGTAGGACTCCCTTGTCCATATTACCTTATGATTTTACCAAACATGTTTACTAACCTTTTTCAAGGATCTTAGGAATTCATGGCGCATACTTTCCAGGTACTATGGAAAGACTATCAAGAGCCTAAACTTCTGACAAGGGGCAAGAGGATTTATTTTCCTCTAGCCAGATGCCTTCAAACTCAAGGGTACAGTTCCTATCAAGGGGCAAGAGGATTTATTTTCCTTTAGCCACATGCTTTTAAGCTCAAAAGTACCATACCCCGAATCAGAGGCTATGACCCACTGGATATGGTGAGCCTGATTCTTAAAGAAGGACGTTCAAAGACGGAAGTCGAAGTTCTTCAACAAAGCTGCAACTACATGTCAATGTTGCAAATTGGGTTCCAAAAAGATCCTTGAAAGCATTGCATATGCATTTGCATACATATCATTGCATAACAGGTTTCCAGACAACGAGCTTCTCATTTTCTACCTCAAATCCCTAAAGCTTGATACTTACAACTCCTTTGTGGCTTCGTCAGAATCTTCTTCTTAGAAGTAATCTGTAGTTCAGATACGAACGCTTGGTTTGGTTTCCTCTCTGGGGCACTTGGTCAGTCGATCGATAATTGCCAACCAGTCCGAGATAAGGTACAAGACCCGATTGATGCAAAGGTTATCATATTCACACCTGCAGGCCAGATTTGAAGTTCTCCCTCGACTCAATGGACCTTCTGAAGCAATAAGTCCATACGGAGAAAATCTCCTCAATGTTGGCAATTCGTAATTTCTCATGCATTTTCATGCGTAATCTTTCTTGTTCTTGTTCAATACTGTCTATATGCAATACTTGTGTGTTTTTGAACTATAATAACGATGCATTGGATGTGTTTGTCTTGAAAAAATTCATTCACTCTCGCTCTAATATTTTCTTATTTGCTTGTGATACCAAACTCTCAATGATAAAGCATGATGACTCTGAAGGGAGAATGACGAACACATAATACCAATAATCTCAAATGGTGTGCTTTCGAGTAAAACCCTGTTGATGATGTACAGGCATTGTTTCAGATTCCCAAACACTGGAGATATAAGGAAGTTAATCCATTGCCAACCCCTTTTGAGCCTTGAAGTAGGAGTTTCTTTTCTATACGAAAAAACCCTCACATTTAACCTAGGGGCAGGGTAGTGTTCAGTTAACCTGATTGGGTGTTCAAAATTCAGCAGGACCTCGCACCTAAGGAAACAATAATGGTTATCCTTCAAAAGGTTCAGGAAAAGTCGAGACCGCAATGGTCACCTCTCGCGTAATAAGAGTTCAAATATGACGATACAACAACGACTATCCCTCGTCGACCAAGAAATGAGGCAGTCACAATCTTTACAACGAATCGAAGACGTCTCAGGATCATACGACTTGCTCAAAAAATAAAAAGAACGAATAAAAAAAAAAAAGAAAGCCCGCTAAGTCAATAACTTGAAAACAAATGACTAAGGCAAAAGTTAGGGCATCCCGCTGGACTTCAAACTCAGAATTCAGAAGAATTTGTCCAGGCAAAAGTTAGGGAAACAAAAAAGATCCTCAACAAAAGGGGCAAATTCGTGTGTCTATAAATTCAAGATCGTGTGATCAGACGCCAAGAATAAAAGGTAAGTGACTGTCATGTCCAAACACCTTGTCGATTCCTCAATCGTCTCAAACTCTTCTTGAAGGATGAATGCTCGCGTCGAGTTAACTGAACTTAGGTTGGAGAACATCACGAAGGGGGTGGGCACCAATAAAATTTTGAGCCTATATATCTTTTTTTTCTAAAACCATTAACCTGGCCACGTTACAACCCTCAAAAGTCCTAATTGAAGCAGGGTTAATTCGAAAGCATACTATAACGAGAAAACGGTAAACCGACTCCAAGGAGTTTTGCTAAAACATTTGAGTTGGTATCACGCCACTTTTCACAAAAATCGATGTTTTGACATCCTTTCAAAAAAAATATTTCAAGACAAACATGAACTTTGCATTAGATTTATATTTCTCATACTAAACATTCTTTGCATATGAACAAGTACTTGACACCAGAAAAACTTCCATCATGAGCTGCAGATGAAAAGTTTAACCCTCTCAAGGGACAAGTTGTCTTCGGAACTCCGTTGAGTTCGAGCATGAACATCTCAAATTATAATCACCCTCAGGGTCACAAAAACGGTTGAAATACCCCATGGACTAAGCGTTCAGATATTCGGGGCAATCAAGCCAAGATTCAAAGGATCTCTCAAAACTGCTGAAATTACCAGGAGCCTTCACCCAAGCACAACTAGAATTACCTCCAACCCTGATCAACCAGAGGCATGATTCCTAAGTTCATGATACAGGGGCATGTTGCTTATGATAGCACGAATATCAGAAAGTCCCCCGATAGATAAAGATGCAGAGACGTCTCGTACGCCCGACTCAGTCAGTCAAAAGCTTGTATATACAAGGGGCATGACGTATCTCATTCATCAGGGGCAATCAAGTCAAGATTCCGAGAATCTCTCAAAGATGCAAAAAACAATCAGGGGCATGTATCCAAGTAAATCTTAGTCTATTTCCAATCAACATGGGGCATTGTCCTGGGCCAATGATTACGAGGGGCATGACGCCCATAGTGCACATCTCATAAAGTCCTCGCGAGGCAAATCTTTCCGAAGTCCCTACTAACTGGGGCAAATCTATGCGAGTCCAGTTTGACAGCTTGATCAATACTCAGTAGGGTGTCCTAAATCGAATGGTAGTTACTACAACCCTGGGGGCAATTTTCAAGACACCCATGTCTCCCCACAGAGCCGGGTTCACAAGATCATATCCCCACAGAGTAATCCTCAAAGAAGATATCTTTGAACATACTCATCCCGACAAAGACATGGCTCCCCACTAGAGTTTACATCTTCAACACCACCGATTCTCCGACACGTTGCTCTTCTCCAACATGGCTTACTAATATCTTTATCTCCAGTCATGGTACATCAAGTTACTGGTTATCCCCAAGCAAGAATCATAAATTCCCAGCTGAGCATCTTCAAAACAAGATCAGACATCAAAACCACAAAGGCATAGAGATTTATTTTCTCAATAAAGACAACATAAATCATATTCACATATCATATGGCATAAACATATTCATACATTGCATACATTACCTCATAATGAATTCATCCATAACATACAAAGTTTCTCTTTTATTCTGAGGGACTCATTACATAATACATGGATCATGACATTGCATAACTATACCTATTACAGGATACAGGCACAGACAAATGAACGAAATCTCCAACTTTCCAAGATCTAATTCAGTTACTACGAACGGTACTGACACGGTCAACGCTCGAAGATCTAATTCATTTACCACGAACGGTAATGACACGATCGCTTTCAAAGATCTAATTCAGTTACTACGAACGGTACTGACACGGTCATCTTCCAAGATCTAATTCATTTACCACGAACGGTAATGACACGATCGCTTTCAAAGATCTAATTCAGTTACTACGAACGGTACTGACACGGTCAATGCTCAAAGATCTAATTCATTTACCACGAACGGTAATGACACGATCATTTTCAAAGATCTAATTCGGTTACTACGAACGGTACTGACACGATCAACTCTCAGAGATCTAATTCTATCATCACGAATGGTGTAGACACGATCACTGACCTTTCCAGTCTAATTCAGCTACTACGAACGATACTGACACGACAAAAGATCTAATTCGGTTACTACGAACGATACTGACACGGTCAACTCTCAGAGATCTAATTCTATCATCACGAACGGTGTAGACACGATCACTGACCTTCCCAGTCTAATTCAGTTATTACGAACAGTGCTGACACGACAAGAGAATCTAATTCTATCATCACGAACGATGTAGACACGATTATCTCTCCAAGATCTAATTCGGTTACTACCAACGGTGCTGACACGATCGACCTTTAAAGAATCTAATTCTATCATCACGAACGGTGTAGACACGATCATCTTTCCAAGATCTAATTCAGGTATTACGAACGGTACTGACACGATCTACTTTCAAGGATATACTTCCATCATCACGAACGGTGTGGATGCAATCAACTATTCCCTAAAGTCTAATTCAGTTACCACGAACGGTGCTGACACGATCAACTCTCAAAGATCTAATTCATTTACTACGAACAGTAATGACCCGATCGACACTCAGACAACTACTTCTCAAAAAATAATCTAATGCATGACCTACTGGATGGCATCTTCAAGCCCATCCCCATCATACACTTGGATGGCATCTTCAAGCCCATCTCCATTAAAAGTCCCTGCCTCTGCAAGGGCAAATTTCTGGGTATTCTAGTGTTCAATCCTCTTCCATCTTCAGATTCCGACTGGCACACAAACCACTCTACATCCTCAGATTTAAGAAGATTGAACAGGGGCAGCTGTTGTACCCCAAAATTTGCCCTCATATAATTATAAATGTCATTTTATTTCGATTAAGTGACATGGCACATTTGGTAAGAATTTGAGGGTAAATGGTACAAGAGCGAGAGGTCCCGGGTTCGAATCCGACTCCTAACATTTTTCCCTTTTTATTTTCTAACTTTATTTTATTAGTATTTTATTCAAAAAATCACAAAAATAATATTTTTATATTAATTTTCGTTTTTTTATTTAAAGCATTTTTAGAAATTTTTAATTTTTTTAATTTTATGTTTTTTATCACAAAAATATCAAAAAAAAATACCAAAAAGATTTGATTACTTCATTTAGTTTTGATATTATTAAAAAATCTCTTAATTGTGTCACAAAATCAAACGAATAAAAGTAATTGAATTGCTTGTTAAATAAGTTTATTTTATTTCTCTTTTTGTTGACCTAAAAAAATCAATATAAATAGATAACATTCTAAACCTTAGGGGAAGGGGGCGAACCTACTTTCAACCTCCCTCACACATTACACTTTCATACACACAGACAAAACAAAAACCTTCTGCCTCGTACAAAAATCGTAACAATTTTCACCCACTAACCCTTATTCCAATGCACAGAAAAAAAAAACCAATTTCCTACAAAAAAAAAAATCCTTAATCTTATTTTTGAGTCTGGCTTTGCCTATCACGTATCTACTCTCTAACTCATCTAAATTCCTATTTTGATTTTTTTAGTACCATCACCGTACATACTCATCATACAACAATGTCTTTACTATAATTTCAAATACAACCTTTAATCATATAAACACCATCTCAAAACCAGGACCTGAAAACCATATCATAAATCAAACACTAACTTGTTCACAAGTTTTCCTAGTCACACAAACCACATTCACAGATAATACACAGCTTGTGAACCAGACCAACAGTACAAACAAAATTCTCATAACTTTGCAAATGACACAAAGTAACAATATTTGTCTTTTGTTTTTTTTGTCTTGCAGCACTTATTAGAAGAACAAAGAAGAAGGAGATCTGGAATTCCCAAACATCACCACATTAGCATCTCCGATGAAGACCGACAAGCCGCAGCCTCCATCGCGAGAACGCAACCAGTCCGATCGGGCCACCCTTCACCGGCCAAGCAACCGCACACGCCGGACCAGATCCGCAAACCATCCGACGGCGCCGAATCCGTCAACCGACCAACAACACCACCACAAGGCTATCACAGATCCAAAGCCACGGTCCCTTCCGCCGCTGAACGAACACCGACACCACCGTGCAGCCATCAGTTCCGACGTAGACGTTCATCCCATACCTCCGACCATGGCCTCTCATCCCCGACGCAAAGACTCGGCCGAAAGCTCCACCGCGATAAACCCAACAACCGCGACGACTGCATCTCCAAGTAATCTCTCCAAATTGCCTTGTATTGATTTCGTTAAAATCATTTTATATTATTTCAGGTATCTGGTGCTGGAGAAGTGAAATTTAGAGATGATGATGGAGGCCGAATCTGAAAGAGAAAGGGGGTGGGCCGTTTTGGTCCCTCTCATAGTTTTAGGGTTAACCCAATTTTGGGCTTTAGCTCTTATGAGGCCCAGCACTCATTTATAACTGCACCTCCTGTCTGCTAACTTTTGACCCATTTCCCTTTATTTTTTGCTGTTTGCTTTTAATTGTTTTTATAAAAACACCAACAAAAAACATGCTTTAGGTTAATTAGTTTTTAGTAAGATAAAAAATTACAAACAATTTAATTAAATTAGACATTAGAGTTTCTAAGAAATTTAATCGTGATATAAAATTAAATTAGATTTTAGAATTAATTTGTACATAACTAATTTTTAAGATTTAATTAATTAGATATTTTATATAATTGATTTAGGTTGATTTAGAAATAGTTTTAATTAATTTTTCACTTAACAAGACATTAAACCCTAAATTTTTTTTCGTGATCTTCTTCTCCTTTCATCTTGAAATCCCATGTATGGCGCATGTTTGTTTACTTATCTCTCTTATTTGGATATTAGAATGTATATAGGTAAAAAATGTAAATATTATAGTGAATCTCTTTATTTTCCCGCACTTTTAATTTTCGTATTTTTATTGTATATATTGTGTTAGATGTATGTTTAAATTAGGGCATGTATGGTAAGAATAAATCAAACGTTAGATCACATTAAAACAAGATAAAATATAATCGAATACAACACACTTGCACGCACTCACCTCTAGGGTACGCCCCTCTTGGTTGCCTTACGAATTAAAAGGTCGTGTCCCTCGAAATGTAGAGGTGCCCATTAGCAAAGGTCCCTCAATATAAAATCGTCACTAAGTCCCTCGATGACCCTCGAATGTTGCCTACGAAAAAGTGACGATTGTCCCTCCGAATATTGCTAAAGGTACCTCTACCCGTTGCCTTCAACGACCTCGATGACCCTTCAATGACCCGCACGTCCAATATAACAAGGACTACCTACTCCTATATAGTATGGATAGTCCTGGGAACTTTAAAATTTACAGAAAAAGACCAGTCAAATAGGGTAGTACTCTTAAACTGCCTAGCTCAATAAAAATATCTTTTCAATATCATTTCAAAAAACTAAGGCTACGCATTTACGCTAAAGTCCTTATGCTCCTTTCAAAACAAACAAAAAATATGAGCTAAGCAAGTTAAGAGCCCGTAGATAACTACGGATGAAAAGGGTGCTTGCACCTTCCCTTTTCAAAACTTACCCCCCGAGCCCGTTTTCTTCAAATAAGGTCTTTTTCTGTACTTTTTACCTTTCCTAACATTGGACAAAATAAAAGTCGGTGGCGACTCATGCTCACCGCAACATTGTTGCTTATAAAAATAAAAGTCAGTTCACCGTGTTACAATTTCCCTCTACCTCATACCGATGTGCTAGTCGACAATACTGCTCAATATTCGATATTTTCATTCATGGACGGTTTTTCTGGCTATAATCAAATAAAGATGGCTCCTGAAGACATGACCAAGACTACTTTCACCACTCCGTAGGGTACGTATTGTTACAAGGTAATGCCTTTTGGTCTTAAGAATGCCGGTGCAACATATCAAAGAGCTATGGTGACCCTCTTCCATGACATGATCCATAAGGAGATTGAGGTGTACGTCGATGATATGATTGCAAAATCTCAAACTGAGGAGGAACACTTGGTATATCTTGAGAAATTGTTTGCTCGTCTGCAAAAATTCAAGTTGAGGCTTAATCCAAACAAGTGCACTTTTGGAGTGCGATCTGGCAAACTACTTGGATTCATCGTGAGCCAACGAGGAATTGAGGTTGACCCTGATAAAGTAAGAGCAATACAGAGTATGCCAGCACCGAGGAATGAAAAGGAAGTCAGTGGGTTCCTTGGGAGATTGAATTACATAGCCAGGTTCATTTCTCATCTCACTGACACCTGTGAGACCATCTTTAAGTTGTTGCGCAAGAATCAAGATATTCGTTGGGACGATCACTATCAAAAAGCCTTCGAAAGGATCAAACAGTACCTCCAAGAGCCACCAATTCTCATGCCTCTAGTTCTTGGGAGGCTGCTTCTTATGTACTTAACTGTGCTTGAAGGATGTGTGGGGTGTGTGCTGGGACAACATGACGAGTCTGGTCGAAAAGAGCATACTATTTATTACCTGAGAAAAAAGTTTACCGATTGTGAATCCAGGTACTCACTACTCGAGAAAACTTACTGCGCTTTGGTATGGGCTGCTCGCCGACTAAGGCAGTATATGTTGACTCACACCACTTTATTGATCTCCAAAATGGACCCGATAAAGTACATCTTCGAAAAATCGGCACTTACAGGCAGACTAGCACGGTGGCAAATGCTTTTATCAGAGTATGACATTCAGTACGTCACGCAGATAGCCATCAAAGGAAGTGTTCTTGCAGATCATCTTGCTCATCAACCATTGGAAGAATACCGGTTAATGAAGTTTGACTTTCCTGATGAGGATATCATGAAATTA
The DNA here is from genome assembly GCF_029867415.1 of Vicia villosa. NCBI lineage: Eukaryota > Viridiplantae > Streptophyta > Magnoliopsida > Fabales > Fabaceae > Vicia > Vicia villosa. The sequence goes on along the minus strand of NW_026705546.1, from coordinate 226,066 downwards.
GATGATGATGAAGGACCCGAACTAGGGGAGCGATGGACTCTCACGTTCGATGGTGCATCAAATGCTATGGGTCATGGTATTGGGGCAGTTTTGACTTCTCCTCGTCAGACTCACATCCCTTTCACAGCCATAATATGTTTTGATTGCACGAATAATATGGCAAAATACGAAGCTTGTGTGATGGGCCTCGAGGCAGCCATTGATATGAGAATTAAGATCCTTGAAGTTTATGGGGATCCTGCCTTGGTCATACATCAGATACGAGGTGATTGGGAGACACGACACCCCAACATAGTTCCTTATAAGGACTATATCCTGGAGTTGTTGCCCGCTTTCGAGGAAATCACTTTGGATTATATCCCTCGAGAGGAAAATCAGTTAGCAGATGCTTTGGCTACTTTGGCAGCAATGTTCAGAGTCAGCTATCCTAATGAAGCGCCAGACATAAGGATTCTCCGTTATAAAGATCTTGCACACGTATTCCCTGCTCATTGCCTTACTACTGAAGATGTGTATGACGAAAAGCCGTGGTATCACGACATCAAAAGGTATGTTGATAAGCAAGAGTATCCTGAAGATGCTATGATCGGTGATAAGCGAACGCTTCAAAGGTTAGCATCCAAATTCTTCTTGTCAGGAGACGTCCTGTACAAAAGAAATTATGATTCAGTTCTGCTCAGATGCGTGGATAGACACGAAGCAGAATTGATCATGCGAGAAATCCACGAGGGCTCTTTTGGAACTCAAGCCAATGGCCATTCTATGGCCAAAAAGATCTTGAGAGCAGGGTATTATTGGATGACAATAGAAAGTGATTGTTATGTGTACGTGAAGAAGTGTCACAAATGCCAAGTGTATGCAGACAGAATTCATGTTCCCCAACTCCTTTGAATGTTCTGACATCGCCGTGTCCCTTCGCCATGTGGGGAATTGACATGATCGGACGAATCGAGCCACAAGCTTCAAATGGACACAAGTTTATCCTTCTTGCTATCGACTACTTCACCAAATGGGTTGAAGCTGCTTCTTACAAGAACGTAACCAAGCAAGTCGTCACTCGCTTCATCAAAAAAGAGATCATACGCCGATATGGGGTTCCAAACAAGATCATCACAAATAATGGGTCCAATCGTAATAACAAAATGATGAAAGAGTTGTGCAAAGAGTTCAAGATTGAACATCACAATTTGTCACCCTATCGGCCAAAGATGAATGGCGCAGTCAAAGCTGCTAACAAGAACATAAAGAAGATCGTCCAGAAAATGGTGAGAACATATAAGGATTGGCATGAGATGTTACCTTTCTCCCTACATGGCTACAGAACTTCAGTTCGTACTTCAACTGGGGCAACTCCTTTTTCTCTTGTCTATGGCATGGAGGCCGTACTTCCCGTCAAAGTGGAAATCCCTTCGCTAAGAGTCTTGATGGATGCCAAACTTGATGAAACAGAATGGGTTCAAACGAGGCTTGATCATCTCAATCTGATTGAGGAGAAACGCTTATCTCCTATTTGCCATGGTCAGTTGTACCAAAAGAGGATCGAGAAAGCGTATGACAAGAAAATTCGGCCTCGAGAATTCCACATAGGTGACCTGGTTGTAAGGAAGATCTTGCGAATCCACACCAATCCAAGGGGCAAATGGACTCCCAACTATGAGGGACTGTTGCACCCCAAAATTTTCCCACATATTTATTCCTAACTGGTTTTTATTCCACATTCATATACATCTCTCCATTAGGACATCAACATAACATCATGCATCATTAATCAATAATTTTGCATTGGATCAAGGATCTTGGAAGTTAGGGTTTTATATGGTCATTCATTGTGGGCTTTTTTCTCCTAAAGCTACAAGGTTTTCCTCTATGAATATTCACCAAGGGCAAGAGGAACATGGGTTTTATATGTGGTGTCTGCAATCATTAATTCGACTGAGATTCATCGGATTTCATGTCGATATGTTCTTATGTGCTTCAATTCTTATCTTCTTCAAGAATTCCTCAAGGCATTACTGCTGTGGTGGGTTGAAATACAAGGACAATGGCAGGAGACGTTGACTTATTCATTTATCTTGATCAACACAACTTTTGGCTCGCATCATGTACTTAGTACTTCATTTGCGGGTTAATTGAGATTTCGAGAATTAATGATTCAAGACTTGCCGTTGAAATTTGGAAGTGAAGGTTTATTAAGTGGACTTGAGTTTATTCATTAAAACTTGAAGTGGATTTGCATAAATAAATAAAAAAAGAGAGTAATCGGAAGTGCTTGGTATTCCCGTTACAAGACTGAGGCGTGCATGATTATTCATCAAAAAGATTTGTTAGGCGTTGGTGCAATTCTATTCAAATTCATTCAACCATTCGTTCAAGATCCATACATTTTTCCGCTCATTATCATCCAAATTTCAAGCCTAAGCCATGTGAACACCAATCATCATTCAAGTGTTCGAATCATACTATCAAATTCCGATTCAAAGTAACCATGTCAAATTTCATTACACAAGTCCAATTCATGCTACATAATATTCACACAAAAAAGGGGTCCACATTCAAATTCAAATTACAAAGTCAAAATCAATTACAAAAAAAGGTCTACTTCGCTTACAAATTGAAGCCCAAAGAACCATTACATTCAAGATATTACAAGTTCAAGACCATTCAAAGGGCCAAGTTGCAAATATCATTCAACATTCATCAAATTCTAGTTCAAAATCCATCACACCATTCATCATTTAAAAGTTCAAAATCCCATTCAAAGTTATATTACAAAATTACATTAACAAGTTCATACAAAAATACAAAAATTATTGCTTTGGCATGTTGTTCTTAGAAGCCTCATCAACTTGGCCTTCACACCATAATCCAATCATTCAAGCGAGCTCTACGGAGAGTACATCTGTTAGAAATCCTGCTGCTGCCTACACCATGATGTTGCCACTTTAATCTCGCATCCAACCTGCCAAGACCAAGTACAAAAAAGTAGAGAATTCTTTAAGAAAAAAAACAATTTCAACATCAGACTCCAAACAGTACGGTTCAGATGTTCAGGATGTGCAATACGTTTCAAGAACCGAAGAGTCATAACAGTTCAGTTTACCACTTGAAACTCGCATCAAAATCAGAGCTGCCTGCATAATTCAGAAGGAAATATTTCAAATTCAGAAAAAGAAACCAGATTCAGTCAAAGAGAATCAATGCAAAAAGGCAAAACTGAAACTGGTTCGAACCGAAACATGTTGCGGCAACACAAAGAAAATCGGTCCCTGCTACAAAGAAAAGAAGAGCCAGTTCAGTAATACACATTTATACAATTTAAATTCAGTTCAAAGTGTACAAAAGCCAGCTCAGATTCACACCTATAACTAACAAGCATAACAGAAACTTGGAGAGGAAAAAAACCAAAAATTGTAACTGCCTCTAACAGAATCCTCAACTCTAACTAACTTTTTGTTACTAGCCACACTTCTAACCTTCATTTTTCCCTAACTGATCATAACTTTCAAAACCGAATTTCCCTCCATCTAACTAACTCTCAACAGAATTCATAACTGCCAAAACTAACCTACAACCATTCACCAACTGAATCTCAAACAGGAACTAACTGTCAAACAGAAAATCTAACCTCTTTCCAACCTCTCTAACAGTTTCTTAATAACCCTAACTAACTTCCTAATCTCCTAGTAATCAACTAACAGAAAAAAGAGAAGGATTCAACAGAAAAATCAGAAGATTAACTAACCTGAGGAGCTTCTATAAATCAGAATCACCATTATTCAGAACCACCTCTCCATTCTCTCATTCTTCACTCATCATCATTCAACTTCCATCACCATCTTCATACCTCATCATCCTCTCACTCTCTGAATTCACCATCATCTTCAACCTTCACAATCTCAGAATTCATCATCTTCATTCTCTCTCAACCGAATTCATCTTCTTCATCTTCCTCTCAATTCTCCATCATCTTCATCTCCAATCCACCTCACTCATCAGAAAATTCAAAAAAATCACAACAGAGAATTCCTCTTCAATCTCTAATCAAGAATCTTCATCATCACCATCACTACTCAGCATCGATACCTTCAATCACCACCAGAAACACTCTCTATCTTCGTTCAATCAACACAGTCAAATTACCAATCAATACGGAACCTGCATTGATTCAACAACAACATTCGCATCATCCTCAACGCATCGCAACAATGTTCATCGTCATCATCATCACGAACAATGACCAAAGGCGCAAGAAGGTAGAAGAAGAAAGAGCCAAAGAACGAAGGGGATTTCGAAGACAAACCTGAGCTATCAAAGGTGCTTCGGACGACTCGCCGATTGGTAATCCTCAAACCCTTTCATGAGTTCGTGTTTGCTCCCTGCCATGGTTGAATCAGCGAAGAACGAAAGGCTAGAGATGGGAGCGTGTGTATGGAATGGGCTGGAGTTTTGATCGGAGACTGTGAGTCACTCCGTCGCGCGCCGTTCATGAGAAAGAGAGGTAGAGACGAGAGCGAGAAGATGAGTTTGAAGTCTGAGAGGTTAAAGGTCACATACGAACCCTAATTCCTCTTTCTATTTATTTATTTATTTATTTATTTAATTAAATTTGTTAATTGAAAAACATTGATAATCTGAGAATCTGGATCAAACATCGGGCCTTCATGAATTGCTTCCATTCACCCCCCTGTGAGCCCATTTCACACGTTTTTGGCCATTTGATACAAATTCTGAACAAAAAATAGCTAGTGGGCTTTATCCCTGGGCCCTGCGCCTGTTACTTCTTGCACCTTGATTGTCAATTTGCTCCCCTGATCACATATTAGAATTTAGGATTTTTGACATAGTTTTGTTATAATTTTTTTTAGATGATAAAAAGCATATAAAAATCATAATTTTCTCATTAGATTTTTAGGTAATAACAACATTTAGAATCATAATTTTGTTTGATTTTTAGGTAATAAAAAATGACATAGAAAACAATAAAAATATTAGTTTTAGGATTAATAGATTTTAACATAGTTAGGCTTGAATTAGATTTCACTTAACACTAAAAACTCATAAAAATAATAGTATTTTTAGGTTAATTTTGCACTAATACTTGAACCGTTTTCTTTATGTTTTGTACCATTTCCATGTTATTTTCGTATAATTGTTGTGTGATTTTGTTGCTTAGATTTTTGTCATATTTTTGGCCTATTTTGTTAATATCATTTTAATGCTCCTTTTAAGAATTTAGTCATCATGTTAACATTAGACTTAGACTAGAATAATAACAATTAGATTAGAAAATAGGTTAGTTCCCCTTGTTCATTTCTTTTTCTTTTCAACATTAAAACACTTAATAAATACTCAAAATAAAATCCCTTTAAAAAATACAAAGAAAACACTTAAAAAACATTAATAAAGGTTGAAAAGCAATAAATAGGGAATGGAAACTTGGGTCTCCCTTGCTTAATGGAATCACTCGAGCGGAAATTCCCAATCTAAAAATTACAAACCAAATGGTAACTCGAGTCTCCCTTGCTTAAGGGATCCACTCGAAACACCCAAACTCTCTTCTGTCTCTCGCCCTCGTGGCATTCTTAAGAACATGTTGAATCCATTCCATAATTAGGCGTGTAAGTCTCCAAAGGTCGAGAATCGTGGAGTGCGACTTTAACCTCTGTTCACCTAAAAAACACCAAAACATAGAAAATCTTGAGCCAATCTACGGTCGCTCTGATTCCTGAAAAGGATACGTAGGCATTGGGTCGCGGGGCCTAAGCGAGCACACTAGTAAATAATTCCTTCTTTTCCCCGTGTTTATTTTGCATTCATTCACATTTAGGTTTTTGGACATAGATACACCCTTTAGATAGAAACAAACATAGGTGGATACCATCGAGTACGATGGGCGTGAGGGGTGCTAGCACCTTCCCCTTGCGTAACCGACTCCCCTGCCCTGTTCTCTGGTCGAAAGACCTTGTTCTTGTTCTGAGTTAGGTTTCCTGGTATTCCTTTCCCTCGATGGGATAAATATATTAGTGGCGACTCTGATTCCATTTTTCGCGGTAGCGATAGGGACCATACATTGTGAAGAAAGCATTCTCAGGTGGTACTTTAATCCTGACAAAGATGGATGGGGAAGACGTTCCACTTCCAGTCAATTCAAACAGTTAAAAAATACTACGCTTAAAAGACCCGCTAAGTTGAAAACTCGAAAGAGCAACTTAGGCAATAATGGGCATCCCGGTGGACATAAAAGAGAAAAGTCCAGGCAAAAATTAGGGATAAAACAAAAAAGGAATAACCCGCTAAGTTGAAAACCCGAAAGGGCGACTTAGGCAAAAAAGGGTATTCCGCTGGATTGAAAACCCAAAAGGGCGGTCTAGGCAAAAGTTAGGGATCAAAAGCGAGAGGCTGCAATCTGAATATCCTTCACAAATACCACTACACGCCCTTGGCAAACGGACAGATCGATTCAACCACTACGCTTCTGAAGCAAAGCATTGAGAAGATCAAGGATATGGGAACTATAGCAATATCAGTTTTAATGGAAATTCAAGCATTTCTCTTTGCCATTTTACCTATTGTGCTTTTATTTCCCTTTTTGCAACTACCTCATTTAGGAGTTGCTTCCTTGTACAAAAGCCTATTCATAGGCATGCCATCAATAAAATGATTCTTGTGCTAAAAAGCTTTCCTCGTTATTTTCCTTTTTCGTATGCGAAGTGTGATTTAATTCGTTATTAAGCATTGCATTGAAAACATTGGGGAATAATGATCACAAGCCAAAATGAAACATGACTTTACATAAACATAAAAGTGCTCCAAGGGAGTGCCATTTGCATCCAGATGTTGTTTTCTGTGCAGGTAGCAGGTCCTGATGGTCATCTTGATCCATCTCGCATCACAAAGGTCGTCATCATCCCGCAAAGAAGTTCGAGCGTGTAACTCGTCAGTACTAGTAAGCATGGGGCACCTAGAGAGGTCCATGTCCTCCCCCGTATGGTGAGTGAAGAAAATCTCTTCAAGCTCGTAATCCCCAAGCAGTTCAGGATGTAGGGAAAGTCAGACAAAGCCACTTCCCTCCAACGAAGCTACAGTCCAACCCTCAGCGCAGTGGCCAACTATCTTTGGTACTGCAGGGTTTCCAACGCCAACTCATATTGGCATCTCAAGAGAACAAGCAACGGACCCCAATGATCTTGCTCCTTTATCTCACCAAGGCCATTATTTGGCACTTTGCATATAGTATTCATTGCATATAACCTTGCATCCTCAAAAGCGTAGCATATCCGTCAAAGCGGAACATTACGCCATAGAAAAATTCAAACATGCATACGAAGCATAAGCCAGATAATCTGAATTAACGGTCAACCAAAACAATGACACTTCCCCACAGAAAATGTCATCTTTATAAACTTCATTTAATATCTGTTGTCACTTCACAAACACTCTCAAGCCACGGTGTCGATACGAGGTATTCTCAATCCCCGACGAATGTCTGACACAATGTCTCTTTACTCGTATACTCTCATGTTGTGGCTGAAGATCGCCCATAGATCTTCTCCTGGTTTCGATTCGGTGTTGAGTCATAGATCGTACGAGATATTTTCCTTTCAGTCCTGAAGATCATCCATAGATCTTCTCCTGGTTTCGAGTCGGTGTTGAGTCATAGATCGCACGAGATCTTTTCCTTTCAGTCCTGAAGATCGCCCATAGATCTTCTCATGGTTTCGAGTCGGTGTTGAGTCATATATCACACGAGATCTTTTCCTTTCAGTCCTGAAGATCGCCCATAGATCTTCTCCTGGTTTCGAGTCAGTGTTGAGTCATAGATTGCACGAGATCTTTTCCTTTCAGTCCAGAAGATCGCCCATAGATCTTCTCCTACTTTCGAGTCGGTGTTGAGTCATAGATCGCACGAGATCTTTTCCTTTCAGTCCTGAAGATCGCCCATAGATCTTCTCATGGTTTCGAGTCGGTGTTGAGTCATAGATCGCATGAGATCTTTTCCTTTCAGTCCTGAAGATCACCCATAGATCTTCTCCTGGTTTTGAGTCAGTGTTGAGTCATAGATTGCACGAGATATTTTCCTTTCAGTCCAGAAGATCGCCCATAGATCTTCTCCAGGTTTCGAGTCGATGTTGAGTCATAGATCGCACGAGATTTTTTCCTTTCAGTCCTGAAGATCGCCCATAGATCTTCTCCTGGTTTTGAGTCGGTGTTGAGTCATAGATCGCTACGAGATCTTATCTTTTCAGTCATTGTTTCATACAATCATTCTCTTTGGGAACCCTGTATTGGCACCATCACCGAGTTACAAGCTATCCTCATTCAACCATTACTCACCATAAACTTTTCCACCAAAAAAAAGGAAAAAAACAAATTTCTCTTTCCCCAGCAGATATCAAAATATAAAATAAGGATAACACTTGCATCACTATCATTTCAGGACAAATTTCAGGTCTTGGATATTTAATCTTCTTCTACCTCGAATGTTCGAAAGGCTAGCGCCAATCTTACCTTCAGGTTTAAGACAATTAAATAGGGGCAGCTGTCATACCCCAAATTTGTCCTACCCTTTTTATCTGGCTTATAATCCATATACATACATCATTTAGGTCATGGCCCAATTCATGCATTCATATCATGGTTATTATCCCAAAAGGTGGCAAGAAAGGAGCTCCTGGTACAAAGAATTTCTGATCAAATATAAGGATCTGAGGTTTGGTCTTGTGGTATTATCCTTCTGAGGGCTTTCTTGAATCAGGGTTTTCTCACCTTCAACTCATAGCATTGGTCAGAAAGTACAAGCTTGTTGTTCATCTGATTATCCTGAATTAGGGTTTCTTAACCAAAGTCAACGCAGTTTACTTTTTGATCAATGCACTAAGCAAGAGCTGATTTTATGAAGAGAGATGGTATGATGACTGTGTGGAGGTGTTCAGTTGATTGCCATTAATCAGAAACTGATTAATCGGGAATTTCATTAAAATCGGAGAAAAATCAGAACAGGGCTTTTGGGTCAAAATCAGGTCAAGCACTCAAATATTGACTTTTGATGGAAAATCGGTCAAGAAAAGTCAAAGAATGAATAAAATCAGGAGTTTGACGAAAGTTGCCAAAAATAGAAATATATCAAAAATGGAAGTTTCATACTTAGAAAATATTTTGGCTCTTAAAGGTGTGATGAACAGTCCACTTCACCATCAGTTTACACGTGGCAAATGACATTTTTTGGAAAAATTATCAACATCAATAACAAAAACAGAATAAAGAAAAATGCTGAATTTTATTAGAATCAAAAACTGAAAAATTAAAAGTTTGTTCTAAAAATTACTAACTAAAATTAAAACTACTAAAAATTAAATCCTAACTAAGCACTCCCTTCCCCCATACTTAAACTAGACGATGTCCTCATTGTCTAAGTGTAAGAGTTAGAAATAAAAATTAGCGGTCATCAATTAGCCTTTTTTCGGAGGCGGGATGGACTGAAAGTGTTGATGAAAACTGTCCAGGTTTGCTGTGACCAAATCCATAAATCCGTGGAAATCTCCTCGGAGTCTCCCTAAATCGGTACGAAGTACAGCAACATCGTTCCGAAGAGTCTCTATAGCAGCAGTGTGGTCAACCATAGGCACGTCCTTATCAAGTGTAGTATCAATGTCATAGTAGCCAGTCGGTGTCCTCGAATCACTTTCTTCTTCCTCGAAGTCATTCTCACCTTGCCCTTCCAAGTCATAAATCCAATTTTCTTTCTTGTGAACACTTGTGAACCTAATGCAAGGTAAAGCAAAATGATTAATCGGCTCATAATTCACAAGAAGCTGATAAGGTGGAGACTCGTAGATGCTAATCAGGCTCTTGTTGAAGCAAAACTCCATGTCCATGGATTTCAATCCTCCATAAGGAATCAATCTAGTAAGCGGGTCTCTCAAAGATAAAGCACGGGCGATCTTAGTAACAAGACCACCTACAAGGATAGGACCGATGATATCTTGGGCCAAAGTGGCCATCCTAGCAAGCATAAATGAAACTCCCATAACCGTTCTGGCTTGGAAAACACACACCATAATGCCCAGCTCATCCTTAGTCACCGAAGTGTTGCACAGAGGTTTTCCAAGAAGTGTGAAAGCTAGAATCATCTGGAAATACCTAATGGCGGGATTGTGGATTTCTGAAGAGAGTCGTAGATCATTCTGGTTTCTACCAGATATGGTACTCCAAAAGTGGTCAATCATGTTATCAGGGAAGTACTCATCATCGACTCCCATTAAGGCGTCCATGCCTGTGGGATATCCTAGTAGCTCGGCCAACTGACGGGTGGTGAAGCGGTAGGTGAATCCAAACAATCTGAACGAAACTCTTCCTCTGTTGAAACCTAATCCAAGTCTAGGCTCATATCGGAGGGAACTCAGAAACTCTAAGGTCAGGTTGCGGAAAGTGGGTGTACGGGTGGTGAGGAGATCCTCCCATCCAATCTGATGAAGCATAAAGTGCACACTTTCCCGGATACCTAGAACTGTCAGAGTTGAATCATGCGAGAAAGCGGTGAGACCCATCTCACGCTGTGCCAGAATCTCATATCGTCTCCGCTGATCCTCACTCCCAAAAGTAACTACCATGTCATCAGTGAAATCCATCTCTAAAGTCAGAAAAGTGGTTAGTACCCTGGAATTTTTATAAAATCAGAGAGAAAAGTTTTAGGTTAGTATGATTTTAAAACAAAGAGTTAGTATTTTGAAATAGGGTGCAGAAAGCAAAGAAGATAAATTTTAATAAAACATTTAAAATTAAAATTAAAATGACTTAACGGAAAATTAAAGTTAAAAGGTGGGTTGTCTCCCACGAAAGCGCTTTGTTTAACGTCGCAAGCTCGACGAACCGATGGTTATTTCTACGATTCGACGATTAATTCTACGAGCTTAAGACTATCAGTGTAGTCTTTGTTTTCAACAATATGGTAATGTTTCAATCGCTGCCCGTTTACAACAAAGTTATCGCTCGATTTTCCTTTGATTTCGATAGCGCCACTTGGATATACTTTGGTAACTTCGAATGGACCAGACCATCTTGAACGAAGTTTTCCTGGGAATAACTTAAGTCGAGAATTAAACAGTAGCACCACATCTCCTTCATTGAATTCCTTCCTTGAGATGCGTTTATCGTGCCACTTCTTTGTTCTTTCTTTGTAAATCTTAGCATTCTCGTAAGCATCTAATCTAATTTCTTCCAACTCATTGACATCCAATAGCCTTCTTTCGCCTGCGGCGGTGTAACTTAGGTTTAAGGTTTTTATTGCCCAGTAGGATTTATGCTCTAGTTCTACCGGTAGATGACAAGATTTACCATATACTAATTTGAAGGGCTTGGTTCCTATTGGTGTCTTGTAGGCGGTCCTATACGCCCACAGTGCTTCGTGTAACTTAGTTGACCAATCCTTCCTAGATGAGGCAAAACTCCTTTCAAGTATTTGCTTAATTTGTCTATTCGAGACTTCGACTTGTCCACTAGTTTGTGGGTGGTAAGGTGTTGCTACACGATGTCGGACTCCATATTTCACCAAGAGTTTTTCGAAAATTCTAGATAAGAAGTGGGATCCTCCGTCGCTAATGACTAATCTTGGTACACCAAATCTTGGAAAGATTATATTTTTGAATAGCTTAATAACCACTTGTGCATCGTTTGTGGGTGAGGCTACTGCTTCTATCCATTTAGATACGTAGTCGACTGTGACAAGTATGTAGTTATTTCCAAAGGAAGATGGGAAAGGTCCCATAAAATCGATCCCCCACACATCAAAGATCTCTACTTTTAGGATGCCCTTTTGAGGCATTTCATCTCGCCTAGATATGTTTCCAGTGCGCTGACATCGGTCACAGTTTCTAACAGCGATGTGGACATCCTTCCACAGGTTGGGCCAAAAGAGACCTGCCTGCAGAATCTTAGCGCATGTCTTTGATGTGCTAGCATGCCCACCATAGGGGGCATCATGGCAATGATGAATTATGCTTTCTATTTCTTCTTCCGGAACACATCGGCGGAATATTCCGTCAGCGCCTCTCTTGAATAACAAGGGTTCATCCCAATAATAATGTTTAAGGTCATGGAAGAACTTCTTCTTTTGTTGATAAGTCATGTCAGGCGGTAGCACTCTCGCAGCTAGGTAATTGACGTAATCGGCATACCATGGTAGTGTGGTTCCGGTGCTTAATGTCTTAACGGTTTGCGCTTTAGGTTGTTCCAATGTGTCGCTTTGGGATTCTAAATGTGCTATTAAGCATTCTTAAGGGAAATCATCGTTGATTGGTGTTTCTTCTGTCTTAATGCCTTCCATCCTAGATAAATGGTCGGCTACAACGTTTTCGGTTCCCTTTTTATCTTTGATTTCCAAATCAAATTCTTGTAGTAGTAGGATCCACCTTAATAGTCTAGGTTTTGCATCTTGTTTAGCTAGTAGATACCTAATGGCTGCATGGTCGGTGTAAACTATTATCTTTGCTTATATCAGATAGGAACGAAACTTATCTAACGCGAAGACCACGGCCAGAAGTTCCTTTTCAGTTGTGGCGTAGTTCATTTGCGCAGGGTCTAAGGTCCTACTTGCATGGCCTAAGAAGCTTCTTATTTCTCTAACTATTTTTGGGGGTTGGAGGTTTTCTATTACTTCGATCTTTGCTTTATCGACTTCTATTCCTCTTTCGGAGACTACGTGTCCAAGTACAATCCCTTGTTTAACCATGAAGTGACACTTTTCCCAATTTAGGACGAGGTTAACTTGTACACTTCTGTCCAACACTTTTTCTAGATTTGAGAGGCATCCTTCGAAATCTTCCCCACACACAGAGAAGTCGTCCATAAAGACTTCCATGATGTTGTCTATGTAATCGGCGAAAATTGACATCATGTATCTCTGAAATGTAGCAGGGGCGTTGCATAATCCGAAAGGCATTCGTCTATAAGCGAATGTTCCATAAGGGCATGTGAAGGTTGTTTTCTCTTGGTCATCAGGGTGAATCGGAATTTGAAAGAATCCTGAGTAACCATCCAGGTAACAGTAATAGGAATGTTTTGCTAAGCGTTCGAGCATCTGGTCAATAAAGGGAAGAGGGAAATGGTCTTTCCTCGTGGCTTTGTTTAACTTACGATAGTCTATACACATCCTTGCTCTAGTTACCTTTCTCTCGGCTATAGATTCGCCAGACTTGTTTATGGTAACTGTTATGCCTCCCTTCTTTGGCGCACAATGGACCGGACTTACCCACTGACTATCAGAGATTGGATATATGATTCCAGCATTCAGAAGTTTGGTAACTTCATCTTTAACTACTGTGCTCAGGATAGGGTTAATCCTTCTTTGATGCTCCCTAGAGGTTTTGCAATCTTCTTCCAACATGATGCAATGCATACATATGGAAGGACTTATTCCTTTCAGATCAGCAATGTTATATCCTAATGCAGATGGATACTTTCTTAAAACTTGTAATAGGTTCTCCGTCTCTGTGGCTCCTAGCTCTGTGTTGACTATTACTGGTCTTTTGAGCTCATCGTCTAGATATTCATACCTAAGAGTCTTGGGCAATGGTTTAAGGTCCAAGGTTGGTTTCTTTGGGCAAGGCATAGGGTTGGGTGTTAAGGCTAAGCATTCGCTTAAACTATCGTCTCGATATACCAGACGCCAATTGTCATCTTCGAAAATCAGGGGCATCGAAATACTTATAACTTCAGAGTACGATTCCTCCGATAATCCTATCTCTCTTATACATTCATCAATAACATCCACCAGATACCATGTATCTTTTATAGCTGGGGCTTGAAGGAATTGTGTTAGAATAAACTCAACCTTCTCCTCACCTACTTCGAATGTCAGCTTGCCTTTCTTTACGTCTATAATGGCTCCTGCGGTAGCTAGAAAAGGTCTTCCTAAGATTATAGGAGTATTGACGTCTTCTTTTATGTCCATAATTATGAAATCCGTAGGGATGTAGAATTGTCCGATGCGGACGGGTACATTCTCAAGAACACCTACAAGATACTTGACAGATTGGTCTGCAAGTTGTACTGACATCTTGGTTGGTCTTAGATCTCCCATGTTTAGTTTCTCGCAAATGGACAAAGGCATTAGGCTAATACTAGCTCCTAAGTCGCATAAAGCTTTGTCTATGAAAAATTTTCCTATATTGCAGGGTATGGAGAAACTTCCTGGCTCTTTCAGCTTAGGTGGCATTTTATTTTGAATTATGGCACTACATTCAGCAGTGAGTGTTACGGTCTCATTGTCTTCTAATTTCTTTTTATTCGATAAGATTTCTTTTAGGAACTTAGCATACGAGGGCATTTGGGTAATGGCTTCTGTAAACGGAATTGTGATGTTCAATTGTTTAAGAAGTTCGACAAATTTCTTAAATTGCCCTATGTTTTTAGATTTCTCGAGTCTTTGAGGGTACGGGATAGGTGGTTTATAAGGTGGTGGAGGTATGTATGGCGCTTCTTTCTCCTCCGTCTCGCCTTCCTTGTCCTTTTGCTCTTTCGGATCACTCGGTTTATCCTTGGGTCTACTTTCCTCCTCAGTTGTCTTCCTAGGGCTTTGGAACATAGCAGGGTTTTTAAGCCTAGGGTCGGTCGGTTCATCCATCTCTCTACCACTTCGCAGAATAATAGCATGAGCATGTCCTTTTGGGTTTGGTTGTGGCTATCCTGGAAACGTCCCAGCAGGTGCGGCAGTAGGTGCTTGTTGCTGTGCCACTTGAGAGATTTGTGTCTCAAGCATCTTGTTGTGAGTGGCCAACGCGTCTACTTTAGTCGCTAACTGTTTGATTTGCTCATTAGTGTGCACGTTCTGGTTTATGAAATCCTTATTAGTCTGGGTTTGAGTGGCTATGAAATTTTCCATCATTATTTCTAAGTTAGACTTCCTAGGGACATTAGGAGCAGCGAATGGTGCCTTTTGGTATCCAGGTGGTACACTGGGTGCTTGACCAGGTGCGTACAAAGCATTATTGTTCTTGTACGAGAAATTAGGGTGATTCTTCCATCCTGGGTTATACGTGTTTGAGTAGGGGTTTCCTTGAGCATAGTTTACTGGTTCGGGGGAAACTCCTGCCAAGAGATGGCAATCAGAAGCAGCATGTCCAGTCATTCCACATATTTCGCAACAGGGGGAAACAGCAGCCACGGTGGCTACAGGTGCTATAGTGAGGTTTTCAATCTTCTGAGTTAGGGCATCGACTTTGGCGTTAACGCGGTCGGGGCTACTTATCTCGTACATCCCATTCTTCGTTGAAGATTTCTCTCCATAAGTTTTCTCTGATTGAGCTCTCTCGCTTCCCCATTGATAATTGTTTTGAGCCATGCTTTCGATAAGTGTGTAAGCATCAGCATATTCTTTATCCATCAGTGCGCCACTTGCGACGACGTCCATTGTAAGTCTCATATTGTAGAGGAGACCATTGTAGAAGGTATGGATGATAAACCATTGTTCTAAACCGTGATGCGGACAAAGTCTAAGCATGTCTTTGTATCTTTCCCACGCTTCGAATAAAGACTCGTTGTCTTTTTGTCTAAACCCATTGATCTGGGCTCTTAGCATGGCGGTCTTGCTAGGTGGAAAATAACGTGCCAGGAAGACTTTCTTAAGTTCATTCCAGGTCGTGACAGAATTGGCGGGTAAAGACTGGAGCCAAGCTCTAGGTCTATCCCTCAGTGAAAAAGGAAAAAGGCGCAGTCGGATAGCTTCCGAACTGACGCCATTTGCTTTTACAGTGTTTGCGTATTGCAAGAACACTGACAAATGAAGATTAGGATCTTCCATCGCATTTCCAGAAAATTGGTTTTTTTGTACAGCTGACAACAATGATGGTTTTAGCTCGAAATTGTTCGCCTCAATAGCAGGAGCAGCAATGCTATTGTGAGGTTCAGCTTGCGAAGGAATAGCATAAGATTTGAGAGGACGCGGTTGTTCTCCCATGGTTGATTCTTCGACTGGTTCAGAAGTAGGAGTAGGAACAAGAGTGCGAGTACGTCGTAATCGACGTGATACAGTGATAGAACGCTCCGGTTCGGGAATTGGCAGCACTAAGTTTTCACTTCGAGAGCGAGTACTTGGCATGCACAAAGGGAATTAGAAAAATTGTTGCCTTAGTCTCTACAACGTAACAGTTAATTACGATTATCGACTAAATTTGTCCCCGGCAACGGCGCCAAAAACTTGATCGCGACAATGGGGTATGTCTATGATTATGACTGCAAGTGCACAGTCTATCGCGTAGTTTTAAAAGATATCGAACCCACAGGGACTAAGAATCGACCTAATGTAGTTAATGCTACTACGTAAATCCAAGGCTAATGGTCAATTGATTATCGATCGGTACGGGGTTTGAAAAGAAATATTATTAAATATAATTAAATTAAATCTAGAATAATAATATCGGTATGCAATGGTCGGACTTTGGGGATCTAGTAAGCCGTCGATGCGGATCGTAATTTAAAATCACTTTTCCGTAGAAATCATTAGTTTAAAAACCTCCTCTCACACTCTCGTGTTTATTGATTATGATTTCACTATTAAACCTAAGTGAGCGCTCTCGCTGTATCAATTAAAGTTCAAAGTGATTTTTGAAAACCAAAGAAAACTAATTACCCTTAAAGCGCTCTCGCTGTATTTAAGGTTAATGCCTAATTTCTAGGGTCCAGTTAAAATCTCAAACTCTCGTTTTTATTGATCCTAACTTCTATTTGTTTTTAACTCTCGTTACAAAACAGTTTAATTACGCGTTTAGAAATATCAGCCAGACAAATAAATTCAATTAATAAACTACATCGACAGTGTTACTTGATTCCCTCAGTTATGTGACCTTACATACCGATAAAAATAAATTAGCCAGACATTGATTTAATAAACGGAACAGGATAGATATAGTAGATATAAAATGATCCGGACATAATTTGATAAATTAACATAAACCGTGAATAATA
The DNA here is from genome assembly GCF_029867415.1 of Vicia villosa. Lineage (NCBI taxonomy): Eukaryota > Viridiplantae > Streptophyta > Magnoliopsida > Fabales > Fabaceae > Vicia > Vicia villosa. Next base: position 209,107 of record NW_026705546.1, on the reverse strand, counting down.
ATAAATGCTAATAAATAAACCTGAATTAAATTGCAGACTAGAAAATTGTATCTTGCAGCACTGGTTCTTTAATCTGGTACTTGAATTAAATTCTAAAATTAAATCTAATGCTGAGAACTGAAACTAAATCTGAAGCTAGAAAAGAAATTGAATTGCAATAGTATTTCCGGTGTGGAAATCTATTGCAGAAAAATGGTTTTGGGAAGAAGACTTGAACGTGCTGGAAGTAGTTGCAGAGAAAAGGATTTTGACGGCAATAGGTTAAAACTGTGTAACCCATTGATTCAGTTCTTGTCCTCAATTTATAGAGCAGCTCCAGGTATTTTAAATGTTTCGTAGCAGCATCTCACGGAAGAGAAAATGGAGGAGAAAAAGTAGCGTTCTTTAAAAACAGACTCTTCTGGGCCTGGGTGTGTGACTTACGTCACACACATATTCAAGGGGGGTGCCGAACGGCTGGAAGGGGGGTGCGCCGACCGGCGTGTGGCATGGTGCGCCATTCGTCTGGGGTGCCTCAGTCTGGGCCTTTGGCTTGCCTTGTTTTGTCGCTATTCGCACCTCCTCTCTTTCTTGCACCTTTTTATCTTTTTTAACTTCAATTTTAATACTTTTTCTTCCTTTTCTCACATGAGCCAATAATTATTCAATTACCTGAAACACAACGAAATACCGGCATAACACAAAATAATATAATAAAATCGAAATAAAATAGAATAATAATGCATGTAAATTAAGCTAAATATACGATAGGTTTTTGCGTTATCACCCATCTGCGTTGACAGTTGTCGACATGTCTCAGAGTTGTCTCGGTTGGTTATATCAATGTTCAGTATTAGAGGAGAAAAGATAGCCCTCATTTCTCTGGCCAATAAACCTACCATATCTTGGTTACTAGCGTCCATTTGTTGTCAGAATGCTGCTTGAGTATTCGTTGTTAATGGAGGTATGACATTTTGGCCTTGAACATTTTGTTCCATATTATTCATACCAGAACCAGTGTTTTGGAATGGGGAAAAAGTTGACACATTGGGTGGTGGATACACAGGTACACTACTACTTAATCTTTTCATGTAAGAATATGGCATCCCGTAAGGTGGATCTCTCCATTGTCTTGGGTCTCTGAACCCTTGGTTCGGAAGGGGTGTCCCCTGAGTACCAAACTGTGACATCTGATTCTCTTGCGCATTCAACGGGGGATTCGTAGCAGCAGCAAACATCGAATTATTTTCTGGGGTCGTTCCTGTAAACCCAGGCATGGAGCCAGTTACGGCCATTGAGTGCGTTGGCGCAGACATGGCCTGTGATTGGGCATTGGGATTTGTAGTGTTTGTTGCACTATCATTGTTATTTCCCGATCCCTGTGGAGGATCTTGTTAACCATTCTCTTGGTGTATCTTCTCTTAGGTATTGGTTGGTTATTATCGAAAGTTTTACCACTCCTAAGGTTCATACAACGCAGAAGGCAACGAAAACACTAAATTTACAAATTGAAATGAAAACAATTGAAAATTAACACTATGACACTGTCCCATTGGGCGTGCCAATTTGTTTACCAGTAATTTCTGACAAACAACCGCTAGTCTTCCAAAGTGTTTAAACAATCTGGTTACTCGCAGGATCGACTAGATTGATCCTAGTACATTGTCGAATAGTGTTTTAGTGAATTGATTCATACTCAATAATCTCTATAGTTTGCAAAAAATATACAGCTTGCTAATGTAAATTGCAATGAGTAAATAACTTTAAAGCGAAATAAAGTAAATGTGTAAACAAAGAACTTTTAAATATAACTTTGCATTGAACAAATAACATAAAGTATGAAAATATGATGTTCTTCACACATACATTATTTCAGCAAAGACTCTTTTCTCTCGCGCCTGTACTTCGAGTGTATTTTGTGAATTTTTGTATATTGATTCGAACATGCCAAACTAAACAATAGTACTCCTATTTATACTACTTCGACCCTAACGGTCATTACATAGATGTCTTCCACGTTCGACATTTCAAACGTTTACTATCCTTCAGATGTCTCCACGCGTCTACTAGACGAAACCTCTTCCTTTTGAAATTCAAATCTTCCCGCTCTGCCGTTTCGACTACACTAGCGCCTATGTCGAAGGATACTTGTCAAATTGCTACCATTACTCTTGGTTACATAACATCTCCTTTAAAGAGAAAGTTCTTAAATAGCTCTATCAGAACTATTTATTCATCATAATCCAACAATCCAAGATATCACAAACCCTTAATCGAAATCTTCAGCTAACGCACTATCAACAATATTTTGGAGAAAGACACAAATGCCTACATCTATCTACTTGTAATATTAGAAATTCTCAAGATCAAATCTTAGGGAGAGGAGTAGGTCTTTTTGTTTTGACCAAACCTTTATAATTCTACGTGTTCTTCTTCTTCCCTTAAATTTTATATTCTATTATTTATTTTTCGCTGCTTAAACTCTTAAAATGTTATTAAACTCCTCTTTGATTTGCCAAAAGTTTTCGAACCAAGTTTTTCTAAACCAAGTTGTTCCAAACCACAAAATTCACCCCCCTCTTGTGTGTGAAGTCTAAATTCCAACAAGTGGCATCAGATCCTAACACCGATTTAAGGATTATTCATCTCATGAAGAAGAGGTAAAACCATTTTAAGGTTGAAATGATCGAGAAAATCTTATTAAACCCTTAAAATAATTATTTTTCCTCATTTGAATAAGATTCTTTCTAACCCATGAAATGAGAATTTGTGTTAAGTTTCATAGCTAAAGGTGCAAACAAATACAAATGGGGATACATAGTAGCAAAAATCCAGCACAAGGCCCAACAAGCACCAAAAAGAGATCTTAATCGATTGAACACTTTAATCTATTCGATTAGATCACCTAAAAATTCAAAAATATGAACGTTGGAGATCCCCACAACAGATAGTTGGAGAGTTAAATGTTGTTATCGTTGCTAATTGATTAGAAAAGGCATCTAATCGATTTGACAGATTGCTAATAAAAGAGGTAAATTTTTGTACTTTTCATTCCATCATTTTATTACTTGCTATTACATAAAAACAGTGTATTCTCTAATCATTGTCACCATCTAAAAATTTCCCCTAAGAGAACCTGTTCCTCCCATCCTTCTTCCTCATACTTCTCCCAATATTTCTCCACACAAGCCCAAGAAACCAGCTTTAACCTCTTTTACTCTGATAGGGAAATCTTCTCAACCCACTATCTAGATGAAGAGCTTTTCAAATATTGCACTTTCATAGAAGCCTTCAGTGCTGGAAGATAGAAAGAAATCATTTTTGAGAAACTCCAAGAGAGATACCCATAGTTGATATAAATGTTTTGTGCAAAACTTTCCTACACTAATGTAATCATCAACTCTGAAGTAAGGAAACATCCTATCACCTTATCCCTTGAAGACTTTGCCTTAATCTGAAAATTCCCTTTCATAGAGCAAGCCAATGATCAAATGGATCTTGAAGGTAACAAATTTAACTTTGATGCTCTTGCTCACGCTCTTCTCAATGATCCTTCCACCATCATACATCTCTTTTCAATGTTGAACTCCTTCGTCCAAACACTAGGTTAATCCACTACACCATGAACCACACCTTGTTTAAAAGTAAAGGTAACTATAACTTTGTCCTAAAATCAAACATGTCAAATGTCTAGTTCTTGGAAAACCAAGTCCCAAAAAAATTGGCAAATGTTGTACTCACTCATATGCTATAACGCAAAAGAAATAACAACACCATATACTATGTCGAACTCATCACAAAAATCCTACACTACACCAGCTATCCTTTTGTAGAGGAAGAACCCATTTATGCTCACACAAAAGTAGAACAAGAAACTCCAGGCAAATTGAGGTGCGCAATTTAAGATGGATAACTCATCCCTCAGCAAATCCCTACAATGAAATTTGTGATGAGTACAGGAAAATTAATTCACAAAATCAACATGCTCATCAAGAAAATGGCTAGGAAAAATCTTATATCTCCCGTAGCTTCTAGTGAGCATGATGATGAGATGAATTAAGTTGTCTTGATTGAAGGATAGAAAAACACTTAGAAAGGGGGGGTCTGAATAAGTGTGACTTTAAAAACTCTTAAGATAAAAACAATGAACACAATATTTTTATCCTGGTTCGTTGTTAACGAAACTACTCCAGTCCACCCCCTTAGAGTGATTTACCTCACATGAGGATTTAATCCACTAATCACACAAGATTACAATGGTTTTCCACTTAGATACCCTCTAAGTCTTCTAGAGTATTCTGATCACAACCTGATCACTCTAGGAACACAATGCTTAGATACCCTCTAAGACTTTCTAGAGAATCCGATCACAACTTGATCTCCTCTAGTTCTTTAAAAATGAATGTAAACAAACTCTTACAAGAGTTATACAATGCTTCTTAAAAGGCTATAATCACAACTGTGATATTTCTCTTAAAGTTTAAGCTTAATCTCACTAAAATATTACAACAGTAATGAAGTGAGGTTGAAGATGAAGTTTGAGAGCTTTTGAATTTGACAGCGTTTCTGTATGTTTGCGCAAAGTGTTGTATTCAGCTTCTCATCAGAAATTCTATTTATAGGCGTTTGAGAAGATGATCGTTGGGAGCATTTAATGCATTGCGTGATCCGTACAGCATTGCATTTAATCTTTCACTCTTTTGTCAACTACCTCGAGCCTTGCTTTTCCTGCTTTAACTGACTTTGCCTTTAATATCTTCTAACGTTCCTTTTGTCAGTCAGCGTAGCCTGCCATCTTGTACTTGCTTCTGATCTGATCTTTGTAGATATAACATTTGAATATATCAGAGTCATAGCAGCTTGGTGCAGAGCATCTTCTTGTCTTCTGACATTGAAGTGCTTCTAGCATGATACCATGAGAACTTCAGTGCTTCTGCTTCTGATCTCAAGTTCTTCTGATGCTTCAATAGACCATGTTCTGATTCTGCTTGACCATCTTCTGATGTCTTGCCAGAGCATGTTCTGATGTTGCATGGTGAACCTTCTGAGTCAGTGCTTCTTGCGCTGATTTTGTGCATACTCTTTATATATTTCCTGAAATGGAAATTGCATAGGATTAGAGTACCACATTATCTCAAGCAAAATTCATATACATTGTTATCATCAAAACTAAGAATATTGATCAAAACAAATCTTGTTCTAACAATCTCCCCCTTTTTGATGATGACAAAAACATATATAAATGATATGAATTTGCAATCAGAATATCAGACGGCTAAAGACAATTACATAGTTATGAATAAGCATATAAACATAGTGTGTGAATATGTCTCCCCCTGAGATTAACAATCTCCCCCTGAGATGAATAATCTCCCCCTGAAATAAATACAGGAAGAAATTTATAAATAAAGGACTTCCCTGAGTATTTTCCATTTCAGTTGAGACGATCACATATGCTTAGAACTTCAGAACATTCAGAGCTTCTGCTTCTTGCTTCCATAGGACAGCTTCAGAGCTTTGAATTTCTTCTTGAATCATTGCATGCTAGATTGTATCAGAACATTGTTGAATGTACCAGAGCATCATCAGAGCATCTCTACATCTTGAAATGTTTCAGAACAAACTAAACGACAAAAGTCAGAGCATGAATGAATCAGAACATAAGATATGTATCAGAGCATATAGTATGTGTTAGAATCACATAAAATGCATCAGAACATATAAGGGATAAGAATGTGTTAGAGCATATTCTGCCACGAGAATATCAAACATTCTTCCTTCTTGCTTCTGATCTTGAAGCTTCACAGCGCTAAGCCTGCTTCAAATTCCATGAGCATGTTTCTATATAGAATTGCTTTTCCCCATGTCTTTGCTTCTCATTTTGAGCTTTTTCAGAATGTCTTAAATCCTGCAAAAATCTCAAAGACATAGAACTTTCAAATTCTGTTAGAAATGTGGAGACTTACTCCCAGCAACTGATATAATTAATCAAGTCATTTATCACATTTTCTCCCCCTTTTTGTCATAACATCAAAAAGCATAAAAGATTCAGATGAAAAACAAATAAAATGAGAGAAGAAGATAATATTCATTGACTTCATCAGAAAAAATTATCAGAAGATACAGAAGGAGATGCAGAGAAAAAACAGATGCAAGAACAAAGAGACAACTAAGACCAAAGGACTACGACTAGCCTAGTTTGGAAACTATCTTGGCCAGAAGGTCGTGAATCCCAGCAGTGCTTTCAGTCTGTTTCTTCATGAAGGTTCTGAACTCCTCATGTGCTTCATCATGCTTATCCAAGCGAGAAGCTAGAACATCTTGATTCTGTTGAAGAGTCTTGATAGCGTTCACCAGAACGAAGGGTTCAGCAGAAGAAGATGCACAGCTATCGTTCAGAGGGATAGTATTACCAGCAGCAGCATCCAATGTGAGAACATCATCTTGATTTTCCTGAACAGGAACTTCCTCAGCAGGATGATTCTCAGCATCTTCCATCTCAACATCAGAGTCTGACTCAGAAGCATCTTCAGCATATTCTGGATCAGGGATCACAGAATCTTCATTCTCCAGAGCTTGAAGAATCTCAGCCAGATTCTTTGGAGGAATGGGAGCAGCAACTTCTAAAGGGTAGACAACTTCAGGAATGACCATGTTAGTTGCCTTCTTAGAAGGATTCACCCGTAGCCAGTTGAATAACCATTGAAAATCTCCAGTCAAAACATGATATTGAGGCTTCCATACAACAATCTCCCATGAATGTGCTTCTTGTTCAACTGCAGGAATTTCAACCAGTTCATCAACAAAGACTTTCTCTTCAAAACAATATCTGATGTAACACCCCAATTCTACCCAAAGCATTTAGGCAAGAAAATATCAGAGTATTAAAATTTCATACAACACAATTAGGATGTTACACCAAGTAACCAAGAAACACCTAGAAAACAAACGGCCATCAACGATGCCAAAAGCATACAACACCTGCCTATAAAACGATACATAACACACGGAAGATATGAACATAAAAATGTACGTATAGCTCTCACTCTCAAAGAGAAGTTTTCCAAAATAAAGTGTTTGCAATACACATCAGCACATCATCACATATACATGTTCAAAAGAGTCATATACAAATAAATAACAACAGACTCCCGACTACCCGGTGTTACGTATCAGAGCAACCGAAAAGACCAACTGGAGAACTACCTCTTCCAAAAGACTCCCAAAAGACTCCCAAAGCGGCTAATCTACAGGATGCCACTCAAGCATCAAATCAGCAGAAGGGTGAGAATATAATTTATAATGAAGAAGCGTGATAAATATAGTAATGCCAACAAGTATCATCAAGAATCATACAACAAGGTAATCCACTCATTTAACCACAATCGATATATAAGTAATGCGACATATGAATGATAACATGAATCATAAAGACAGACAATGATGAATGAGACTCGACTATGCATATGCATGTGGTACCAAATCCGGAGTAAACTCCTCCTTGTCATTATGACAAATACACCTTGCCGAGCATTATGCTGGGACTTTATTCCACTCAGGAAGCCCGCAGGCTGTCGTCATCGAGCATGTAGCTCCCACTGATGACCTCTTGCCACTCAGGCTAATATACCGTTACCGAGCATTAAGCTCCTACTGGTAACCAATGCCCGCAGGCCATCTGTTAACAGCATTCCGCCATTAACGTATTGAAATGTTATGATGTGCAAATATATGACTCTATTACATAACAACAACATCATCAACAATATAACACAACCATACACTCACGTTACATCGTTATCAATAACATCACACCATAATTACCACACAGGCATTAATAAGCACACATCACACATTCACCGTCAAAACATACTGGCCACATCGGCATAGATGAACGTTGTCGCTACCGCGAAAATTAACAGAGTCGCCACTAACATATTTATCCTGAAAAGGAAGGGAATGCCAGCAAACCACAAAACAAAACAACGGTCTCACGACCAGAGAAAAAGGGTAAGGGAGTCGGTTACGCGAGAGGAAGGTGTTAGCACCCCTCGCGCCCATCGTACTCGATGGTATCCACGCCTGTGTCTAAAACTATGGGTGTGTAACAAATCTACGCTAATCTGGACTAAAATGAATGCAGAATGTAGGGAAAAGAAAGGATTGTGCTCGCACGGGCCCTACCCCGCTGCCTACGTATCTGTTTTGCAGAATCAGAGTTACCGTAGCTCGGCTAACTAATTTCTGTTTGTTTTATGTTTTTTAGGTGAACGAGTTACATTCACACTCCGCCGCTCGACCTTTGGAGACTTACGCTTGGGAATGGAGCGGAAATAACAAGTTCTTAAGAAAAGAAAATCAAAGAGTGTGGTTTGTGTTTTAAAGAATGCATGAGGAAAACCTAATCTAAGGGGGGAAGCTTGCTACCTAATGTTATCATACAAAGGGTACATATCTAAGCTAAGCTAATCAACCTGCGAGGGATAAGGGAAACAAACAATAACAGCACACAAACGAGCATCCACTCGTGAAGCAAACAAACCAACGGTACTGACCGAGTGGTAGAAAAGCGGTCCCGCCATAGCCAAGGGGAGCAGCTCAACCCAAGTCAACCAAGCATTAGACCTCGCGAAAATGATCGGGCCATAGACAAGAGGGCGGACCCCTCTCAGCAACCAAGCCGTCACGGATCGTAAAGGAAAACGGTGCGTGCGTACACCGAGCATCAACGTCGAGCAACGTGAGCTATAGGAAAGGCGGGGGTCCGGCTGCATGAACCCTTTTCCTGACATACTCGATAACAAGATCTTGTGCAGGTTCAAAAGCGAGCCACGCGTAGCATGCGCATAATGAACGGACTCGATGAGACTAGGCGGGGGTTGATTACTAACCCTTTCCGCGTGCCTTCCATGAGGACTTAACGGAGTGCCATATAGGACTTATTACACCGTGACTCCCTGCCGCAAAGCACAAATGTAAACACACCAACAAAAACAGAGCCTCTTTCGAGGGCTTGGCCAGATGCATGTCTAAGTCCTACTTCTCATGTTAAAGGATGATGCGAGAAAGCGATAAAGTGCGAGAAAAGTAAAACGAAACAAAATCAATACCAAACGGATGATGATCCGTAAACTAAAGCGAAGAGAGCAAGGAAACTAGGATCCCGCGAGCGAGCTAGCAAAGCAAAAGCAAATGGTCAGCACACCGATTAGCCATGAAAGCACACAAAGGTCGACATGCGCGTCAAGCAAAATCACAATACACATAATAAGCATCGATCGGTGACTATCCAAATACCTCGCACACTAGCACACAAGTTAGAGATAACAACATATCGCAATCGGAATTGCGTTATTTGAATGATAAGCTAAATCGGAAATGGATAACGGAATAGAGAATGAAAACGTAGAGAAAGCAAACAAGAAGAAACATGGGATAATATTCAAAAGCAAATCAAATATGCATACCGAAACTACGAAAGTCAAAACAAGTATTTACATGCACAACGATACACCGAAATGGCGAAACCGGTAAAAATGATAAAAAACTAAACTTGTCGGAATTAAACCAAAATTTTATGGTAAGCTAGAAACGTGCCAAAGAACTCAAATATGCGGTCGGAATTTACAAAATCGGCTCGGAAGCACGATTTTCGGAACAGGGGCAGTAGCGAAAACGGTAAAAAAAGTCGGCTGAAACCGAAAATAAACCTCACCATCAGCTCCGGAATCATTATTCTACTCAAGAAACATTATTCACATTCGCAAAAATTCAACACGGTTCAAGAGTTATGATATTTTTAAATAAAGCCCACACACCGCGTGCGTTATGGAAAAATTTGGAAAGAAAGCAAATAGCATGGCATAGCAGCAGGTTCCAGCACTTAGAGGCATTTAGTAACACACAAGAAAGCTCTACTATCACTTAGAAACAACCAACAAATAACACCTCAAAGCCTAGGCAAAATTGCAACAAAACTCAAGTTCTTGAATTGTGGAAAGTGAAGTGTAGTGTGGGATATCAAGTAAATTTGCTGCTCTATAATAGTGTTAGAACAGTCCCAAAATACTCAAGAAACACACATAAACTCAATGCAAAGCCTCACATAAATTGGCAAAAGATGACATACATTTACAAGTGAAAATTGGACATGAAAGCATGTTTTTAAGTGGTAGAAACAACTCAAATACAACCAAAATCAATTCACTTTTTATAAAACATTTTCTATATGGTAAAGCTCAAGAGTCAAAACAAATATTAGATTATCATGAACCATGAAACAAGTGTCAACCAAACTATTTTCTACCACATTTTCAACAATCAACAAAACCAAGCACTATGAACAAGAAAAATCACCCAACACCTCTTTTATGCAACATTTCAACAACTTGAGTTATTATCTCTTAAGCATCAAATATTACCAACATTAAAAACAAACTCAAGTGTTCAAAAGTCACATAAATATAGCATGAATTAATTTCCAGCATTGCACTCTTTTTAATCATACTATTTCCAACCAAATTTCATGTCAATCATCAACAATTTAGCACTGAAAAATTCCAACACTAACACACTTGCATTATCATAGTTCTCACTCACATTAGAATGTCAAAAACATCAATAAAACCACATAAACTTCCAGCACTATTCACATCATTGAAATGACATTAAAAAGCTCATAAAATCAACACTAAACCATAAGCAAATGTCAACAACTAATAACCACAACAATGCCTTTCAATCTTTCATCAATTATAGTCAAAAATCAACTCTCACACTCATTTTAACAAACATGTTATGTGCCAATTTTGAATTCATGAACAAACTCAACATATCATCAACATACACCATCACTATTCTCATATTTGAATCAATTAAGCAAGATTAACATGAATCATTCAAACAACAAGCGATTATTACCATCAATTATCAAAAATCATCCATCGACAATCAAACATCATCATCAATTAATCAAGAACAAAGCATGAATCTAGATTTGAATTCACATAATGATCAACAATTAAGCACATAATTCAAGATCCAAAAGCTTACCGGATGAAGATCTAAACCGACGCGTGAACACGAACACGGCACGAACGCGAACGCGAAGCAAAGACGAAAAGTGAATCCCAAGGGGAGAGAGAGAGGCGCGCGCGAAGTGTATAGGAGAGAGGAGGAGAAACTTCGATCCGATCTTCACTTTTCAATCCATGTTGTTCTTGATTCTTGAAGAAGATTGATGAATATTGATGAACGTTTTGTGTAATTTGTGGTTTTGATTTGAGAAAAATGAGAGAGAATTGAGAGAAAGTGTTTTTGATTATTTTGGGTGAATTGAAGTTATGAGAGTTCTCCTTGATTTGTGAAGAGCAAAATGTTTATATATTGTCAACGCGAAATGTCCAAATTGCCCTCGGTGTGTCTTATTTTGGCTCGTTTTTAAGGAAACTCGGTTCGGCTCTGAATTCCGGAACGAAACCAATGCCACTATGAAGATGACCAAATTCTTGACTCTTCGCCGCGAGAATCACCTCAATCCGATAAGCGACGAAGAAATTACGCGCGTTTGAATGACGAGAAACGTCGATTCCTCTGGCGCGACTGTGCAGAATTTTGCGAGTACCGCTCAAAGAACTCGATAAAACTCCAACTTCGGCTAAGAATCTGAATCGGCATTGTGACAAAGAATCAAAGCTGACGAAATTTTTGAGAAAATGCCGCCGGAATGGACTTCATACGATAAAAATTGAAGGAGTTATGAATTTTCGAACTCGGCGCGACACACTCGAAAGCACATTTTTTACCGAAACGACGCGGCGATCTTTAAAATGCTGGGAGTTTTGAGTGCATAATCAGTCTTCGGTCCGAACATATGAAATCTTGGTAATGACGGTACGAAGCTCCAGTTAAATTTTCAAGCGAATCCGACTAGCGGGAACTTAGCTCATATCACCTTCCAAATAGGACTTGCGAATTTTCTCGTATTTACACTGTTTAAACCATTTTTCAAATCATATCTTCTTAAACCCATGAAAACTCTCTATTATTTTTTCCATTTTTGAATGACGAAATAAACGTCATTATTAACTTATAGCTCAAATAAAGAGGGCAAATTTTGGGGTGCAACAAACGTATAACACACTTATACACATCAAATTAATATTGGCCATCGGCCCACAACTTCATCAATACATCATCAACAAGTTGTAATAACAACAATTCAACAATGATAATACATCATTCTCATAACAACAATTACTTGCCATAAGGCCACACATCATGTTAACAACAAACAACCAAATATCGCCACATATCAAGAATGAACATTCATTAATACATAACAAATATGAACATGGTTTCATGTTATTGACAACTAATCACATACCTCGTACCAATACGTTAACATTCACACAACACATCATCATGATTTATCATGCACTAGTTCACAAAACCATTTATGAAAATCAACCAACCACTACTACGTCCTACATCATCATATAGAGCATGGAAATAGCTTCCAAACATTTCAAACGACACATAAAACGAACAACCAAGTTAAAAGATACGACTTTTCAAAGTTTGGAAAACATAAACATACTTCATATGTTAACCCTACTTAGTTCTACCACTAAATCCTAATAAAAATAATAGGATACTACATCCTATGAATCATTTTATTAGATCATAGTGTAGATTATTGCCTTAGCTTTCCAACGCTTCGAACGGCGACAAAATCGGAGTTACGGATCAAAAGTTATGATCGTTACGAAATCTGTCAAAAATTGGAAAAAGCAGTAGGTCGACGCATGGAAATCATAGGTCGACGCATTCATCAGAAAACCCAAATTTTTGCCTTATAGGCTGCACAGGTCGATGCAAACCCCTGTGTAGGTCGACCTAAGCTTCGTAGAAACCCTAAAATCACCATTTCCACCTACCAAACTCTTATAAACATTACTCTAACACCTATACATCATTATAACATCAATATAACACACACATGCCATGTAAACAACATAACATTCAACTTTCATGGTTGATTCATTAATCTCTCTCAAACCTAACATTTTCTTACAAAACAAGAAAAAATGGAAGATATGGAAAGGATGAAGAAGATGAACAAGAACAACTATATAAACCATACAAATGCATAATAAACGACATACTCCCCCTTACCTTGGTTTGATTCTTCATCTTCTCCAAAACACTCTTCTTCACTTTCTCTCCATCTTTGCTCTTCTTATTTTCCTCTTCCTTTTCTTTCTCTTCTTTTCACGTTTTTCTTCTTCTTATCTCTTCTCCCACAAATATCTCTTAGCCACTTAACAAAATATCTCACTTTACGGTCCAAACTCAATTGCTCAGAAAAACCCCAAAACGCAGAATATTACCTTAATAATATTTCTAGTACCAAAAATATGAAAACCTTCAATTAGATATTAGTCCGCCATCCCGAACTAATACCGACTGAAACGACTCCAAAAACGGAAAATTCCAATAAACGTCGCAAACGTCCAAATTAAGCATATACTTATTTTTCCGGGCGTTACATTTGCCTCCAAGAGGACTATGCCAGAAGTCTTCATAGGATCTTAGGAATCCAAGATAACCAAGAGCTTCTGCTGTGCATTCCTTCCGAAGCTTCAGAAACTCAGAGCCCATTTTCCTTCTGAAAATCCTCCAGAGATTTCTAAGTTCAACATCATCCATCTTGGCATGATGTGCTGCCTTCAACGTCTCTAAACCTGTTTGCATTCTCAGATTTAATAGTTCAAAACGTACACCAACAGAAAATTCCCGGCGGGATTTGAGTTTGGTGACAGCAAAATCTGGGTTTAGAAAGAAGTAGGGTTGAGGTTCTCTATCGAGACAGAGAGAGAATTCTGCTTCATTCTCAGAGTCTAACACAACCAGCTCAGGTTCAGGACGAGGCTTTGGTGTGTAGTTGCAGTCACGAAGCAATTGTTCATATGACTTAGAATTTGGAATGTCAGATAAGGAAGGATTATTTTGTGTGGGGGAAGAAATGGGTTCATAGTTAGCATGAGGAGGAGGTTGAGAAGTGGAGATATTTGAATGAGGAGGAAAACGGGTTTGAAGGGGTTGGATATCAAGAACAAGGGTTTCAAGAGGATGGTCAGAAACATTTTTGGTTATGGGTGAAGGAGGAGGGGTAAGAACATTGGTAACGGGAGAAGAAGGAGGGGTGAGAACATTGGTGTGTTGGGGTGATTCTGCTGGGGCTGTTTCTGGTTGATTTTCTGGTTGAGGGGTAACCGGAACTTCTGTTGGTACAGGTTCTGAAATTAAAACAGAGACAGATACAAGTTCAGAGATATGTATACCTTTGGATATCTTCTGAGATCCTTCAGAATCATCTTCCAGCCTTTTTCTTTTCTTCTTCTCATAGACTGATTTTAACTCGCCCAGAGCAATTTCTCTCTTTCTGGCAGTTTCCATCAATTGATCTTCCTTATTCAGCTCTTCTTGAAACACTTCTTCTACTTGCTGATTCACAGCTTCAAGAAATTCTTCTCCTTCAACAATAACTTCCTTTTTCTTTTTATTTTTCTTCCTCTTCTTCTTTTCAACTTCCTTCTCATTCTCTGCTTTCTTAGATTTTCTCTTCTTCTTCTTCTTCTTCTTCTTTTTCTCAGCAGCTTCTTCTTCTTTATTTTCAACTAACACATCTTGATTTTCTTCAGCAACAACTTCTTAAACTTCTTCAACTTCAACTTCTTCCAAGACAACGTTCTAATTTTCAACATCTGCAGCAGCTTCTTCTTGAATTTCCTTCTCCTTATTGATAGAAGGACGATCAAACTTACGCTTTGTCCTTCTTTCTTTGTTGACAACAACTTCTGGAGCAGCTTCTGAAACATCTTCTGAAACTGCAGGCCTGGAAGTGGAGGCTTTCTTACGACTGACTCCAGCAGGAGCATCATTGGCACCATCTTCCTTGAGAGTGTTAAGATATTGAACCTTAACTTCTGGCAGCTCACTTCTGAAAAACGTTTCGAACTCAGCAAGAACAGGACTTCTTCTGCTTCTTGCCCCAGGGAGAGGTTGAGGAACGTTTCTAACAACTTGAATAAGATTCATCTTTCTCAAGGTGTTGGCGTTTAAGAAACTTCCTGTAGCAATAACAGGATCCTTGACAATTCCTTGGGCTTCCAAGTCTTCAATAGTCTTGGTATGAACCATAAGATTGCTAATGATTCTTCCAAAAGGAATAATATTTCTTTTCTTCGTTCTGAACGCATTTCTGGAGTCCTTTACAGCATGCCACATGTGATTGAAAATGATGTAGATGATATAAACCTTCTTTTGAGTACCAACGCAGTACATAATGTATTGTTGCTCTTTGTTGACAAAGTTTGGAGAATGAGTTGCTTTTCTGTGATAGAAACACCCTAGAAAAATCTTGGTCCAGACTTTGTAAATTTCCTTCATATCTTTGACGTCTTTTGTTTTCGTCACATCTGTGTATAGTTCAGTCAGAACAGCATCCCAATCTGTTCTTTGATCAGATTCAAAGACACCAACAGGGTTTCTCAAATGGAACATCATTCTCAGAATGTTCTCAGTGATGACAACCATTCTTCAATGAACAAAAGATATGATTGCTTTAGGAGAAACAACAGCATGAACCCAAAATTCTTTTACCAGTTCTAGATAAATTGGTCCACAAAACTTTGAGAACAATGATGTCCATCCTTGAAAGAGCATGTTGTCCTTGAGACGAAACTCATGTTCTTCCAGACTATCGAAATCAATAATTAACTCACAAATCACTTCTAACTCATTCCTCGGAATCGAGCAAGTGATTACCAGAACAATCTGTTGTTCTTCTCCTTATTGACGTTGCTGAGAAGAGGAACCAATGACTTGTGATGAAGAAGTAGCCATTTGAGCACAACTGAGATTACTGGATTTCTTCTTGGGTTTGTGTTTAGGGTTAGAGAAAAGGGCAAACAAGTTGCAGAAATGCATGCAAGAAGAGAGAGAATGAGAGTGAAAAAAGTAAATGTTATGATTTGAAATGAATATATAGAGGCGGATTTGAAACAGAATGCAATAAATTTATGAGAATGAACAGTTACGGAATCAATTGAAATCAAATGCATTAAATGATGAGTGACGTTAGGTGAGAGAACGTGATATTTGAAATGATTTTCACAGTTACCTAGGGCGGCGTCCCATCAGTTTCACGCACGCTTTTACCTATCATGTGAACACGGGTTCACCATCAGAAAGCGCTTGGTGACAGCTGTTTTACATAGAATTTGCTTCTGATGAAGGGTAGAACTTCTCATCTTCTGATTCTGATCAAGTATTCTAACTACCATTCTTTAGAAAGGATCTAGTTCTGATAGGATCATCCTTCTTTCCAAGAATGACATCTTCTGAGTGAGCAGATGTGAGTCTAGAAGATCTTCTGACTGTTGGCTCTTCAGAAATTCTGAGATTCTCTAAAGATGCAGCAACTTGATCTTCTGATCCTTTGCTTCTGAGATCTTCAGCTTCTGATATATCAATATCTAAATCTGCAAAATTCTCAAACTGCTTTGGCTTTTCAAGACCAAGCTTATCATCAAATCTGATATTGATTGATTCTTCTACAATCAATATTTCAGTATTGTATACTCTGTAGCCTTTAGAGCGTTCAGAATATCCAAGAAGGAAACACTTCTGTGCCTTAGAATCAAACTTACCAAGATGATCTTTAGTATTCAGAATGAAACAAACACATCCAAAAGGATGAAAATATGAAATATTGGACTTTCTGTTCTTCCACAATTCATAAGGAGTCTTATTTAGAATAGGTCTTATAGAGATTCTATTCTGAATATAACATGCAGCATTTATTGCTTCTGCCCAGAAATGCTTAGCCATATTGGTTTCATTGATCATGGTTCTGGCCATTTCTTGTAGAGTCATATTATTTCGCTCTACAACTCCATTTTGCTGTAGAGTTCTAGGGCAAGAGAAATCATGGGCAATACCATTTTCTTTGAAGAACTCCTCAAAGAATCTGTTCTCAAATTCGCCACCGTGATCACTTATGACCTTTATGATTTTGCACTCCTTCTTAGATTGAATCTGAGTGCAGAATTCAAAGAACACTGAATGAGACTCATCCTTGTGTTTTAAGAACTTTACCCATGTCCAGCGGCTATAATCATCTACGATGACTAATCCATATTTCTTCCCTCTGACAGATGCTGTTTTGACTGGTCCAAACAGATCAATGTGCAGAAGTTCTAGCGGCCTAGAGGAAGAGACAACATTCTTAGATTTGAATGCAGGTTTGGAGAACTTGCCCTTCTGACATGCTTCGCAAAGAGCATCTGATTTGTATTTCAGATTTAGGAGTCCTCTGACCAGATTTAGTTTGTTAATCTGAGAAATCTTTCTTAAACTAGCATGGCCTAATCTTCTGTGCCAGACCCATTGCTCTTCACTAACAGACATAAGGCAAGTCACCTTCTGCTTCTCAAGATCAGAAAGATCAATCTTATAAATGCTGTTCTTTCTCTTGCCTGTAAATAGGATTGAGCCATCCTTCTGACTTACAGCCTTGCAAGACTTTTGATTGAAGATTATGTCATAACCATTGTCACTTAATTGACTTATGGACAATAAGTTATGCGCTAATCCTTCTACAAGAAGTACATTAGATATGGAAGGAGAGTTACAAGTACTTATGGTTCTAGAGCCAATAATCTTGCCCTTATGATCTCCTCCAAACTTGACTTCTCCACCAGACTTAAGCACCAGGTCTTGGAACATAGACCTTTTTCCCGTCATGTGTCGCGAGCACCCAGAGTCCAGGTACCATGACATGTTGTGCTTTGTCTTCTTTGCCGCCAAGGATATCTGCAACAGAAATTATCTTTTCCTTAGGTACCCACAACTTCTTGGGTCCTTTCTTATTTGTTTTCCTCAAGTTCTGATTGAACTTGGGTTTAGCATAATAAACAATAGGAGGTACAGCATGATATTCCTTAGGTTTAGCAGCATGATATTTTCTAGGTTGTGTCGCATGCTTCTTAGTGTGTTTAACATGAAAGCTTTTGGCATGTGATGTGAGCCTAATATCATGTGAGTGGCCAAACTTGAACTGATCATACAATGGCTTATATGTGATTTTCATATCATCTACAGGTTCAAATTTGTGTGGGGTATCACCCTCATAGCCAACGCCAATCCTTTTATTTCCAGAAACACCATATATCATAGAAGCAAGATGACTTCTGCCAATACTTCTAGATAAGAACTTTCTAAAGCTTGAGTCATATTCTTTCAGAATATGATTGAGACTAGGAATGGATTTTTCTGAGTCAGAAGGAGATCCAATATCTTTGGATAATTTTAACACTTTTTCCTTCAGTTCAGAATTTTCCACTTCCAGCTTCTTAGTTTCAGAATCAAATAGCTTTTTCAGTTTTTTGTATTTGATACTAAGATGAGCCTTGAGTTCCAGAAGTTCTGTTAAACTGGAAACTAACTCTTCTCTAGACAGTTCAGAAAATACCTCTTCAGAATCTGATTCTGATGTAGATTTTGCTCCATCATCAACTGTGGCCATCAGTGCAATGTTTGCCTGCTCACCTTCAGAGTCTGATTCTGATTCTAAATCTGAATCATCCCATGTTGCCATAAGAGCTTTCTTCTTATGAAACTTCTTCTTGGGATTCTCCTTCTGAAGTTTTGGACACTCATTCTTGTAGTGACCAGGCTCATTGCATTCATAGCATGTGACATTCTTCTTGTCAGATCTTCTGCTTCCAGAAGATTCTCCACATTCAAGCTTCTTAGAACTTTTGAAGTTCTTGAACTTCATATGCTTGCTCTTCCAGAGTTGGTTTACCCTTCTGGAGATCATGGACAGTTCATCTTCTTCTGATTCTGATTCTTTAGAATCTTCTTCTTCAGCCTGAAAAGCGTTAGTGCATTTTTTATAATTAGATTTTAATGCAATAGACTTACCTTTCTTCTGAGGTTCATTAGCATCCAGCTCTATTTCATGACTCCTCAGAGCACTGATCAATTCTTCAAGAGAGACTTCATTCAGATTCTTGGCAATTTTGAAAGCAATCACCATAGGACCCCATCTTCTTGGCAAGCTTCTAATGATCTTCTTGACATGATTAGCCTTGGTGTATCCCTTGTCAAGAACTCTTAATCCAGCAGTTAGCATTTGAAATCTTGAGAACATTTTCTCAATGTTTTCATCATCCTCCATCTTGAAGGCTTCATATTTCTGGATCAAGGCAAGAGCTTTGGTCTCCTTGACTTAGGCATTTCCTTCATGAGTCATTTTCAATGATTCATATATATCATAGGCAGTTTCCCTGTTAGATATCTTCTCATATTCAACATGAGAGATAGCATTCAGCAAAACAGTCCTACACTTGTGATGATTTTATAATTGCTTCTTTTGATCATCACTCATCTCTTGTCTTGAGAGCTTTACACCACTAGCTTTCACTAGATGTTTGTAACCATCCACCAGAAGATCCCATAAGTCACCATCTAAACCAAGAAAGTAACTTTCGAGTTTATCTTTCCAATATTCAAAGTTTTCACCATCGAATATTGGTGGTCTAGTGTAGCCATTGTTACCATTTCCATTGTATTGCTCAGCAGAGCCAGATGTAGATGTAGGTGTTGGAGTTTCAACCATCTTGACTTAGCGTTTTTCTCTTCCTGAATCTTTTCTAAACACGGTTAAGTGCTTGCACCTTAGAACCGGCGCTCTGATGCCAATTGAAGGATAGAAAAACACTTAGAAAGGGGGGGTTTGAATAAGTGTGACTTTAAAAACTCTTAAGATAAAAACAATGAACACAATGTTTTTATCTTGGTTCGCTGTTAACGAAACTACTCCAGTCCACCCCCTTAGAGTGATTTACCTCACATGAGGATTTAATCCACTAATCACACAAGATTACAATGGTTTTCCACTTAGATACCCTCTAAGTCTTCTAGAGTATTCTGATCACAACCTGATCACTCTAGGAACACAATGCTTAGATACCCTCTAAGACTTTCTAGAGAATCCGATCACAACTTAATCTCCTCTAGTTCTTTACAAATGAATGTAAACAAATTCTTACAAGAGTTATACAATGCTTCTTAAAAAGCTATAATTACAACTGTGATATTTCTCTTAAAGTTTAAGCTTAATCTCACTAAAATATTATAACAGTAATGAAGTGAGGTTGAAGATGACTGTTGGGAGCATTTAATGCGTTGCGTGATCCGTAAAACATTGCATTTAATGTTTCATTCTTTTGTCAACTACCGCGAGCCTTGCTTTTCCTGCTTTAACTGACTTTGCCTTTAATAGCTTCTAACGTTCCTTTTGTCAATCAGCGTAGCCTGCCATCTTGTACTTGCTTCTGATCTGATCTTTGTAGATACAACGTTTGAATATATCAGAGTCATAACAGCTTGGTGCAGAGCATCTTCTTGTCTTCTGACCTTGAAGTGCTTCTAGCGTGATACCATGAGAACTTCAGTGCTTCTGCTTCTGATCTCAAGTTCTTCTAATGCTTCAATAGACCATGTTCTGATTCTGCTTGACCATCTTCTGATGTCTTGCCAGAGCATGTTCTGATGTTGCATGGTGAACCTTCTGAGTCAGTGCTTCTTGCGCTGATTTTGTGCATACTCTTTATATATTTCCTGAAATGGAAATTGCATAGGATTAGAGTACCACATTATCTCAAGCAAAATTCATATACATTGTTATCATCAAAACTAAGAATATTGATCAGAACAAATCCTGTTCTAACATTGATTGCATTATGTTGTCAGTGGGTAAGTTTTGGTTAGTGGTGAATTGCCAATTGAACCCAAAGTGAATCTATTATAGCCTCAAGATATCTCAAGCAGTGCCAAAGCAGAAGATAATATCTTGTAAAAGGCTTGTAGGAGGAGTTAATCTCCTAGATTAGTAAGTGAGTGATCTTATGTAAAAACAAAGGGGATTTTTCGTATAAGTATATGACTATAAGCACACAAACATTAAATCCTTTTTTTAAAATATATTTAATCAAGAAAAAAAATTTCAAATATGTCTTGAAGTTGTGCCAGATTGAAGGTTGGGAAAAACGCAAGAAATGGGGGTTTGAATTGTGTTTTCCAAAAGCTTTAATTCTTTAAAAAAGAGTTTGAAAGGTTGGAGAGATAGTTCAAGGAAAGATAAAAAAACACTTTCAATTATCCCGGTTCACCTTGGAAAAGGCTAATCCAGTCCACCCGCCAAGGTGAGTTCGCCTTAGAAAAAGACTTAATTCACTAATCTTGAAAGATTACAAACAACCTCTAAGAGTATAGAAAGACACCTTAGCCCTCCCAAGTATATAGAATAACAACCTAGTCACTTAAGAAAAACAAATCTCAAAAGATTTACAAATGAATGTTTACAAGATATTGCTTCTAAAAAGCAGATTGAAACATCAAATAGTTTAGCTCAGATGTTAACACAATTTATGAGCAACAACTCTTGTGTTCTTATAGATTCTTAGAAACTAGATTTCTCACGATGAAATGTTTAGTTCAGTTTCTCTAAGATCTTTCTTCCTCTATTTTTCTCTTTGAAGTTTATTTGCTGAATTTGAAAATATAGCTTGAATAGTGTAGTGGTTTGTTTTTTGTTTGTTGTTCGTTGTTTTTCTTCAAGAGAGAGTGTCTCAAATATATATTCCCATGATTATATGACCGTTGAAAGAGGAAAAGGTGACGCTTTCCTAGACACAACGGCTCCAAAAGACTTGGGGAACAGTAAGCATACCGACTGCGGAATCGTACAATACGTTCTGTAAAAGTAGAAAAGGTGATGTACTTTTGTACCATATTGCTTCTTTTGCAAGTTTCTGATCGTCCTTCAGTTGTAATATACTTCCTTTCGAAAGTAGAGTGTTTGTTAAGGACATTGAGTGATGCGGATGTTCCAAGAGAGAGAATCCTTCTGAAACAAAAAGAGGTCTTCATAGTCAAGAGCAACAGCCTATCTGAATGATGAATTTTGATTTCTGAATTAAAAGTAGCAAGCGTTTCTGAACTGAACTCTTGTATCTGAATAGTCTCTTTGCTTCAGAATGTTTGTAGATCCTTTTCTAATGAGTTGTTTAACATTCTTCAAAACTGCTGACATCTCTTCAGAATAGAGATGAATAGTTCTTCTAATGTGATGACATTTATTCTGATGATTATCTGGACAGTAATCCTAATCAACCAAAATAGTGAATCTTCACACTTAAGAAACTATTAGAGTATAAATTGTTTCATACAAATATATGCATTATTATCATCAAAACTTAAAGATTGAATGCACGATCAATTCTTGTCCTAACACAGATGACTTAGGAGCTGTGGAAATGGCTTAAGGGAATTATCTGAACAATCTAATTGATTGGGACTTAGGTATAATCGACTTGATCATTCAAATTTAAGCCCCAATTCATTTAGACAACGCCTTAATGATGTACAATGATAACAGATCCTAAACTTCCATTTTGGAAACATATAATTGATTATTTTTTGAAATCTAATCGATTAGCACTTTTTCTAATTGATTAGACAACGGTAAAATTCATTAAATGAAAAATCTTTTCTAGGAACTTCTCTTGCCTATAAATAGAGGCCTCATTTCTCATTTTAAATCATCCAGAAATATGTTTTTACACTACCTCCTCTCACTCTATCTCTAGGTTTTATTTTTACTTTCTCTCACTAGGTGTTATAAAAAAATGCTTTTGTAAGGAAAGTCTCTATATGATTGAGGTTACTTGTGTAATTCTAGAAGGGTAGAATTGTAAAATTCACCAAGGAAATGTTTTATATACCTTGGCTGAATACTACCCAATTAGGGATTATTTGTGGTTAGAAGCTAAATTCGATAAAAGCTTTGGTTGGGGATTGTATGATCAATTCCTATTTAAGTTGAAGATTAGCCGATTTTAAAATCTTCATTGGTTCTTGGTTAGCCGGTCAAAACCAAGATTGCTTAAAGATTAGCCGTTATAAAAATCTTCTCATGGTTCTTGGTTATCCAGTTAAACCAAGATTGGTTGAAGATTATGTGATAGTAAAATCTTCCTAAGTTTTAGATTAGCCCGATTAAAATCTCGGAGGTTATTTGGTTATCCTATTAAACCAAAATTGAGCTCACATTTTTTTGGAACTTGAAGACTAACCGCTACAAGGTTTGTGTTTGTGGAAAGGAGACTAACCGCTTTGATCCATAATTGAGAAGGATGCTTTGCCACGTCACTATCAACAATATTTGGAGAAAAAACGCAAACGCCCACATCTATCATCTTGTAATATTTTGGTTGAAGGTCAACCACAATTTCCTTGTATAAGTGGGTTTGTGAGTCTTTCCTACTAAAAGTTCTCAAGTATTATTGAAAACCACGATCAAATCTTAGGGAGAAGAGTATGTCCTTTATGATTCTTTGTGTTCTTCTTCTTCCCTTAACTTTTATTTTCTGTTATTTATTTTCCGCTACTTAAACTCTTAAAATGTTTTTAAACTCTAATTTAATTTTCCAAAAGTTTTCAAAACCAATTTTTCCAAACGACGCAATTCACCCCCTGCCCTCTTTGTGTGTGATGTCTCAAGTCCAACATATACCACTCTTACGTAGTTGCACATTGTTGCACCCCAAAATTTGCCCTCTTTCTCTGTGCTATAAGTTATGGATGATGTTTATTTCGTCAATTGAAAATCGAAGAAAAATAACAAAAGAGTTCCTCTATGGTCCGAAGCATGTCTGTCGTCTCAACATTTATGATTTGTAATGCAAGAGTTCGGGCTGCAAATATCATCCATGTCTATTCAAGGTATCCAAGCTCACGGGTTTGTCATTGTTGGCGTTATAGATTTATCACCGGATTCAAGTTAAGGGTTTGAGATTTGTATTTGAGCATTGGAAGGAGGAGTTGAACTTCAAGCTTCATTTGAAAAAATAACCTTACGATTTTCAAAGTCGAGAAAGGGTGCTATTGCAAGAATTCGTCTCATGTCCACATATTCACCATGTTCATTATAAAAATCACTTGTCCATTATTTTTCAAACAATTATCCAGAATCCAAAACCATTTTCATTACAAAAAATACTCAAAGGTCCAATATAATACCATACATTCATATCCATTACAAAAGACCAAGAATTCTTTACAAAAAGCTCAATAAACATCTAAAAATCCTACACCCTACACGATGAACCGCAGCAGCCCCATAAACCATTCCTTCACAAAACCGGTTCCCGCAAATAAACCGAACCCAACTTCCAGCTCTGAATATTCAAACCGTGAACAACCTGCAAATTAACTGAACCGGTTTCGGTTCGAACAAAAACGAACCAGCATCACAACAAAGAAAAAAATCAGAAGAAAATTCTCTTAACAGAAATCGGGGGAGAGAACTCAGTATCAGTTCTAACAGGAGATCGAGAACAGAGAAATTGGATAACAGAAAAACCAAAAAACGTAACAAACTTTTTCTGGATTCTTTATCTTCATCTACCTTCATACTCAATCTTCTTCAATCTTGATCAACTTTCTCACCACCATAACCTTCAATCACCTTCATCAATCTTCTCCTCCATTCACGCTCCATAACCAATCTTCTTCTCTCAAGCTTCCAATCATCATCGCAACTCCAACAAACGGCAACGAAAAAAACCTCTCCAACCTTCAACCATTCACGATAATCTTTGTCCAATCTTGATTCTGAAAAAAACACAAGAATCAGACTCTGAGAATCACGATCTCTTTCCATTCTTCAATTTGTAAACGAAAGCCAAAAATCAAGAAAACAGATTGAGGAATTCACACAGAAGAATCTCATACCTTCAATATCATTCACCGCTGAATCCATCATCATCAATATCGCCGCGTCGCCGATTCGATTTCAACAAATAGTTTTGTTCCTCCTGTAGTGAACGCGATTCAGAACCGCATCACACAACTCTTCATCAAATCTTCACTCTACATCAATCTTCATAACTTCTTCAACTCGATAAACTCTTCTCTCTTCATCGATTCTTCAATCCATCACCATTCAATAGAACAAAAACCTCTAACAGAATCTTCACCAAAAAATCTCTCTCTCTTTCTCTTGCGATTCATTCATCATCATTAACGCTTCAATTCACCAAAATCTTGGCCACTTCCTCAAACCTGCAGAAATCGAAAGAAAGAGATCACAACAATCTTCATCGGCAATCGTCACAAATTCGTCGCACCAATCATCGTTTTCAATCATCATCAACACATAAATCATCAATTCTTCCTTCGTCCGCGGGACATTCACAACCACACCTTCAATACCTAAATCGGAGACTGAGATATTAGCAAGAGAGAGATGTGCGAAGAGAGATGAGAGGCGGAAATTTTTTCGATCGGAGAAGAGAGTGAACGGAAGAAAGAGATCGAGAGTGAGGCGGAGTGAGCAATCGGAGAGGAAGATTTCCGACGCCGTCGTGTTATTCATCGTGAGGGAGAGGGAAATGAGTTCAGAGGAAACTGAGTGTCACAATACACGTAAACCCTGATCCCCTTTCAATTAATTTTTTTTTTAATTTTAATTAGTGGAATTAATTGAGTTTAATTGTATGAAATCTGGATTTATTAGAATAATATGATGTAATTGGATCAAACAAAAAACTGGATATAGATCCAGTGGGCCTCACGATTTGCTGTCTTCTTACCCCCCGCTCAGGCCCATGTACCATCCATTTTTGCTCAGCTTGGAGCTTGCAAACAAAAACGACCTTGGGCCATCTCTTTGGGCCTGCGCCTTGTGCTAGGCTTTACACCACTGTTTTCAAACATCCACCCCTGACTCCATATTTTCATGTTAGAATTTGATTCTTTTCCCATAGTTTTTTTCCTATTTCTTAGATAATAAAATCATGTGTTAATTTTTGTTTAGAATTAGATTTTAAGTTCATGTTTCTAGATGATAAAAATATAATACAAAAACATGCAATCTCTTATGTTTATTAGATTTTTAGCTTTATGAAAAATGATAAAAACATGTACTATTTTCCGTGTTAGATTTAATATTTTGTACATAGTTTTGTTCTATTGTTTTAGATAAAAATGTCATAAAAAATAATATTCTTGTTAGATTTTGTTCTTAGAATTTAATTAGAATTTTACCTCTATTTTGTTTCATAATCCGATTAAGCGACTTTGTTCACATTTCCTTGTTATTTCTAATAAGTGTGCTAGCTTCTGCAAGGTGCTTTGAGAGAGTTCGATTGCAAATCGATTGCGTTGTGTTCCACTTTATTTGTGGGACACAAACTTATTCCTGATCTTTCATCCATTGAGATGTATATTCCTGTATTGTCTGGATTGTATTTCTTGCAGGTTGCTTGTGTGGTTGTGTTTGATACGCACCACATAGCGGTTGTGATTTATTTTCACACCGCATCGCTTTGACGCTTATGCTGGACTCCCGACTCTGCTGGATGTTAGATTACGTGAAGTTTATTAGTTCTGCTTGCGTTGCTAGCTCACTGCGAATTTGCTATCCGCTCGGTATCCCCTTTGTCCTTTTTACTCTTTCGCGCACCATATCTTGCCATGAGAAGTAGGGTAGGCATGCCGCATCATATTTGCCATGAGAAGTAGGACCTAGACATTCATCTGGCCAAGCCCTCGAAAGAGGCTCTGTTTTTGTTTGATTATTATTCCTTGCTTTTTTTTTTTACTTTCCGCCTGTCTCGGGTGGCTTTCCCCGTTGACAATAGCTTCGGGTGGCTTTCCCCGTTAGCTAATAGTCTGTGTTGTGCCTGTCTCGGGTGGCTTTCCCCATTGACAGTAGCTTCGGGTGGCTTTCCCCGTTAGCTAACAGTCTGTGGCGTACCTGTCTCGGGTGGCTTTCCCCGTTGACAATAGCTTCGGGTGGCTTTCCCCGTTAGCTAAGAGTCTGTAGTGTATCTATCTCGGGTGGCTTTCCCCGTTGATAGTAGCTTCGGGTGGCTTTCCCTGTTAGCTAAAGAACTTCCCCTGTCCCCAGGTCACTACTTCGGTAGTTTGCTTGCTTTACGAGCCGAGCTCGTTTGTGTGTTGCATTTGCATTGTTTACTACTTCGGTAGTTTGTTTGTTTGTTTCTCCAGCGGAGCTCGATTGTATGCCATATGGTTGTGATGCTTGTTCACTATCTTCTTATCTGCGATGCCTGTTCGTATGATATCTTTGTGATGCTTGTTCACACACTTGCACATGTATGCCTGTTACATGTTGTTTGCGATGCCTGTTCGCATTATCACTTGTGATGCATGTTCACACACTCACATTCGTGTATGCCTGTTACATGATTGTCTTTCTATCTGCGATGCCTGTTCGTGTGATATCTTTGTGATGCATGTTCGCCTGTTCTTATCTGTGATGCCTGTTCACATGCCATGTTTGCTAGGATCTTTGTGATGCTCCTTGTTTACATGCTCCCTTAGGGTGCTCGGTTCCGTTTCGCTAGGAGGCGTGAATCGAGATAGAAACAGAAACTTTTGAGCCGAACGACGGCGCTCTGATTTCTGCATTGCACATTGGAGGTACGTAGGCACAGGGTACGAACACCCTAGCGAGCGGACTTTTCTCTTTTTCTTTATTTTGTTCGACTTTGTCTCTTATTTTGCCTACTATTTGCATGTTTCCTCTTATTTGTATATCTTCCATTGTATGTTCCCTTAGCACATAGCATGATACACACACACACACCCTTAGATTAGAAAACTAGCAAGAATGGATCCTGTGGAGTACCACAGACGTGAGGGGTGCTAATACCTTCCCCTCACGTAACAGACACCCTTACCCTTTCTCTGAGACCATTGCTTGTTATCTGGTTTTATTCGATATTTTCCATTCCTTATTGTAGGATAAATAGATGTTCGATGGCGACTTCATTGTATTTGTTTCGATGAGTTTTCCAGTTGCTTCAGCTGGCGACTTCACTGGGGATTTTAGTGAGTCGATCCTAGCTTTTGTCTACTTTCTTTTCTATGGATGTGTGTGTTGTTCCTTTTCCATTTATCATTGTATATATTCTTGCATTGCATTTGCATTTGTGTTACTGATTGGCTTTCTATGTTTGCATGCATTTGCATTCTGGATATACTGTTGTGCCCCTTGGTGGCTGTTTTCTGTTTGGCGGGCGGGTTGATACTGTGAGATAAAGGCCCAATCCCCAGGCCAGTATACACCTAGGCTAGCGTGGATACTTATGTCGAATCGCGTGGCCCTTGACACGTATGAGGAGACATGAGACACCACAACCCGGATTAAGTTCTCTCGACGATGCCTTTGCCCTGCACCCTTAGTGCAGATCGCAAGGTGTCCGACTATAGAATTCTGGGCGACCATTAGGGACATCCTGTTTGTGTCTAGAATTCATACCCATGAGGTTTGGGATGGGACAGGAAACCTTGGCTCCTACATACCATTTGCTTCTCCAGATTTGGGGTCGGACCTTTATTTGGTCTGTTCTCATTGTTCCCAGTATTTCGGTATTCTGAAACGACGGCGAAGCTTTGACCATGGTACTTTTGGGGGTTCTATTCAGATGTGGTACAACATGAGTGGTTCTATCGGCGGTTAATTGATTCTTGTTGTTCTGAAACTACACCGAACCTTTGAACCTGGGCAGTGTGATTTTGCGACAGTGCTACTATGTTCAGTATTGTGGATACATTGGTTCCCATTATTTTGCATCATTGCATATTTACTTTTGAGAAAATGATGTACAAAAAATAACAGCATACATGTTCCTTCCATTTCCAAGGAATCATATCTTTAAGCCTCGTATTGAGCTCTTCCATCTTTTGCTTAAAAAAAATCAAAACATGAGGATTCCTTGGAAATCGAATGAACATGGCATTGCATTCATATCATGCATCTCATACATCTCATACATCTCATGCATAACAGGTGTTCAGGATCGATGATTTCTTATTCAGACTTGGTATTCTCTCCAGACTCAAAGACTTGACTTGTTCTTATTGTGTGTTCAAAGATTAGTCATGGAACAACTTTGTGGGGAGTTTGCCAAGATGAAAGCTCATTTGGGGTACATGCAAGTTATGACTCATACTCAGGAAGCACTTCGTGGATCTCTTCCACAACCTTTCGGTTTCTGAAGCTCCTAGTCAACGGCTAATCTCATTTCTCTTATGAATTCAAGGGGTATGTTCTCGACAAAAGAGGTCTAGAAGATAATTTTATCGGATACCCATGTCTTATGCTCATGTGCTTCCATGTTTGCTTTATTTGCAACTGGTTAAGCTCTGTACGGTGTGAATATCTACAGATTCTCTACTTGATGATAATGACACTAGGTGGGAGTTCTACTATGGGGCACCTGGTCGTGATGTTAGTATCTACAAGTCTTTGAAGTTGCTTGGGGCTCCCGCACGAGGGATAAGCAAGACCTTGTCTATCTTGAGCATTTACCATTTGCATTGCTCGAATCCCTAAAGCATTACAAATCCCGTGTGACTTCGCCAGAATCTTCTGCCAGACAATAATCAAGAGTGATCTGTAGGAGCATACCTATCATTCTCAAGGTTCTGCTTCATATCCCGAGTCACCTCCTCTTGGAGTTTCCTTTTCAGTAACCTTTGCTTGTCAACAGTGATAAGAAGAGTAAGAGAAACAAGCTGATGAGAATCCTAATGCATTATGTTCAGTTGCTTCCATGCTTGTTGGAATTTCAGTTAGTTAAGATTTGTGCTTTGGGTTTTTCTTACCATAGATAGTTCTCCTGGTTTCGATGACAATACTCGGTGTTTTCCATCCTGGGGGCACCTGATCATAATTTCAAACCTTACAAGGTGTTGCAGTACAAAGAGTCCAGAACTTGCTCGACGTAGAGATGTTTGAGTTTATTCATAATGATTTCTACCGATCAATCCCATTTCATATGCTGCAAGTAGAATGATTGGTCTTCTTCGAGCAATAACTCATAAGAATCACTTGCAACTTGTATTTCCAGAGGCTTCCTTCACAACAACTGTTGTGTGTTCCAAGTCAGGACTTTGATGACCAAATAGTAGAGGTTATGGTTGTTCACCAATATTAATATAAAGTTTCCTCCGTTCATGATGGTGATTACTGTTTCAGCAGCTATATTTAGGGCTCCCGATCGAGGGATAAGCAAGACTCCGTGTTCTTGAGTTCGCATCATTGGCAGCTCAAATCCCTAAAGCATTCACAAACTCCAGTCGCTGTTTTGAGGGTTCCCGACTGAGGGATAAGCAAGACGCTTTGTATCTTGAGTTTGTGCACCAATGATACGACTCAAATCCCTAAAAAAAAAACCTGGACACTTGCAACTTCTGTATGACTTTGCCGAAATCTTCTTCCAGGAAGTGATCTAAAGTGTTCTGACGTAACGCTTGACGTTTTCCGCTATGGGGGCACTTGTTTATCTGATTGAAGGCCGACAGTCATTCAGACACAAAGTTCTAGACATGATTGACACAAAGGCTATCACATTCGCACCTGAAGTTCAGAATTTAAGTTCTCCTCCGACTCAGCGGATCTTTTGAATCAACAAGTCCATACGGAGAGGATCTCCTCAACATTGACAATTCTTAATTCATCATGCATGTTCATGTTTAAGCTTTCTTGTTTTGTGCAATACTGTTTGTATGTAAAACTTGTTTATTTTTAAACTATAATCATAATGCATTGGATGTGTTTGTCTTGAAAAAATCCATTCGCTTTTGCTCTTATATGTTTTTCTATGCTTTTTGTGATACTTAACTCTTGTTAACAAAGCATGATAACTCCGTAGGGAGAATGATTAACATAATACCAATAACCTCAAATGGTATGCTTTTGAGTAAAACCCTGTTGATGATATACAGGCATTGTTTCAAATTCCCAAACACCAGAGATATAAGGGAGATAAACCCTCGCTAACCCCTCAGAGCCTTCGAAGTAGGAGTTTCTTTTCTCAAAATAAAAAATCCTCACATTCAACCCAGGGGCGGGTAGTATTCAGTTAACCTGATCAAGCATTCAAATTTCATCAGGAGTACGCATCCAAGGACATAACAATGGTTGTCTTTCAAAAGGTTGAAGAAAGTCAAATCCACAACGATTACCCCTCACCTTGGGAGGTCGAGACATCAAATTTATCCCTCACATCAGGAGGTCGAGACCAACATCAAAGCCGCTGTGGTTTATCCCTCACATCAGGAGGTCAAAAATGACGATATCACAATGGTAATTCTTCATTAATCAATGACTCAAGCAGTCACTGTTCACTTCCAACAAATCAAAGATTCAGGATCACACGACTTGTTCAAAAGAAAAGAATGAATCAAAAAGAAAAGAATGAAGAAAAAAAAGAGCCCGCTAAGTCAAAAAGTTGAAAGCATGTGACTTAGGCAAAAGTTAGGGCATCCCGCTGGACATCCCAATCAAAACTCAAAAGAATTTGTCCAAGCAAAAATTAGGGAAATAAAAAAAAAAAGCAAAGCAAAAGCGAAAACAAGGATTACAAAATAAGAATCCTCATCAAAAGAACAAAGTCGTGTGATCAGACACCAAACAAAAGGTAAAGTGGCTTCCATGTCCAAGACTTCATTGGTTCCTCAATCATCTCAAACTCCTCTTGAAAGATGAATGCTCGTGTCAAGTTAACTGAACTTAGGACTGGAGAACATCATGAAGGGGGTGGGCACCAAATAATTTGAGCCTAAAAATCCTTTTTTCTAAAAAAACCAGTGAACCTGACCACGTTACAACCCTGAAAAGTCCTAATTGAAGCAGGGTTAGTTCAAAAGCAGACTATACATAAGAATACGGTAAGCTGACTCCTAAGAGATCTGCTAAACGCTTGAGTTGGTATCACACCACATTTTCTTTCTTTTATAAAAAACCGATGTTACGACATCTTTTCAAAAAAAAAAGTTTCTTTAAACTTCAGGACAAACATACTCTTTGCATTAGAATTATATTTCTCATAATAAACATTCTTTGCATATGAACAAGTGCTTAATATCAGGAAAGTTTCCACAATGAACTTCAGATGAAAAGTTTTATCCTCCCGAAGGACAAGTTGTCTTCAGAACTCCGCTGAGCAGAGGCAGCAATAATCCAAAGTTTGACCACCCTCAGGGGCACAAAAGCGTTTGAATACTCTATCGAGTAAGTTTTCAGACAATCTGAGGCAATCAGGTCAAGATTCGAAGAATCTCTCAAAGTGCTAAGCAATCAGGGGCATTCACCCAAGTGCATTTGAAGCTACCTACAACGCATATCAATCAGGGGCATGTGTCCAAAATTCATGATATTGGGGCAAGTTGGCTATGATAGCACGAATCTCAAGAAGTCCTAATGAGACGAATCTCTTCAAAGTCCTACAGGCTGGGGCGAGACACTATGCATTGAAATTTTATCCTCATCAGGAGGTGTCCAGTTTAAAGTTCGGGTGTGAGCTAAACAACTTATGAACTTGAGAATCGTCAGGGTCGTCATCCTCAGCAATCAAAAGTTGGAAGTCCAATACTTGTTGGCATCCTTACAATCAATGCATATCTGTAGAACACTATGAAAACCAATGCTTGTTTGGCCCCTTTGAAGTCAATACTCACTTGACCCATTAAGCCCACTTCCTGGTGGCATTCTCTTGGAGAACCAATGCCTGTTTGATGCTCCGGCCGATACTTGTTTGATGTTCTAATCACTGCTTGCCTATCAACTCATTGAATCCATTGCCTGTATGGAAAGTTTCAAAGCCAAGATGTCTGACAATCTGTTTGCTCTTGCATTTGCCCATTGTGGGTGAGCAACAACCATCCTCTGCCTTATGAGGAAACCTCGTGAAGATTTCATGCTATATCCTGGGGCATTTTCATCTGTATATCTCGCAGGTACATACTTTAGAGTATACCATGTCAGCACATTGGCGAATCTAGCCAAGTGAGAGATTCTCATTCCCCAGCTGAGCACATCCAGATGAAGTTTTCTTTGTTCCAATATTCTCATCTCCTCAGCAAAGCACATCTCAATTCAATCTCCGTGCTTCAGAAGTCTTGTTCCCCAGTGAAATGTCTTCTCCCCAGTTGAATCATGATTGAATAGTATCTGATTCCTCGGCAAGCTCTCAATGAGGATCCTGGCCAGAGCTCCTCATTTTCCCCAGTAGAGCGTCTCTCTCCCCCAACAGATTGACCTGTCTTCCCTAGGAGAGTCATCTTATTCCCCAGTGGAGTTGTCTTAACAAGAGGTTCCTATGCCAGGTTCCTTATCCCCAACGAATCTCTTATCTCCTCAGTGGATCGCTATGCAGAAGTGTTCATATTCCCCACTGAGTCTCTCCTCAGCAGAGTTTCACTTGCATCCTCAGCGGAATCTATTTCCTTCAAGGATTTCCCCAGCGGAATGCTTCATGCACCAGCAAGTTTGTCACTCCCCATCAGAGTTGTCTTCATGACTTGCTCACATCTCCATATCCCTAGTATGTTGAGAATTTGCTTCTCTAGTGAAGTTGCCCGGGTATCCCCAAGCAGGATTTATTCCCCAGCCAAAGCTCGCATCCAAATTTGATCATCTCCAGCAGATTTGTGATCCGTCTTTGCCAGATCGCAATGGTGACCCTTTGTCACTCATCTTGTCCTCCCCGCAGAGTTCTATACTCTCTCCAGGACTGCTTCAGCAATTCAGTGCTCCTCCGTTGTCTCCTTAAGCAACGCCTGAATCATGCATCATTTGCATAACATTCTCAAAAGCGTGTAGCGTTTTCCTTCTCGGGAACGTTATTCCACAAGCATTCATACATGCATCATGCATAAATCATATCATATATGTTTCTTTCTACAGGAAAGTCATCAAAATATTCAAATGCCTCCCAGAGAGCAACTCGCCTAATCATTACAGGCGCTTATCCTGATGTCTAAATCAGAAGAAGTTTATCTCCCTCTCCCTGACATTGTCAGATCAGATGAAAGTCATGCTTATTTCCAATGTCCTCAGATCGGTTGAAGATATTTGTTCCTATCCTGATTCCAGTTCAGTTGAAGGAGCCGCCTCCGGATCTCTGTCGATCTTACGAAGGAGCAAGCCTGCTGATGCCTCAGATCAGTTGGAAATATCTACGTCCTGGCGATTTATTTTCGTTCAGAAGAAGAACTCATCTGCCCAGTCCTGATGCTTACTATCAGTTGAGGATGTTTTCTTTTCCCGGCGTACACAGTTCGGAAGAGATATCTGTTCCTATTCCTGATAAATCAGACTTTCAGTTGAGGGAACCGCCTCCGGATCTCTGTCGATCTTCCGAAGTAGTAAGCCACTGATGCCCAGATCAGATGGAGATATCTGCCTGATTGACTTTGTCATTCAGAAGAGGATTGTTCTACTTATTTTTTGCCATCGCGCCCAGATCAGTTTAAAGACTTCCTTTCCCGGCGTACACAGTTCAGAAGAGATATTGTTCCTGTCCTGATAAATCAGACTTTAAGTTGAGGGAACCGCCTCCGGATCTCGTCGATCTTACGAAGGAGCAAGCCGCTGATGCCCAGATCAGTAGGAATATCTGCCTGATGATTTAATTGCATCAGATGGAGATGTCGCCTAGGTACCCAGACCAGAGATACTTGCTACCCGTTGATGCCCAGATCAGCCGGAATATCTCATTTTGATTCCCAGATCGACTTAGACATCTATCCCCGATTCTTGTTCGGAAGACATCTGCTACGTCTGATACCCAGATCATTCGAAGATGTGCCTTCTCTTGATGCCCAGATCAATTGAAGTCTCTTCCCCTGCCTGTGGGGTTACCTGTTCCTTCTTATCGCAAGTTGGAGCTGTTTAATTATCCAGGTTAATTGAAGTTTTTTCTCCCTGCTTGTGGGGTGGTACATTCCTTCTTTTTACAAGATGGGGTCTTCTGTTGATCAAGAGAGCAAATTTTCGAGTTCATTCTAGTATTCAACCTCCTTCCACCTCAATGGTTCAAAACTTTCAATTCTCACTCGTCAGGTTCAAGAAGTTTGAATAGGGGCAGCTGTTGCACCCCAAAATTTGCCCTCTTTCTCTGTGCTATAAGTTATGGATGATGTTTATTTCGTCAATTGAAAATCGAAGAAAAATAACAAAGGAGTTCTATGGTCCGAAGCATGTTTGTCGTCTCAACATTTATGATTTGTAATGCAAGAGTTCGGGCTGCAAATATCATCCATGTCTATTCAAGGTATCCAAGCTCACGGGTTTGTCATTGTTGGCGTTATAGATTTATCACCGGATTCAAGTTAAGGGTTTGAGATTTGTATTTGAGCATTGGAAGGAGGAGTTGAATTTCAAGCTTCATTTGAAAAAATAACCTTACGATTTTCAAAGTCGAGAAAGGGTGCTATTGCAAGAATTCGTCTCATGTCCACATATTCACCATGTTCATTATAAAAATCACTTGTCCATTATTTTTCAAACAATTATCCAAAATCCAAAACCATTTTCATTACAAAAAATACTCAAAGGTCCAATATAATACCATACATTCATATCCATTACAAAAGACCAAGAATTATTTACAAAAAGCTCAATAAACATCTAAAAATCCTACACCCTGCACGATGAACCGCAGCAGCCCCATAAACCATTCCTTCACAAAACTGGTTCCCGCAAATAAACCGAACCCAACTTCCAGCTCTGAATATTCAAACCGTGAACAACCTGCAAATTAACCGAACCGGTTTCGGTTCGAACAAAAACGAACCAGCATCACAACAAAGAAAAAAATCAGAAGAAAATTCTCTTAATAGAAATCGGGGGAGAGAACTCAGTATCAGTTCTAACAGGAGATCGAGAACAGTGAAATTGGATAACAGAAAAACCAAAAAACGTAACAAACTTTTTCTGGATTCTTCATCTTCATCTACCTTCATACTTAATCTTCTTCAATCTTGATCAACTTTCTCACCACCATAACCTTCAATCACCTTCATCAATCTTCTCCTCCATTCACGCTCCATAACCAATCTTCTTCTCTCAAGCTTCCAATCATCATCGCAACTCCAACAAACGGTAACGAAAAAACCTCTCCAACCTTCAACCGTTCACGATAATCTTTGTCCAATCTTGAATATGAAAAAAACACAAGAATCAGACTTTGAGAATCACGATCTCTTTCCATTCTTCAATTTGTAAACGAAAGCCGAAAATCAAGAAAACAGATTGAGGAATTCACACAGAAGAATCTCATACCTTCAATATCATTCACCGCTGAATCCATCATCATCAATATCGCCGCGTCGCCGATTCGATTTCAACAAATAGTTTTGTTCCTCCTGTAGTGAACGCGATTCAGAACCGCATCACACAACTCTTCATCAAATCTTCACTCTACATCAGTCTTCATAACTTCTTCAACTCGATAAACTCTTCTCTCTTCATCGATTCTTCAATCCATCACCATTCAATAGAACAAAAACCTATAACAGAATCTTCACCAAAAAATCTCTCTCTCTTTCTCTTGCGATTCATTCATCATCATTAACGCTTCAATTCACCAAAATCTTGGCCACTTCCTCAAACCTGCAGAAATCGAAAGAAAGAGATCACAACAATCTTCATCGGCAATCGTCACAAATTCGTCGCACCAATCATCGTTTTCAATCATCATCAACACATAAATCGTCAATTCTTCCTTCGTCCGCGGGACATTCACAACCACACATTCAATACCTAAATCAGAGACTGAGATATTAGCAAGAGAGAGAGATGTGCAAAGAGAGATGAGAGGCGGAAATTTTTTCGATCGGAGAAGAGAGTGAACGGAAGAAAGAGATCGAGAGAGTGAGGCGGAGTGAGCAATCGGAGAGGAAGATTTCCGGCACCGTCGTGTTATTCATCGTGAGGGAGAGGGAAATGAGTTCAGAGGAAACTGAGTGTCACACTACACGTAAACCCTAATCCCCTTTCAATTAATTTTTTTTTTAATTTTAATTAGTGGAATTAATTGAGTTTAATTGTATGAAATCTGGATTTATTAGAATAATATGATGTAATTGGATCAAACAAAAAACTGGATATAGATCCAGTGGGCCTCACGATTTGCTGTCTTCTTACCCCCCGCTCAGGCCCATGTACCATCCATTTTTGCTCAGCTTGGAGCTTGCAAACAAAAACGACCTTGGGCCATCTCTTTGGGCCTGCGCCTTGTGCTAGGCTTTACACCACTGTTTTCAAACATCCACCCCTGACTCCATATTTTCATGTTAGAATTTGATTCTTTTCCCATAGTTTTTTTCCTATTTCTTAGATAATAAAATCATGTGTTAATTTTTGTTTAGAATTAGAATTTAAGTTCATGTTTCTAGATGGTAAAAAGATAATACAAAAACATGCAATCTCTTATGTTTATTAGATTTTTAGCTTTATGAAAAATGATAAAAACATGTACTCTTTTCCGTGTTAGATTTAATATTTTGTACATAGTTTTGTTCTATTGTTTTAGATAAAAATGTCATAAAAAATAATATTCTTGTTAGATTTTGTACTTAGAATTTAATTAGAATTTTACCTCTATTTTGTTTCATAATCCGATTAAGCGACTTTGTTCGCATTTCCTTGTTATTTCTAATAAGTGTGCTAGCTTATGCAAGGTGCTTTGAGAGAGTTCGATTGTGAATCGATTGCGTTGTGTTCCACTTTATTTGTGGGACACAAACTTATTCCTGATATTTCATCCATTGAGATGTATATTCCTGTATTGTCTGGATTGTATTTCTTGCAGGTTGCTTGTGTGGTTGTGTTTGATACGCACCACATAGCGGTTGTGATTTATTTTCACACCGCATCGCTTTGACGCTTATGCTGGACTCCCGACTCTGCTGGATGTTAGATTACGTGAAGTTTCTTAGTTCTGCTTGCGTTGCTAGCTCACTGCGAATTTGCTATCCGCTCGGTATCCCCTTTGTCCTTTTTACTCTTTCGCGCACCATATCTTGCCATGAGAAGTAGGGTAGGCATGCCGCATCATATTTGCCATGAGAAGTAGGACCTAGACATTCATCTGGCCAAGCCCTCGAAAGAGGCTCTATTATTGTTTGTCTATTATTCCTTGCTTTTTTTTTTTACTTTCCGCCTGTCTCGGGTGGCTTTCCCCGTTGACAATAGCTTCGGGTGGCTTTCCCCGTTAGCTAACAGTCTGTGTTGTGCCTGTCTTGGGTGGCTTTCCCCGTTGACAGTAGCTTCGGGTGGCTTTCCCGTTAGCTAACAGTCTGTGGCGTACCTGTCTCGGGTGGCTTTCCCCGTTGACAATAGCTTCGGGCGGCTTTCCCCGTTAGCTAAGAGTCTGTAGTGTATCTATCTCGGGTGGCTTTCCCCGTTGATAGTAGCTTCGGGTGGCTTTCCCTGTTAGCTAAAGCACTTCCCCTGTCCCCAGGTCACTACTTCGGTAGTTTGCTTGCTTTACGAGCCGAGCTCGTTTGTGTGTTGCATTTGCATTGTTTACTACTTCGGTAGTTTGTTTGTTTGTTTCTCGAGCGGAGCTCGATTGTATGCCATATGGTTGTGATGCTTGTTCACTATCTTCTTATCTGCGATGCCTGTTCGTATGATATCTTTGTGATGCTTGTTCACACACTTGCACATGTATGCCTGTTACATGTAGTTTGTGATGCCTGTTCGCATTATCACTTGTGATGCCTGTTCACACACTCACATTCGTGTATGCCTGTTACATGATTGTCTTTCTATCTGCGATGCCTGTTCGTGTGAAATCTTTGTGATGCATGTTCGCCTGTTCTTATCTGTGATGCCTGTTCACATGCCATGTTTGCTAGGATCTTTGTGATGCTCCTTGTTTACATGCTCCCTTAGGGTGCTCGGTTCCGTTTCGCTAGGAGGTGCGAATCGAGATAGAAACAGAAACTTTTGAGCCGAACTACGGCGCTCTGATTTCTCCATTGCACATTGGAGGTACGTAGGCACAGGGTACGAACACCCTAGCGAGCGGACTTTTCTCTTTTTCTTTGTTTTGTTCGACTTTGTCTCTTATTTTGCCTACTATTTACATGTTTCCTCTTATTTGTATATCTTCCATTGTATGTTCCCTTAGCACATAGCATGATACACACACACCCTTAGATTAGAAAATTAGCAAGAATGGATCCTGTGGAGTACCACAGGCGTGAGGGGTGCTAATACCTTCCCCTCACGTAACAGACACCCTTACCCTTTCTCTGAGACCATTGCTTGTTATCTGGTTTTCTTTGATATTTTCCATTCCTTATTGTAGGATAAATAGATGTTCGATGGCGACTTCATTGTATTTGTTTCGATGAGTTTTCCAGTTGCTTCACACATCCCAATTTCTGTTTCTTGTCTTATCTCTTTTATTTATTGTCTTTTATTGAGTCTCCCTCGTAAATTTCACATTGTGAATCGAGTTTGAAATCGATTCGTAAATCATTTTAGCTTGCATAAATCCTTGGTTATATTCGAACTTGAGCATGATATTATTAGTCATTTGCATGAGTTGGTGGAATAAGAATATTATGTGTTTTTTATTTAAAGGAAGTGTAATGTAAAATCTCAATGCCTTTTGAAAACTTGAAAAATTGGGATTTTACAAGTTTGATTTGAATCATAAGATTTAAACATGCTTTCTGATTCGAATTAAAATGGACAGACTCTCTAGGAATTTTGTAGATGATTGATTCAAATCAATTTTTGAACATGACTCAAATCATACTCTTCCTATTATCTTCTAATCGATTTAATTTGAATCAAACTTTGAACATGATTCGAATCAGACACCTTTTCTGCATTTTTTAGGATTTTCTATTTGATTTGAATCGGATCAAATTTTGAACATGATTCGAATCATGGGGTCCATGATTCGAATCACACTTAGTGCCTGATTCGAATCAATTAAAAAAAGGGTCAAGAATATGATTTTAATTTATTCCATCTCACTTGCTAACTTGACTTAAAACTAAAATTTCTTTGATTTGAATCTAACTAACTTTTTTCAGTCTTGCTTAATCTCAAGCACATATACAACCTTTTGTCAACTCTTTTATGTAACATTTTCATAATTCTCTTTGTGAACTTCTGTGAAAAATCAACTACCTCTTTTGAAACCCTTGCATTAGAATTTCTTTCATCTTCAACCTCGATTTCAATTTCATATCTTGATCATGAGTGATTGATAATTGATTAAGGGAGACGTTGTCTTGATGATTGCTGCTACACACGAAGGCTTGGAGTAGAATTGGTGATATTTGAATATTTGAAGCGTTGATAGACTAGATTGCGCCGAGGAGTTTGGAATTTGGACATACACAAGTCAAGATCCAAATTGAAGATTCTATTTGTTATTTTTCTTCAGCAATATTGTGGATTGGTGATTGTATATACTTTTAAGATATTTGTCAAAATAAAAGGAAAAACTATTAAAGTGGATGTAGACTCACGGGAGTAAGACAAAGTCGAACCACTATAAATCCTGGTGTCATCTCTCTATCCCTTACTCTTGAATTTAAATTTCGTAGAGCATGCACTGTTAGGTTTAAATCCTGTCATAGCGATTTATTTGATAAGCTTAGGTTTTGTTGGAATTGAAGACCAAATAAGAGCTTTAGTGGTGATTTAAATCCTACTTTTAGAATTTGCTTGTTGATTAATTGCTTAACCACGCCTCGTGACATATCCAATTAATTTAATTGTATACGTTGTGTTTCATCATCTAGACAATATGATATTTGTAAAGTGATTTGAGTTGTTACGTAAATAATTGTCAAATGAGTATAATTTCACATTTTCGCTCTATAAACTTCTGCGCGCAAACTTTAAAAAACCTCTGGTTATTCTCATTTTAAGAATCGGTTGATTTTGATTTTAAAATTCTATTCACCCCCTCTAGACTGTTTTCTAACATCGTATTCTCACCCAACACCTTCGGCCTCAAACCACAATAGACCCTAAATATGGAATCGAGTACTTTATTGTTGATTAAACATTGTTAGTAACAGGATGACAATAAAGATGATTGATGGGGACTCTATAAATCATGTTGAGAGACATTAGTAATCTATAAGGCATTTTCCCATCCTGATTAACATGATAAATGTCTAAGAGCCAATACTAAACTAGACATGGGTGACACGGTTTGTTCCTTGTATTTAATATCGACATGAATACTAGATATGGACCCAAACCATATCTATTATTCCGATTTTGGATCGATTTGGTATCCCTCTTGTGGCCCAGGACAAAATAGAATTTTATACCTTGATTTTAAAATTCTATTCACCCCCTCTAGACGGTTTTCTAACATCGTATTCTCACCCAACACCTTCGGCCTCAAACCACAATAGACCCTAAATATGGAATCGAGTACTTTATTGTTGATTAAACATTGTTAGTAACAGGATGACAATAAAGATGATTGATGGGGACTCTATAAATCATGTTGAGAGACATTAGTAATCTAGATGGCATTTTCCCATCCTGCTTAACATGATAAATATCTAAGAGCCAATACTAAACTAGACATGGGTGACACGGTTTGTTCCTTGTATTTAATATCGACATGAATACTAGATATGGACCCAAACCATATCTATTATTCCGATTTTGGATCGATTTGGTATCGCTCTTGTGGCCCAGGACAAAATAGAATTTTATACCTAGATGTCTAATTAATTGTTGCGCCTTAATGCATTTGTGGGGAACCATCTAGCTTTGGATTCGATTGGCATTTCACCACTAACCACAACTTATCCACTGATTTTAAATATCAGTCGTTCGAACCTCCACTTATTTTCATTGATAGATTACCTAGGCTCGGGTCTATAAGTAGTGACTATAGCCCTATGAAGACTCACTTTCACTACAGATCTGATGGTTTCTCTTAACTAAGCCACTCACTGCCTATGAGTCGATGACTCGTTCTTTAATATGCATGGTATCAAAGCCTTAGCACCTCCCATTACTTGGGATCTTACGGTTTCATGTTCTATTTCACTCCTCAATGAGGGTTGTTTTCACCTTCACCTCACTGCAAGACTTCACTATCTGTCACCTAGGAGTATTTAGCCTTATAAGGTGGTCCTTACTAATTCACACACTACTACGGAAAACCCCTTTCACAACGGTTGGAAAAAGGTACCATCACGCGGGTCATACCGTTGTTAAGTAGGGTGTAGTTGTAAGTTCGTTGTTTCTATCACGGTCTAGAAACTGTTATTAAAAAGTAGGACGCACGCCACTAATCACAACGGTTATGCTAATAAATCGTTGTGATACTAACACATAAGTGTTGCACCCCAAAATTTGCCCACCTATTTTTAACTTAAAAGAGGTTTCACATCACATTCATATGCACACTTCATTTAGAGCATAAATCAATACATGCATTCATATCATTGTTACTTCCCAAAGAGTTGATAAGAAGAGAGCTGTTCTTGAAAGAATTCTTGAATAAAAGAAGAAGAGCTGAGGTTTCATTGGTCACAATATCCTTCACCAAGTTCCCTAGAGAATTAGGGTTTCACAGTCATCCAGTTCAAGGCTTTAATTTGAAGCTACAAGCTTGGAAGTCATCTGGTATTCAAAATTAGGGTTTCTTGATCAAAGTCAACTGAGGGTTGACTTTTTGATCAAGACTTGTGCTCAAGAGCTGGAATATGTTGTGAGGTGTCGAGGGGACTATCATGTGTCATTCACTGGGTTTTATTGGTTATTCATTGGTTAAAATCAATATTGGGGCAATTTGTCAAATACTTCATCTGGTGCACAAAGTCAACAGTTCACTTTTTAGGAATTTGGTCAGAGTTGGTGTTTCCATATATAAGTCCGATATTTTGTGAGAATTAGTCAAGATATGCCATCATGAATTGAGAAAATCGGGAAAAATGGCGAAATTACAGTGTTGATCAAGTTTAACTTTCTTTAAAAATGAGGTTCATTTAGAGTCACATAATATATTTGGATTGCATTTCCTATCATGGCTAAATGCAAATTTACATCATGTGCTTGGCCCATTACACTAACCCACTTGTACCAACAAAAGCCCATAATCATAAAAATTCAAAAAAAACAAAGAGTGAGTTATTGCAAATGGCATGAAAGAGAGACTATTGTTGGGGTAGTTCTTCTTGAATGCGTGATCTGCTGTCGCGCACGGATCAAAATCAAGTGTTTTGTAAACTGTAGTAACGACGGTAACGATAACTCGGATATCGTCTCACAAGGATTCATCTTTTGTTATTAACTAATATAAATAAAATTGGGGGTTTATGGTTTTAGAATCAATTTGTAAAACAGAGTAAATAAGTTATTATCAAAATTAAGCTAAACGGCTAATCCTATTGATTCGGGTTCCGACTTATCATCGGTTATAATAACACCAATCCCTAAACGGCTT
The DNA here is from genome assembly GCF_029867415.1 of Vicia villosa. Lineage (NCBI taxonomy): Eukaryota > Viridiplantae > Streptophyta > Magnoliopsida > Fabales > Fabaceae > Vicia > Vicia villosa. The sequence continues at coordinate 165,719 of NW_026705546.1, read as the reverse complement.
CGATCCTATTCGATTATGAGATTAATCAGACAAACACTTATCAAAATCATACGAGTTATGTTCCTATTTACCGAATTAAGCAAATGGTTAAGAATATGACGAGTTAACGAATTAAGCAAACGATAACACGCAATTAAATTTAGGAACATGCATACAATCAAATTTAATCAATTTTATCCTATAAACAACAATCGAATTAAGCAAACAATTGTAATCAAATTAAGAAAATGATTTCATAGAAAATAATTGAACAGAAATCGAATTTAAATTAGTATTAGAATAACCTCAAAGCAATGGAACTCATAAACAGTAGGATTTACCTTCGGGAATTAGTTCTTCATTCTAATCATGAAAGAAAAAGTAAGATTTGTGGAAAAGTAAAAAGTGAAAGGATTAACAGTATGGCCAGACCTAGGTACTAGAGAGAACCAAACCGTTTATAGCCCAACTGGGTCAAATACATAACCCAGGCCCAATACAAATGACCCAAAACAAAAATAACTAATGCTGCAGCTTCAAACAAAATTATGGAAAATATGCACTCTGAATCTGACTTTGACTCCAACACGAAAGTTGTAGCTCTTTCTCTTAGCTTTCCAGCGATTATTAGAACGAATCAATCAGATTTACATAGCTCCAATTATGATCATTTTAGTGCAGACTGCTAATGCTGAAAATTAAGTGCGAAAATCAAATAACAATAAAAATAAACTGAAATACAAAAACATGACAAAATAGAAAAATAAACAAACCAAACCATAGAAATGCCTAAGTACAAACATAAAGGAACGTGCATCAAAATGCACTGATCAAATTCCCCCACACTTGAACTTTTGCACTCCGAGCAAAATAAAATCAAACTCAAGAAACACACAGCATCAGTTACTCATTCCAGGCTACAAACTCTTCTTCGGTTAAGATTGCATCAATAGGTACTAATCTTGCACACTAAGGATATCGTAGGAACACTAATCCATAATTGTGCAGACATAAGCCTGCTGAACACACAAACAATTTCGAATCATGTTATTATGTCAAAGCCTAACTTACTCAACCTCCTTTTTACTCTTTTTCATTCTGGCAAAATCACATTAAGCCCGTTATCCCTACACACTCATAGTAAGGCTACCGGTTAGTGACTCCGATCCTTTTTGCATGGGGTTCTGGTACCTAAGTGGTATACCACTGTCATACCCCAAAATTTGCCCTCATATATTTACAAACGCCATTTTATTTCGAATAAATGAATTGGCACAGTTGGTAAGAATTTGAGCGTGAAAGACACAATAGCACGAGGTCCCGTGTTCGAGTCCCACTACTGACGATTTTTCTTTTATTTATTACTAACTTAATTTCCGTTTTAAATTACTTTTTCTTAAAATCACAAAAAAATTGTTTTTATTATTTTAAATTTATTTTCATATATTTTTAATTAGATATTTTTAAAAAATAGTTTTTTCACTTTTTTTTTCATTTTTATTCAAAAAATAATCAAAGAATATTCAAAATCCAAAAAAAAAAAAATAATATAGTTTGTTGATATTTCTAGCATATTAGTTGTCTTAGGGAATAAGAAATATTTTTCAATCAATTTCAATATTTTTTTTCATCAATTTCAATAATTTTCAATTAAAGTTTTAATTTAATTATTTTTACCTTTTCTAGTTTTAGGTCTAATTTTGCACACTATATAAACTAACAAATTAACCCTTATTGAAAGGACAATTTCTCTCCCCACGTTCACGTACATACACTTTTCCAATCCTTATTTTTCGATTACGCACCAATATGCCGTCTTCACAAACAACTCATTCATCAAGTCACATAATTCTTTTACATATTTTCTAACACATAAGTCAAATCCTCTCCAACCCCATACTAACAATTTCTCCCAAATTTTCAACCTTATGCCAACTCAAATCCCTTGTTTCTTCTCCTTATTATGTTTGAGTGAAATACTCCCTGAGATATAAACATATACCCTGCAAGCAACACTAATAAACCTTACTAACATCATATATTAATATATTAACAACAACAACTTTTGTTCACTTTTTCTATTTTGCAGCAAAACGAGCCCGAAAATAAATGATTGAATTTGAAGCAAAGTAGATGAAGAAAATCGAAGCTTATGGATCGGAGTCGTCACCTTCATCAAATCGTTCAACCTTCCACCGAACCTGCATAATACACTCAGAACCGATTCCTTCATCAAACTGAATTCACGGCTGTTCAACAATAACAGTCTTCAATATCCAATTCAACAATCAGCTCAACAACAACAGCCACAAACCATACTCACATTTTCTTTTTACGCAGGAAAATAAAACAGAAGGAGAATAGATCCGGGAAACCTGTCACACCACCCCAGTTCGCTCTCCGCTGTTGGCTTCATCCACCACTTCACAGACTTGCTCCGCCACGTATTGCTCTTATTGTAGGAAAAAGGAGAAGAAAGAAAACGACTCGGCTACGACGAATCAACATCCGTCGCAGAGCGGTCCTCCATCCACGAAGCCAACGCAACATACGGTGGTGAGCCACACGAAAAATCCAACGAAGCCAAGACTGCCGAGTCTGTCATCCCCTCCGGCCAACACCGCAACCGCACCCATCAGGCGCTGCCGTAGGACCACTCCTTTCGACTCCCATCCACGCGGACAACACACCTTCGTCGGCCTCCACACGCAGCTTCCCTTCGATCTGCACATCCGCGCCGGATCTGACGAATCAACCACCATATGGGTTAGCTTTTTATTCATCTCATATTACTTTCCTTTGTCTTGTGTTATTATGGTGTTTACTATTCGATTAAGAGAAGAAAAAGAAAAAGATGGAGATATTGTATATTGAGAAGGGGATAACTTCTCTACCCATCACAAAAAGATGGGTAGTGTACCTTCAGCCAATTACATAACACCATTTAACTTTTTCATATTTAATTATTTATTAAATAGTACATTTGTTTGTTGTTCCCAATACATTTTACACTAGAGGTAACCTTACCCAACTTTTTGAGTTGGGTAAATAAGAATTCACCTATTGAGAAAGATGAAAAGTTTTGATTTTGTTTGCTGAAGGTTAACGTGTGTGACCTTGTTTCAATTATTTTTCTTTTAAAAATTGTCAGACACGTGTCATTGGATTATTGGACCATTAGAAAGTTGGAAACGTCTGAATATACAGGGAGAACACGTTTTTGGCTTTTGTGTAGTTAGACACAGTGTTTTAAAAACCGGACCGGACATCAAACCGGTGAGGGTACTGGGTCACTAGTTTATTGGTCGAACCACTGGATCACTGGTCGAACCGCATGACTAAACCGGGTTAAACCGGATAACTCGGTTGAATAGACCGGTCGTTATAACAAAATTATATAGGTATAAAATCTGTCGAACCGGATGATTCAGTCCCTACAAAATATAACTAGTACTTATATTTTTTAAAAATATCATATTATAAAAAAATTCACAAGTTCATAATTTAAATTCAAATTTTATACGTAGGTATTACACACAATCAAATATTACATAATTATAAAATATAAACAAAAGTTTAATCGCAACATAGTTTAATTGAATAATTTATAACAAAATAATTTCATTGTCTACTAAACTTAATTTCAATAAAAGAAAAATTGTTTCAATGTTGGGATCTCCTTCTTCAATATCAGAATTATAAGTTCATAATTTAAATTCAAATTTTATACATAGGTATTACACACAATCAAATATTACATAATTATAAAATATAAACAAAAGTTTAATCGCAACATAATTTAATTGAATAATTTATAACAAAATAATTTCATTGTCTATTAAACTTAATTTCAATAAAAGAAAAATTGTTTTAATGTTGGGATCTCCTTCTTCAATATCAAAAGCATCTGTAACAAAATCAACCACATCTTCAATCATTTTTTTTTAATTTTTTTAATTTTAATTTTTAATTAAAATAGTCATAATGACATTGTTTTAATTTTTTAAAATAAAAAAATAAAAAAAATGCATTTAAACCACCGGTTCACAAACCGCCGGTTTTCCCGATTTTAGCGGTTTACACTGGACCGGTTTACACCGGACCAGTTCACACTGGTTCAATGACATTCTCGATCCAGCTATTGAACCAGACCGGTTACCTGGCCGGTTTCCGGTTTGACCGGTCTGACCGGCCGGTCCGGTTCGGTTTTTAAAACACTGGACATTTCATTGAATTTTTGTTTGTCTTAATTAGTTCTTAGAATTTTATCTTTATGAGAATTTGTTTAGTTAGATGGTAGGATTTCTATCAATTTTAGCTTTAGATTCAAGGAAGTTAATATATCATAAAAATAACAAAAATATATATATTTTAGAATTGGTTTATTTTGTTCTCTTTTAATATTAAAATACACAAAAAAATGTTTCTCTCTATTAAAATACAAAAATATTATTAGATTAATTAATTTTTCTTTTTAAATTTCAAAAACACAAAAAGTATTAGTTAATTAATTTTTTATTAATATTCAAAAAATACAAAAATATTTTAATTAGCATTTGTTTGAATTTAATATGTTTGTTATCTCTTTAATTTTTGAATTAATCGTTGCTCACATTCTTGTCATTTTAATCATGCATCATTTTATATATATCGTACTAACATTTTTTTTTATGCGAGATATCACTTTCTTTGAGGACTCAGACTATTTTGTGGATATTCATAAGTTTTCATTATTTCTTTCCATCTTAACTTTCATTTTGGTTTTGTAATAGTTTAACTAGGACATTTACTTTCCGCACTCCCCGGTTTTTGGTTATGTATCCCCTAATCCCGAAGCCCTGTAATAGCGTAGATTTACTTTCCGCACTTTATTTTCTGCAAATATTATACTGTTAGATGTATGCTTAGGATTGTATGGCAAGATTTAAAAATCAATCGTAGCTAACAAATTACCGAAGATTAATTTATCTGAACATAACACACGTGATTGCTGCACACACCCACCTTTAGGGTAATTCCTCTTCCGTTGCCTTTCAAAAAATAGTCAAGTCTCTCGGATGTAGGGATACCTTAGCCTGCTGCCTATGAATAAAGTCATCATAAAAAGATCGTATTCCTTTCGAGTTGCCTACGATAAAAAATGATCTCGTCTCTCGATGTTGCCTCGATAAATGATGATCGTCCCTTCGAATGCTAAGGTATCCTTACTGGTTTCCTGTTATGACTATTCTCGTCCTTTCCTAAGACTTCCTGCCCTTCTTATGGTATGGATAGACTTATGGCAAACGATGACCCTCGATGACCCGTACATCCAATGAAAAGACTACCTACCCTCCTTATTGTATGGATAGCCCTTTCAAACGAAAGACTTAAAGAACAAGAAAGACAAACTTAGGGTAGGTAGCTTTTAACTGCTTGCTCACAATCAATTCAAAATTCCAAATGCTTTTCACACCTCCTTTTCAAACAATTTCCAAAAGGCTACACTTATTTACAAGTTAAAGTCCTTATTCAAAATCTTTTCTAATCACACACGACACCTTTCAAACATTTCAAACAAAAAGTGAGCTAAGCAATTAAGAGCCCATGGATAACCATGGATATAAAGGGTGTTTACACCTTCCCTTTGTATAACCTGCCCCCCCAAACTCAGATCTCTTTCAAAGGTCTTTCCTGTTCTTTTTGCCTTTCCAAATTGGATAAAATAAAAGTCGGTGGCGACTCTTGCTCACCGCAACATTTGTTTGCGAAACATTTCAAAAAAAGTCAGTTCTCCCACCGAGTTATAACCACTTTTATTCTCTAGATGTAGTTGTGGGGGATCGGGCCGTAATCCCCCCTACCAAGTTCAGCACCAGAAACCTCTGAACCAACTAACAACGGGTCTTGAAATCATTTTTTTTGTAGTTTCTACAACTGTTGAGTTAAATTACCGGGTGAGGGTCACCAAACTTAGAAGGCGCATTCCCTATTTTTTTTTCTTTTCCAAAAGAGCCTTGGATCACTCACATATTTTCATCAGCTTCCTTACGTAAAGCATGTGTGAGATGGTGCCGACTGCAAAGATAAACTACTCAAGAGCTATTAGAGAATGAGAATTCAAGGCTATGTCATAACAAGTATTCAAAATAATTTCCATACTCAAGAGACTTACGGTGTTAAGACGATACTGATCTTGTGAACTTTTCCAAAGTCTCCACAACTAACCTCATATTAATCTATAGCCTAAAACTTTCAAAGAAGCATTTTTTTTAAGAGCTGAAAAAACAAAACAAAAAAAAATTGAAAGAAAAAAAAACAAATAAATGATTCCCTCCCCCACACTTAAAACATGCATTGTCCTCAGAGATCAAAGAAGAATCTTCGATCTCTGAGGACATTGAACTTGGAATTTATATTAGTGCCTTCGCCTTTTATTCCAGGATCAAAGAAGAATCCTCGATAAGTAAGAGGTCTTGAATGGGCATGTGATCTTCTTTTCCACAACCTCAGAGATCAAAAGATTGAGAGACTGCCTCACTACTTTTGTTTCACCTTCCACTTCAATTAAGACCCTATGCAAAATCATAGATGGGCTAATATCGAGAATTTCGGTCAAAGTCCACCCAATCACCTTATTATTATGCTTCTTCAAAACCTACAATAGCTTATTTTCTTGATCAAAATCAAGGTTAGAAGAAATTATAACCGGGAGTTTTTCATTACTCTCTAAATAAGCATATTTAAGATTTTTTCAGGAATTAGTTTCAGCTCTTGGAAATGTGGTTGTTTGATGAATGATTTGTTCTGGGCAGCCGAGGTGTCGAGAGCTTCATCTACATATACAACTTCATTTGCAACCTCGTCTGCAGTAAGAATATCATTTTGCAAGGTAACCTCAATTTCAGCACAAACAGAGCAAATTTTAGTGTCAGTACAAACATCACAAAAGTAATCATCATCAAAATCAAACAATGATGGAAAATCATCTGCAAACAAATCAGTACAAGTATCATCAACAGTTTCAGAAACCAACTCTATTTGAAAAATAGATTGCTCTTCCAAGGGTTGTTGGTTTGATCCTTGAACTTGCTGCATGGCATTCATCAAAGTGGCAAGTTGTCCAATTTGTATTTGCAAAGTCTAAAGAGTAGAATCTATTTGTTGTTGATACTGGAGATTATTTGCAGCCATTTGTTTAACAATATCCTCTAGTGAAGGTTCGGAAGGTGCAGAGCACACAACTCGGAATTCATTCAGATGCTTATGCGGATCCTCACCTGCAAAATCATTAAACCTAGGCAACAGATGTATTAAACCAGATTTCAATTCAAAAGGTACATTAACATCAGGATACTCAATGCACAAACCATTATAGTTCGCATCAGGGGCAGCCAACTGCCTTAAAGTTCTTTATTCAGCCATGTTATCAACAAACACAGAAACACCAACTATGTCCCAAATAGGCAGAAACAAATAGAAAGAAGGAAAACAATTAAATTAAAACCATAAAATTATAAAAACACAGAATTTCATCTAATTAGACTAAATAAGAATTATTAAAAAAAATTGAATTTTTTTGAAACAGCACAAACAGTAAAAAATTAATTCAAAATAGAAAAAAGAGGAATTTGAAGATTTGGGGTCGAAGAGAGTATTGATCGCACGATTTTTCTACTCCCAGTAGGCAAAAAAGTTTTACAATCGGACACAATTTTTCTAAAAACCGAATTTTTCGATCTAAACGCGGATTGGCCAAAACCGTGAAGAAACTATGGCCTTAACGCGAGAACACTAAACCTATAACTCTAATATTAGTTAATAACGACAAGAATCCTCGGCAACGGCGCCCATTTACGTTTGGACCACACTTTCCTATTATAGCCACACCAATACCTTTCACCATGCATTTAAATCAAAAGTATTACTATTAAAGCCATGCAAATAAAAGAACTAAGTTTTGGGGGAAAGAGCTGGTACAACAACAAAACCATCACGCACATTTTTCCATGGTGATGATACAGAGTCATATCTCCTTCTCTCTTCGCGTGGGGACCACAAAAGAATACAACTCGTAATCCTTATCTCTCTTCACGCGGATGGTACCAATACCTCACTTTTCTTTCTTCAACAATGATAACACCACTATGACTGCAATAACAACTGGACTCTCTCCCTCATTTATAATCACCTCTCCTTCACTCTTTCCCTCTCTCCACACGGATAATAACAACAATCCTTCATCTTCACACTCAAGGATAGATACTCACGATTATCCATAATAGAACAACCTTCCTCTCCACGTTTTTCTCAAAAAAAAAGGAGTTCATTACAACAACCATAATCATTCTCACTCTCTCTCCACGAGATTTGAACACAAGAGGTTTGTTACAAATTGCAACAATCTTCATCTTCCTCATCAATATTTCATCTGTACTCATCACCTTCAATCATCTTCAAGCCACGGTTCAAAGCATCATCACCTTTCTCTATTCAAAGCTCCACAATCACTCTCTTAACATCAAAGTCTTGAAATAAGTTGTGATTTCATCAGGTTCAAAAGAGCTCCTTGATTTTATTTCTCAAATATCGGATTTCATCAAGGCTTGTCATCATCATATTCAAGATCCATCAAACTGTAGAGTTTTCTTGGAAGTTTTAGCAAGAGCATCTCAGGTAAGTTTACTTGATTCTTCTTAGCATGATTAGAGGATGATAATAGGTTGTTGCATGTTGTGTGCTCCTTCCACCGGGAGGCTAGGTGGTTAGCACCAATTTGTGAGGTGGTTGTTTGTGTATTTGTATGTTGCAGGTTCATATCTTGGTTTAGTTGATTTACTTTCGTTTTCATTGATCTTAAATGAGGTACTTGAACTTTGTGCATAAAAATGAGTATGTTAGATTGAGTTTTATACATTTTGGTGAGAATCAGGTAGAATAGGGTTCAAGATCATGTTCGGTTAGGGTGTTAGTTGTTATGGAAAACCAAGCTTTGATACATATTTATTACGCAAAAATAAGTAGAATGATGTAGGTTTTCATGACTTCTAGGCAGGTCGGGTCGTTGCCGATAGCGGTCGCGCCGGAAGAGATGACTGGAGCATAGCTCCGACGTCTGTGTTCTTTTTCATGAAGCTTACGTGTCGTCACAATTAGAGGGTAATTTAGTATTTACTATTCTAGTGATAACTTAGTTGTTAAGTTTATTCTACTAGGGCCTATGTGGCACTTTTGTTTTGTATATAAATAGACTAATGGTAGTTGTCATAAATGTACCAATCATTTCCTTATTTCTTTAATAAATAGCAGCCTCCATTTGCTTTCTCTCTTTATTCCTTTTTGATTTCATCACCTTGTACACAAACAATTGGTATCTAGAGCTCCAGTTCAGATCCAGAAGCATAGGGAAATACACGGGAAACACGAGTGAAACGTGAGCTGTGTGTGTTTGATTTTGATTATGGGTTATTATTGAATCTTTGAACAAAATCTGAACAGAATCACATTTTCTAATTCTGTGGGTTTTTTGGGAAACACTGTGTGGGAGATCTAAGTGAACTATACAAGGTTTAAGATGAGTGGAGGAAGCAGTTTGAATACCAAACTTCCAGTGTTTGATGGCAAAAACAAGAATCGTTGGATGACTCGGATGCGTGTATTATTTGGTGCTCAAGAAGTTCTAGATCTTGTCATTGAAGGATACGTTCAAGTTGCATCAGATGAAACAGAACAGGAGAAAGAGGCGCAGAGAGCTACAAGGAAGAGGGATCAGAAAGTATTGTTCTACATCCATTAGTGTGTATGCGAATGTGTTTGAGAAGATTGTTGATTCGACGACGTCGAAGGTGGCGTGGGATATACTGGTCAGATGTTACGGTGGTGACGCATCAGTGAAAAAGGTGAAGCTTCAGTCCCTCAGAAAGCAGTATGAAAATCTCAACATGAAGAACAATGAGAAGGTTTCAGAGTATATCTCTAGAGTGATTCTGATCACTAATGAGATAAAGGCTTGTGGAGAAACCCTTTTCTAAACAAGTAATCATAGAGAAGGTATTGAGGTCACTTACTCCTCAATTTGATTACATTGTGGTATCCATTGAAAATTCTAAAGATCTGGAAACCATGAGAATAGAAGAGTTGCAAAGCAATTTAGAAGTACAAGAGTTGCGTCTGACTAAGAGAACTTCTAAGAGGGAAGTTAAGCAAGATCTGAAAGCTTCTTTTGTCAAGAAGGACCAGAAGTAGAATAGACGTGGTGATAGATTCCAGAAGTCAGAAACCTCAACTTCTGATGAAAAGAAATATGATAAGGGAAAGGAGAAGTATGACAAGCAGAAGGTTCAATGTTACTGTTGTAAATAGTTTGTCCACTTTGCTAGAGATTGTAGGTCAAACAAAGGAAGGAAATCAAAAGAAGCAAATATAGCAAGAGGAGATTCTGATGATGAACCTGTGCTAGTGATGGCTTCTGAGTATGATGAGAAGTATTTAGTAGACTGGTGGTATATGGACACTGGCAGTTCAAATCACTTGACTGGAAACAAACAATGGCTGATTGATATTGACTCCAAAAGGAGATCAAAGATCAGATGTGCTGATGATAAGTATCTTAATGCAGAAGGTATGGGAAATGTCAAAGTTAAAGTGAAGAATGGGAAGAATCTTCTGATCAAAGACGTTTGGAATGTTCCTGGCATTAAGAGCAATCTGATGAGTGTGGGTCAGCTCATTGAGAAAGGTTTCTCAGTTATTATGAAGGATAATCTTTTGACGCTGTATGATTCTAATCAGAAGTTAATTATGAAGTATGAACAGGGAAACAACAGAACATTCAAAGTCAATATAGAAACAGCTGAAGCAGAGTGTCTTAGTGCAGAAGACACTGAAGGTGGTAATAAGCTGTGGCACAAGAGGATGGGGCATTTGAACTACAGAAGCCTAGGGCATTTGAGTTCTAAGAAGCTTGTATATGGTATTTCGAAGATTGTGAAGCCTGAGAAGTCATATGAGATATGCACGAAAGGCAAGCAACCCAGATTACCATTCACATCAAAAGTTGTTCCAAGAGCAAAGCATGCTTTAGGAGTAGTACATTATGATGTATGTGGACCATTTACAGTACCTTCTCTTGGAGGAAACAAATATTTTCTGTCTTTTGTGGATGAATTCACAAGGATGACATGGGTAACACTCATCAAGTTCAAGCATGAAGTGTTTACTGAGTTCCAGAAGTTCAAGATGAAAACTGAGAAGCAGAGTGGTCAGAAGCTGGAAATTCTCAGAACGGATGGTGGAGGAGAGTATAACTCTACAGAATTCCAGAAGTTCTATGAGGATGTCATACGGTGAACTGACTTTTTGTCGATCGAAATGTCGCGGTAAGCAAGAGTCGCCACCGACTTTTATTTTATCCAAACTAAATCGGAAAGGCTAAAAGAAACAGAAAAAAACCTTTTAAAGAAATCTGAGTTCGGGAGGTAATTTATGCAAAGGGAAGGTGTAAGGCACCCTTTGCATCCATGGTTTTCCATGGGCTCTTAATTGCTTTGCTTGCTCGTTTTCAGAAAATGTAGATGAAAGAGGAAAAAATGGACTTTAGCTCGTAAAATGAGCGTAGCCAGTTTTTGAAGAATTTTGAGAAAGAATATAGAAAATAGAGCATGGCAAGGCAATTAGGGGCAATTACCTTAAACTCAGATGATAGGTCTCTTTTTAGCCTTTCAGAATGAAAGGGTCAATCCTTGCCATAAGTGGGCAGGAAGCCTTTCGTTTGGAGGTAGAAGGGTCATCGATTCATCGTTTGCCTTAAAACTGTCCCATGCCATAGAGAGGCAGGTAGTCTAAAGGGAAGGATCAGAATAGCCTTTTCGTAGGCAACCAGAGGATACCTCAGCCTTTTTCGTAGGCAACTTCCGAGGGTCGAGGTCATATTAGTGTATCGAAGGCAGCATCATTAGGGTCGCATGACCTTTGTATTTATCGAGGCAGCATGACTGAGGTATCCTCGTATTTGAGGGACATGGCTATTCTGCAAAAAAAAAAAACACAAGGCAACAAGGCAACAGGCAACAGGCAACAAGGCAACAAAGAGGTTACCCCAAAAGTGTGCGTGGGTGCAACAATCACGTGGTTAACTTCGATGACATTTATCTTGTAAAATTAGTGATTCTAATTCAGTTCAAGACTTGCACTCCCTAAGATTACTAACCACACAGTAATATATACAATATAATTAAAGCAATACGGGGAAGGGGAAAAAGAAACCAGCGGATCAATAGGTTTGATATAAGTAATAATAAAAGCAGAAAACATTAGGGTTAGGGTTTAGGGTTACCAACACTCGTAGCTTTGGCGGTCGACAAACTCTGAAAATTGAAAAGAAAGAATAAACAGAAAAAGGGGGTGAGTGTATTATTTGTTCAGAGACAATTAGGGTTAACCCTAAAAATAATAAAAGAAAAAGGGTAAAAGAAACTTAGCTCCGTGTTTTTGAAGGTCGATAATTGGAGGTAGCCTGAAGCATTGACTCTGACCATTGAAACATTGAGATCAATAGAAAAAGAAGTAAGTGTAGGAGGAGTTCATTGTCAGCGGGGATCAAACCCTAAAAATAAAAGGTGAAAGAAAATTTAAATAAGGAAAGGATAGAACTTAACTTTTGTTTGACGTGGCGCGCAGTCGGACGGTATTTGATAATAAAACTGAAAATTTGCGCAAAGAAGAGGGACGTTAGTGTATTAAAGATCGACAACCCTGATTTACCGAGATAAATCAGGGTTGGAAACCATCAGATTAAATAATTTAAAAATCAATAATTTAAATAACAACAAAATCAAAAGGTCGATTAATATCAATTAAATAATAATTGGATTAAATCTTAATTATTTAATTAATTAAGAATATTTATGAAAATAGAATTGATTTTTAAAGTGAAAACAAAGATTAGTAGCTTCATAAAAATCGGACTTTCGATAAAAAGAAAAAATAGTCAATACAAGAATATATAAATTTTAGAAAAATAAAAAGATTAGAAAAACTATTTAATAAAAAGATAAAAAAGAAATAGGTAAACAAAAAGACTATATAAAAAATAATAGAAAAATAAGTAGAAAACTTAGCTGTAATTAGGTGTGATGCACCCTTGATGGTACACAGTGGAGCTGCACGTGCTGGCTCTTTGGATCTGTATCGATCGAGATCTTGTGGAGCAAGGCGAAGGTGTATAGTGGTCTCTCGTATGAGTGTTGCGTGGGATCCGCTGGCAAATGGCAATATGCAGTTTATAAAAATTATATGGCGTACCTGGGGATCGAACCCCCTCCTGCTGGGTCACGCGCTTAACTCTTTCGCCAACCGTACCATTACTTGTTTGCTGCAAATGACATCGGCAATGATAATAATATAAGTACACAACAAAATTTAAAAAAACAGAACTGGCGCCTTGGCTTCATCTTCTTCGTGAAGAATAGGCAACGCTTCGGCCACGTTCTTGCTGCGTTTCCATAGACCTGCAAACACACAACTCACGAAACACCATGGATAAATCCCAATTAAACCCACGGTTTGGTACGAAATCCTTTTCTAAATATGCCAGGCCTATCGATTTGGGTTGATTTCACCCCTAACTAAAAATCCCCAATTCATACCTTACGAACCCTAGTAATGGTGGTTTCTTGATTCTGCAACAAAACTTAAATTAATCAATCCAGAAACACTCTAAACATTAATACAAACCAGAATATGCAAGCAAAAGCCATTGATAACAAATGAATATACGAAAACGAAACTGAGTTCGAAGGATGCAAAAACGTGACCTCATGCTCACGATTCTGTGGGCTTTGATTGAAGGTGATGATTGCAATAGCTTCAGAGACTGTCAAGGAAGCGATTGGGATCTTTTATTCGACCTGAACTTGCCTGCAAATCAATTCACAACTTTGCTTTTGGTCCATGATTTTTCGTTCTTCGTACAAAGTCTCGGCTTCCCCCAAAAAAAATCCCCTAATGGCTTCAATTCCCCTTGGTTTTATAGCATACTGAATTAGGTTATAGAGGTGAATCAAATCTTTGCTATTATGGAGATTGGAGTGTGAGCAATCTTGGATTGAATCTTGATTACTAATCTTGCCAAAATCGTATTATTTTCTCCCCTCAATTTCTATGAACCTAATTCCAAATGATTTGCCTTGATTTTTGGATTTAATTTAGAATCAAATACAATCTTTGATTATTTCTAGTATTTTATTTAATTTAATTTGAATTTAAATGATTAAATCCAAAATAAAAATAAATAATATGTACTAAAAATGAAATGGCCTATGGATCATGGATGGCTCATGAATCAAGTTTGGAATAATATGTGATCTTTGATTATTTTTAAGTATTTTTATTTAATTTAAGTTGAATTTAAGTGATTAAATTCAAAGTAAAATAAATAATATATTATAAAAATAATTTGAATGACTTATGGGTCATGGATCAAGTTTGAGATCAAAGATTTTGAGCCCATTTAGGTAAAAAACTCAACATTCTCCATTTTGCGTCTCATGTATTTTCTCAATCTCGCCCAACTTTAACCATGTGTATCTCTCTCAATTTTAACCCCATAAAGGTGTTCTTGACCATTATACCTTGATTTGAATTTGAACAAGAGAAATAATATGGGCAAATTTTGGGGTATGACAGCTGCCCCTGTTCAATTATCTTAAACCTGAAGATATAGAGTGGTTTGTATACCAGTCGGTATCTGAAGGTGGAAGATGATTGAACACTAGAATACCAAGAAATTTGCCCTAACTGAAATAGGGACTTTTGTCGGAGATGGGCTTGAAGATGCCATCCAGGTGTTTGGAGATGGGCTTAAAGATGCCATCCAACTTGATAGACTTGAGAGTTATAATACGTCGTTCGTTAGACCGTATCTGAAGGATATACTTAGGATGAGTTAGACTAGAGGATGGATCGTGCGTTAGATCATATCCAAATTGCACCCGTAGATGTCTGGAACGTCGTGCGTTAGGTTGAAAGATAAGTCGTGCGTTAGACTAATCCTTTATATTTGTTGGAGATTAACCGTGTCAGCACCGTTCGTAGTAACTGATTTAGATCTTTGAATGTCTCTTGATTATCTCTGAACTATCTCTGGAGAATATCCGAAACTAAGTATCAGAATTAAATATTGGTCTTAATTATCTCTGAACTATCTCTGGAGAATACCCGGAACTAAGTATCAGAATTAAATATATGTCTTGATTATATCTGAACTATCTTTGGAAGATATCCAAAATTAAGTGTCAAAACTAAATCTTTGTCTTGATCATTTCTGGACTATCTCTGGGGAATACCCGGAACTAAGTATCAGAATTAAATCTCGGTCTTGATTATCTCTGAACTATCTCTGGAAGATATCCAAAATTAAGTATCAGAACTAAATCTCTGTCTTGATTATCTCTGACCTATCTTTGGAAGATATCCAAAATTAAGTGTCAGGAGTAAATCTCTGTCTTGATTATATCTGAACTATCTTCGGAAGATATCCAAAATTAAGTATCAGAACTAAA
The DNA here is from genome assembly GCF_029867415.1 of Vicia villosa. Lineage (NCBI taxonomy): Eukaryota > Viridiplantae > Streptophyta > Magnoliopsida > Fabales > Fabaceae > Vicia > Vicia villosa. The sequence continues at coordinate 150,201 of NW_026705546.1, read as the reverse complement.
TCTCCGTCTTGAATGAGTGTCAGAATTAAATCGTTGACTTGATTATCTCTGCACTATATCTAGAAGACAATGTTTATTTGATTGTAGAAATAGGCTGAAAAAGAAACATTAGTTTCATGCAATGTCGTGATGCATGCATTGTAATTTTTGAAATGAATGAGAATGTATGCATATGTCATGAGACGTATGTATGTTATGAATTAACTATGATATATGATGTATGAACATGATTTATGCTATTTTGAAGTATCTTGATTGAGAAAATAAATCTCTAGGTCATTGCGACTCTGATGCCTGATCTTGTTTTGAAGATACACAACTGGGGATTTATGATTTCTGCTTGGGGATGATCAGTGACTTGATGTACCCTGACTGGGGATTAGAGATATTAACATACCATGTTTGGAGAAGAGAATCGGGTCGGGGAACAGACGATGTCAAAGATGTGAACTCTGTTGAGGAGCTATGTCTTTGTCGGGACGAGAGTATTTGAAGATATCTTCTTGAGGATTGCTCTGTGGGGATATGATCTTGTGAAGTCAGGAAGGCACGGATTCCCAGAACATTGCCCCCAGTATTATAGTAACTACCATTCCTGGAGAAAACCAAACCAATAAATACTGATCGAAGCGTTGAACATGCCTTGTGTGCTTTGCCCCCAGCTAGTAGGAACTTGAAGAGATTCACCTCGCGAGGACTTTGTGAGATGCGTACTCTGGGTGACATGCCCCTAGTAATCATAGGCCCAAGACAATGTCCTATGTTGGTTGAGAAGTAGCTTCAGATCTTCTTGGATGCATGCCCCTGGTCGGCATCCTTGAGGTATTCTTGGAATCTTGACTTGATTGCCCCAGATTGATTGGGCAAAACATGTCATGCCCCTTGTATACATAAGAGACATGGCCTCTTGGAGTAATACTGTCTGTCGGGATAACTTTCAGTCATTAGTTGTACCCTGTGCAAGTTCTTTTCGTTGCTAACATTTGAAATTATGTAGCAGAATATGTTTAATAATGTATTCATGAGATGCAATGCATACGTTTGTCTTGAGTTTTGAAAAACATTAAAACAAAAGATGTAAAAGCGTGATATTTGTAAAAACGTGCTATTTATAACAATGTGATGTTTATAAAAACAGGATATCAACTTAACATTTGTAGTAAACCTTAAGGAGTCGGGATACCCTTTTGGTGACAGTATGCTTTCGAACTAACCATGCTTCAATTAGGACTTTTAAGGGTTGTAACGTGGCTCGGTTCACGGTTTTAAGAAACAAAGGATAATGGCTCAAAATTTATTTATACCCATCCCATTCTTCGTGATGTTCTTCAGTCCTAAGCTCAGTTAATTTCAACTTATGCATTCAGGTTCCAAGAGACTTTCGGATTTGCACCTATGATCATGATGATGGTTCACAAGTAAAGAGAACCTTTGAGATGGCAATCACATCCTCCTTTTGGTAGTCACAACATTGTGTTGTTTAGGAGTTTATTGACTTCTCTGTTTTCATCTTTTTGATATCCCTAACTTTTGCCTGAACTGTTTATTTTTGAGATTACAGTCAGCGGGATGCCTTGATTTTTGCCTAAGTCATCTTTTTGATTTTTGACTTAGCAGGCTTTTCTTTGTATATATGTTTTTTCATTTCATTTTTTTTCATTTTTTGAAAGATATTGGCTGCCTTGCTTAATGATTGATGAACCATCATTGGCTTTTGATTGACATCTCCAACACTTATTTGATGTGTGCGGATGAACGCTTGTGATTGAAACCTTTGTTGAAAGGTGTACTGAATGATTCTCTTAAAATAGAATGCACAGCCAAATTAACTGAGAACTACCCTGCCCCAGGTTATGATCAAGGGTTTTAATTAATACCAGAAAGAAACTTCTACTTCTTAGGCTCAAAGGGGTTGACGAGGGATTAACATCCTTATATCTCCACTGTTTAGGAATCGAAACAATGCCTGTACATCGTCAGCATAGTCCGCTCAAAAGCATACTGTATGAGGTTGCGGTATCGTTTTCGTCATCCTCCCTTAAAAGGCATACAACTTTAGTAGGAGTCGAGTATCACAAAACATATGCAAGGTAAAGACACAATTTAAAATGAGTGATAGCGAAATAATTTATTCAAGACAAACATATGCAATGCACTGATGATGATTATTAAAATAGATAATGTCTATCATGAGTCGAATGTTTAAACAAACAGAAAAGAGACTTGCAAACAAAAGTAGATCTAATGATCCACAAGTTCGTCCGTCTAGACGTCAATCAGTCTTGTCATGACTATGCATATGAGCAGTGATCATCGCGGGAGTTTTCAGGAGGGTTGAATTTGATTTCCCTATCATCGATCAGATCTTGAATCTTATTCTTTAATGTCCGGCAATTGTTTGTGTAATATCCAGGACTGTTGGAATGGTACACGCACCTCGCATTGAGTTTATAGCCATGAGTGGAGGTGTTAGAATTCTTAGGAGCCTCCCTCAGAGTAATCACTCTGATCTTCAACAGATGTTGTAATGTTTGAGCCGACTACATATTGATTTTGGTGAATTGACGCTTAGGTGCATCTGGCTTGCGTCGTTGTTGTGGAACTGGTGTAGAGATTCAGAGTATCCGGGGTTCGAGCTTCCGGAATGTGTATCTGATAAAAATGTTTCAGAATGTCCAGGGTTCGAGCCTCCAGAATGTATATATGATTGGAATGTTTCAGAAGTCTGGGGGTCAAGCTTCCAAAATGTTCATCTGATTGGAACTTTCAGAATGTCCGGGGTTCGAGCTTATGGAATGTATATATGATTGGAATGTTTCAGAAGTCTGGGGGTCAAGCTTCCAGAATGTTCATCTGATTGGAACTTTCAGAATGTCCGGGGTTCGAGCTTCCGGAATGTATATCTGATTGGAATGTTTCAGAAGTCTGGGGGTCAAGCTTCCAGAATGTTCATCTGATTGGAACTTTCAGAATGTCCGGGGTTCGAGCTTCCGGAATGTATATCTGATTGGAATGTTTCAGAAGTCTGGGGGTCAAGCTTCCAGAATGTTCATCTGATTGGAACTTTCAGAATGTCCGGGGTTCGAGCTTCCGGAATGTATATCTGATTGGAATGTTTCAGAAGTTTAGGGGTCAAGCTTCCAGAATGATTATCTGATTGGAACTTTCAGAATGTCTGGGGTTCGAGCTTCCGGAATGTATATCTGATTGGAATGTTTCAGAAGTCTGGGGGTCAAGCTTCCAGAATGTTCATCTGATTGGAACTTTCAGAATGTCCGGGGTTCGAGCTTCCGGAATGTATATCTGATTGGAATGTTTCAGAAGTCTGGGGGTCAAGCTTCCAAAATGTTCATCTGATTGGAACTTTCAGAATGTCCGGGGTTCGAGCTTCCGGAATGTATATCTGATTGGAATGTTTCAGAAGTCTGGGGGTCAAGCTTCCAGAATGTTCATCTAATTGGAACTTTCAGAATGTCCGGGGTTCGAGCTTCCGGAATGTATATCTGATTGGAATGTTTCAGAAGTCTGGGGGTCAAGCTTCCAGAATGTTCATCTGATTAGGATTGATTTGTTGATGGTATTTGTCTGACTAGTTGGTCGACCTGAAAGGAAAAGTTAGTTTTATGTGATGTTATGAATGCAAATGCAATCTTTTCAAGGATCTTTAGGAATTTAGTTAGCAACATTAGAAAATGGTTTAGTCGCGTCTTTGTCTGAAGAATTCTGACTTCTGTCTTTGAATGTCTTTCTTTGAGAATCAAGCTCACCATATCCAGTGGGTCATAGCCTCTGATTCGGGATACTTGTACTTTTGAATTTGAAAGCATATGGCTAGAGGAAAATAAATCCTCTTGCCCCTTGATAGGTATCGAGTCTCTGAATTGGAAGGTATGTGGCCAGAGGAAGATAAATCCTCTTGCCCCTTGATAGGTACTGTGTCTTTGAATTGGAAGGCAAATGGCCAGAGGAAAGTAAATCCTCTTGCCCCTAGATAGGAATTCCGTCCTCGATAAGAGCACCTGAAATTGTGCGCCCTAAATTCCTAAGATCCTTGAAAGGGTTAGTTAACATGTGATGTTATGATGTCATGATGTCATGATGTCATGATGTCATGTGAATGCAGTTTATTAGGCATATTATGAGATGGTAAGGACAAACAAGCCCTATTAACAAAACCTGCAAGGAAATGAAGGTTAGTAGTACACAAACAAGTCACACAAGTCACACAATTTTTGGCTTAAGGCTTGCATGGAGTCTGATCAGGTGTCCTTCCCAAGGGTATTTCTATGGATAAGGAGATTTCAGCAACGGGTTCTACCAAGTGACTCAGAATTGTCAGCCCCCTCTAAAGCACCCTCGAACATGGTACATGCATACCACGCAATGATACTTTAGGAAGAAACCTATCTGAGCTGTAGTATCGGGTAGCGACCATAACTTGGCATGCACCAAGAATAGCCCTCCCACTACGTTCTTAAAAGTCAGGATGGGTTAAAGGTAACTAAAGGTCCTTGAGCTCCGACGCACCCAAAGATACATGCGTAAACCTCTCTCATGCAAAAGAGGTACACAATAACCAGTGGAGGCCTAACTCAAGCGCGAACTTCATTTTGACCAACCCCAAGCATGCACAAGGGGGGTCTCCATGACTATGTCGCTCCTAATCTTAAGTGTTCTTGAATCCGGGAATAGGATTTGTCCTTCAATTTTCCCAAAACAGCCCTGAAAAATAAAACAAGCAAAGCAAACAATAGAAAACAATTAAGTGATTCCTAAACTTTTAAGGTAACCCCTCTTTTATCGAATTAAATCCCCAGCAGAGTCGCCAGTTCTGTTATACGGTGAACTGACTTTTTGTCGATCGAAATGTCGCGGTAAGCAAGAGTCGCCACCGACTTTTATTTTATCCAAACTAAATCAGAAAGGCTAAAAGAAACAGAAAAAAACCTTTTAAAGAAATCTGAGTTCGGGAGGTAATTTATGCAAAGGGAAAGTGTAAGGCACCCTTTGCATCCATGGTTTTCCATGGGCTCTTAATTGCTTTGCTTGCTCGTTTTCAGAAAATGTAGATGAAAGAGGAAAAAATGGACTTTAGCTCGTAAAATGAGCGTAGCCAGTTTTTGAAGAATTTTGAGAAAGAATATAGAAAATAGAGCATGGCAAGGCAATTAGGGGCAATTACCTTAAACTCAGATGATAGGTCTCTTTTTAGCCTTTCAGAATGAAAGGGTCAATCCTTGCCATAAGTGGGCAGGAAGCCTTTCGTTTGGAGGTAGAAGGGTCATCGATTCATCGTTCGCCTTAAAACTGTCCCATGCCATAGAGAGGCAGGTAGTCTAAAGGGAAGGATCAGAATAGCCTTTTCGTAGGCAACCAGAGGATACCTCAGCCTTTTTCGTAGGCAACTTCCGAGGGTCGAGGTCATATTAGTGTATCGAAGGCAGCATCATTAGGGTCGCATGACCTTTGTATTTATCGAGGCAGCATGGCTGAGGTATCCTCGTATTCGAGGGACATGGCTATTCTGCAAAAAAAAAACACAAGGCAACAAGGCAACAGGCAACAGGCAACAAGGCAACAAAGAGGTTACCCCAAAAGTGTGCGTGGGTGCAACAATCACGTGGTTAACTTCGATGACATTTATCTTGTAAAATTAGTGATTCTAAGTCAGTTCAAGACTTGCACTCCCTAAGATTACTAACCACACAGTAATATATACAATATAATTAAAGCAATACGGGGAAGCGGAAAAAGAAACCAGCGGATCAATAGGTTTGATATAAGTAATAATAAAAGCAGAAAACATTAGGGTTAGGGTTTAGGGTTACCAACACTCGTAGCTTTGGCGGTCGACAAACTCTAAAAATTGAAAAGAAAGAATAAACAGAAAAAGGGGGTGAGTGTATTATTTGTTCAGAGACAATTAGGGTTAACCCTAAAAATAATAAAAGAAAAAGGGTAAAAGAAACTTAGCTCCGTGTTTTTGAAGGTCGATAATTGGAGGTAGCCTTAAGCATTGACTCTGACCATTGAAACATTGAGATCAATAGAAAAAGAAGTAAGTGTAGGAGGAGTTCATTGTCAGCGGGGATCAAACCCTAAAAATAAAAGGTGAAAGAAAATTTAAATAAGGAAAGGATAGAACTTAACTTTTGTTTGACGTGGCGCGCAGTCGGACGGTATTTGATAATAAAACTGAAAATTTGCGCAAAGAAGAGGGACGTTAGTGTATTAAAGATCGACAACCCTGATTTACCGAGATAAATCAGGGTTGGAAACCATCAGATTAAATAATTTAAAAATCAATAATTTAAATAACAACAAAATCAAAAGGTCGATTAATATCAATTAAATAATAATTGGATTAAATCTTAATTATTTAATTAATTAAGAATATTTATGAAAATAGAATTGATTTTTAAAGTGAAAACAAAGATTAGTAGCTTCATAAAAATCGGACTTTCGATAAAAAGAAAAAATAGTCAATACAAGAATATATAAATTTTAGAAAAATAAAAAGATTAGAAAAACTATTTAATAAAAAGATAAAAAAGAAATAGGTAAACAAAAAGACTATATAAAAAATAATAGAAAAATAAGTAGAAAACTTAGCTGTAATTAGGTGTGATGCACCCTTGATGGTACACAGTGGAGCTGCACGTGCTGGCTCTTTGGATCTGTATCGATCGAGATCTTGTGGAGCAAGGCGAAGGTGTATAGTGGTCTCTCGTATGAGTGTTGCGTGGGATCCGCTGGCAAATGGCAATATGCAGTTTATAAAAATTATATGGCGTACCTGGGGATCGAACCCCCTCCTGCTGGGTCACGCGCTTAACTCTTTCGCCAACCGTACCATTACTTGTTTGCTGCAAATGACATCGGCAATGATAATAATATAAGTACACAACAAAATTTAAAAAAACAGAACTGGCGCCTTGGCTTCATCTTCTTCGTGAAGAATAGGCAACGCTTCGGCCACGTTCTTGCTGCGTTTCCATAGACCTGCAAACACACAACTCACGAAACACCATGGATAAATCCCAATTAAACCCACGGTTTGGTACGAAATCCTTTTCTAAATATGCCAGGCCTATCGATTTGGGTTGATTTCACCCCTAACTAAAAATCCCCAATTCATACCTTACGAACCCTAGTAATGGTGGTTTCTTGATTCTGCAACAAAACTTAAATTAATCAATCCAGAAACACTCTAAACATTAATACAAACCAGAATATGCAAGCAAAAGCCATTGATAACAAATGAATATACGAAAACGAAACTGAGTTCGAAGGATGCAAAAACGTGACCTCATGCTCACGATTCTGTGGGCTTTGATTGAAGGTGATGATTGCAATAGCTTCAGAGACTGTCAAGGAAGCGATTGGGATCTTTTATTCGACCTGAACTTGCCTGCAAATCAATTCACAACTTTGCTTTTGGTCCATGATTTTTCGTTCTTCGTACAAAGTCTCGGCTTCCCCCAAAAAAAATCCCCTAATGGCTTCAATTCCCCTTGGTTTTATAGCATACTGAATTAGGTTATAGAGGTGAATCAAATCTTTGCTATTATGGAGATTGGAGTGTGAGCAATCTTGGATTGAATCTTGATTACTAATCTTGCCAAAATCGTATTATTTTCTCCCCTCAATTTCTATGAACCTAATTCCAAATGATTTGCCTTGATTTTTGGATTTAATTTAGAATCAAATACAATCTTTGATTATTTCTAGTATTTTATTTAATTTAATTTGAATTTAAATGATTAAATCCAAAATAAAAATAAATAATATGTACTAAAAATGAAATGGCCTATGGATCATGGATGGCTCATGAATCAAGTTTGGAATAATATGTGATCTTTGATTATTTTTAAGTATTTTTATTTAATTTAAGTTGAATTTAAGTGATTAAATTCAAAGTAAAATAAATAATATATTATAAAAATAATTTGAATGACTTATGGGTCATGGATCAAGTTTGAGATCAAAGATTTTGAGCCCATTTAGGTAAAAAACTCAACATTCTCCATTTTGCGTCTCATGTATTTTCTCAATCTCGCCCAACTTTAACCATGTGTATCTCTCTCAATTTTAACCCCATAAAGGTGTTCTTGACCATTATACCTTGATTTGAATTTGAACAAGAGAAATAATATGGGCAAATTTTGGGGTATGACAGAGGAGAATGGAATAGAATATGAGGTTACTGCTCCATATACTCCTTAGCACAATGGTCTTGCTGAAAGAAGAAACAGAAATTTGCTTGATATGTCAGAAAGTATGCTGAAAGAGAAGAAGCTACCTCATACTCTGTGGGGAGAAGCTGTTGCCACGGCATCATATGTTCTAAACAGGTGTCCAACTAAGAAGTTGAGGGAAATTTTTCCTTTAGAGAAATGTACTGGAGATAAGCAAAGTGTTAGTCATCTGAAAGTGTTTGGTTCTTTATGTTACAAACACGTTCCAGAAGCTAGGAGGCAGAAGTTGGATGATAGAAGCAAAGTAATGTTACTGGTGGGGTATCACAGTACAGGTGCTTACAAGCTCTATTTCCAGAAACTAATAAAGTTGAAGTCAGCAGAGACGTTATTATGAAATAATCAGAAGTTTAGGATTGGAGTAAATATCAATCAAACTCTAGTGTAGTGCCAACACTAGAGATAACTTCTGAAGACGAGTCAGAAGTTGAAAGTTCTGAAGAAGAGTCAGAATCAGAAGATGATTCTGAAGACTCTAAAGATGAAGATGATGAATCTGATTCTGATCCAGATTATGATGATGATCCAGAATCTGGTGGTGGTCATGCTTCTGGAAAGGAAAACTCTTAAGACGTAGGTTCTGGAGGACAAGCTGCTGGAGATGATCATGTTACTAAAGGTGGTAATTCTGAAAATAGTGTTTCTGGACAAGGTCCAGAAGTTAATGTTCTTCCAAGTTCTGGAGAATATTCAGAACAAGTTTAGAGGCCACAAAGAATTAGAACTATACCTAGAAGGTTTGCAGATTTTGACATGTTGCAAGACACTGAAGTTGACTCAAAGGGAGAAGTCATTCAGTGTGCCATGTTAGTAGATTTTGAACCATTGGGTATTGAAGAAGAGCTCTAGAAGAAAGTCTGGTTAAATGCCATGAAAGAAAAACTTGAGGCTATAGAAAGAAACAAGAATTGGAAGTTGACTAAACTTCCGAAGGAGAAGAAAGCCATCAGTGTCAGATGGGTTTTCAAGGTGAAATTGAAGCCATATGGATCTATTAGCAAATACAAAGCAAGGGTAGTGGCTAGAGGTTTTCTTCAGAAACCTGGGCTAGATTACTTTGAATTGTTTGCACTTGTAGCTAGACATGAAACAATCAAATTGGTGATTGCTCTTGCTGCAAACAAAAGTTGGCCCTTGATGCATCTGGATGTAAAATTTGCATTTCTAAATGGTCCATTATAATAAGAGGTATACGTCTCACAGCCTCCTTGATTTGTGAAAAAGAATCAGAAAGGGATGGTATACAAGTTGCATAAAGCCTTGTATGGATTGAAACAAGCGCCCAGAGCTTGAAATCTTTGATTCTTTTTTCAAGAAGTAGAAGTTTTAGAAATTTGAAATTGAATATGGCATTTATGTGCAACATTCTAGAGGTAATATGATTCTGGTGTGTCTCTATGTTGATGACATATTGCTATTAGGAAGTTGTTCAGAAGATATAATCAAGTTCAAGTAAGTTCTAAGGAATGAGTTTGAGATGACAGATCTGAAAAATATGGTATATTTTCTAAGGATGGAGATTTTGTATTCTGAGAAGGGTATCCTTTTGCATCATTTGAAGTATGAACTTGAACTTCTGAAGAGATTTAAGCTGCAGGACGGTAAGGTTGCTATTACACCATTAGAAACTAATCATAAACTGGATCCTGATTTTGATGGTGATTCTATGGATGCTACAACCTTCAAACAGCTGGTTGATGTTAAGAATTGAAATGGTCAGCAGATTCATGATTAATTACCAAGCTACTGTCAGGATTCTGAGGTATATTAAGGGAACGCTGAAGTATGGAGTTTTATTTCCTTCTGGAAAGAAAACGGATTCAGAGTTGGTGAGTTACTCTGATTTGATTGGCGTGGAGATAGAGTTGACAAAAGAAGTACTTCTTGATACTTGTTTAAGTTTCTGGGAGGTCCTATTTCTTGGAGTTCCAAGAAGCAACCTGTTGTTGCTTTGTCAACATGTGAAGCTGAGTACATTGCAGGCGCTGTAGCTGCATGTCAAGTTGTTTGGCTTTTGAACCTATTAGAAGATCTGAAGGTTAAGATAGATAAACCTCTGAAGCTGATGATTGATAACAAGTTTGCAATCAATCTTGCCAAGAACCCAGTGTTGCATGGGAGAAGCAAGTATATTGAGACAAAGTATCATTTTCTCATAAGTCAAGTACAGAAGGGACTATTAGAAGTTGTGCACTGTAGCACCCAGAAGCAACTAGCAGATGTTATGACGAAGGCAATCAAGACAGATCAATTTCTTCGCCTAAGGAATGAAATTGCTGTAGTTAGTTTTTTAGAAATTCTAAATTAAGGGATGGTATTAGAGGGTAATTTAGTATTTACTATTCTAGTGATAACTTAGTTGTTAAGTTTACTCTACTAGGGCCTATGTGGCACTTTTGTTTTGTATATAAATAGACTAGTGGTAGTTGTCATAAATGTACCAATCATTTCCTTCTTTCTTTAATGAATATCAGCCGCCATTTGCTTTCTCTCTTTATTCCTTTTTTATTTCGTCACCTTATACACCAACAATCACGACACTAGCTCGCCTTTTAACTGATTCCCTTCATTTGTTTTATTTGAGCTGAACATGATTTTACGTGTTGCATGTTGATTGGCATGGGTTTATTTTTTGGCATTTAGTGACTTAAAGATAAGTTGCCCCGTTGATACGTGTATGTGGTTCTAATATCACATTTTATTAAAAAACTATAGGTTATAATATTTCATGTTAATGCTGAAGAAAATAAATGAAATAAATGATGGTATTTGTTGTTCGGCTACGAATAAGTACTTAACCCCTAGGTACGTGGTTCGATTCCTGCGGGAGGCAAAAACAATATTTCCTAGGCAGCCGATAAGCGGACCTAGGGGGATTATTGATTAAGTCGGTAACATGCTCGGTTGGCCGACACGGTTGATGCGTGCAGCGGATATCGGGGTGTTACAATTAGGGCAACAAAATTGTGATCAAATCTCTTTGAATCAATTTTTTGCAAATTGATTGGAAATTTGTTTTTAATGTTTCTAATTTTGGCTTTGATTGATTTTTCTTGTACCTCAAGCCATGTGAACGAAATTTGTATGTTTTAATGAGGATATTTGATTGATATTTGGCTTAGAATCCAATCAAAATCATATCTTTGCTTGAATTGCTATTTTATATAATTAAATCATGATTTAAATGTATAAAAATCATAAAATAATTAATAAAAATAAAATAAATTTGAAAGATATGTTTTTAGGGCGTGGATGGGCTAATGATAAGGATTGGATGGAAAGAATGTGGGCTCATTTGAATATATTTGGGATTTTGGGCCTTTTTCCTTCATGCATACCCTTAAAAACCAATGAAATTGTACACCTTGCCATTTCCTCATACTTCAATATTTTTTCAAGTTATTGGACTTTTTAGAAACCTCAGAGAGTCCTCTAACCAATGTCTTTGGTCTCATATCAAAATAATTTTCCATGCTCTTTGTGTGTCCTTTTGAAAAAAATGACTTCTTGTTGACTTTTGAAAATGACCTATAATGTTGTGGTCCATATCTTTCAAATGAAGCATTTTTAGACTTGGCATGTGAGAGACAAATTTGTAAAGAATCAAATTTCCTTCAAAATGAGCTTTGAATTGAAAATTTCTGATGTTCCATGTGAGAGTTATGGCTGGTCAAAGTTTAGTTGACTTTCTCCTATACAAACCCTAATTTAGCAACTTTTTGAATTGTTGATCTTTTATCTTTCTTTGATGAACCATGATCAATTCTTGATCAAATGGTGAATGATACTTCAATATGAGGATATTGACAAAAAAATCAGGAGTTTTGACTGTATTTTGACCACAGTTGACTTTTAGGTCAACCTAGTCGACTGTTGACTTTCTGCACAATTGGGTGACCAATCTTTTGAGCTGAGACTTAAGATTTGTCATAGAGGTAATGTGAGATATCATAGACCATAAAGAATGCCTTGGCGCTATTGATTCATTGATTTTCCTTCAGAATAACAAAACCCTAATTCCCTGAGTTTTATTTAGGAGAGTGTGTCTTGGAGCTTTATATCTTGATTTGACTTTTGAATAGGAGAAATAGTATGGGAAAATTTTGGGGTATGACAGCTGCCCCTGTTCAATTTTCTTAAACCTGAAGATGTAAAGTGGTTTGTATGCCATTCGGAATCTGAAGGTGGAAGATGATTGAACACTAGAATACCAAGAAATTTTCCTTCGTCGGGGATGGGCTTGAAGATGCCATCGAGCTTGATAGAATTGAGAACCAGAATACGTTGTACGTGAGACCATTTCTGAAGAATAGATTGAGTCATGCGTTAGACTGAGTTTAGTTCGCATCAACATGTGATGTCTGGAAAATCGTGCGTTAGGCTGGAGGATGTGTCGTATGTTAGATCAGATCCGAGTTGCATCCGTAGATGTCTGGAAGACCGTGCGTCAGGTCGAAGAACAAGTCGTGCGTTAGACTAATTCCTTTTGCATCCGTAGATGTCTGGAAAACCATGCGTTAGGTTGGAGAATGAGTCGTGCGTTAGACTAATCCCAATTGCATCCTCAGATGTCTAGAAAACCGTGCGTTAGGTTGAAGGATAAGTCGTGCGTTAGACTGATCCACATTGCATCCTTAGATTTCTGGAAAACCATGCGTTAGGTTGAAGGATAAGTCATGCGTTAGACTGATCCACATTGCATCCTCAAATGTCTGGAAAACCGTGCGTTAGGTTGAAGGATAAGTTGTGTGTTAGACTGATCCACATTGCATCCTCAGATGTCTGGAAAACCGTGCGTTAGGTTGAAGGATAAGTCGTGCGTTAGACTGATCCACATTGCCTCCTTAGATGTCTGGAAGGACGTGCATTAGGCTTTTCTTTGAATAAGATTTGGATCTTTGTAATGTACCTGTCAAATATTGTTAGTTTTTTATGCAATGTTATGATGCGTGAGCTATGTGCTCCTCAAAATAAATGAGGGACGTGCATATGAAGTAATGTATGCGATGTATGAATATGTTTATGATTTATGATGTATGACTATGATTTGTGCTTCTTGGAACATTTTGATTAAGAGGATAGATCTTTTCGTTGTCGATCTTATCTTGGAAATACTCGACTGGGGATTTATGATTTTTGCTTGGGGGATGATCAATAACTTGATGTATCCTGATTGGGGATGAGAGATATCGGAGAAACTCTGTTGGGGAACTATGTCTTTTGTTGAGAGTATTTGAAGATATCTTCTTAATGAGTACTCTGTGGGGATTCCTTCAGATTGTTGACCTTGAAGGAGGGCTTCTGGATTACTTTAGACATAGTCTCTTCGCCTTTCCTATCTAATGAACTAATAGATGCTTTTGCGAAAGAAAAGATAAATGATAATCATGTTCATATGCATACGTTCATTCAAAATTATCATTGGACGTTTGCGTATTCGAAAAAGAAAAGGAAAACTCGAAAGAGAGAAAATAACTTGTATTAAGAAAAGCCATGAATAGGCAAAATAAAGAACATATTGTGTGTTTTTGAAAACAAAATAAAAAATAGCTATGTGGAAACAATCCCATTGAGTTTCAATTCTGCTATTGCTATTATGTCTTCGAGCATCTCATCCCTTGATTGTTGGAGAAAGATGATTGAATTGATCTGAGCCCTTTAAACTTGATGTTGTAGATATATCTGATTGATGAGTGATTTGAACGAGACATAGTCGTACGCTTTAATCCTTAACTTTTGCCTAGTCCGCCCTTTCAGGTTTTCAGCCTACCAGGATACTCTTTTTTGCCCAAGTCGCCCTTTCGGGTTTTCAACTTGACGGGTGTACATTATATATATATATATATCCCTAACTTTTGCCCAAACTCTTTTGGTTTGTCGGGATGCCCTTACTTTTGCCTAGGTGCGTCGACCTAGCGGGTCTTGTTTATGCGTAGTATTTTTTGACTATGTCAGCGTTCACGGGATGCGGAAAGTCTTCGCCATCCATAGTAGTGAGTATCATTGCTCCTCCAGAGAATATTTTCTTGATCACGAATGGTCCTTCATATGTGGGCGTCCATTTGCCCCTAGGGTCACCTTGTGGTAGAATAATCCTCTTTATGACCAAGTCACCAGTCTGGTATACTTGTTGTTTGACTCTTTTGTTAAATGCCCTGATCATACGCTTCTGATACAATTGTCCATGACAAACAACCGCAAGCCTCTTTTCGTCAATCAGGTTTATCTGATCCAGTCGAGTTTGAATCCATTCGTCTTCGTCTAACTCTGCCTCTTTCATGATCCTCAAGGATGTAACCATGAAGAGCAAAAGCTAACATCTCATGCCAATCCTTGTAAGTCACAGTCATTTTCTATACAATCTTCTTTATGTTCTTGTTGGCGGCCTCCACGGCGCCATTCATCTTTGGTCTATATGGAGAAGAATTGTGATGCTTGATATTGAACTGCGTGCAGAGCTCAGTAATCATCTTGTTATTCAAATTGGTACCATTGTCCGTGATAATCCTTTCGGGGATGCCATATCGACAAATAAGGTTGTGCTTTATGAATCGGGCTACCACATTCTTGGTTACGGAGGCGAATGAAGCAGCCCCTACCCATTTGGTGAAGTAATCGATGGCCACAAGGATGAAGCGGTATCCATTGGAAGCGGTAGGTTTGATTTCTCTGATCATATCAATGCCCCACATTGCAAAAGGCCAAGGAGCAGTCAGTACATTTAGAGGAACAGGAGGTACGTGTACTTTGTCGGCGTATATCTGGCATTTATGGCAAGTTCTAGAATGTTGGTGACAGTCAGTTTCCATAGTGGACCAGTAGTAACCCGCTCTCAGAATCTTTTTAGCCATAGTATGTCCACTAGAATGGGTTCCAAAAGTACCATCATGCATGTCCTCCATGATCTCTTCTGCTTCCTTCTTGTTCACACAACGAAGCAAGGTCGAATCATGATTAAGTTTGTATAAGGTTCCATTGCTCAGAAAGAACTTGGATGCGAACCTTCTTAAGAATTTCTTGTCATTGATGGATGCCCCTTCAGGGTACTCTTGAGTCTCGAGGTATCTTTTTACTTCGTGAAACCATGGCTTTTCTTCAACCTCGTCAGTAACTATCTCATAACAGTATACTGGTTCATCATATCTTTCAATAATAACTATAGGAGCCTCGTTGTCCCATCTGACCTTGAACATGGATGACATAGTAGCTAATTCGTTTTCCAGTTGATTCTCTTCTCGGGAAATATGTTCAAAAGTAATCTCTTCGAAGTATGGAATTAAAGATAGCACCAACTCTTTGTAAGGCATGAGATTAGGATGCTTCGTGTCCCATTCTCCTTTGATCTGACTGATTACTAGGGCAGAATCCCCATATACTTCCAAGAACTTGATTCTTAAGTCGATAGCAGCTCTGAGTCCCAAGATACATGATTCATACTCAGCCATATTGTTGGTACAGTCGAAACATAGTCTTGCTGTGAACGGGGTGTGTCCACCCGCGGGAGAGATAATTACAACGCCAATACCATTACCAAGTGCGTTCGAAGCTCCATCAAAGTCCATCGGGATCCTGGTTCAGGTCCTTCATCCGGGCCAGGTTGTTCATAATCAGTAACAAGCATAACATCTTCATCTGGGAATTCAAAACTCATGGATTGATAGTCGTCCACAGCTTGTTGAGCCAAATGATCTGCCACTACACTTCCTTTGATTGCTTTCTGTGTTGTGTATTGGATGTCATACTCTGTT
Organism: Vicia villosa; assembly: GCF_029867415.1. Lineage (NCBI taxonomy): Eukaryota > Viridiplantae > Streptophyta > Magnoliopsida > Fabales > Fabaceae > Vicia > Vicia villosa. Next base: position 134,195 of record NW_026705546.1, on the reverse strand, counting down.
AATATCATTTGCCATCTTGCTATTCATCCAGAGAGAGCGGGTTTTTCGAACATGTACTTGATAGGATCCATTCTAGAAATCAACAAAGTGGTATGGTTCAACATATATTGTCTTAGTCGGCGAGCAGCCCATGCCAAAGCACAGCAAGTTTTCTCGAGCAGTGAGTATCTTGTTTCACAGTCGGTAAACTTTTTGCTAAGGTAGTATATTGCATGCTCTTTTTGACCAGACTCGTCATGTTGCCCCAGTACGCACCCCATCGAGTTCTCTAACACTGTTAAGTACATAATTAGAGGTCTTCCTTCAGCAGGTGGTATCATGATCGGAGGTTCTTGCAGATACTTCTTGATTTTGTCAAAGGCTTCTTGACATTGGTCATTCCACTTTACTACCTGATCTTTCCTCAGTAGTTTGAAGATTGGTTCACAAGTAGCGGTCAGATGGGAAATAAATCTAGCAATGTAATTCAGGCGCCCCAAGAAGCCTCTAACTTCTTTCTCGTTTCGTGGAGCAGGCATCTCTTGTATAGCTTTTACCTTTGCAGGATCGACTTCAAAACCTTTACTACTGACAACGAAACCCAGTAGCTTACCAGACCTTACGCCGAAAGTATACTTGTTCGGATTCAGTCTCAGCTTGTATTTCTTCAACCTATCAAACAACTTCTGCAAATGGACCAGATGTTCTTCTTCAGTGTTGGACTTCGCAATCATATCATCAACATAGACCTCTATTTCTTTGTGAATCATATCATGGAACAGAGCTACCATTGCACGTTGGTACATTGCCCCTGCATTCTTCAACCCAAACGGCATGACTTTGTAACAGAAGGTGCCCCAAGGTGTAGTAAAGGTTTTCTTCTCCATGTCTTCGGGTGCCATCTTGATCTGATTATATCCTGAGAAACCATCCATGAAAGAAAACACTTTGCATTGTGCAGTACTATCAACCAGAATGTCAATATGTGGTAAGGGAAAATCATCTTTGGGACTTGCTCGATTCAAATCTCTATAGTCTACACACATTCTGACCTTTCCGTCCTTCTTAGGCACGGGTACTATATTGGCGATCCATGGCGGATAGCTCACCACTTTCAGGAAACCGGCATTGAATTGCTTTTTAACCTCTTCTTTGATCTTTTGAGCCATGTCAGGTCTGCTTCTTCGTAACTTCTGTTTAACCGGAGGACTGTTTTCTTTGATAGGTAGACGATGAACCACAATATCAGTATCGAGCCCAGGCATATCTTCGTAGGACCAAGCAAAGATCTCAACATTGTCTCGTAACATCTGGATCAATCTCTGTTTGACAACATCCTCTAATTCAGCCCCTATCTTGATCTCTTTCTTTTCTTCGTCAGTACCTATGTTCACAATCTCGATTGGCTCTTCGTGCGGTTGTATAGTCTTCTCTTCTTGCTCTAGTAATCTGGCAAGTTCTCTAGGCACTTCACAATCTTCCTCGCCTTCATCCTCAGCTTGGTAGATCAGATTTTCAAAGTCAATTTAGCAATAGCAGAGTCGTTATCAATAGGATCCAGAGTGGATATGGATCTGCAGTGCATTATGTGGGTGTGTGTAAGAACACATAGCTATAAAAGTAAAGAAAAATAAAAGTGAACACACAATTTGAATAGGAAACGTCCAATGCTTTATTGAATGAAAATATGCTTATGAAATGACAAGCCCTAACAATGGACCATTGTGCCTCGGGCGGGACACACGGCTTTAGAGTTTATTGTTTATTGAAATACAGAATTTAAAATTGGAAATATAAAGGAAAGCAAGAAATAAAACTAAGAACGACAATTACTCCTGACTATAGGAGATAGAAATAATGACTTCAGTCTTCCAGTTGTCCAGCCCTTTGTCTGATGTAGGGAAGATCCACTTGTCCAGGTTGCCATTATATTCATCTTCACTTATAGCGTTGACTCCTTTACTGATGAAATGATGCTTCAAACCTTCTGGATGAGGATGTTGTTCTCCTTTCTGATCTTTAGCAGTGCAGCCTAAACCCCATTTGTTGGATTTGTACGGGATGTCAGGTAATTGCCCCCAGATAGTGCATCCACCTTCTTCTACCACAGACCTAGCGTCTTTCAGAGAAGCCATTGTAGGAGGAACCCTAGTAACTTTAGGAGCAGTGTAGACATGCTTAGTCTCGGGAACCACTTGAGGGACCAATTCGAACGCTTGACAGGGAGATTCAAAAGCTTCTCCAGTGAATTCAACATACTTGGTCTCATCTATGAAGCTCACCACATACTCTTCTTCGCCATACACAGTAACAATCTTGCCTTTCGCTGGATATTTCAGTTTCTGATGGAGAGTTGAAGTTACAGCATTTGCCCCATGTATCCAAGGACGTCCAAGTAGACAGGAATAGGCGGGACGAATATCCATCACATAGAACACAGTATTGAAAGTCTGGGAACCTACTCTGATCGGGAGCTCAACCTCGCCATATACAGAACTCATTGTACCATCGAAAGCTTTTACTATCACATCACTGGATTTTAGCTCAATTCCGTCAACATTGAGTTTGTCCAACACCAGCTTGGGTAGTACATTCAAAGACGAACCATTGTCCACCAGCACATGGGCCAGAGTGGTGCCCCCACATTCAATGGATATATGCAGCGCTTTGTTATGATTCTTTCCACTAGGACTCAGATCAGCATCAGAAAACCCAAGGTAATTCTCTGTCGTCAGGTTTGCAATACAATTCTCGAGTTGTGTGACAGAAATCTCTTGTGGCACATGTGCAGCCTCTAGAAACTTCATCATAGCTTTGGCGTGAGTCTTGGAACAACTCAGGAGTGACAGCATAGAGATCTTTGAAGGAGTATGCCCCATTTGTTCAACAATGTCATAATCACTCTTGCAGATGATCTTCAGGAACTCATTCGTTTCTTCAGATGGTGGATTTTCAGTGACGGTCTCAGGTTCATGCAATGGTATTTTACCACGAGCATCAGCATTTGGAGTAATAGTAACAGCAGGTGAAGCAGTGTTCGGAGAGATCTCTGGAGAAAACACCCTTCCACTTCTTGTCACTTTACTAGTTCCAGCAATATTTCCCACGTTAGGATTGGCGTCTTCAGAAACTTTATTAGATTCGAGTTCTTGCTTAACTCCTTGAACATAGACCTCGGCACCATAATTCCAAGGGATAGCTTTATCGGAATAATCTGGCATTGGACCAGGTTTAGTGATAATCATCGGAGCCACACGGGGTTCAGCAGAAATCTTGAAAGGAGCCTTAGTAGGGATCTTTAGCGAAGCTTTGGAAATTACGGATACATCTTCGAACTTCAAGCCACGGGAGAAACCTTCGCACAAATCCTCAATAGAAGGAGTCTTCTCAAATCTGATAGTGCCACGATCCATCCAGCCTTGGATACCTCTTTTCAGATTCTCACAACCATTAGGTAGGGATGCACAATAATAACAACCTGGGTCGCAACCTGGAAATAAACCAGCTCGCAGAAGCTTTTTCTTGATGTCAGGGAGAGGTGTTGACAAATCTCTCACATCATAAACATGGATTGTGTCCATGATAGCGTTAACGGTCTTGTCATGCTTCGGCATGGGAGCAGTGATGACATTAGGAGTCTCTAGAGCGTCGAACTCGATTTCGCCAGCATCTATCATGTCTTGAACTTTGTTTCTCAGGGCCCAACAATTATCTGCATTGTGCCCCGTAGCATTGGAATGGTAGGCACACGTAGCTTTGGGATCATAAGTTGGACTCGCAGTGTTGACAAACTTCGAAGGATCCTTCAGGGTGACCAGTTTAGCCTTCAGTAGATGTTGTAAGGCTTGAGACAAAGGCATGTTGATCGGGGTGAATTGTCTCCTTGGTATATCAGTCTTGCGTGGGTACTATAGTCTAGGAGCTTGTTGAGGTGTTGGCGTAGAGATGAGGACGGCGCCAACAGACTGATTCTGATCATTCTTACCATGGCCCCTCTGACTATGAACAGCATTAGACTCATTTCTTCCATGATAGGGTTTCTTTACAGCACTAGAAGATGCGCCTACTTGAATCTTCCCACTTCGAATACCATTCTCAACATGTTCTCCAGTCAGTATAAGATCAGTAAAACCAGACGAGGAACTACCTAGCAAGTGACTATAGAACGGCCCAGTTAGCGTGCCCATGAACATGTCCACCAACTCCCTATCAGTCAAGGAAGGTTGGACTCTTCCAGCTAGATCTCTCCACTTTTGTGCATACTCCTTGAAGCTTTCCTTAGGTCCCATAGACATGCTTTGTAGTTGCATGCGAGATGGTGCGAGATCGGAATTATATTGGTATTGCTTGTAGAAAGCAACAACCAAATCTTCCCAAGTACGCATGCTAGTACCCTCCAGTTGGTAGTACCATTCGAGTTGAGTCCCAGATAAGCTTTCTTGAAAGAAATGGATCCAGAGCTTCTTATCAGCAGTGTGAGGCTGAATCTTCCTTACATAAGACCTCAAGTGCTTTTTGGGGCAGGAGACTCCATCATACTTACCAAAGGCGGGAGTTTTGAATTTTGGAGGAATAACGACCCCAGGAATGAGTCCCAGCTCTTCAAAATCCAGCCCAAGTACCTTCTGTATTTCCACGCTTCTCAGACGCTCTTCTAGTAGCCTATACTTCTCATCAGAATAATCCTCGTCTTGAGGATACTCTTCTTCTTCTTCTTCTTGACCATCAGAACCTACATGGCTTCCATGGTTGTTCTAGACACTGAAATCATCTTCTTCCTCTTCCTCTTCCTCGTCTTTAGGAATCCCAGTTTCTTCGGCCCTCTTAGGACGACCTTTGAATCTTCTTCCCAGGTTGATCACTCCTTTAGTTTTCTTAGTCTTCGTCTTCTTAGTCAGAAGAGCTTTCAGTTCATCTTTCCCCTTGGACAAGTTCAGGATCAACGCTTGAAATTCAGCATTCTGAGTTTGGAGATTCTTGACAGATTGTTCGAGATCCATTTTTGCTCACTGAAATAAACAGTGGAAAGATGAGGCATTTGCTTTTATGAAACCTGTGATACGATGTTTATGAATGATATGATTATGCATATGCAATGTTTTCAAGGACTTTGAAATTTAAATTTGCTTAAACAAGAAAGAAAGAACAAATTTAATAATAATAATAATAATAATAATTAAATTGTACTTAGTTATGGTTCTTTGCCACTTTTAGGCTTTACAAAAGAAAACAAGTAAGTAAAAAACAACTAGAAATAATAGTAATAAAATAAAACTCCTTCAAGTCTCCCATGGGCGCTTCCTCTTTGATCCAATGAAGTTGTTGATGCCTTGCTCCGCATGAAGTAGTCTTGTGAGTTCTAACACTTGTTTCTCTTTAGCACGGAATTGAGCCTCAAAAGTATCTCTTTCTTCTTTCAATTGAACCCATGACTTTTGTAGTTCTTCTAAGTCGGTAGGCATGTCCGGATGGAGAATAACGAAAGGAACCTTTTCTTCACATTCAGGTTCAACAATCACAGGTCTAACGTAGGGATATGGCATGATAAAACGTTGAGCGCGAGTGCGCACCCATCTGAGATAAGGCTCTGAAGGAAGGGAGTTCTTTTGCCCCCAACTCTTGCTATCTACCTTGTACACTTTATTCCAAGCGCGTATGAACTCTCGGCGTTGGTTTCGAACATCTTCTTCATAGTTGAAAACAACCCCTTCAATAATCAAGTGATGCGGACCATCTCTGTGAGCATAACCAAACTGTCGTAAGGCCAATGAAGGGTTGTAGGTAATCCCCTCTCTAATGCCAAGGAGTGGCACATTAGGGAATTTCCCACAATGATCAATAATAGTGACGTACTCCTGAGATATGACATGCCAACGGATATCTGAATGAGAAAGTGACATAATCCTTCGGGACCATTGCATTTTTTGATCATTTCTTAACACTGAACGAGGAAGGTGCAAAATAAACCACCTAGCTAGCAAAGGTGTGCAGCACATAAGAGTCCATCGCTTCTTCATGATACGAGAGTGAAGAGAGTGTAGAATATCTCCAAGTAGTGTAGGCACAGGGTTGTGGGTTAAAAAGATCTTGATTGCGTGCATATCAATGAATTGATCAGGGTTAGGAAACAAAACCAAACTATATATCAATAAAGCCAAAACATCTTCAAAGGCATGGTAACTCATGGCTTTCAGAAATTGTCGAGCTTTCCCTAATAAGAACTTGGCGGAGATGCCTTCAACCCCATTCTTAGTGTCCCAGTTAGAAGCAATGTCTGATCTCTTTAGGTGTAACGCGGCAGCAATAGTCTCGGGCTTTGGAGTGTCCTCCAAACCAGTTAAAGGCAAATGATCAGAGATTGGTACGCCAAGTAAATCCGAGAACTCCTCCAAGATAGGTACCAATTGGTAATCTGGAAATGTGAAGCAATGGTGCTCAGGATCAAAGAATTGGCATAGGACCCTCATCATATCTTCTTCAAATGGAGAAGTAACCAATCGGAGTAGATAACCATGTCTTTCCGCGAACTTAGAATCTCCAGGAACACTTAAGGCAAGTTCCTTAAGCTCAGATGGTATCCCCACAAAGTTGAGTCGTACATAATCTCTAGTAGCAAAGGCCATGTCCTACAAAACAATACAAAGATAAATTTCTAGGTCCTTGAAATCGTTAGTGGATATGATATGCTATGATGTCATGATGTCATGATGCCAATTAGATAATAGTCAAACAAATCACACAATTGCCTTAAGGTCAGGCTTGCATGAAGTCCATGGGTGTATACCCTCCTTCCTTTCGTTTAGTTGGTTCAACCTGTCCTAAAAAAGTAACCAGGTTCTATGGTGCTCATATCCCTGATCTTTCTCGCGGGCATTGTCTCAACATAGCGCTCAATCGGCCAGCCAAAAGCATCCCTAGAGTCCAATCTCAATGAGTGTAGCATCGAGTATCAACCGGCTTAAGTCAGGAATCCGAAGCCAGCCATCTCGCTACTTCTTATAAGTCAAAGTCAAGTTCAACTAAGGTTCTAAAGGCAAATTAGTGCTCATGACACCACGCGGTAGCCAAATGTCTCCTCGATAAGATTCAAGGGCCATCAGGACAAACCAAAGCGTCGCACTAACGGTGGCTACCAGTTCAACCATAACGATACATGTCGTACAGCCTCCCTGGTCTCATGCCACATACTTAAGGTACACCAGATCCGGGTGTAGGATCTTTCACACAGCAGAATACCCAAAACAACCTTGAAAATTAAAGCAAGCAAAACAAACAATAGAAAACATTTTAAAGTGAATCCTAAGCTTTTAAGGTAACCCCTCTTTTTTTAATCAAAAATCCCCAATAGAGTCGCCAGTTCTGTAATACGGTGAACTGACTTTTTATCGAAATGTTGCGGTAAGCAAGAGTCGCCACCGACTTTTATTTTATCCAAATATTAGAAGGGCTAAAAGAACAGGAAAAAACCTTTTTTAAAAGAAAACGGGTTCGGGGGGTAATTTATGCAAAGGGAAGGTATAAGGCACCCTTTGCATCCATGGTTATCCATCGGCTCTTAATTGCTTTGCTCTTTTTCGTTCAGAAATGTAGAAGAAGTGAATACGGACTTTAGCTCGTAAATGAGCGTAGCCATATTGAAGTTTTTAAGAAAAGGATAGAAAAAGCAATTTAAACCAGGGCATGCAATTAAGGGCAAATTACCTTGATATTTGTAAAAAAGATTCTTTTAGCCTTTCAGGGTGAAAGGGTCTGTCCATGCCATAAGAGGGCAGGAAGCCTTTCATTTGGAGGTTGAAGGGTCGTCGCAATATCGTTCGCCATAAGACTGTCCCATGCCATAGAGAGGCAGATAGTCTAAGGGAAGGATCAGAATAGCCTTTCGTAGGCAACCAGAGGATACCTCAGCCTTTGTAGGCAACTTTCGAGGGACGAGATCATATTTGTGTATCGAAGGAAGCATCATTAGGGACCTATGATCTTTGCATAATCGAGGCAACATGGCTAAGGTATCCTCGTATTCGAGGGACATGGCTATTCTGCAAAAAACACAAGGCAACAGGCAACAGGCAACAAGAGGGGTTACCACAAAAGCGTGCGTGGGTGCAACAATCACGTGATTAATTCAATATATTATCTTATAATTAGTTATTCTAAATTGATTAACAGGCTTGCACTCCCTAGGATTACTAACCACACAAAAATATAAACAATATAATTAAAGCAATATGGGGAAGGGAAAAAGAAACCAGTGGGGGAAAGGGAGAATGAAGCCAGCGGGTTTGACATAAGTAATAATTAAAAGCAGAAAAAATAAAAGAGATTAGAGTTTTAGGGTTACTGTTTATTTGAGCTTTGGCAGTTGGCAAACCCTGAAAAGGCGGGAAAAATAAAAACCAAAAAAGGGGTGAGTGCATTATCAATTCAAATGAGAACTAGGGTTAATCTTAATTTGATAAAGAAAACAAAATAAAATAAATATTTAAGATAAAAACAACACTTAGCTTTTGATTTGATTTGATATGGTTTGTAGTCGGGAGTACTCGGGGTTAACCCTGAAAAATGGGCAAAACAAAGGCAGACAGAAAAAGACGTGTGAGTGTAGGCGGAGTTCATTATATTTGAAGGTAAACCATAATAAAAATAACAAATACTTAAATAAGGGTTAAATCGGGACTTAGCTTCGTAATGGGCGTGGCGCGTAATCGGAGGGAACCTTGTTGCTAACCCTGAAAAGAACACATAAAAAATAATATTTTTAGTGTAGGGCAAATTCTCGCAAACCCTGATTCGGGCGTAAAATAAAAAAACAATGATCGATTTAATTAATTATTGGTTTCGCAACCTAATTAATTAAATCGGAGAAAAGAAAATAATTTAATCGGACAATAAAATAAATATGATTTTTACAAAGATATTTAAATAAATAAACTAATTTTAAATGGTTAAAATAAATAAATCAAATAATATAAATAAAGTAAATAGAATAAATAAATATAAATAAATAAAATAAATGTAAGTAAATAAGATAAATATTAGGATAATATAAATAATATAAATATAATAAGTATATAAATAAATAAAAGAATAATATAAAAAGATTTTTGTGAAGAGAGAAAATAAATAAATAAATATATATATATATATATATATATATATATATATATATATATATATATATATATATATATATATATATATATATATATATATATATATATATATATATAAAGGATTGTATAATTAAAAATAAAAAAATAAAAAAAAATTGGAAACTTAGCTGGGTGATCCTGTGTGGCAGCGCGCTGAGGACCATGGTGCACATGCAGGTCTGGAGCCCTTGGATGAATCTGGAAATCAAATGGACGGCAGCGATGGTGAGGGAACACTGTATCACGTGTTTCTTAATGCGCCAGATCCTTGGAGTTTGAAACTCATCAGCGCGCGCAAACCAGCCAACCAGGGGGAGACACGTACTCGTCTCCTTCCTTGGAAAGTTGCAGGATACGCTTTTACAACGTTTTTCTTCTTGAAGCGCTATAAAAAGTCTATCCTTCCACACCCGAAAAATAGCGAATAGCATCTAGGGGAAAAAGAAATTTTTCGCGAGGCCATAGTCAAACTCGTCTTGACCTCACGAACCTGTCCATAGCAAGCATATGCCCTAATTTTACATGTGTTACAAACCCCCAATTTGGAGCTTCGAACCCTAACATGGCAATACGTTCATAACAGCAGCATAACATGCAAAACTTTCCAGAAACAATAAACACAGTATGCTAAACACAAATATGCAATTGGTTTTGAGTATTGATGCATGAATTTATGGAATCGAGCGAGAATAGGAATGTGCAAACCGTGAGTAATATAGCTCTGTTCTTGGCTTGTTGATCGAGTGTGATGATTGGAATCACTCCTAAATCACCCGAGGAACCTATTTGAATCCTCAAAAGCCTTTGAATCCCTCTGCAAACGAAAAACCGAATTGGATTTTTCTTGAGTTTTTGGAGCTCGAGTTAGGGTTCTCTTATGCAGAATTTTTCGTACCCTTACTTGTGAATGTGTTTGGTATTTATATTGGAAGGATTAGGGCAACAAAATTGTGATCAAATCTCTTTGAATCAATTTTTTGCAAATTGATTGGAAATTTGTTTTTAATGTTTCTAATTTTGGCTTTGATTGATTTTTCTTGTACCTCAATCCATGTGAACGAAATTTGTATGTTTTAATGAGGATATTTGATTGATATTTGGCTTAGAATCCAATCAAAATCATATCTTTGCTTGACTTGCTATTTTATATAATTAAATCATGATTTAAATGTATAAAAATCATAAAATAATTAATAAAAATAAAATAAATTTGAAAGATATGTTTTTAGGGCGTGGATGGGCTAATGATAAGGATTGGATGGAAAGAATGTGGGCTCATTTGAATATATTTGGGATTTTGGGCCTTTTTCCTTCATGCATGCCCTTAAAAATCAATGAACTTGTACACCTTGCCATTTCCTCATACTTCAATTTTTTTTCAAGTTCTTGGACTTTTTAGAAACCTTATAGAGTCCTCTAACCAATGTCTTTTGTCTCATATCAAAATAATTTTCCATGCTCTTTGTGTGTCCTTTTGAAAAAAATGACTTCTTGTTGACTTTTGAAAAGGACCTATAATGTTTTGGTCCATATCTTTCAAATGAAGCATTTTTAGACTTGGCATGTGAGAGACAAATTTGTAGAGAATCAAATTTCCTTCAAAATGAGCTTTGGATTGAAAATTTCTGATGTTCCATGTGAGAGTTATGGCTGGTCAAAGTTCAGTTGACTTTCTCCTATACAAACCCTAATTTAGCAACTTTTTGAATTGTTGATCTTTGATCTTTCTTTGATGAACCCTGATCAATTATTGATCAAATGGTGAATGATACTTCAATATGAGGATCTTGACAAAAAATCAGGAGTTTTGACTGTACTTTTACCACAATTGACTTTTAGGTCAACCTAGTCGACTGTTGACTTTCTGCACAATTGGGTGACCAATCTTTTGAGCTGAGACTTAAGATTTGTCATAGAGGTAATGTGAGATATCATAGACCATATAGAATGCCTTGGAGATATTGATTCATTGATTTTCCTTCAGAATAACAAAACCCTAATTCCCTGAGTTTTATTTAGGAGAGTGTGTCTTGGAGCTTTATATCTTGATTTGACTTTTTAATAGGAGAAATAGTATGGGAAAATTTTGGGGTATGACAGTTTGTTATATTTTTTATGTATTTTTTCAAATTGATTTGGTATTTTCTATAAGCATTTTCCTCACACATATTCATAAACTTCAATATTTTGATACACTTTGCCAATTGCTTTGATGGAGGGCTTTAGAAATTGAGTTTTACCCTAATTTTTTTGTGTAAACTCAGTAGGGACATATTTGATACCATGTATAAAAAATCAAGTCTTAATTCTAATTTTTGATTAGGTTTTAGGTTGATTCTTTAGCACTCGATTCATGTGTGTTCATAAATGATACTTGTTTGAATATTGCTCATTATTGGGAATGCATTTATCCAATGGTTTGGGACCTTGTTTTGTACATAACTAGGGAACTTTAGGGGTCTTAGGACCCGTAATTGGAGATTTTTAAATCATTACTTTGTGCTTTAATTGAAGCATTCTTTCAACATGTAAATAATTGCTTTTTGGTTGATACTGGAACCTAACTTTGTCACATTGATTTGTAATTTTGTGTGAGGTTTTAACATGATCCATTAGGTGTTTGAGCACCTCTTAGAGGTTATTCATTGTTGATCCTAATAATTTGTTTCCATATCAACTATGTTGCCAACTTCATTCATACTTTGATGCATGTTTAAACTAATGTGACCTAGTTTCACTTGTTCTTGTAAGACATTTGTTTTGTTTCAAACTTGTTGTTTAAAATGGATGGATGTGAGGTCCTTGAACTATAATATTTGGTGAATGTTGGCTGCCTATGGTTGATTTTCTCTTAGGTTTCATCTTTTCAAAACTCCATATGTTTTCAAGCTAACTTAGTTAGGTTTCCTTTTGAAGTATGTCCATTGTTTGTGCATAGAACTTGTTGCTACTTTTTATAATTGCTTGAAACTTCTTTGTGTGACATAAAAGGTTGTAAAGGAATGTTTGGATACTGCCCCTATGATGTATACCCATGTTTAGTATGTTTGGTTGTTACATAAATGTCATATACTCATTGCTTGAACAAATGTTACTTCTTGTAATACTTTAACTTGAAATTCGTGAGTCCTTTTATGTGATACCATGAGGCTTTGATACCTGTTTTGAGACAATTAAATACTTGATTTGCTTCTACCCTAAATCATCTATCATTCATCTACTTGTATGTAGGGATGGCAGGCAGATCCAAACACACGGGGCTCACCCGCACCCGAACCCGAGTCGACGGGTGAAAACTGGAATTGACTGGGTTTGGGTTCGGGTTCGGGTGCCACCCGATATTTTGGGTGCGGGTTTGGGTAGTGTGAAACTCGTGCCCAAAACCCGAAATCACACTCGCTTATACATATATATATATATATATATATATATATATATATATATATATAATATAATAAATATATTTATTATATTTATTATATTATATAAATATATATATATATATATATATTGTAGTTTGCTGCGGGTTCGGGTTTGGGTGAAAAAATCCAAATCCACCGGGTGTGGGCGTGAGTGTTATTTTGCCACTCGAATAGCCTTTGGGTTCGGGTTCAGGTTTGGGTGGTGATTTCGGGTGCGAGTTTGGGCAGTGTGAAACCCGCACCCGACCCTACCCGTTGCCATCCCTACTTGTATGGTTATGCATGTTTGAGTTTATTTGAGTCTTATTTTGCTTGTAAGCATGTTAGCTTGTAACCTAAGTGTAAAAATGTGTTGATTGCTTTGTTAAGTGTTTTCTTTGCCAAGTTTTGGTAAACTAAAGTGAGATTGTTATCTTTAACTCTTTGTTAAGTGTCGAGTGTCAAGTATTTGTAAATTTTTTATCCATGATTGGTTTTTACCTTGTTTCTTGCACTCTTGTCCCTTTGCCTTGTTAGGTGTAGGTTTCTTTGACACTTGTGAAGTGTTAAAAGTAGGATAGTAATCCTTTGGCTAGGGTAGTATTCCATTTAGCTTGTATCTTACTTGTGAAGTAAGATCTTTTCTTTAGCACTTGTGAAGTGTTCAAAGTAGGATAGTAATCCTTTGGCTAGGTAGTAATCCCTTTAGCTTGTATTTTACTTATGAAGTAAGATCTTTTCTTTGACACTTGTGAAGTGTTCAAAGTAAAGTAGTATTCCCCTTAGCTTGTTTCTTATTTGGGAAGTAAGAATGTCCTTGAGACTTGTGAAGTACTCAAGGAGAGGTTGTAACCTCTAGCTTGTTTGTTGTCTTTCCTTGTTAGGTAGAGATGTTCTTTGAGACTTGTGAAGTACTCAAAGTAGGGTAGTATTCCCTTTAGCTTGCTTATTACTTATAAAGTAAGAATGTCCTTGAGACTTGTGAAATATCAAGGAGAGGTTGTAACCTCTAGCTTGTTTGTTTTCTTTCCTTGTTAGGTAGAGATGTTCTTTGAGACTTGTGAAGTACTCAAAGTAGGGTAGTATTCCCTTTAGCTTGCTTCTTACTTGTGAAGTAAGAATGTCCTTGAGACTTGTGAAGTACTCAAGGAGAGGTTGTAACCTATAGCTTGTTTGTTGCTTATGCTTAGGTGTTTTGTTAAATACTTAAGATATTGCTTTGTTATCTCTTGTTGCTTGTCTTTTATCTTGTGTTTGTCATGTTCCCTTAGGATCTCTTAGTTCCTTCTTTGTTAAGAGGAATTGAGGTAGACCTTAGGATTGATATTCATGCATGATAACATTAGGATAGAGATTCGCTCTGTTAGTCATTCCGCATATTCATCTTTTTTTTTCAACTTTCAAAACATCTAATAAATTATTATTCGAATCACACTATTACAAACCTTATAGGAGAGAAGCGAGCGGGTGTAGTCCCTAACCTGTTTCTCTACCACTCGCATACTTTTGTGTGATTCAAGTCGCAAATTCTTTCCCTTAAAAAACACTAACAAAATACATAAAACACCTAATAAATATTGATGAGAACCATGCTTTCATTTACACAATGGAGAGAAACGAGCAGGTGCAGACTCTAACCTGTTTCTCTTCCATTCATACACTTTCACATGGTTCAAATCTCAGAGTTTAAACAAAGTAGAGAGGTGGTGAGTGACCCGGTAGTGGAATTTGTTCATCACTTATCTAAATCAAAAAATACAAACCAATTCATTTTCTTTTTCTTTTAAGAACATGTTTATTCCTTTCCATGATTAGGCGCGTAAGTCTCCAAAGGTCGAGCGGCGGTGGACTTTGAATTTAGCATCGCTCACCTAAAAAACACCAAAACAAACAGAAACTATTGTGCCGAACTACGACGCTCTGATTCCTGAAAGGGATACGTAAGCATCAAGTCGCGGTGCTTAAACGAGCATAATTTTTTAAATATTCCTTCTTTTCCCCGTATTTTCTTCCCCTATTTTTGCATACATTTCCCTTAGCATTAGGCTTTAGACTCTTATATTATACCCTTTTATTAGAAACAAACATAGGTGGATCCCGTCGAGTACGACGGACGAGGTGCTAATCCCTTCCTCTTGTGTAACCGACTCCCATACTCTTTTCTCTTGTTGCAAGACCTGTTGTCATACCCCAAAATTTGCCCAAACATATTTATTCATATCTGACTTTCAAATGCTCAAAGATACACAAGAAAGAAGCATGCAGTCTCTCTCCTAAACGACAGCCTCTAAATTAGGTTTTCTGATTTAATCGAGGAATTTGAACTTTTGATACCTCAAGTGGAATCCATAATCTCTCATATGATTCAAAGTACCCTCATGCCAAGTTGCAAGCTCCAGTTCATAGGATTGTTCAGTCAACTGCTCAAACGATCAATCATCGACTAGTTAACCTAAAAGTCAAACTATGGTCAAACCACAGTCAAAACTTCTGATTTTTGGTCAACATCAACATTTTAATGTTAGATTCATCATTTGATCAAAGGGTGATCATGATTCATCAAGAGAAGCTCCAAAATCATCAAAAACCTAAGTTGCTAAATTAGGGTTTTTTAGGGGAAAGTCAACGGAACTTTGATTAGCCATATCTTTCTCATACTTTCTCAGCAATTTCCCATCCAAAGCTCATTTTGAAGGAAATTGAATTCTCTACAACTTTGTCTCTCACATGCCAAGTCTAAAAATGCTTCATTTGAGAGATATGACTCAAAACATTAGAGGTCCTTTTGAAAATCAACCAAAAAGTCATCTTTTTCAAAAGAATATACAAGGAGCATGAAAAATTATTTTTCTATGAGACCAAAAAAATTGGTTAGAGGACTCTTCAAGGTTTCCAAAAAGTCCAAGTGTAACGCCCGGAAAATAAGTATATACTTGATTTGGACGTTTGTGACGTTTATTGGAATTGTACCGTTTTTGGAGTTGTTTCAGTCGGTATTAGTTCGGGATGGCGGACTAATATTTAATTGAAGGTTTTCATATTTTTGGTACCGGAAATATTATTAAGGTAATATTCCGCGTTTTGGGGCGTTTGAACGATATTTGAGCGTGGGGGCATTTTGGTCATTTCCGCGAGGAAGATATTTTCTTTATAAAGGAAAAAGATAGAAAGAAAAAGAAAGGAAAGAAAAAAAGGAAAGAAAGGAAAGAAAAAAAGGAAAGAAAGGAAAGAAAGAAAGAGAAGAGAGAAAGAAGAAGAGGAAAAGAAGGAAAAAGTGTAGATTGGTGGATTCTCGACCGATTCGAGTTCCGATCGTTGCTATAGCAAGGTAAGGGGGTGAATCTAATTTATCTTGAATGTATGATTCTTATAGTTTTGTTTTGTTTTTGTTCTTGTTCTTGTTCATTTCTATGCTTGGCCAACAATGGTGGATTGTGAGTTTTGTGAGTTTAGGAGTTATAAACAAGATTTTGTGGTGTGTATGTGTAGTTTGATGATAGATGTCTTCATTGATCATGTTTGTTTTCCATTTCCATGGCTTGATTGAGTTTGAAGAAAATATTAGGTTTTGAGAAAGATTGATGAATCAACCATGAAAGTTGGATGTTATGTTGTTTATATGGTATGTATGTGTTGTATTGGTGTTATAATGATGTTTTGGAGTGGTTTTGGTGGGTATAAGGGGCTTGAGACAGTTCTGTTCGTGCTGGGTTTTTTCTGGTTTTTCTCAGGTCCGCTAAGCGGCCTCAGGCCCGCTGAGCGGAGTTTTCGTTGGTCCGTTTCTGGAATTTCCGCTTAGCGGCCCGCTGAGCCCGCTGAGCGGCCAACAGCATTTTCTGTTTTTCCAAAACTTTGAAACTTCGTAACTCTTGGACCGTAACTCCGATTTTGTCGCCGTTCGAAGCGTTGGAAAGCTAACGCAATGAACTATACTATTATCTAATTAAATGATTCATAGGATTTAGTCTCCTATTATTTTTATTAGGATCAAGTGATGAGTTGTGTAGTATGTTCAATTAACCAAACTTTGAAACCTTGTAACTTTTGATCCGTAGCTCCGTTTCGTACGCCGTTCGAAGTGTTAGGAAGCTAGTTGGATGTTCTATATGATAGTATAGGCTTGGTTAGCTTGTGATTAATTGGTTATGAGGTGTTGTTGATGAAAACACATAATTGTTTATATGCGCGGTATGATTGGTAAATAATCATAGTGCTTGGTTGTAATTGTTAATGATGTAGGATGTAGTGGTTGGTTGATTTTCATAAATGGTTTTGTGAACTAGTGCATGATAAATCATGATGATGTGTTGTGTGAATGTTGTCGTATTGATACGAGGTATGTGATTAGTTGTCAATGACATGAAATCATGTTCGTATGTGTTATGTATTAATGAATGTTCATTCTTGATATATGACGATGTTTGGTTGTTGTTGTTAACATGATGTGTGGCCTTATGGCAAGTATTTGTTGTGATGAGAATGATGTATTATCATTGTTGAATTGTTGTTATTACAACTTGTTGATTTGATGCAATTATGCGATCATTTATGCCGATGTGGCTAGTATGTTTTGACGGTGAATGTGTGCTGTGTGCTTATTAATGCCTGTGTGGTTATTAATTGGTGATGTATCCTTTTGGATAGAATATAAACGGTGTAACGTGGGTATGTGACCGTGTTATATTGTTGATGATGTTGTTGTCGTGTAATAGAGTCATATATTTGCACAGCATAACATTTCATTACGTTAATGGCGGAATGCTATTAGCAGGTGGCCTGTATTGGCAATTATTACCAGTGGGGGCTTAATGCTCGGTAAAAAGGTGTATTTGCCCTAGTGGCAAGAGGTCATCAGTGGGGGCTAAATGCTCGATGATGTTTAGTCGTAGCTTGATGCTCGACAAAGGTGTATTTTCCTGAGGGAAAGAAGTCCCAGCATAATGCTCGGCAAAGGTGTATTTGTCATAATGACAAGGGGAGTTTTACTCCGGATTTGGTACCACATGCATATGCACAGTTGAGTCTCATTCATCATTGTCTGTCTTTATAATTATGTTATCATTCATGTGTCACATTACTTATATATTAATTGTGGTTAAATGAGTGGATTACTTTGTTGTATGATTCTTGATGATACTTGTTGGCATTACTATAATTGTCATGCTTTCATTATGAATTATATTCTCACCCTTCTGCTGATTTGATGCTTGAGTGGCATCCTGCAGATTAGCCGCTTTGGGAGTCTTTTGGAAGAGGTAGTTCTCCAGTCGGTCTTGTCAGTTGCTCTGATACGTAACACCGGGGAGTCGGGAGTCTGTTGTTATTTATTTATATATGACTCTTTGAACATGTATATGTGATAATGTGTTGATGTGTATTGTAAACACTTTATTTTGGAAAACTCCTCTTTGAGAGTGAGAGATATATGTATATATATATGTTCATATCTTCCGTGTGTTATGTATCATGTTATTGGCAGGTGTGTATGCTTTTGGCATCGTTGATGTCCGTTTATTTTCTAGGTGTTTGTTTGGTTACTTAGTGTAACATCCTAATTGTGTTGTATGAAATTTTAATACTCTGATATTTTCTTACCTAAATGCTTTGGGTAGAATTGGGGTGTTACACCAAGAAATTGAAAAAATGTTGAAAAATGAGGAAATGGCAAGGTGCACAAGTTCACCTATTTTCAAGAGGTGTACAAAGAGAAATATGGTCCAAAATGATTTTTCTTCTAAATGGGCTTGATTTCTTTTGGTCCTAATATCATCTTAAACCCATCCACAACCATGGAATATATCTCTTGCATTTTTATTATTTTTATTTATTATTTTATAGATTTTATCCATTAAAATCATAATTTAATTAAATAAAATTATAAAAATAATAGAGGATTTGATTTGGCTTTAAAGATGATTCAATTAAATGTCAAATGTACCACATAATCATTCCAAAATTGTGGCAAGAGAGATTGGAAAGAGATGATCAAAATTTGAGCCAAAATAAGAAACTTTCCGATCAAAATTCAATCAAATATTTTCATATTTTTAAGCCATCAATCACACGATTTGTCCAAGAATGTTTGACCTAATCCCAACCCTTATATATACTTGAGCTCATTCAGAACAAAGGGAGGATTTTGGAGGGGTGAAAGGACATCAAGGTTTTACGCATAAAAAATCTTAAAACTAGGGCAAGTCAAAAACGCAGGTTGCAGCCATTGTCTACGAGTTCCAAGCGCTCATTCATCCTACTAAACATCCCAGCAATCGAAACCAGTCCTTAGGCGAACAAAATCGTGTCTACAAACGCATCCACGAAGCTACACACATATGTAAGAACTCTTGAATTTCAAACCGGTTATATATGGTGTTTTAATGGATTCTATGCATAAGTACTTGTTCACATATATGTTTTAGGTTGTTTAGAGCTCTTGGTTGTAAGGTATAACGTGAGAATGATAAGATGCCATGGCTAGAGCACGTTTCTTGTTTTTGTTCGTATTACGTGTTTCAGGTCGTTTCAGCCCAAACGGGCACCACCAATGGACTCAGGAGGTCCGATTCAGGGGGGAGGGTGCCCTTGGATCTTTATTTGCGAGGTTTTTCAGGTTCCAAAATTGCAGGAAGAAGCCATGGAAAATCGCAGGAACTCCCAACAAAATCCGCAGGAAATTCCGCAGCACTGGAGGAGGAAGATGACGACGTGGAGCTTGGACCTTTTGACCATCATGCGTGGAGGACTTCTATTCGCTGGTCAGCGCGCCCTCTTTCTCTCATTCGTACGATTGGGCGGACCATTCTCCTCTCTCCATGTGATTGGTTGGCGCAGACAACAAGAGGGCCCCACGCGCCAGTTTTGTTTACTTTTCATTTACCCATGATTTTTTATATTTATTTTGTCTGACCTGCATCTTTAACGAATTAAGAGTTCAGCACAATTGGCAGGAAGTTATCTTGGCAATCTCCAGGACCCAGGTTCGAACCTGGCTGAGGACGATTAATTTTTTTAAATATCTTCTGCAAATCCAGTGCTCCAATTGCGCACACGCCCATGGTACAACCTCAGCTACCAACCATTGGATTTCCACAAAGTCTCATCTGAAGGGGCCAACCACGCCAGTGCACCACGGACCCTCAAGGAAGCATCTTACCTGATCAGAGCTAAGTCACCATTCTTTTATTTATTTATTATTTTATTTAAATGATTAGTTTTTATTTTCTTTTTCTATTCTCTTATTATAAATTCTTTCTTTATTTATTTATCTAGACAAAATAATTTTATATAATTATTTTGTAATTATTTTTAAATCAAAAACTCGATTTTCTTTACAATCCTTTAATTTTAATTTTTATTTATATGCTCAATTAGTTAAAATATTAGGTTTAACCTTATAATTATCATATTCTATTCCATTAGCCTTTAGGGTTTGTTCAATCCCATTTATTTATTTTATTTGCCTTTTGGGGACAAAATATAGTTAACGAATCTTAAATGCACTAACGCTTCTCTTCTTTGCGCAAATTTTCAGGGTTATCATCAGGTTTCTTCCGGTTACGCGCCCTATCAATTAAAAGCTAAGTTTCTAATCCTTTGCTTGTTCAATAATATTTTTATTTTATTTTTAGTTTTGCCTTCTAAAAAGTAGGGTTTGCCTCACTAATTAATGAATCTGTTCTACACTCACCACTACCGTGTTTCGTTTAATTCTCAGATGATCAGAGTCGATCGAAGGTTCGAGGAAGATAAGGCTGAAGATGTGCAAATTAATTTTATGCTTTATTTTTTCCCCCATCCCCGCAGGTGTTTATTGTAATAGCGTAGGGTTTTAATTCTGCCTTTATCTTTCTGCTGTGGTTAGTAATCATAGGGAGTGCAACCATGAATTGAACATAGATCACTAATTTACAAGATAAATGTCATCGAAATTAACCACGTGATTGTTGCACCCACACACCTTTAGGGTCATCCCTCTGGTTGACTTATTGCCTTATTACTGTTGCCTTGTTGCCTTATTAATTTTGTTGCCTAAAAATAGTCAAGTCCCCTCGATTCCGAGGATACCTAAAGCAAATGTTGCCTTCAAAGTTATTGAAACTCCCTCGAGGTTGCCTTATAAAAATGTCCCAATTGCTAAGGTATCCTCGCATGATGCCTAAAAAAGATTAATGACTATTATATCCTTCCCTTAGACTACCTGCCCTCTTTATGGCATAGGATAGTCTTATGGCGAACGATTATTCTCGATGACCCTTCAATATCCAATTGAAAGACTTCCTGCCCTCTTATGGTATGGATAGACCCTTTCCCATTAAAGTCTAAAAGAACAATTTTAAAACTTAGGGTAGTTGCTACTAATTGCTTGCTCTAAATTCAAAATCTTTTTCACACTCTTTGCAAATACTTTCAAACACTTTCAAACAAGGCTACGCTTATTTTACAAGCTAAAGTCCTTAAACAAAGTTTTACTATTCTCTTTCAAACTTTTCAAACAATTCAAACATTTTGAAAACAAAGTGAGCTAAGCAATTAAGAGCCCATGGAAAACCATGGATGCAAAGGGTGCCTTACACCTTCCCTTTGCATAATTACCCCCTGAACTCAGTTTTTATTTAAAAGGTTTTTCCTGTTCTTTTAGCCTTTCTGATATTTGGATAAAATAAAAGTCGGTGGTGACTCTTGCTATCCGCAACATTTCAAATAAAGTCAGTTCACTGTATTACACCTGTGTTATTTGTTTTAAGTTTGTTGATATTCCTTTCCCTCGATGGGATAAATATATTAGTGGTGACTCTGGTTATTATTCGCGGTCGCAACAATAGGTACTGGGTTCGAAACCCATCAGCGTAAATTATGTAAATCATAGATGACCTTTGATTATGGTTACAATATATAACCGTTGTGAAAAGTGCCCAGAGTTTATTATATAATATGTAGATTGCATGTTTTCCATACACCTCAATAAAGAAATACAAGCTTTCAAATTGATGAAGAAGTTTATGATCCGAAAATTGAGTTATTCTTGAAAACCAACTTAAACAAACAATTGTTTTTTTATTGCATGCGTCTCATCGTGCATTTCATGCTCTTTTACATATATATTGTGGTTTATTGGTCTAACTCCTTAGATATATTGTTGTCTTTGATTAAAGTTAAATTTCTTGTAGTTAATGAAACTCAACTATAATCAAAGACAACGATGCGTCTGAGGAGTCGGGTCATTATACCATAATCTATATGTAAAAGAACATCAAATGAATGATGAGAAGCATGCAATCCAAAAACAATGGTTTGTTTAAGTTGGTTTTCAAATACAATTTAATTTTCAGATTATAGCTTCTATGTCAATTTAAATGAATGTATTTTAAGTGAGGTGTATGGAAAAACATGCCATCTACATATTATATAATAAACTCAAACAACAACATACAACAGAACCAGATATTATAAATTTGTGAGCAATGAAAAAGATATATTATAAATTTCCAAGACGCACCTTTTATTGAAACTAATCGTGGAATAAGAATCAATTATGAATTTATCAAGTTTGTGAAGCTATGAAGAATAAATATAAAGAGGGAGAAGTTTACACAACAACTTCTTACTTCTTATATTTCTTCTCATTGTATCTCAAACTAGATGAAGTTTCTGAAGCTATGAAAAAAATAAAAGGTGGATGAAGTTTCCATCATAGCTTCATGCTTCTTGTATTTTTTCCATAGCTACACAAACAATATGGAACATAGCCAAAGTATGGTCTTTATTAAGGTAGTGAAGATGAATTTGGAAAAAATGAGAACAATTAATCAACGAAAACAACATGCAACAAATGAGATAATGGGGAACTATATAATAATAAGATGTAAGATGAAGAATACCTTAATGTATGAAGCACAAGATTCATGGATAATGGCGAAGAAGAAGAGAAAAAATGGGTGTTAGGTTTCACTGTGAAGGAAACGGTGCTACTGTCAATAAGGGAGAGTTCATTCTCTTATATATGGGTAAATTATTTCACAACGGTTATCTACCAACCGTATAGATAAGTATTTTTTATTATAAATATATCACAATGGTGGAACGTACCAACCGTATAAATATCCTTTTAAGTTTTTTAAATAAAAATAAATAAAAACGAAAAGACGCGCCTTAACATTAAAGGAATAATATATATGATGGCGTTGAGGTTCGAATCCATGAAAGCTTGATGGTTTTACCACGGTTGGTTGCTCAACCGTTGTTATATACAATTAATTTTTAATTAAAAAATAAAAATAATATGGTAGCGCCTTCTTTTAGAGATGTCACCACAGTGTAGTGAAGAACCGTGGTGACCATAGCGTTGTTGTTTATGCATTTTGTAGTAGTGACACGAGATTCCATGTACTCGATGCTACTCGGGTCAGAGCATACAATAGTGATGTTGTCGGCTACTGGACTTTCACCATGTAGGGTACAACATTTAACTTCTTTGACTAGAAACATGATGCCTATATTGCTCTCCCACAACCTTATTTTCACGATTTAGGGTGTAATACGGTGGGAGAACTGACTTTTTGAAATGTTATGGATAGCAAGAGTCGCCACCGACTTTTATTTTATCCAATTTATAGAAAGGCTAAAAGAACAGAAAAAAAACCTTTTTTGAAAGAGATTGAGTTCGGGGGGTAAATTATACAAAGGGAAGGTATAAGCACCCTTTGTATCCATGGTTATCCATGGGTTCTTAATTGCTTAGCTCACTTTTGTTTTCAAAATGTTGAAGTGAATAGAAAAAGGATTTGAATAAGGACTTTAGGTTGTAAAATAAGCGTAGCCTTTTTGTAGATTTTTGAAAAAAGGAAAGTTTGAATTTAAACCAGAGCAAACAATTAGAAGCAATTACCCTAAAATTAAAAGTTTCTGTTCTTTTAGACTTTAAGGGAAAAGGGCTATTCATACCATAAAGAGGGCAGGTAGTCCTTTCATTGGATTTTGAAGGGTCATCGAAGTTATCGTTCGCCACAAGACTGTCCCTGCCATAAAGAGGGCAAGTAGTATAATAGAAGGATAAAATAGTCATTTTAGGCAACCAATGAGGATACCTCAGCAACCGAAAGGGACTATCATCATTATATCGTAGGCAACCTCGAGGGACAAGATCATATAACAGGAGGTAACATCGAAGGGACTTATGATCTTCAGTGATGATAATGAACTGAGGGCAACATTTGCTAAGGTATCCTCGTATCCGAGGGACTTGACTATTTTTAAATTCACAAGGCAACAGGCAACAAGGTAGCAAGAGGGGTTACCCTAAAGGTGTGTGGGTGCACAATCAAGTGATTAAATTCAGATAATTTTATCTTGTAAAAATTAATGATTCTAAGATCAATTCAAGGTTTCCACTCCCTATATTACTAACCACGCAGTTAATTATACAGAAAATAAGGCAGAAAAATAAAACCCTAATTAACTATTACATCCTGTGAGCAGTTACATAATAAGGTAAAAACAACTCGTGGGCAAACCACAAGAAATAATAAAGTAGATGATAAACCTGTAAAAGAAATCAAGTGATAGTGATACATAGCAATTTATAATAGGCAAAATAAAATCAGGGTTAGAAAGCAAAAGGTTAACAAAAAAAACAATTTAAAAATTAATGGCTAAAAGGTTTATGGGCAAGAAACCTAGACCTACAGTTAATGGGCAACACCTACCTAAGACCCCTATGGCTACTAGGGTTTCTAAAATAATCGAGGCTAGACAAACCCTAAAAATTAATTATTGGTTTTTAACCTAATTAATTTTAAAAATCGACTAATCCTGATTAAATTATTTTATTAACCCTAATTTAATTACCCTAATTATTTAACCTAAATTAATTAAATTACTAAACCAAATTAAACTATTTAACTAAAATGAAAATTATAAACCAATTTTTAATTAAAAAAAAAATATTAATAAAAAGAAAAGAATTGGTTTTTGTAAAAAGGTTTTAGTTTTAGAAAAATAATTTAAAACATTTAAGCAATCAAACAAAAACAAAAAAAAAAGAAATAAAAAATTAAAAAAAAACAAAATAAATAAATAAAAGAAAACAAAAAAAATGGTGAAAAACCTGGCGCGTGATTTAATACAGTACGCCCATGAAGGACCACGATGCACCTACAACTCTTGGCGCGTTAGATCAATCCAGAAGGCGTCTGGACGGCTGGGATGGTGTATCCACATGGTACCTGCGTAGGTCTTATCGCACTAAATCCAAAAGCTCCCCCCACACGTGCGCGCCTCTTTTCATTTTGAACCAGCCAATGACGCGACGACACGTAGTCGTCTTCTACCTTCCCCCGTCGTCTTAGCATTGCAAAGACCTGTACCTACGGACATTTCCATCACTATAGTTCTAGCATCCACAAAATCTCGTATGTGCACCAAAAATTCATTCCAAGACCATGAACCAGTTTGTCTCCTCCTGGCAAATCCAATGGTACCTGAAACTTCCTGAAATTTAACCTAAAACGAAGAGCCCTTATTTGAGCTCTCTAGCCCTAACAATGGCGAATTACTTAAAAGGGCATATAAATACAATTAAATCTCCAGGAACCTTCACAGGGTCACCACAAACACGAATATGCGTTAAAAAATTACTTATGATGCATGAAACTATGGAATCGAGATAAAGAACATTTTTTCAAACCGTGGGGTATAAGGGTCGATTTCGAGCACTTCAAGACTTGGTGAGGGTTGAAGAATGTTCAGTGATGTTCCAGGAACGTATTTGGATCCTCGAAATGTCTTGAATCCAACTGCAAGTCCAAGAATGATTTTGATTTTTTATTGAATTTGTATGAGCTTAATGAGTGTTCTTCACTGAAGAATTATCGTCCCCTAGCATCTGGCCTTGTTATGTTCTTATAGAAGAGTGGATTTAGGTCAAAAACTTGGGCCAAATCTCTTTGAATCTTGAACTTTAATGATGGAAAATTTGATTGGAAATTTGTCTTGAATCTTTCTATTTTTGACTTTAATTAATTCAATCACTATGTCCACGAAATTATATTGGCAATGTGATATAAATAGTGATTGAATTTGATTCCAATATGCCTTTAAATCAAATATTTGATTTTACATAATCTATATGAATTAATCATCACTTTTAAATGATTAATAATTCATAAAAAATCAAATAAAAATAAAAAATTCGTGGCAATGGGATTTGGGAGTCTTGGATAACTTGTGGATGAAGATTGGGTCAAGAAAGATTGGGTCTCTTTGCAAAAAGATTCATTTTGGAGCCTTTTATTTCACACTTTTTCCCTTAAGATGGTCCAACTTTGACAAGTCATATCTCCCTCAATTTTTAAGATATGGAGGAGTTCTAGGATTTTTTGGAAACCTCAAGATGTATTCTACAAGCCACTTTGGAACATTGTTTCCATTTGAAGATTTTATCTTGATGATATGGGCTTTGACAAAAACTACTTTTGGTTGACTTTCAAAAAGGACCTATAATCTTTTGATCCGTATCTCTCAAATGAAGCATTTTTAGACTTGGCATGTGAGAGACAAATTTGAAGAGAATTCAATTTCCTTCAAAATGAGCTTTGGATGGAAAATTTCTGATGTTCCCTGTGAATGTTACGGGTGGTCAAAGTTCAGTTGACTTTAGGTCAAAAAACCCTAATTTAGAAACTTTGAATTTTATTGATTTCTGAGCATTCCTTGATGAATCATGATCAATCCTTGATCAAATGATGAATTATACTTCAAAATAAGGATGTTAACAAAAAAATCAGGAATTTTGACTGTACTTTGACCACAGTTGACTTTTGGGTCAAACTAGTCGACTGTTGACTTTCTGAGCAATTGACTGGGCAATCCTTGGAATTGAAGCCTGAATTTTGTCATGGAGATAGTTTGAAACATAATAAGTCATATGAAACCCCTTGGAGGCCTTGATCCATCAATTTCCTTTAAAGAATTCAAAACCCTAGTTCAGGAGGTCTTTGATTAGGACAGTGAGCCTTAGATTAACCCTTAGGCCTTGAACCTCTGTATGAGCTTGAAATTAAAAAATAAGATGGGAAAATTTTAGGGTATGACAGCTGCCCCTGTTCAATCTTCTTAAACCTGAGGATGTAGGTTGGTTTGTATGCCAGTCAGAATCTGAAGGTGGAAGAGGATTGAACACTAGAATACCAAGAAATTTGCCCTTGCTGATGCAGGAACCTTTTATGAGATGGGCTTAAAGATGCCATCTAGGCAAAGTATTGTTGGAGATGGGCTTAAAGATGCCATCAGTTGATGTATTGACGTGTGTCAGACTGAGTCGTACATTAGATCGTATCTATGGTGTTGGAATTAAATTGTTGGTTCAATTACCCTGAATATGTTTATGTATGAGGTAATGTATGCAATGTATGAATATGTTTATGATATATGATGTAGGAATATGATTTATGCTGTCTTGATTGAGAAAATAAATCTCTATATCATTGTGATTTTGATGCCTGATCTTGTCTTGAAGATATACAGCTGGGGATTTATGATTTCTGCTTGGGGATGAAAGCGATTTGAATGATCGACCTTGGATGCACCCTGACTGGGGATAAGAGATATGAATAGACCCTGTTGGAGGAGGGATTGAAGGTAGCTACTTGAAGACTACTCTGTGGGGATATGCTCATGTGAAGCAGGCGCTGTGGGGAGGCGTGGATGCCTTGAACATTTCCCCCAATGATTATAGTAACTGTCATTCCTTGACTTGTATTGATTGGGACACACCAATGAGTATTGATCGAAGTGTCAAAACAGGCCTTGCATAGCTTTGTCCCAGCTAGTAGGGACTTTGAAGAGATTTGCCTTGTGAGGACCTTCTGAGATATATTGAAGGATAGAAAAACACTTAGAAAGGGGGGTTTGAATAAGTGTAGTCTAAAAACTTGAACGATAAAAACAATTTGCACAGTTATTTTTATCCTGGTTCGTTGTTAACTAAACTACTCCAGTCCACCCCCACGAAGTGATTTACCTCACCTGAGGATTTAATCCACTAATCGCAATAAATTACAATGGTTTTCCACTTAGCCCACGACTAAGTCTTCTAGAGTATCCTGATCACAACCTGATCACTCTAGGAACAAATGCTTAGACACAAGCTAAGACTTTCTTAGAGTATCCTGACCACCACGTGATCACTCTAATTACAACTGCTTAGACACAAGCTAAGACTTCCTAGACTATCCTGATCAACACTTGATCACTCTAGTTACTTACAAATTAATGTAATCAATTCTAAGAGTATTACAAATGCTTCTGAAAAGCTATAATCACAACAGTGATATTTCTCTTAACGTTTAAGCTTAATCTCACTAATATATTACAACAGCAATGTAGTGAGCTTTGATGAAGATGAAGTTTCTGAGCTTTGATTTGAACAGCGTTTCAGCAAGTTAATATTCACATAAATCGTCAAGAATTGGTAACCTTGCTTCTCATCAGAACTTCATATTTATAGGCACTTGAGAAGATGACAGTTGGGAGCATTTAATGCTTTGCGTATTCCGTACAGCATTGCATTTAATGTTTCACGCTTTTGTCAACTACCTCGAGTCTTGTTCACGCTGTGTCTACTGACGTTGCCTTTAATAGCTTCCAACGTTCCTTTTGTCAGTCAGCGTAGCCTGCCACCTGTACTTTCTTCTGATCTGATGTTTGTGTATACAATGTTTGAATATCATTAGAGTCAAACATCTTGGTGCATAGCATCTTCTTGTCTTCTGACCTTGAAGTGCTTCTGAGCGTGATACCATGAGAACTTCAGTGCTTCTGCTTCTGATCTCAAGTTCTTCTGATGCTTCCATAGACCCATGTTCTGATTCTGCCTTGACCATCTTCTGATGGTCTTGCCAGACCATGTTCTGATGTTGCATGCTGAACCTTCTGAGACAAAGCTTCTGAGCGCTGATTTGTGCATACTCTTTATATATTTCCTGAAAGGGAAATTGCAATGTATTAGAGTACCACATTATCTCACACAAAATTCATATCCTTGTTATCATCAAAACTAAGAATATTGATCAGAACAAATCTTGTTCTAACAATCTCCCCCTTTTTGATGATGACAAAAACATATATAAATAATATGAATTTGCGATCAGAAAGAGCAGACGGCTAAAGACAATTTACACAGCTATAGCATAAGCATGTGAATATGTCTCCCCCTGAGATTAACAATCTCCCCCTGAAATTAATACTAGAAGAATTTTAATAATAAAAGACTTCCCTGAGTATTTCAGTAGAGACGTTCACATTGCTTGATCTACAGAACATTCATGACTTCTGATTTCTGCTTCCATAGGACAGCTTCAAAACATTGAATTTCTTTAGATCCTCAGAACATTCACAGCTTCTGATTCCTGCTTCCATCGGACAGCTTCAGAACTTGAATTTCTTTGATCTTCAGAACATTCACAGCTTCTGACTTCTGCTTCCATCGGACAGCTTCAGAACTTGAATTTCTTTAGATCTTCAGAACATTCACAGCTTCTGACTTCTGCTTCCATCGGGACAGCTTCAGAGCTTGAATTTCTTATTACATCACTTCATGCTAGATTGTATCAGAACATTGTTGAATGTACCAGAGCATCATCAGAGCATCTCTACATCCTGAAATGTTACAGAACAAAACTAAACGACAAAAGTCAGCATAAATGAGTCAGAACATAGAATATGTTTCAGAACACATAATATGTATCAGAGCCATATAGAATGTATCAGAACAAATAGACATAATGTTTCAGATCATATTCTATCATCAGAATATCTGAACATTCTTCCTTCTTGCTTCTGATTCTGATTCTGAAGCTTCATAGCACTCAGCTTGCTTCAAGAATCCAAGAACTTGATTCATCTTGTTGCTTCTCATGTTGATCTTTAAAGAGAATCTTCAATTCCTGCAACAACACAACTTAAAGCATAGAACTTTGCAAGTTCTGTTAGTAAAGCAACTGATTAAATCAAATCATTTATCACATATTTCTCCCCCTTTTTGTCATAACATCAAAAACATAAAAGATTCAGATGAAAAACAAAAAGAAACACATGGAAGAAAAAGATAATTTTCATTGAAGTTCAAACAGACAAAAGTACAGAAGTACAAGAAGATAAGGAAGAGAAGATGCACAAAACAGATGCAGCAAAAGCAAAAAACAAAACAACTAAGACTCAATCTAAGATGACCCTAGCCTTGACAAGATCTTGGCCAGCATCTCTTGAACCCCATTGTTATGCTCATTTTGCTTCTCTATGAAAGCTCTAAACTCAGCATTGACTGAGCTTTGCTCATCCTGGTTCTTCTGAAGAACTTCCAGAGTCCTTGCAAGACGGGAAGGTTCATCAGAAGAAGCTTCACAGCTTCTATCCAACGGGATGGCATTGTGATATGTAGCTTCCATTGATAGATCATTTGCAGGGATTTCCTCAACAGAAACTGATTCAGCAACATGATCTTCTACATCTGCTTCTTGCATAGAAGCATCTCCATACTCTGCAGCAGGAACCTCAGAATCTCCATTCTCAAGTGCCTGAAGAATGGCAGCTAGATTCCTGGGGGCAGAGGGACCTTCAACTTCTAGTGGGTCAACAACTTCTGGAATGACCAAGCTTGGGTCTTCCTTAGAAGGGTTTTCCCTCAAAAAGTCAAAGAGAGTCTTGAAATCTCCGAGCAGAACAGGATATTGAGGTATCCAGACCACAATCTCCCTGCAAGGGTTAGCTTCCAATGCAGCATCCAGTCTTGCTTCTTCCAATTCATCCACAAACTGCTTCTCTTCCAGGGTATATCTCCCTCCGAGACGAGCAAACCAGAAATATTCATAACTTCTCAGAATTCCACGAGGCCGTGGAGCAGCTTCTACACAGGCTTCCTGAAGTTCTAAAAACAGAGCATCTGACTCTCTGCGTAAGATCCTCCAGAACTTCCTCATAGCGGCGTCATTCAGGCCAGAACTTTCAGCAATTCTGAGGGTGTCAAAGATACTTCTGAGATTCCTCTTTACCTTTTCAAAAATTACACCAATAGGGTAGACAAGGCGGGATTTTATTTTGGTTTTTGAAAAGCCAGGGTTGGGGATGAAATATGGTTGAGGTTCTCTATCCAGCCAATAAGAAGATTCTGCTTCATTGTCAGAATCTAACACAACCAGTTCAGCTTCAGGACGAGGCTTTGAAGTGTAGTTGCAGTCACGGAGCAATTGCTCATGTGATGCAGAGGTTGGAAAATCAGAACCACTATGGTTGTTTTGAGAGGTGGAAGGAATGTGTTCAAAGTTGGCATGGGGAGGAGGTTGAGAGATGGAGATACTTGAGTGAGGTGGAAAGAGAGTTTGAAGAGGTGGTATATCCAAAACAGGATTGATGGTGGGTGGAGAAGAAGGAATGGTTACAGGAGAAGATGGAGGTGTAAGAACATGGACATTTATAGGTGATTCTGATGGGGCTTTTTCTGGTTCAAGGATAGGGGCAACCGCTATTGGTGCAACTTCTGAAATACCAGCAGGAGTAGAATCAGGTTCAGAAATACATATACCTTTGGATGCTTTCTGAACAGCTTTGACCACAGCCTCAGTTTTCTTCTGTTTCTTACTCTTCGGCTCTTCAACAATCTTTGTTTTGCCGCTAGAGATCTCTTTCCTTCTGATGCTCGCTAGAACATCCTGCTGATTCACAGCCTCTTAAACATCATTTTCTTCATCGGAGTCTTGGATAATCAGCTTCCTTTTTCTGATTTTCTCCTTCTCAACAACTTCAACAATCTTAGCATTGTTATTTGACTTTTTCTTCTTCTTCTCAGCTTCCTTCTTATTTTTCTCAAAATCAACAGAAACAGCTTTAACAGCCTTCGCAATGATTTCTTCCGGAACTATTTCTTTCTCAGTGGTAGCAGCACCTTTCTGAACTACCTTCACCTGATTAACAGAAGGATGATCAAACTTCCTTTTGGTCCTTTCTTCCTTCTTGCGATTTACTATAATAGGAGCACCTTTCTCTTGATCTTTAAGACTTTTATCCTCCTTTTGTGACTTCAGATACCTAGTTCTGACTTCTGGTACCTCACTATTGAAGAAGGTTTCAAATTCAGCTAGAACAGGTTCTCTTCTGATTCTTGTTCCAGCAAGAGGTTGGGGAGTCTTGATGATAGTCTTAATCACCTTCATCTTCTTTAAAGTGAACGCATTCAAGCAGGCCCCAGAGGTGACAGCAAGGTCTTTGATAATACCTTCAGTTTCCAGGTTCTCAACAATCTTGGAGTGAACCAGAAGATTTGTGATAATTCTACCAAAAGGAATGGTGGTACAACTTTTTTCTCTGAAGGCATTTCTGGAATCCTTCACAGCCTTCCACATATGGTTGAAGATAATGTAGATAGCATCAACCTTCTTCTTAGTGGCAACGCAATACAGAATGTATTTTTGCTCATTGCTGACGAAGTCAGAAGCATGTGTCCCTTTCCTGTGATAAAAACACCCAAGAAGAATCTTGGTCCAGATTTTGTAGAGGTGTCTCATGTCCTTGACATTCTTTGTTTCATTTACGTCATGGACGAAAGACAAAATTGATTTGGGGGCGACAACTGCATGTACCCAGAATTCCTTGACAAGATCTGGGTAGACTGGTCCACAGAACTCAGCGAACAGCGAAGTCCATCCTTGAAAAATTATATCTTCTTTGAGATGAAATTGGTGTTCTTCAAGGTTATCAAAATCAACCATGAGTTCACATAGAACTTCTAATTTATCCTTAGGAATGGAACACGCAACGACTGGAGTGAGTTTCTGATTTTCTTCATCTTGAATATGGAGAGGAGCAGATGAACCAGCATTTTGAGATGAAGAAGCAGCCATTGAAGCAGAATGAACAAATAAGAAGAACAAATTCTGGGTTTTCGGTTAGGGTTTTAGAAGAGACTAAGAAGTTTTCAAAAGAAAGTATGCAAGAAGAAAGAGAGAATGGGAGCGAAAAAAGATAAATGATATGATTTGAAAAGAATATATAGAGACGGATTTAAAACAATATGCAATAAAATTTTGAGAATGAACAGTTACAGAATCAAAAGAAATCAATTACATTAAATGGTGAGTGACGTTAGGTGAGAGAACGTGGTAAATGAAATGATTTAACACAGTTACCTAGATCGGCGTCTTTTCAACTGCACGCTTTTTACTAACCGTACAGACACGCGTTCATCATCCAAAAATAGATGACAGCTGTATTTTTCTGAAAGACTTTACGCCTACTGATTCTGATCACTGCTTCTGATTGTCATTCTTTAGGAATGATCTTGTTCTGATAGGATCATCTTTCTTCCCAAGGATCACATCTTCTGAATGAGCTGAAGCAAGTCTAGGTGATCTTCTGACTGTTGGCTCTTCAGAAATCCTGAGATTCTTTAAAGATGCAGCAACTTGATCTTCTGATCCATTGCTTCTGAGACTGCCAGCTTCTGCGGCTTTGCTTCTTGGTTCTACTGCTTCTGATATATCAATATCAAAATCTGCAAAATTCTCAAACTGCTTTGGTTTTTCAAGACCAAGCTTATCATCAAACCTGATATTGATTGATTCTTCTACAATCAATGTTTCAGTATTGTATACTCTGTAGCCTTTAGAGCGTTCAGAATATCCAAGAAGGAAACACTTTTGTGCTTTAGAATCAAACTTACCAAGATGATCTTTAGTATTCAGAATAAAACATACACATCCAAAAGGATGGAAATATGAAATGTTGGGCTTTCTGTTCTTCCACAATTCATAAGGAGTCTTATTTAGAATAGGTCTGATAGAGATTCTATTCTGAATATAACACGCAGTGTTTATTGCTTCTGCCCAAAAATGCTTAGCCATATTGGTTTCATTGATCATGGTTCTGGCCATTTCTTGTAGAGTCCTATTCTTTCGCTCTACAACTCCATTTTGCTGTGGAGTTCTAGGGCAAGAGAAATCATGGGCAATACCATTTTCTTTGAAGAACTCCTCAAAGAATCTGTTCTCAAATTCGCCACCATGATCACTTTTGACCTTTATGATTTTGCACTCTTTCTCAGATTGGATCTGAGTGCAGAATTCAAAGAACAATGAATGAGATTCATCCTTGTGTTTCAAGAACTTTACCCATGTCCAACGGCTATAATCATCTACAATGACTAATCCATATTTCTTCCCTCTGTCAAATGCTGTTTTGACTGGGCCAAACAGATCAATGTGCAAGAGTTCTAACGGCCTTGAGGAAGAAACAACATTCTTAGACTTGAATGCAGGTCTGGAGAACTTGCCCTTCTGACATGCTTCACAAAGAGCATCTGATTTGTATTTCAGATTTGGGAGTCCTCAGACCAGATTTAGTTTGTTAATCTGAGAAATCTTTCTCAAACTAGCATGTCCTAATCTTCTGTTCCAGACCCATTGCTCCTCAGAAACAGACATAAGACAAGTCACCTTCTGCTTCTCAAGATCAGAAAGATCAATCTTATAAATGTTGTTCTTTCTCTTGCCTGTAAATAGGATTGAGCCATCCTTCTGTTTTACAGCCTTGCAAGACTTTTGATTGAAGATTATATCATAACCGTTGTCACTTAATTGACTTATGGACAATAAGTTATGCGTTAATCCTTCTACAAGAAGTACATTAGTTATGGAATGAGAGTTACCAAGGCTTATGGTTCCAGAACCAATGATTTTGCCCTTCTGATCTCCTCCAAACTTGACTTCTCCACCTGGCTTAAGCACCAGGTCTTGGAATGTAAACCTTCTTCCCGTCATGTGTCGCGAGCACCCAGAGTCCAGGTACCATGACATTTTGCTTTTTGTCCTCTTTGCCGCCAAGGATATCTGCAACAGAAATTATCTTCTCCTTAGGTACCCACAATTTCTTGGGTCCTTTCTTGTTAGTTCTCCTTAAGTTCTGATTGAACTTGGGTTTAGCAGAATATTTAACAGGAGGAACAGCATGATATTCTTTAGGTTTGTCAGCATGATATTTCCTAGGGTGTGTCACATGCTTCTTGGTGTGAACAGTGTTAAACTTCTGTGCATGTGAAGTGAGCCTAATATCATGAGCATGGCCATATTTGAACTGATCATACAATGGCTTGTATGTGATCTTCAGATCATCAACAGGTTCAAATTTATGTGAGGTATCACCCTCATAGCCAAAACCAAACCTTCTGTTTCCAGAAACACCATATATCATAGAAGCAAGATGACTTCTGCCAATACTTCTAGATAAGAACTTTCTGAAGCTCGAGTCATATTCTTTCAGAATATGATTCATGCTAGGAATGGATTTTTCTGTTTCAGAAGGAGATCCACTATCTTTGGATAGATTTAAAACTTTTTCCTTCAGTTCAGAATTTTCCAATTCCAGCTTCTTAGTTTCAAATTCAAATTGCTTTTTCAGCTTTTTGTATTTGATACTAAGATGAGCCTTGAGTTCCAGAAGTTCTGTTAAACTGAAAACTAACTCTTCTCTAGATAGTTCAGAAAATACCTCTTCAGAATCTGATTCTGATGTAGATTCTGATCCATCATCTTCTGTAGCCATCAGCGCGAAGTTGGCTTGTTCTTCTTCAGAGTCTGATTCTGATTCTGATTCAGAATCATCCCATGTTGCCATAAGACCTTTCTTCTTATGAAACTTCTTCTTGGGATTCTCCTTCTGAAGATTTGGACACTCGTTCTTGTAATGTCCAGGCTCATTGC
Organism: Vicia villosa; assembly: GCF_029867415.1. Taxonomy (NCBI): domain Eukaryota; kingdom Viridiplantae; phylum Streptophyta; class Magnoliopsida; order Fabales; family Fabaceae; genus Vicia; species Vicia villosa. Next base: position 98,924 of record NW_026705546.1, on the reverse strand, counting down.
ACTCATAACAGACAGCCTTCTTCTTGTCAGATCTTCTGTCAGAAGATTCTCCTTGTTCAAATCTCTTTGAACTTCTGAAGCCTCTGAACTTCCTTTGCTTGCTCTTCCAGAGTTGGTTTACCCTTCTGGAGATCATGGACAGTTCATCTTCTTCTTCAGATTCTGATTCTTCAGGATCTTCTTCTCTAGCCTGAAAAGCGTTAGTGCATTTTTTAACATTAGATTTTAATGCAATAGACTTACCTTTCTTCTGAGGCTCGTTTGCATCCAGCTCTATTTCATGGCTTCTCAAGGCACTGATAAGCTCTTCCAACGAAACTTCATTCAGATTCTTGGCAATCTTGAATGCAGTCACCATTGGACCCCATCTTCTGGGTAAGCTTCTGATGATATTCTTTACATGGTCAGCCTTGGTGTAGCCTTTATCCAGAACTCTCAATCCAACAATTAGAGTTTGAAATCTTGAGAACATCTTCTCAATATCTTCATCATCCTCCATCTTGAAGGCTTCATATTTCTGGATTAGAGCAAGAGCTTTAGTCTCCTTGACTTGAGCATTTCCCTCATGGGTCATTTTCAATGACTCATATATATCATGGGCAGTTTCCCTGTTAGATATCTTCTCATACTTAGCATGAGAGATAGCATTCAGCAAAACAATCCTACATTTATGATGATTCTTGAAAAGCTTCTTCTGATCATCATCCATTTCTTGCCTCGTAAGCTTTACGCCACTAGCTTTCACTGGATGTTTGTAACCATCCATCAGAAGACCCATAATTCACCATCTAGACCAAGAAAGTAACTTTCCAGTTTATCTTTCCAGTATTCAAAGTTTTCACCATCAAATACTGGTGGTCTAGTATAACCATTGTTACCATTGTATTGCTCAGCAGAGCCAGATGATGATGCAGGTGGATCTGTTGGAATTTCACCAGCCATCTTTTACTGAAGCATTTTTCTCTTCCTGAATCTTTTCTAAACACGGTTAAGTGCTTGCACCTTAGAACCGGCGCTCTGATGCCAATTGAAGGATAGAAAAACACTTAGAAAGGGGGGTTTGAATAAGTGTAGTCTAAAAACTTGAACGATAAAAACAATTTGCACAGTTATTTTTATCCTAGTTCGTTGTTAACTAAACTACTCCAGTCCACCCCCACGGTGATTTACCTCACCTGAGGATTTAATCCACTAATCGCAACAGATTACAATGGTTTTCCACTTAGCCCACGACTAAGTCTTCTAGAGTATCCTGATCACAGCCTGATCACTCTAGGAACAAATGCTTAGACACAAGCTAAGACTTTCTTAGAGTATCCTGACCACCACGTGATCACTCTAATTACAATTGCTTAGACACAAGCTAAGACTTCCTAGAGTATCCTGATCAACACTTGATCACTCTAGTTACTTACAAATTAATGTAATCAATTCTAAGAGTATTACAAATGCTTCTGAAAAGCTATAATCACAACAGTGATATTTCTCTTAACGTTTAAGCTTAATCTCACTAATATATTACAACAGCAATGTAGTGAGCTTTGATGAATATGAAGTTTCTGAGCTTTGATTTGAACAGCGTTTCAGCAAGTTAATATTCACATAAATCGTCAAGAATTGGTAACCTTGCTTCTCATCAGAACTTCATATTTATAGGCACTTGAGAAGATGACCGTTGGGAGCATTTAATGCTTTACGTATTCCGTACAGCATTGCATTTAATGTTTCACGCTTTTGTCAACTACCTCGAGCCTTGTTCAAGCTGTGTCTACTGACGTTGCCTTTAATAGCTTCCAACGTTCCTTTTGTCAGTCAGCGTAGCCTGCCACCTGTACTTTCTTCTGATCTGATGTTTGTGTATACAACGTTTGAATATCATCAGAGTCAAACAGCTTGCTGCATAGCATCTTCTTGTCTTCTGACCTTGAAGTGCTTCTGAGCGTGATACCATGAGAACTTCAGTGCTTCTGCTTCTGATCTCAAGTTCTTCTGATGCTTCCATAGACCCATGTTCTGATTCTGCCTTGACCATCTTCTGATGTCTTGCCAGACCATGTTCTGATGTTGCATGCTGAACCTTCTGAGACAAAGCTTCTGAGCGCTGATTTGTGCATACTCTTTATATATTTCCTGAAAGGGAAATTGCAATGTATTAGAGTACCACATTATCTCACACAAAATTCATATCCTTGTTATCATCAAAACTAAGAATATTGATCAGAACAAATCTTGTTCTAACATGTATACTATAGGTGACTTGCCCCTAGTAATCATAAACTGAGGATGATGCCCCTGGCTGATCGGGAAATAGCTTTGGACCCACTTGGGTGCATGCCCCTGACTGTTTGGCATTCTTGAGAGATTCTTGGAATCTTGACTCGATTGCCCCAAATTAATTGGACAAAGCACGTCATGCCCCTTGTATTTATTGACTTCTAATTGAGTCAGGTGTGAGAGTTATTGTTACTGAAGTGGTTTCGTCTGTCGGGATGACTTTTAGTCATTAGTTGTACCCTTTGCAGATTCTTCCCGTTGTTAACATTTGAAATTATGTAGCAGAATATGTTTAATAATGAATTCATGAGATGTAATGCATATGTCTATCTTGAGTTTTTGAAAAACATTAAAACAGGAGATGTAAATGCGTGATATTTGTAAAAATGTGATGTTTGTAAAAACGAAATATCAACTCAGCCTTTTTGGTAAACCTTAAGGAGTCAGGATACCTTTTTTGGTGACAGTATTGAAGGATAGAAAAACACTTAGAAAGGGGGGGATTGAATAAGTGTGACTTTAAATCTTGGACGATAAAAATAAATGCACAAATATTTTTATCCTGGTTCGCTGTTAACGAAGCTACTCCAGTCCACCCCCGCAGAGATGATTTACCTCAACTGAGGATTTAATCCACTAATCGCACGGATTACAATGGTTTTCCACTTAGCCGCAACTAAGTCTTCCAGAGTCTTCTGATCACAACCTGATCACTCCAGGAACAACTGCTTAGTTCACTCCTAAGACTTTTTCTAGAGTCTACTGATCAACACGATCACTCTAGGCTTAGTTCACTCCTAAGACTTTCTGCTCAGCCAACTGCCAAGACTTCCTGCTCAGCCAACTGCCAAGACTTCCTGCTCAGCCAACTGCTAAGACTTCCTAGAGTATACTGATCAACTGATCACTCTAGTTCCTTACAACTTAATGTAATCAATTCAAGAGTTTACAAATGCTTCTTAAAAGCGATAATCACAACTGTGATATTTCTCTTACAGTTTAAGCTTAATCTCACTAAGATATTACAACAGCAATGTAGTGAGCTTTGATGAAGATGAAGATTCTGAGTTTGGAGTTGAACAGCGTTTCAGCAAGTTAATTTGAATTATCTTTGTTCAGGATCGTTAACCTTGCTTCTCATCAGAACTTCATATTTATAGGCGTTGAGAAGATGACCGTTGAATGCATTTAATGCTTTGCGTGTTCCGTACAGCTTTGCATTTAATGTTATACGCTTTTGTCAACTACCTCGAGCCTTGTTCACGCTGTGTCTACTGACGTAGCCTTTAGTAGCTTTAACGTTCCTTTTGTCAGTCAGCGTAGTCTGCCACGTGTACTTCCTTCTGATCTGATGTTTGTGAATACGACGTTTGAATATCATCAGAGTCAAACAGCTTGGTGCAAAGCATCTTCTGATCTTCTGACCTTGAAGTGCTTCTGAGCGTGATACCATCTTCTGATCTTCAGTGCTTCTGATCTCATGTTCTTCTGATGCTTCCATAGACCCATGTTCTGATTCTGCTTCGACCATCTTCTGATGTCTTGCCAGACCATGTTCTGATGTTGCATGCTGAACCATTTGAGACACATCTTCTGAGCGCTGAATTATGCGTACTCTTTATATATTTCCTGAAAGGGAAATTGCATTGGATTAGAGTACCATATTATCTTAAGCAAAATTCATATTATTGTTATCATCAAAACTAAGATAATTGATAAGAACAAATCTTGTTCTAACAATCTCCCCCTTTTTGATGATGACAAAAACATATATAAATGATATGAATTTGCGATCAGAAAGAGTAGACAGCAAAAGACAAATTACACAGCTATAGCATAAGCATATGAATATGTCTCCCCCTGAGATTAACAATCTCCCCCTGAGATAAATAATCTCCCCCTGAAATAAATACTCGAAGAACTTTAATAAAAGACTTCCCTGATTATTTCGGTAGAGACGATCATATAAGCTTCTGCCTTCAGAGAATTCATAGCTTCTGACTTCTGCTTCCATTGGACAGCTTCAGAACTTGAATTTCTTTAGATCCTTAGAACACTCACAGCTTCTGACTTCTGCTTCCATCCAGGACAGCTTCAGAACTTGAATTTCTTTGATCTTCAGAACATTCACAGCTTCTGACTTCTGCTTCCATTCAGGACAGCTTCAGAACTTGAATTTTCTGGATCTTTTAGAACATTCACATCTTCTGATTTCTGCTTCCCTCGGATAGCTTCAGAACTTTGAATGTCTACCAACATCACTTCATGCTAGATTTGTATCAGAACATTGTTGAATGTACCAGAGCATCATCTGAGCATCTCTACATCCTGAAATGTTACAGAACAAAAACTAAACGACAAAAGTCAGCATGAACGAGTTAGAACATAAAATGTATATTCAAATACATGATATGTATCAGAGCCAAATGTATTAGAGCATTTAGGCTAAAAACATGTATCAGAGCAAATAATGTATCAGAGCCATAACATTATATGTATCAGGGCAAATAGAATTTTGTCATAACAGGATAGACAATGATATTCAAATTCTATTATCAGTGCTTCTGATTCATTCTTCTTTCTTGCTTCTGATCTCTGAAGCTTGACAGCACTCAGCTTGCTTCAGTTTCCATGGTTTTGCTTCTAGTGTTTGCTTTGAAGATTCACTTCACTTCTCTGTACCTGCAAAACACTTAAACCATATAGAACTTGCAGTTCTTGTTAGTGAATGTGTGGGAGCCTTTACCCAGCAACTGATAGATTTAATCAAATCATTTATCATTTATCTTTCTCCCCCTTTTTGTCATAACATCAAAAAGAATATATAAAAAGATTCAGATGTATAAAACGACAAAAGAAAACATTTACTGGAATGTAAAACACAAAGAAACTTTTTCATTGATCAGCAAAAGATATTACAAGAAGTTCCTATGTTTAACAAGATGAAAAACATTCCTAGCAAATACAAAACAAGCAGAAGCAGCAAGGAAAAGAAAACTACAAAGTAGAATTTCCAAAGAGGAAATGACTACAAAAAATTAAAAAATACAACATTCGGTCAAGAAACTCAACATAGAAGTTGAGTATATCTTCCCACAACTCAAGAAAGTCTTCTGTCTTTGGATGAAAGTTGATAACAACATCAAAGAAGGATCTGACTTGAGAGGTATTAGAAGAGCCATCCCGAGATGCACAGAGATCTGTCGCCTTTGAGTCATGGAGCTTCAACAGGCTTAGGGTGAACGCTAGGTTTTGAGAGAAGAAATGAAAACCGAGAGAGAGAGAGAGAGAGAAAACTTTTAAGAGGAAAACAAAAAGATAGGAAACCAAAAAACCATTTTGAAGGGTATTTAAAAGAAAATAAAGTGAAACGAATGATGACTAGCATTTAATGTTACGTGACGTGAGGAGAGATAATAAAGACAAATGAAGTGACTTGCACAGTTACCTATGGTCGGCGTCCCTTCAACTGCACGCGCGCTTATCCATGAATAGTAACGACAGGTTTACCATCCCGAGATAAAACGTAACAGCTGTTTTGCTTTAAAAGAGGTTCTGAATCAACTTAGACAATGAAACGTTAGTAATAACCGAATCATAATTTCTAAAAGATTTCAATCAGAACTTCTGAAAAAAAATTGTTCCACATTCATTTCAGAAGATACTCATACATGAGAACTTCTCATCTTCTCATTCTGGGCATAAATCCATACTGATGTTCTTCAGAATGAACTTAAACCTATCTTCAGCCAGGGGTTTTGTAAAGATATCAGCCCATTGATGGTCTGTATCAACAAAGTTTAAAGAAATAACACCCTTCTGAACATAGTCCCTTATGAAATGATGTTTTATCTCAATATGTTTAGCTTTTGAATGAAGAATAGGATTCTTAGATAAACATATAGCAGAAGTATTATCACAGAATATAGGAATGTTACTCTCAAATATCTGATAATCTTCTAACTGACTCTTCATCCAGAGCATCTGTGTGCTACAACCAGCAGCTGCGACATATTCTGCTTCTGTGGTTGATAGAGCAATGGTTGCTTGCTTCTTGCTGTACCAGGAGATTAAGTGACTTCCAAGAAATTGGCAACTTCCTGAAGTACTTTTTCTTTCAATTCTGTCTCCAGCATAATCAGCATCGCAGAATCCTACTAAGTTGTATTCTTTAGATTTTCTGTAAACTAAACCAACATTAGTAGTACCTTTCAGATACCTTAGAATTCTCTTAACAGCAGTTAAATGAGATTCTCTAGGATCTGATTGGAATCTAGCACACAAACAAACACTGAACAGAATGTCAGGTCTAGAAGCAGTCAGATATAGAAGAGATCCAATCATACCTCTGTATAACTTCTGATCTACCTTCTTACTTACCTCATCCTTACCTAGGATGCATGTTGGATGCATAGGAGTTTTGGCTTCTTTGCAGTCCAGAAGATTAAACTTCTTCAGAAGTTCCTTCACATACTTGGTTTGGTGAACATACGTTCCTTCTGATGTTTGATTTATTTGTATTCCAAGGAAATACTTGAGTTCTCCCATCATGCTCATTTCAAACTCAGCCTGCATAGACTGGCCACTGGTGCAAAGGTTTCTGTGTAGTCAATCCCTTCTTGCTGACTATAACCCTGAGCCACCAGTCTGGCTTTGTTCCTTACCACTTCGCCTTTCTCACTGAGCTTGTTTCTGAAGACCCATTTTGTACCGATTATATTGAATCCATCTGGTCTAGGAACAAGATCCCAAACATCATTCCTTGTAAACTGATTTAGTTCTTCTTGCATAGCAATTATCCAGTCTGGATCTTCTAGAGCATGATCAACAGAAGTTGGCTCGATCAAAGATACAAGACCTAATTGACAGTCTGCATTGTTTCTAAGGAATGCTCTTGTTCTGATTGGATCATCCTTCTTTCCAAGAATGACATCTTCTGAATGACTAGAGATGAGTCTGGATGATCTTCTGACAGATGGTTCTTCAGAAATACTTAGATCCTCCAGAGAAGCTGATACTTGATCTTCAGACTCTTTGCTTCTGAGAAGCTCTGCTTCTGATGCGTTGCTTCTTGGCTCAACAACTTCTGATATGTCAATATCATAACCTGCAAAATTATCAACTTGCTTTGGTTTTTCAGAACCAAGCTTATCATCAAACCTGATATTGATTGATTCTTCTACAACCAATGTTTCAGTATTGTATACTCTGTAGCCTTTTGAGCGTTCAGAATATCCAAGAAGGAAACACTTTTGAGCTTTGGAATCAAACTTACCAAGATGATCTTTAGTGTTCAGAATAAAGCACACACATCCAAAAGGATGGAAATATGAAATGTTGGGCTTTTTATTCTTCCACAATTCATAGGGAGTCTTATTAAGAATAGGTCTGATAGAGATTCTATTCTGAATATAACATGCAGTGTTTATTGCTTCTGCCCAGAAATGCTTAGCCATATTGGTTTCATTGATCATGGTTCTGGCCATTTCTTGCAGAGTCCTATTCTTTCGTTCTACAACCCCATTTTGCTGTGGAGTTCTAGGACAAGAGAAATCATGGGCAATACCATTTTCTTTGAAGAATTCTTCAAAGGATTTGTTCTCAAATTCACCACCATGATCACTTCTGACCTTTATGATTTTACACTCTTTTTCAGATTGAATCTGAATGCAGAAATCAAAGAACACTGAATGAGTCTCATCCTTGTGTTTCAAGAATTTTACCCATGTCCAGCGGCTATAATCATCTACGATGACTAATCCATATTTCTTTCCTCTGACAGATGCTGTTTTGACTGGTCCAAACAGATCAATGTGCAAGAGTTCTAATGGCCTTGAGGTAGAAACAACATTCTTAGACTTGAATGCAGGTTTGGAGAACTTGCCCTTCTGACATGCTTCACAAAGAGCATCTGATTGGAATTTCAGATTAGGAAGTCCTCTGACAAGATTCAGTTTGTTAATTTGAGAGATCTTTCTCAAACTAGCATGACCTAATCTCCTGTGCCAGACCCACTGCTCTTCAGAAACAGACATAAGACAAGTCACCTTCTGACTCATAAGATCTTGCAGATCTGTCTTATAAATGTTGTTCTTCCTCTTGCCTGTAAATAGGATTGAGCCATCCTTCTGATTTACAGCCTTGCAAGACACTTGATTAAAGATTATATCATAACCATTGTCACTTAATTGACTGATAGATAAAAGGTTATGAGTTAATCCTTCTACAAGAAGTACATTAGAGATGGAAGGAGAGTTACCAGACTTTATAGTTCCAGAGCCAATTATCTTGCCCTTCTGATCTCCTCCGAACTTGACTTCTCCTCCAGACTTAAGCACCAGGTCTTGGAACATAGACCTTCTTCCTGTCATGTGTCGCGAGCATCCAGAGTCCAGGTACCATGACATGTTGTGCTTTGTCCTTCTTGCAGCCAAGGATATCTGCAATAGGAATAATCTTATCCTTAGGTACCCACATCTTTTTGGGTCCTTTCTTGTTAGATTTTCTCAAGTTCTGATTGAACTTGGGTTTAACATTGTAAGCAATAGGAGGAACAGCATGATAATTCTTAATGTGAGTTTCATGATATTTCCTAGGTTGTGTCACATGCTTCTTAGTGTGTGTTATGTGAAAACTTTGTGCATGTGAGGTGTGCCTAATATCATGAGAGTGGCCATACTTGAACTGATCATACAATGGCTTGTATGTAATTTTCATTTCATCAACAGGTTCAAGTTTGTATGGGGTTTCACCCTCATAACCAATGCCAACTCTTTTGTTTCCAGACACAGCATATATCATAGAAGCTAGCTGACTTCTGCCAATACTTCTCGATAAGAACTTTCTGAAACTTAAATCATATTCTTTCAGAATATGGTTCAGACTAGGAGTGGATTTTTCTGAATCAGAAGGAGATCCAACATTATTGGATAATTTTAAAAGTTTTTCTTTTAATTCAGAATTCTCCAACTCAAGCTTCTTTGTTTCAAATTCAAATTGCTTTTTCAGCTTTTTGTATTTGAGACTAATCTGAGACTTGAGTTCCAGAAGTTCAGTTAGACCGGAAACTAACTCATCTCTAGTAAGTTCAGAAAATACCTCTTCAGAATCTGATTCTGATGTAGATTCTGATCCGTCATCTTCTGTCGCCATCAGCGCACAGTTGGCCTGCTCATCTTCTGAATCATCTTCTGATTCATCCCAGGTTGCCATAAGACCTTTCTTCTTATGAAACTTTTTCTTGGGACTTTCCTTTTGAAGATTTGGACATTCATTCTTGTAGTGTCCAGGCTCATTGCATTCATAGCACATGACCTTCTTCTTGTCAAATCTTCTTTCATCAGAAGATTCTCCACGTTCAAATTTCCTTGAACTTCTGAAGCCTCTGAACTTCCTTTGCTTGGTCTTCCAGAGTTGATTTAGCCTTCTGGAAATCATGGACAGTTCATCTTCTTCTTCAGATTCTGATTCTTCAGGATCTTCTTCTCTGGCCTGAAAAGCGTTAGTGCATTTCTTGATATTTGATTTTAATGCAATAGACTTACCTTTCTTTTGAGGCTCATTTGCGTCCAGCTCTATTTCATGACTTCTCAAGGCGCTAATAAGCTCTTCCAGAGAAACTTCATTCAGATTCTTTGCAATCTTGAATGCAGTCACCATAGGACCCCATCTTCTGGGTAAGCTTCTGATGATCTTCTTCACATGATCAGCCTTGGTGTATCCTTTGTCAAGAACTCTCAATCCAGCAGTAAGAGTTTGAAATCTCGAAAACATCTTTTCAATGTCTTCATCATCCTCCATCTTGAAGGCTTCATACTTCTGGATTAAGGCAAGAGCTTTTGTCTCCTTGACTTGAGCATTTCCTTCATGAGTCATTTTCAAGGACTCATATATGTCATAGGCCGTTTCCCTGTTAGATATCTTCTCATACTCAGCATGAGAGATAGCATTCAGCAAAACAGTTCTACATTTATGATGATTCCTGAAAAGCTTCTTTTGATCATCATTCATTTCTTGCCTTGACAGCTTTACGCCTCTGGCATTTACAGGATGTTTGTAACCATCCATCAGAAGATCCCATAGATCACCATCTAGACCCAGAAAGTAACTTTCCAGTTTATCTTTCCAGTATTCAAAGTTTTCACCATCAAATACCGGCGGTCTAGTATAACCATTGTTACCGTTGTATTGCTCAGCAGAGCCAGATGTAGATGCAGGTGTAGGTATAGTCCTTTCACTTTCATCAACCATCTTTTAAATGAAGCGTTTTTCTCTTCCTGAATCTTTTCTAAACACGGTTAAGTGCTTGCACCTTAGAACCGGCGCTCTGATGCCAATTGAAGGATAGAAAAACACTTAGAAAGGGGGGGATTGAATAAGTGTGACTTTAAATCTTGGACGATAAAAATAAATGCACAAATATTTTTATCCTGGTTCGCTGTTAACGAAGCTACTCCAGTCCACCCCCGCAGAGATGATTTACCTCAACTGAGGATTTAATCCACTAATCGCACGGATTACAATGGTTTTCCACTTAGCCGCAACTAAGTCTTCCAGAGTCTTCTGATCACAACCTAATCACTCCAGGAACAACTGCTTAGTTCACTCCTAAGACTTTTTCTAGAGTCTACTGATCAACACGATCACTCTAGGCTTAGTTCACTCCTAAGACTTTCTGCTCAGCCAACTGCCAAGACTTCCTGCTCAGCCAACTGCCAAGACTTCCTGCTCAGCCAACTGCTAAGACTTCCTAGAGTATACTGATCAACTGATCACTCTAGTTCCTTACAACTTAATGTAATCAATTCAAGAGTTTACAAATGCTTCTTAAAAGCGATAATCACAACTGTGATATTTCTCTTACAGTTTAAGCTTAATCTCACTAAGATATTACAACAGCAATGTAGTGAGCTTTGATGAAGATGAAGATTCTGAGTTTGGAGTTGAACAGCGTTTCAGCAAGTTAATTTGAATTATCTTTGTTCAGGATCGTTAACCTTGCTTCTCATCAGAACTTCATATTTATAGGCGTTGAGAAGATGACCGTTGAATGCATTTAATGCTTTGCGTGTTCCGTACAGCTTTGCATTTAATGTTATACGCTTTTGTCAACTACCTCGAGCCTTGTTCACGCTGTGTCTACTGACGTAGCCTTTAGTAGCTTTAACGTTCCTTTTGTCAGTCAGCGTAGTCTGCCACGTGTACTTCCTTCTGATCTGATGTTTGTGAATACGACGTTTGAATATCATCAGAGTCAAACAGCTTGGTGCAAAGCATCTTCTGATCTTCTGACCTTGAAGTGCTTCTGAGCGTGATACCATCTTCTGATCTTCAGTGCTTCTGATCTCATGTTCTTCTGATGCTTCCATAGACCCATGTTCTGATTCTGCTTCGACCATCTTCTGATGTCTTGCCAGACCATGTTCTGATGTTGCATGCTGAACCATTTGAGACACATCTTCTGAGCGCTGAATTATGCGTACTCTTTATATATTTCCTGAAAGGGAAATTGCATTGGATTAGAGTACCATATTATCTTAAGCAAAATTCATATTATTGTTATCATCAAAACTAAGATAATTGATAAGAACAAATCTTGTTCTAACAAGTATGCTTTCGAACTAACCATGCTTCGGTTAGGACTTTCAAGGGTTGTAACGTGGCTTGGTTCACGGTTTAAGAAACAAAGGATAATGGCTCAAAATTTATTTGTACCCATCCCAATCTTCGTGATGTTCTTCGATCCTATGCTCAGTTAACTTTGCCTTTAAGTTCTAGCAGGCCTTGAAGTCATACTACTGACATTTGATGATGGTTGAGGCGTTGTAAGTTTATTTGGATAGACAGTCATCCTTTTTTGTAATATTTGTCGAGAATTTATAACGACCTCTTTTGGTTTTTTGACTTTATTATCCCTAAATTTTGCCTGAACTGTTTATTTTGAGATTACAGTCAGCGGGATGTTTTAATTTTTGATAAGTCTCCGTCATAGGTTTTGACTTAACATTTTTCTCTTTTTTCTTCTTTTTTATGGATATTGACTGCCTGACTTGAGAATTACGGGAATCCATCATCACTTGTGTAAAGCAACTGGTATAATTGAGTTAACTGAGTAACTACCCTGCCACGGGTTATGATCAAGGTTTTAATCTGTACGAGAAAGGAAACTTCCACTTCTTAGGCTCAAAGGGGTTGACGAGGGATTAACATCCTTATATCTCCATTGTTTAGGAATTGAAACAATGCTTGTACATCGTCAGCATAGTTCGTTCAAAAGCATATTGTATGAGGTTGCGGTATCATTTCCGTCATCCTCCCTTAAAAGGCTTACATCTTAGCAGGAGTTGAATATCACAAAACATAAACAAAGTAAAGACACAGTTTAAGACAAACATATGCAATGCACTAATGATGATTATTAAAGCAGATAATGCCTATCATAAGTCGAATGTTTAAACAAACAGAATAGAAATTAGCAAATGAAAAGTAAAACTAATGATCTGAAAGTCCATCCTTCTAGCCATCCACAGCATTAGTAGTCACGTTAGGAGTCTCATGAGAATCAAATTCAATTTCCCCAGCATCGATCATATCTTGGATCTTGTTCCTCAATGTCCAACAACTATTCGTATCGTGACCAGGACTATCGGAGTGATATGCACACCTCACATTGGGATTATAGCCACGAGCAGAAGTACTAGGATTCTTAGGGGGGTCCTTTAAAGTGATCAACTCTGACTTCAACAGGTGTTGTAATGCTTGAGCCAGTGACATATTGATCTTTGTGAACTAACGCCTAGGCGTGTCTTGCTTGTTTTGACGACCTTTTTGAGGTGTCGGTGTGGAGATCAGAACTGCCCCAACAGATTGGTCATGGTTAGTCCTTTTCTAACCATACACATCATTTGACTCTGACTTCCCATTAAAATGCTTCTTTGTAACACTTGAGGATGTAGCAGCTTGAATCTTACCACTTCGGATGCCATTCTCGACACGTTCCCCAATCAGTATAAGCTCAGTGAACCTAGACGATGAACTTCCCAGCAAATGGCTATAGAAAGGACCAGTCAGCGTGCTCATAAACATATCAACCAACTCTCTGTCAGCCAATGGAGGTTGAACTCTGCCAGCCAAGTCTCTCCATTTTTTAGCATACTCTTTGAAGCTTTCATTAGAGCCCATAGACATACTTTGCAGTTGCATGCGGGTCGGCGCAAGATCAGCATTGTATTGGTATTGCTTGTAGAAAGCAACATCCAAGTCTTCCCAAGTATGAATGTAGGTACCCTCGAGTTGATAATACCATTCCAATTGTGTTCCAGTCAGACTTTCTTGGAAGAAGTGGATCCACAACTTCTTATCAGTATGAGGTTGAATCTTCCTCACATAGGATTTCAAGTGCAGCTTGGGACAGGAGACTCCGTCATACTTAGCAAAGGTTGGAGTCTTGAACTTTGGAGGGATAACGACTCCAGAGATGAGCCCTAGTTCCTCAAAATCCAATCCAGGTACTTTCTCAATCTCCATGGCTTTCATGCGTTCTTCCAGCAACTTGTATTTGTCGTCAGGATGTTCATCCTTATAGTAGTAGTCCTCTTCTTCCTCAGAGGGATTGGCAGAATCATGGTTGCTTTTCGCATCAGTTTTGACACTAGCATCATTGTCTTGTTCATCGTCGTCCTCTTTGGAAACCTTAACTTCTTCAGCTTTCTTAAGTGGGCCTCGGAATCTTCTTCCCATATTAAGGACTTCCACAGATCTTCTGGACTTCTTCTCCTTCTTGATCAAGAGGGTTTTCAGTTCGTCTTGCCCCTTGAACAAGTTCAGAATCAAAGCTTGGAACTCAGCATTCTGAGCCTGAAGAGATTCATGATGCTGAAATAAACAGCGAGGAAGGATGAGAAACCCGTCATAGGAAACCTGTTATGCGATGTTATGAATGCAAATGCAATGCTTTCAAGGATCTTTAAGGAATTTAGTTAGCAACATTGGAAAATGATTTGGTCGCATCTTTGTTTGAAGAACTCTGATTCTTGGATGTTCTTCTATGGGAATCAAGCTCACCATATCGAGTGTGTCATAGCCTCTGATTCGGGATACCTCTGAATTTAAAGGTACATGGATAGAGGAAAATAAATCCTTTGGCCCCTTGGTAGGTATTGTGTCTCTGAATTGGAAGACATATGGCTAGAGGAAAATAAATCCTCTTGCCCCTTGATTAGGAATTCAGTCCTTGATAAGAGCACCTGAAATTGTGCGCCCTAAATCCCTAAGATCCTTGAAAGGGTTAGTTAACATGCTATGTTATGATGTCATGATGTCATGCGAATGCAACACAATAGGTAAAGCATAAGGTAATAAGGACGAAATGTCCTACAAGCAAATCCTGCAAGGAAATAGAAGGTTTAGTAGCACACACAAGCAAGTCACACAAATGTCCTTAGGTTTAAAGGCTTGCATGGAGTTTGACTAGGTAACTACCCTTCCCCAAAGGTACTTCTATGGATAAAGAGATTTCAGCAACATGGTTCTACCAGTTACTCAGAATTGTCAGCTCCTCTAAAGCACCCTCGGACATGATGCATTCGCTTCATGCAATGATACTTTAAGAAAGAACCTATCTGAGTTGTAGTATTGGGTAGCGACTAGGCCCTCAACATTTGTCAAGAGTAGCCCCCCCCCCCCCCCACTACGTCCTAAAGGCCAAGATGGGTTAAAGGGTAACTAAAGGTCCTTAAGCTCCGGCGCACCCAAAGGTATATACATAGACCTCCCTCATTTGAGCAAGGTGTGTATATATCTATGGAGTCCTAACTTAAGTGTGAACTTCATATTGACTCATCTCCCACATATGTGAAAGAGGTCGCCATGACTATGCCACTCCTATCTTAAGTGTACTTGAATCCGGATATAGGATTTGTCCTTCATTTAATTCCCAAGCAACCTTGAAAATAAAGCAATCAAAACAAACAATTGAAAACATTTAAGTGATCCTAAACTTTAAGGTAACTCCTCTTTTATTCGAATAAATCCCCAGCAGAGTCGCCAGTTCTGTAATAAGGTGGGAGAACTAACTTTTTGAAATGTTGCGGATAGCAAAGTCGTCACCGACTTTTATTTTATCCAATTTATAGAAAGGCTAAAAGAACAGAAAAAAAAAACCTTTTTTGAAAGAGATTGAGTTCGGGGGTAAATTATACAAAGGGAAGGTATAAGCACCCTCTGTATCCATGGTTATCCATGGGCTCTTAATTGCTTAGCTCAATTTTGTTTTCAAAATGATAAAGTGAATAGAAAAAGGATTTGAATGAGGACTTTAGCTTGTAAAATAAGCGTAGCCTTTTTGTAGATTTTTGAAAAAAGGAAAGTTTGAATTTAAACCAGAGCAAGCAATTAGAAGCAATTACCTTAAAATTAAAAGTTTATGTTCTTTAAGACTTTAAGGGAAAAGGGCTATCCATACCATAAAGAGGGCAGGTAGTCCTTTCATTGGATTTTGAAGGGTCATCGTAGTTATCGTTCGCCACAAGACTGTCCCGGCCATAAAGAGGACAAGTAGTCTAAGGGAAGGATAAAATAGTCATTTTAGGCACCCAATGAGGATACCTCAACAATCGAAAGGGACTATCATCATTATATCGTAGGCAACCTCGAGGGACAAGATCATATAACCGGAGGCAACATCGAAGGGACTTATGATCTTCAGTAATGATAATAAACTGAGGGCAACATTTGCTAAGGTATCCTCGTATCCGAGGGACTTGACTATTTTTAAATTCACAAGGCAATAGGCAACAAGGAAGCAAGAGGGGTTACTCTAAAGGTGTGTCGGTGCACAATCAAGTGATTAAATTCAGATAATTTTATCTTGTAAAAATTAATGATTCTAAGTTCAATTCAAGGTTTTCACTCCCTATATTACTAACCACGCAGTTAATTGTACAGAAAATAAGGCAGAAAAATAAAACCCTAATTAACTATTACATCCTGTGAGCAGTTACATAATAAGGATAAAACAACTCGTGGGCAAACCACAAGAAATAATAAAGTAGATGATAAACCTGTAAAAGAAATCAAGTGATAGTGATAGAAAGCAATTTATAATAGGCAAAATAAAATCAGGGTTAGAAGGCAAAAGGTTTACAAAAAAAACAATTTAAAAATTAATGGCTAAAAGGTTTATGGGCAAGAAACCTAGACCTACAGTTATTGGGCAACACCTACCTAAGACCCATATGGCTACTAGGGTTTCTAAAATAATCGAGGCTAGACAAACCCTAAAAATTAATTATTGGTTTTTAACCTAATTAATTTTAAAAGTCGATTAATCTTGATTAAATTATTTTATTAACCCTAATTTAATTACCCTAATTATTTAATCTAATTTAATTAAATTACTAAACCAAATTAAACTATTTAACTAAAATGAAAATTATAAACCAATTTTTAATAAAAAAAATTATTAATAAAAAGAAAATAATTGGTTTTTGTAAAAAGGTTTTAGTTTTAGAAAAATAATTTAAAACATTTAAGCAATCAAACAAAAACAAAAAATAAAAAAATAAAAAATAAAAAAATAAAAAAAAACAAAAGAAATAAATAAAAGAAAACAAAAAAAATGGTGAAAAACCTGGCGCGTGATTTAATACAGTACGCCCATGAAGGACCACGGTGCACCTGCAACTCTTGTCGCGTTAGATCAATCCAGAAGGCGTCTGGACGGCTGGGATGGTGTATCCACATGGTACCTGCGTAGGTCTTATCGCACTGAATCCAAAAGCTCCCCCCACACATGCGCGCCTCTTTTCATTTTGAACCAGCCAATGACACGACGACACGTAGTCGTCTTCTACCTTCCCCCGTCGTCTTAGCATTGCAAAGACCTGTACCTACGGACAATTCCATCACTATAGTTCTAGCATCCACAAAATCTCGTATGTGCACCAAAAATTCATTCCAAGACCATGAATCGATTTGTCTCCTCCTGGAAAATCCAATGGTACTTGAAACTTCCTGCAATTTAACCTAAAACGAAGAGCCCCTATTTGAGCTCTCTAGCCCTAACAATGGAGAATTATTTAAAAGGGCATATAAATACAATTAAAACTCCAAGAACCTTCACAGGGTCACCACAAACACGAATATGCGTTCAAAAATTACTTATGATGCATGAAACTATGGAATCGAGATAAAGAAAATTTGTTCAAACCGTGGGGTATAGGGGTCGATTTCGAGCACTTCAAGACTTGGTGAGGGTTGAAGAATGTTCAGTGATGTTCCAGGAACGTATTTGGATCCTCAAAATGTCTTGAATCCAACTGCAAGTCCAAGAACGATTTTGATTTTTTATTAAATTTGTATGAGCTTAATGAGTGTTCTTCACTGCAGAATTTTCGTCCCCTAGCATCTGGCCTTGTTATGTTCTTATAGAAAAGTGTATTTAGGTCAAAAACTTGGGCCAAATCTCTTTGAATCATGAACTTTAATGTTGGAAAATTTGATTGGAAATTTGTCTTGAATCTTTCTATTTTTGACTTTAATTGATTCAATCACTATGTCCACGAAATTATATTGGCAATGTGATATAAATAATGATTGAATTTGATTCCCATATGCCTTAAAATCAAATATTTGATTTTACATAATTTATATGAATTAATCATCACTTTTAAATGATTAATAATTCATAAAAAATCAAATAAAAATAAAAAATTTGTGGCAATGGGATTTGGGAGTCTTGGATAACTTGTGGATGAAGATTGGGCCAAGAAAGATTGGGTCTCTTTGCAAAAATATTCATTTTGGAGCCTTTTATTTCACACTTTTCCCTTAAAATGGTCCAACTTTGACAAGGCATATCTCCCTCATTTTTTAAGATATGGAGGAGTTCTAGGACATTTTGGAAACCTCAAGATGTCTTCTATAATCCACTTTAGAACATTTTTTCCATTTGGAGATTTTATCATGATGATATGGGTTTTGACAAAAAACTGCTTTTGGTTGACTTTTAAAAAGGACCTATAATCTTTTGATCCATATCTCTCAAATGAAGCATTTTTAGACTTGGCATGCGAGAGACAAATTTGTAGATAATTCAATTTCCTTCAAAAGGAGATTTGGATGGAAAATTTCTGATGTTCCCTGTAAAAGTTATGGCTGGTCAAAGTTTAGTTGACTTTAGGTCAAAAAACCCTAATTTAGAAACTTTGAATTTTATTGATTTCTGAGCTTTCCTTGATGAATCATGATCATTCCTTGATCAAATGATGAATGATACTTCAAAATAAGGATGTTGACAAAAAATCAGGAAATTTGACTCTACTTTGACCACAGTTGACTTTTGGGTCAAACTAGTCGACTGTTGACTTTCTGAGCAATTGACTGGGCAATCCTTGGAATTGAAGCCTGAATTTTGTCATGGAGATATCATGAATATTGGGGTATGAAACCCTTTGGAGGCCTTGATCCATCAATTTCCTTATATTGGGGTATGAAACCCTTATTTTGAAACATCATAAGTCATATGAAACCCTTTGGAGGCCTTGGTCCATCAATTTCCTTTAAAGAATTCAAAACCCTAGTTCAGGAGGTCTTTGATTAGGACAGTGAGCCTTAGATTAACCCTTAGACCTTGAACCTTTGTATGAGCTTGAAATTAAAAAATAAGATGGGCAAATTTTGGGGTATGACATAGGGTGATCTCATTTCGCTTGTCGCTACTACGAGAATATTTTTTGCTTTTTTCCCTCTAGATAATAAGATGTTTCAACTCACCAGGTTATCTCTTGCCTGCTCATGAATTCTGGAGCAGATTGAAAGGTTAAATGTCTAAGAGCCTAATAATGAACTAAAGAAGGGTGACACGATTTATACCTTGTTTTCACTATAAACATGAGTGCAAAAGGGTAATTTATATATAGACATTATCATGGAAATATTTTGTCAAATCACGTGACATTTTTGTGACTTGGATAACCATGATGTGTTGTTAGATGCTGCTAATTATTTATTATAATAAATGTCTGATTTGATATAATTGTCAACATCACAAGAATCTACAGGGTCACACATATAAGGACATATTAATGAGAGAAAATAATTTAGTGAAGCTTATTCTATTGTGGAGTCTTGCAACACCCTGGCGTTAATTAGAGAAATGTGGTACACCAAGTGCAATATGGAACATCATAAGATACAATGTACTTAATTCTAATAAGTAACAATGTAAGGTATTGTGTAATTAAGTAAAATACATAACATTGTAAAATATAATGCACTTAAGTGAAATCAGTATGTCGTAAGGTACATTGTGCTTAATGGGCTTGTTCAGCTTGCAACTTGCAGTTCTATAAATAGAACCCTTGTGATGAAGTATTTTATGCTTGACCAAATTAGGTTTGTGAAACCATGGTCGCACTTATCTCTCTTAAAGTCTTCATTCATAACAACTAGCATTAGGATTGAAGGCAGTATATTTGTGTTGACTAAGCAGAGAAGATGTTGTTCGTCAAGCACTCGTGATCATTCTTGATTAGATGTCAAATGTTAATCGTCACAAGAGGTAACCAGTATATCATTGACCATGCTCATTCGTAAGGATCGAGTTAAGGAAAAATTTTGTTTTTTGCTGCAAATATCAAATAAATAAATCATCACATCACTCGTGATCATTCGTGTAAGTGTTCTTTTTATATATATCAAATAAATCATCACATCACTATTTTTTTGGTGAACATGTTCACCATCTCTTGGTTGTTGTCATCTACATGTTTTCGATTATTCTCTAGCGAATCTTGTGTTATCCTAACAAGAATTTGTGGCATATTATGTGGCACGTTTGAAAAATTAGAGACTACATATTGTGGCCAAAAGGAATGTGGTCGTATAGTATCTAGGTCGACGAATAAATGTAACTCGACGACATTAAGAGATATTAGGAAGATCCTAAAGTCCCACATTGGTTGGAGATAGAGCATTGAAAGAGTATATATAGAGGGACACTCCTCACCTTATCAATTGATTTTGTAAGGATGAGTTAGGTCAAACTCTAATATGGTATCAGAGCCTATCCATCGGACCATGGGCCGCCCACCATTAATATCCACGCACCAAGTCCAAAAAGAGTGTTGGACGTGAGGGTGTATTAGGAAGATCCTAAAGTCCCACATTAGTTGGAGATAGAGCATTGAAAGAGTATATATATACAAGGACACTCATCTTACCAACCGGTTTTGTAAGGATGAATTAGGTCAAACTCTAATAAGAAATAAGCCTTATAAAAGCAACTCTTGGACGTGAACAATATAATGTTTTGTCCAAGGCATGACATTCCTTATGTTATATCTTAACTATTGTAAGCCATTGACTAGAAATGAGAAGTTTAAAATTTTCTCTCATTTGTTTTGAGTGACTCCAAAGTATCAAATTTGAACAGTAGTGAATAAATAGTCGATGTGGGTAACATCATTGTTGCTTGTGAATAGTCGATGACTATAATTATGGGTATAATTTATTAAATAAGTGATTTCAAACATAAGAGAGAGGTAATTTGTGTAATTAAAAATTAAACCTATAAATAAGATAAAATTTTATTCAAAATTTTTTATGAAAAATAGATAAAAAAAAAAAAGAATAATATATAAGCATAGTGAAAATAAAAGAGATAAAAAGAAAGATTTACAACCGGAGTTTATGCTAATTTGGCTCAAAGAGAACACCTTAAAATTTGACGAACAACCAAGTTTTTAGGACATGTTTAGTTTGCATCTTTTACAAATTCTAAAGATATTTCAACTCTTAGTTTACAATGAGATGATATTACCATATTTATACGTCACTTGTTAATGAAATATGATTAAACTCAGGAATTGTAGTAGTGACTATATATTGATGCTCTCTCAAAATAAAATATACTATTGTACAAAAATTTTGATAAGAGTGAAAAGAAGAAAAAAATAGTAAGATATTACCATATTTACACCTCACTTGTTGATGAAATATGATTAAACTCAGGAATTGTAATAGTAACTAAATATATTCATGCTCTCTCAAAATAAAATATACTAAATACATAAAAAAATTGATCAGAGTAAAAAAGAAAAAGAAAAAAAAAAGACTGTTAGATGGGTTTTCAAAGTCAACTGGGATAATTTGCAAACAATTCCTACGATTCTATATATATCTAGGTGAGATAATTATTCAGCTAAGTTAAAATTAGAAATTTTTTATTTGTAGCAGGTCTACAATAGAAGGTTTTCATTATATAATATTGAAGTGTTTTCCTTAAATTTAAACTTAAAAAATTAATCTTATTTAATTTTGTCATCTTCCGTGATACCATAAAAAAAAAAATTATCGTAAACGGTCTGCTTGTTTCAATTTTTAAAAAATGGATTTTTAAAATTTTATAAATTAAATTTTATAAAACTGTTTTTTAAAATATTAAAAAAAAAATTATATTCTTTTTTTTTTAAATAAAAACATTATTTTTGACATAACATAAACAAATATTATTGAAGATCAAAACATAGCTAAAATTTAAATTTTGTAAAAATGTAGTATTTCAAAAATATTGAAACAAAGTTTCAATAAAAAGATGAAATACCTAAAATAATACTTTAAGAATAACTATTCAAACTAAATTTTTATTTAAAATTTTTATGAAAATTTTTCTTATAAATATTCTTTACAAAATTATGTAACACTATAAAAATTATTTTTAAAAAAAGCCAAAACAAACGGGCCCAAAAATTAATGATGCACAAAAGAAAATATATCAAAGCATTTTAATCAATGGGGATTTCTTATTCCACCCCATATTTTTCTAGCGCATCACGCGAAATTCCAAAAGTGTCCCTGAAAACCGAAAATATATTTCCGGTGCGCACCTTCACACACATAATTCATTCGTTTTTGAGATTGACCCCATTTTATGGTAAAATTGATACCAGAAATGCACTTCCGGTATAAAACCAGAAATATATTTGATGTTCACTTCGGGTTCATTATTCAAAGATTGGACTTTTGTACTTTTTATCTATCATATAAGAAAACTAATGTTCTTTTCTATCCCACATGATGCCACATCAGCAACTCTCACCCTAATTTTCCACATCAGCTCCCTTAACCTTCTATTTTCTCAATCTTCTGTTTCACGTATCTATTCCAATTCCAAAAACGATTTCTCCTATTCTCTTTCTACCGAACGATTTCTATTCCAATTCCAAAAACGTGATACCTCTCTTTCTATCGATTTGTTTCTTCTTCCTCTACATCTTCATACAAAATTGTTTCTTCTTCTATCGATTTTTTTCAATTTTTTTCAAGCGGTGTTGCTTGAGGTTCGTCAACGGTGGATGACTTCACGTATGGTGTCTGCGGCTACGTCGATCTTGGCCGAAAGGGTGATGCTCACGGTGATTGGTTTTTCTTTCTCATGACCCTTCACAGTGGTCGGGTTTGATTAAACGGTGAGTGGTTTACGGTGGTTTTGATACTACAGACTCGATTTTGAGTTTCTCCTCTTCTTTACTTTTGTTCTGTTTTTTTGTATAGTTGTTATGTTGTTGAATCGATCTGTGGAAGCAGAGAGTTTTTAGGGAGTGGAGTTTGACTGAGATATATGGAGTGAGAGAGGACTGAGGTTAACAAGAAATCAGGGATTGGAGGTGGACTCAGAAGTTGAGGGAATCGTGGGATTGAGGTGGCTCAAAGTCCCAATTTTCCAGGCTTTTCAAATATGAATCATGGGGTTGTGATTCAAATCTTACTGATGTACGTTTTTTTGTTTTCAATGGGTTCTCGATGTCAATACAAAAGCTTGATCTCAATTAAATTTTTTTGACTTGCAGGATAGCATATTGTCAATGGATGAATGAACTTCAACTTCTCTTCATGACAGTGTCCTTCTTTTCTATAACCTTCAAGAACGAGGCATGCTGATATTTGGCATACATGACAATAAAGAAAATGGATGAATATAAGGTTTTAGCAACTATTGGAGCGCCTGGAAAACATGTGAAGACGCTTTAGTAGAACTGCTACTTCTTTCAGCAGCTACTGTCTCCGACCGTCCTCATTATCTATTTTTTGGTTGGCTGAATTTTCTGTTCAATTTTCATTAATTGAGTAATGATTTTGGTTGGTTGAGTTTTCAAACAACCCCCTGCCAACAACCGTTTCTCCAACTCCGACCGATTCGCACTCCTCATCTCGCGGCCTTCCTAAAGTCTTTTGATTTAATTTTTTATTTGTTTGGTGTTAATGATGCTCACGGGTTTGTGCGATATGTTGGAGCTTGTGAACACCTTCCCATAAGAGATGTCTCTGTTGGAAAGCATGTAAAATATATTCTCAGGTAATAAAGTACTTATGATACATAGAGATACATAGTCTTTCATTGTTGTAGAATTGAACTGTGTATTGTTGAAGAAAGTTAAATGATGCGACCTGCTATTAACGTTTTCTATGTGAAATTAATTCATTGCAGAAAAGAGTGTATTTGATTTTAGAGTTTGCACCTAAAGGTGAACTTTACAAGGCATTATAGAAATGCAAATGTTTTAGTGAAAGACGTGTAGCTACTGTAAGTACTAATTTCCCCTCAACGCATATGATGTGATTATCTTTCTTGGTAATTTGAACTAACATGTAAAATAGGACCTGCATTTGATTGGTTATGTGGCTATATTCTTAAAATTGACCAGTTTATGTTGTAATTTTGTGGTTGAGGTTTTTTAAGAATTGTAGTAAAATGAAAAGTGAAAAATTATAAACCAATTCTGTAAATGTTTGCTTTCGTGCCTCGTGATTAAGCACTAAAATATTCTCCACCTGCCTCATCATTGCAGCTCTATACGATATTAAAATAGTGGTTTTGTTTCCAATTATTAGTGTGTCTAGAACTTCTTGTATCACTCGGCTTGACTCGGATTCAATTGATAAACTTGCTTCATCCAACAATAAGATAGGTGCATTTTTCAATACTACTCTTGCAATTGCAATTCTCTGTTTCTGTCTTGGGGGTTAAGTCAACACATCTCATCCCAACATGAGTGTCGTAACCGTGAGGCAAACTGCTAATAAAATGATGAACATTTTCTATTCTTGTTGCTTCTTTCATCTCATTTTCACTGGCATTGTATCTTGCTTTTCTTTGATTCAGGGATTGCTAGAGGCTGTGGATGGCAGCACATAGGAGTTTATGTTACTGCATTAGCATTTTGAGTTCAAGTGGGAGGAAAAGGACTTTGGATTGGTATACAAGTTGGAGCTTTTTTCAATGCGTTCTTCTTTCTATTATAACAAGTTGTATAAAATGGGAGCAACGGGTATGCTTTTGTTCAATGTGTTCTTCTTGAACTATATTTTTGAAAGATTCTTATTGCAGTTTGACTCCCAGGGTGATTTTATTTAAATAGTTAGCATGTGCGTTGACTTCCATTCCATTGCAGTTTATGGTCTTCGTTTGATCTCCATATTTTAAAATCTCTAGCTTACTGCAAATGTATTCAAATAAAATGAGATTTGACAGTCGAACTATTCTCTTATCTACATTGAATAGTCAACCCAACATTTTGTGATTCAGGTTATGTTGTTTCACATTATGTTGTATGTTCTTTTTTATCTGTGGTTAATCAGCTAAAGTGCCATATATTGTGTGGCAGTTCTCTACCAGTCTTCCCAAGTATTGTTTTACACTTGCCCAAAGAAATCTGAAAGACTTTTGTCAGGTATGACTTCAATTCAGTTAAGGCAAGAAAAATATAGGATGACCTTTTTCAACAAAATACTCATATTGACGTTGTTTTATAAGATGTTTCGTTTTGAGCACATTATTAATGCCATTGCTGAATGATAAAAAGCCTAATGTTAGTATTTTTTTGGGAATGATAAATGTCAGCATGTTAGCTTTAGTGTTGTGGGTGGGATTTATGGCATCGTGTGAATCATGACACTTCATGATCAATTGGATTTATGTTGTTGGTTTATTGTAAGTGTGAATGTATAAATGATGCAGGTTGATTCTACTGCTGGTACACCAGATTATATTGCTCCAGAAGTTCTATTGAAGAAAGGTATGGGATGAAATGTGATTTGTGAGTTCTCTGTGTGATTGTTGGCATTAAAATTATGACGTTATATAGCTGATACCACTTGGTGATAAAAGACCTTAACGTTGTCAGGGCACGGATTTTGTTTTGAAAATTGACAGTTCTTTATTTCACAGGTGGTCACTTGGAGCTATTATGAATGAAATGCTGGTGGGATATCGACCTTTTTATTTCAGACATTCGACGATCGCTGGCGGAAGTGGAGGAGATGGTCCAACACAGACTTCTGCATTACCGCATTAAGGACTATTTTGGCGGTGTATGCGGACTATCTTAAATTTGAATGCGGTATGGTGATTTGTCTTTGAATTGTCAATTATTATGAGCGTTCAGTCTATTTTCTGGTCTGGATGCTTTTGGTTGTGAATGGCATTGAAGTTGGTTTAGAGTTGAACGTGTAAGGAATGTGAATTATGGAGCTGTCATGGTTTTCTTTTGAATGTATGATAGCTGAACGATTATTTTGAACTGTTAGGTTTTTATATATTAGGTTATACGATTCTTTTGCACGAGTAATTAATTCCTGCCTCTTTATTTACTACTTTTGTCATTTGAATAGGGTAGTTTATTCTCTGCCACTATATATCGTAAAATTTGTTTTGATATCTATTTTAATGATTGATTACTGTTAGACTTTTTCTTTACATATTAAGAAATGGTACCGTCCTGATTTATTTTGGCATTTTCCAGGTATTGCGGAAAAGTATCCTCAATTTGGCCAGCTGCATAATGGAGTGTTCATGCAACAGGTTCATAAATGTGGAACTACTAAAGCCACTTAAAAATGTGGTCCCTTGGTTACAAGAAATATTCACATGGGAAAACCCAATAAACAGTCTTGTTGTTCTTGTTGCATCCCTAATAATCACCTATATGTAAGTTCTTATTTTCTTACACTATTATGTACCTATCAAATGGTGTTACATTGTTTATGATTGAGTTTTGCAATGCAGATAATGGGTTGGAAAGGGAGTTGCAGCATTCTTGGTATGGGTGATAGAAAGATGCTTGAGAAAAGAAAGAAAAAGCTTAATAAGCAGTGCAATGAGATAGTAACCAATAGATCTAATATGGCTTCTAATCAATCTACAATGGATAACATTGTCTCAGCCCAACATGGATTATACGCAGTTCATGAGATGATGGAGATAGCAAACATAGCAATGTTAAAGATATGGTCTATACTTATTTCAAAGGCTGACAAGGTATAATTTCTTGTAAGATATTGTTGCACCCTGATTTTTACCCTACGATTCCATCTCATTCGCATCATTACATTTTATCAGATTATGCTTTATGTTTACTAACCCTTAATCAAAATTACAAAAAATACGTCTTTTTTTCTCTTTTGTTGTTAGACATGGACTAAACCGAGAATATCAAGCTTCACGAGATGATACGAAGAAGTTCGAACTGAGTCAACATTTCAAGTCCAATTTCAAGTCAAGGTTCAGAGTTCCATTTTCTCATTTCTTTTTCAAGTTTATGGTCATTTTATGATTTTATATCAATTTTTAGCATTAATTCTAATTTTAATTCAAATTTAAAATATCCTTTTAATTTGAGTTATTATTAAAATTTAAAACTATTCTTTAATATAAAAATCATTTCGTTATTTTTATGTTAGTTTGCTTTTATGACTAACCATTTTCTTTTTATTACTGTTATTACCTTTAGTTTCTTTTATTATGATCAAATAGGTGGATGAATGTTGACAAATGCAAAGGACCCCACTCCAAATAAGCTCACGATTTCCAGCCAGCCAATTTCATTTCAAAATAACACTGAATTCAAATTTGATTCAAAAGTTCACACATTTTTCATGACAAACTCAAGAAAAACTCTCAGCTCAATCCTGACCATACATTTGAATTTAATCAAGGGTTGAAATCCTTCAAAAGAAAAATCACACGGATTGCCACGCAAAGCTTCCTCCAATTCTCAAAATGTTAACAAATTTTCCCACTCTTTTCACTCTCAAAATTTCAATCCTCTTCATCTATAAATAATAGTGTTCATCAACAGAAAAATGAGGAAGAAAATCGATGGAGATGAACAACATGAAGCAGAGAGAAATCGTGAGAGGATTGGAGAAGAGAGGGTGAGCGACCGTGATTTTCCCTTTTTAGTGATTAGGTTTTTTTTGTTGTTGTAGTGGATCTTGGGCTTATGAATTCTTGGCCCAATCATGTGCTTGCCTAACACTACCTTACTTTCAGCGCACCTCTCATGATCATTCTGGATTTAATTGATGGGCCTGCACAAGGCAGCCCATCCGCCCCTTGACTTTTGCTAGATCCCCACATCTTATTTGCACCTTTATGATTACTTTTAACCCATTTTATTTTGTTGTTAATTGTTTCTAAATTCTTTAATAGTTGTATGTTCCATTTTATTTTCATATTAAAAAATTCAAAAAAATATTATAGTTAGCTTTTAATCCTTTTGCTTGGTTTTATTTTACACACTTTAATCTTTTAATCAATTAATTAAATAATGATTTAATTAGTTGATCCTTGTTAACTAAAATCGATTAGTTTACTAATTGATTTTTCTTAATTTTGGTTAATTAATTTAATTAATTTTTAATTAATTGATTAAATGGTTAACTTGCTTTTATTTCACCTTTTTGTACTTCTCTTTGTTCACTTTAAAGCACACACACCAAATCTTTTTGAGCCAAACTACGGCTGCTCTGATTCCTTAAACGGGATACGTAGGCATTAGGTCGCGGGGCCTGAACGAGCACATCTTGTATATATTTCTTTCTTTTCCCCGTGTTTCTTTCCTTTCTTCCTTTTTCGTGTGTTTCGCTTTAGCTTTAGACTTTTAGATAACACCCATAGATTAGACTAACAAGAGCGGATCCCGTCGAGTACAACGGACGTGAGGAGTACAAATCTCTTCTCCTTGCGTAATCGACACCCTTACCCTTTTCTCTTGGTCGTAAGACTTTTTGTTTGTTTTCCCCTATAGGTTTTACTCGATGTTTTTCTTTCCCATCTCTTGGGATAAATAAACAATCAATGGAGACTTCATTGATTTCATTTGATGATTTCGATCCAGTTGTTTCAGATATCTTGGTAAAAATTAAAACAATTTTAAACACAATTTATTGTTTGTATGGCAGCATGCAAAGACAGTGATGGTGGCACTGGGGGAATTAGCATTCTTATTAGAAGTAATACCATTCAAATTCTTTCTAATGGGTCTCATTGTGCAAAGTTTCACCATGCCATTCAAGACAAGCAACTCTTCAGCAACTGGGAATAGAAGGTTGAAGGAATGGTGGGACTCAATACCAATAGTCCATATCCGTAGACGATGATCGAAACTCTCAACATGTTAAATAGTTCTTCTTTCATTATATTGTCTAGAATGAGTTCATTTTGTGTAGTCCTTCTGCTTAAAAAAAATGTTGCTTGTGCATAAAGGAAAGTGATACTGTAGTGCATGATAACATGTAGTGCATGATAACAGAAGACTTTAAAGATGGATGTGTAAAAGTCATGGGTTGTTTCAATAAGAAATTTCTTGGATGCATAAGAAATCTTGGACTGCAACTTCATTTAGTGTTGTCCTCAAGTTGTTTTGATCCATTATATGATGATTTAAGCTTAGAGAGAAGATTTCATGAGAAGTTATCTACAAATTTGAGTGAAATTGAAGCACAATTCATAATGAGTTAAAATGGAAACATTAGATTCTTACCATTAATATTTTTATAATTTTTTTTCATTTTAACCCAAATTTAGTCTTTACTAATATATTTTATTTTTCTCAATTCAAATACGCGAAAACGACGAGTACCTGTGCGAATGCACGGGTATCACACTAGTTTCTAAATACAATAAAAACAATGAATTATATAATTATGTAATTTAATTAAACAAATGAATTATGATCCTCTGTTTTTTTGTTTTTTCAATATTTTTATTTCAATTTATTTATTTTTATTTTATTTATACCAAAATACTTCAGCCAACAAATGAATTTAATTTATTTCTTTATTAAAGTCTATTAATTATATTTTTTTCATTAAAATCAATAAAAACATAAATTAATATATCATACAAATTCTATTTCTTAAACAATATATACAATAAAAATCTTACAACATGTTTATTTTAAAAAGTTGGATCTTTTGGTGTTTGGTTGGTCTATTACTTTATATAAAAATCAAAAATATATTTTCGATTTATATCGAAAGTGCATTTTCGATTTTGCGTAAGTGTAACTTAAAAAATGTGCGAAACAGAAATATATTTCCGATTTTAAAGAGCAAAATCAGAATTACAAAAGGTATTTTTTTAGACCATTAATATTTTAAATGAAAATGAAATTTTTTGGTTTCTAACATTAACATCAATACTTTTTAATAGAAGAAAATTAAAAAATTTTGGTTTGTAGCATAAACATCAATATTTTAATGGAAAATGAAGAATTTTGTACACAATTTAAAAGATAAATGACCCAAATAAAAAATGACTAAATTGTAGAATAAAAACTATAAAGGGTTATAAAAAAGTTTTTCTGTATAACTAAAAAATGGATAATGGCTAGGTTAATTTTTTTTAAATAACCACTTTTTAAAAAAAAATATATCCAACCACCTTTTAAAATATTTTCTAAATTAACCACTTTAAAAAAATTGTACTAAGAATGCGGTGGGGTTTTTGGCGCACACACTCTAATTTGATTTTAGACGTCATTGTTTGTGGCGCATGCGCATGCTCATGTGTCATGCTAATGGCAATGACGTATGCATGTAAGAGTTAGGAGCATGAGTCACTCCTCCGGGCTCCTATGTTGTTTTGTTTTGTTTTTAATTATTCAAACAATAAAAAATGAAAATAAAAAATATTAAATAAAAAATTAAATTATAATATTATTGCATAAAAAATTACATAATGATTGGAGAGAATATTAATGACCCGCTTGATCCAAACGCCTACTATACGCATCATCGGTGTTGTGGTAAGATGTGGTGGCAACGTATGTTTAGTGGCGGTATGGGCCATGCTCTTGGTTGTGTTTGGGTGTGTGGCATGAATTGATCATGAGTTTGGGTGTATGTGATTTCGTAATGTTATGTAATTGGTTGTTGGGTTTGGGTGGGTTGACAATGTTGTTAGGTTTGGTAATATGTTGTGGGGTTGGTAGTTGGGTGTATGATGACGAAGCTCATTGGCGTGGATCGGTCAAATATCTTGAGTTAGACAGAAACAATGTTGTAACTGATCTATTCTAATTCATATAATTCCGAGTTGGTCTTGTATCCTCTAGCATGATTGGTTCGTTTATGAGCAGTTGATGTTGGTGTTTTCATTGACGACATGCATCCATAGCGAAGTCTCTCGAATCCTTACATGCATGCGACATTGCCATTGGCGTGACACATGAGCATACGCTACAGGCAATGATGCCTAACGCCAAATTAGAGTGCATACGCCACTAGCACTGGCGCATCCTCTATGGTACGGAATTTTTTTGTTTGAAAAGCGATTAGTTTAAAAAATATTTAAAAAAGGTGGTTATTTAGTTTTTTTTTTTTTTAAAATCATGGTTAGGGTGTTCAAGTAGTGGATATGGGCGGTGGTGATGGGATGGCTTAATGCATCTTTAATAGTTCTTTCACACTTTCAGTGTATACTTCCACCATCCCACAATGAACGATCCATTTAGAATAAAATAATGTCCCAAAATGAATACCTAAACCCTGCTTTTTGTGAGTGTGGTACCACTAGCTCACTATCATGAGAAGTTGCATTAGTAAACTTGCATGGGATGCATTTAATAAAAACGCTTTCATTACATTTATGGATGAGTTTACATTACAAAATTTAGGATACAAATGTTCACCTAGTGTTGGTTACTACCCGTTTGTTTTCTAATGCAAATACATTGCTCGCTGAATCCATGTAAGCTACATTGTGATGACTGTCAAAACATAGTTCTTTGCATGACTGAACTAAACACACAAGCGCTGGATTTGGCACACTATTATTGGAAATTACATTGCTAGCCGCATTCATTAGTCTAACAAGTGTATCCTTGTGAAAGCGTTGAGAATTTTCTTTGAATAGATTCAACCATGACAACTTCGAAAATGGTTGCAAGTCTTTTGGTGTGTTATTCGTGATGCATTTGAGAGCAACAACATAATCATCCTTCTCAAGCTTTGTACAGAACCTCTCCTTGATTAGAGAAACTGGTGGAATTCTATCTGTAGCAGCCAAGTGCTTCCATGTTATCTCTAATGGCTCTTCCTGAAAACAAAGCAAGTTTCCACTTGTCAATGAAATGATCTTAAATTTCCTGATAAAGTTTGACATCTATTATTTATTAATTAGTCTCGCTAAGATTTTATAACACCATAGTGGAACAATTCAAGTCAAAAGCGTACTTACAATAGATACAAGGATAATATGTCAATCATTACATACAGAGATGTATAATGCGAGGTTGAATCAAACATATTGAATGAGTCTTAAGATTAGCTACAACAATAAGGGATATAACTGACACAAGGTGTCAGTATTTGTAAATGTGAACCTGCAGTAGCAGGTCACATCTCTTAGCTATATATAACTTGGCTCTAACTGTTTGTAACTAACACTTTTATGAAAAAGAAAATTCTGTTACAGCAATGAGAAATCTCTTCTATGCTTTCTAACATGGTATCAGATAGCTAGTACGATCCATGGCTAGTCCTCACTCCTCCGGCACGTCATCGCCGGACTCTATGCTTTCTAACATGGTATCAGGTGTTACTTTCGTGGCTTCAGTCCACACTTTCGAACGAAATCCTCTCACGAGTCCTCAGTTGCTCTCACGCGCATGAACTATGGGATCGTTTGTTCTCCTACTTCCAAAAACAAACTTTCGCGCGTGCACGTCAACTTAGGGTTGAGTTACGCGCCATTACACTTGATTCGCTTTCCGTTCAGGATTATTTGTATAAGATTCGCACCACTGTGGATGCGTTAGCATCGATTGGTGACGCCATTCCTGTTTCTCATCACATTGACGTTATCCTTGAAGGATTAAGAGTTGAATATGCTCCGATGGTGTCCGTTAGCAAATTGGCGTTATGGATCTTAATGAAGTGGAGATCTTGCTTCTAGCTCATGAACTTCGTCTTGCCAAGTTCAAGAAACCAACGGTGCCAGATCTGGTTTCGCTCAACCTCACACACGCGCCTTCCAATTCTGCACCTGTGGAAGAATCTCCCACACCTACCACTGATACTTCAGTCACTCCTACAGGACAACAAGCTCAAGGTGAACCAGAGTATAACTCCTTTCGTGGTGGTAGACCAAATCGTGGTGGAAGGTTTGGCAGAGGCAGAGGTGGTAGATCCTCTGGAAATGGCTATGTTCAGTGTCAGGTTTGCTTCAAGACTGGTTACTCTGCCCTAAATTGTTGGCATAGATTCAATTCTCAGTTTCAGCCTTCAACTGGTGGTGCACAGTTCAATCCTGCTCCCTATGCACCTCAAAACTCCTGGTATGGTGCACCTGCTCCCTACACTCAAGGTCCTCCTAATGTGTGGTACAAATCTCCTAGACCTGCCCCTGTGTTTGCTAATCCTCCTGGAGCATACATTGTCAACACCATTCCTACACCTACCAGTGCATCCTCTTGGTTTCCTGACTCTGGAGCCTCATTTCATGTCACCAGTGATCTCAAGAATATTCAGCAACCTACACAGTTTGAAGGTCATGACCAGATCTTTGTAGGAAATGGTCAAGGTTTGAACATCTCATCTGCTAGTGTCAGCACTTTCTCTTCCCCTTTGCAACCTAACACACATCTCACACTTCATAACTTACTCCTTGTTCCTCATATTACTAAAAATCTGCGTGAGTCAGTTTTGTAGGGATAATAAAGTCTATTTCTTGTTCACTGTTGATCAGTGTCTTGTTAAATCTCTGGTCTCTGGTGTTGTTTTACTTGAAGGACAGGTGGGATCTGATGGACTGTACTCCTTTCCTCCTCTGGACTGTACTCCTTTCTAGGTACACATGGCTCTATCTACTCAAGTCTAAGTCTGAAGCTATACACACCTTTAAGCAGTTCAAAACAATGGTTGAGCTTCAGCTTAATCTTCCCATCAAGATGGTTCAGTCAGACTGGGTTGGAGAATTTAGGCCCTTTACAAACTATCACAAGGAGTTGGGAATCATACACAGATTGATCTGTCCCCATACTCATCATCAAAATGGAGTCATTGAGAGGAAACATAGAGACGTTGTGGAAATTGGGCTTACCTTACTCAGTCAAGCCTCACTGCCTCTTACCTACTGGGATCATGCATTCTCTACTGCAGTCTTTCTCATAAACAGACTGCCCTCTTCTTCTGTGCAATTTCAGGTTCCCTACACTGTCCTATTCAATCAAAAACCTGATTACAAGTTTCTCAAGGTCTTTGACTGTGCCTGCTTCCCTTTACTCAGGCCCTACAGTGCTCACAAACTTGAGTTCAGATCTCAGGAATGCTTCTTTTTAGGGTACTCATCCTCTCACAAAGGGTATAGGTGCTTAGCACCTAATGGCAGACTTTACATCTCCAAAGATGTATTGTTTAATGAATCCAGATTTCCCTATCCTGAACTTTTTCCTGCTACTACACCATCTACTTCCTCAGCCAAAAGTGTTACCATCTCACCCTTGAGTCTTGGTCCCAAAGTTCCTACATCTACTATCCCTTCCTTGGCACCTATTCCTAACACTCCTCCTCTCATTGATTCTCCTACTTCTAGTGTTTCCACACCTTCTGCTTCATCCTCCGAGCTGGCTCCCTCATCCTCCAGCCATAGCTCTACCTCTGAGGATCACAGTCCCTCATCACACTCTGCTTCTACTACAGATATACCTCCTAATGTTGTTCCAGTTGCTGTTATCCCCTCCAATCTTCATACTATGCAAACCAGAGCCAAGTCTGGATTTGCACAACCTAGACTGCAGCCCAGGTTACTACTTACTCATGTTGAACCTAGAAGCCCTAAACAAGCTCTGGCAGATCCTAAGTGTAGAGCAGCTATGCAAGCTGAATATGATGCCCTAATGATAAATAACACTTGGTCCTTGGTTCCTCTTCCTGCTCACAAGCAAGCTATAGGCTGCAAATGGGTATTTAGGGTCAAAGAGAATCCAGATGGCACTGTAAACAAGTTCAAGGCACGACTGGTTGCAAAAGGGTTTCAACAAAGGCAGGGGTTTGATTTCAATGAGACATTTTCTCCAGTTGTGAAACTTATCACAATCAGAATCATTCTTACTATTGCCATCACTCACAGATGGGCAATACAGCAGCTTGATGTAAATAATGCTTTCTTGAAAGGGCTGCTTGAAGAGGAAGTGTTTATGGAACAGCCACAAGGTTTTGTGCACTCTGATTCTTCTTTGGTATGCAAGCTCAACAAGGCCTTGTATGGCCTGAAACAGGCACCAAGGCAGTGGTTTGAGAGGCTCAAGTCTACCTTGCTCACCTTACAGTTCAAAGCCAACAAGTGTGATCCTTCCTTGTTTACCTTGGTCTCTCAAGGACACACAACATACCTGCTGGTGTATGTTGATGATATAATCATCACAGGCAGTTCTCCCTCTATCATTCAAACAATTATCACCAAGCTTAACACTGCCTTCTCCCTAAAACTACTTGGCTCTCCTGATTACTTCCTAGGGATTGAGGTAAAACAAGCTTCCTCAGGGTGTATTCTGATGACACAGGCTAAGAATCTTAGAGATCTTCTCTAGAAGACCAATATGCTTGAAGCTGCCTATGTCAACACTCCTATGCAATCCACCTGCAAACTCACTAAAACAGGTTCACCTGCATTCTCTGATCCCTTTATGTACAGGTTTGTGGTTGGAGCTCTGCAATATGCTACCATAACCAGACCTGGCATCACCTTTGCAGTCAACAAAGTATGTCAATATATGGCTCATCCCCTTGAGATTCACTGGGTGGCAGTTAAGAGAATCTTGAGATACCTCAAAGGGACCATCAATCAAGGACTCTTGCTCACTCCTTTATCTCCATCTGTCACTCCATCTCTGCAAGGCTTCTGACCCAGATGACAGAAGAAGCACCTCTGGTGCTGCTCTCTTTTTTAGATCTAATCTGATCAGTTGGTGGTCTAAGAAGCATTAGAAGATCTAGCACTGAGGCAGAGTATAGGAGTATGGCCCAAGCCACTGCTGATTTACTTTGGGTTCAGACACTCCTTCAAGAGCTCAGTATTGTCACCACTCAACCTATCATATACTGTGACAATCAGTCTGCAGTCTCCCTAGCTCACAATCATGTCCTGCATGTCAGTACTAAACACATGGAAATTGACTTGTTTTTTTGTAAGGGAGAAGGTTATGGCCAAGAAACTCCAAGTTCAACATATCCCTGGCACTGCACAATTGGCAGATACCTTCACCAAACCTATCTCTTAGTTATATATAGCTTGGCTCTAACTGTTTGTAACTAACACTTTTATGAAATAGAAAATTCTGTTACAGCAATGAGAAATCTCTTCTATGCTTTCTAACAAAACATGACATATCCATACTAATACAAGGCAGCAGCACAAACTAAACATGTAAGTAAATTTGGATATCATAAAAAAGAGCAACTCAAAACATCGTGTTTAGATTCTTATATTCATTTTTCCTGTCTATAAACCTCATTCCAATATTGACAGGCAAAAAAATTGAATTTGGTAGAAAGAAAATGCCATTTTTGTTTTCATCCTTTATATGCTTAAGCAAGATTTTATTGATATTTACTCTTCCCTTATTGAGGATAAATCCCAAACTAACATATGCCCCTAAATAAGGTTCTCAGCATATCATAAAATCAATGAATATGGAGAAAAAGCAATAGAAAGGTCACCTTTCCAGCTCTTGAAGCCTCTAGTATCATTCGAAGATGTCGTTTTGGATTGAAATGATAACCATGGTACAACATTCTCTGGTAAACATGATCAAAATAATCCCATTTTTTGTCTGCAGCACATGCATCTAACATGGTATTGAATGTGTATATATCCGGTACCACTCGCATTTTGTAATCATCTTTATTACTAAGATAATTTGTGTTTTCCAACATTCGCTCAAATAACTCTTTAGCTTCTTGAAACATCCCATGTTCAACGTAAGCTTTAAGCATTATGTTGTACGTAACCAAATTCGGAGCACAATTTTCCTTCATTTTCTCAAAAATGTAAGCTCCATCTTGAATATTTCCAGAGTCTAGACTTGCTTGCATCAAGCCAGTGTAGGTCACTACCAGGGGTTTACTTGCAACTTTACATATCTTGTCTATCTGTCAAAGGATGAGCAATGTAATTAGTGGTAAGCCTTTTAAATTCTACAAATACCCTAGTACACTAGAATTAACTTATTGTTTATAATGACCACAGCACTTCTCTTTAACGAACAATAACATTGGTCCAATCAACTTATGTCAACTGAAGTTATCATCAGTTCCATCAAACTCTCCTGAAACACGGATACTGAGGCCGTGACATTGACAATTCGTGTTGTTCGGAGTATGTTAATTAATTGATATAAATTAAGTGGAAGAATCACAGAAGTTACACATATATATTACTAAGTTAGGAGGAATAATGGGGCACTTTATCCTATTTTGTATTTCATCAATTGCTAGTTGGCAAGTATGTAGCACCGACACCTCCGAAAAGAGGCGTGTCTATGTCCGTGTCAGATACCTGCACCGATACTTATGATTACGTTTAATTTATTTATTTTTTCAAATATTTATCGGTGTCGCCGTGTCAGTGTCGGAGTCATTTTCGGGGTGTCCATGCTTCATAGTTGGCAACCCATTTGTTACAATCATTGCATAATTGTTACTCCATCCGTCCCACAAAACCAATCTATTTGTAAGGGAAAAAATTGTCCTAAAATGAATGGCCTTTTCAATTTTTAATGTAATATTAATTAATTACTTTGCTCTAATTGTGCCTCAAATATCTACCATTTTACATATATGGTAATAGTAAACACACCACTACCATAAGAATAACTTAGTAAAAATACTATTCTCTCTTTTAATTCCTACATTTTTCTTATATATATATATATATATATATATATATATATATATATATATATATATATATATATATATATATATATATATATATATATATATATATATATATATATATCAGTTATTAGGAACGGGGAGTAATAAATATTGAAGAATTGATGCGCTACTAATATAACTTTTTTATAATTTTCTAGATATTAAATCTTTTACGCTCACCAGAGAAAAAAAAAACTGTTTCATTTAAAACAAAATATCAAAGTAGAAATTTAAAAAGTCGAAATCATATTAAGATACAATAACAAAGAAACTAAAATATACAAAATATGTTATATTGATATATGAGAAAACTAGAAATTTTACCCAAAACAGAATAGCGAGAAAAAATCAAGTACCACAAATATGGTGGTATGTGTACCCCCCGATGCGGGTACGTACCCGGTGCGGGTACTTCACTATTTTAGAAGTACCATGCTTCAGAGCTAATGTGGTAACATTGTAGATCCTGGCCATATTTTTAGGATGCCTTGTATATTTTTTCTCATGTCATATAGTTTAAATTCTCTTTAATGCAAATCAGGAATGACCCTATTTCCCTTACCCCTAACAGTATTACTCCCTCACATATGAATGCCTCGGCCATATGTAGGGGTGATCAAAACCAAACCAACCCAATAGAAAACCGCAAACCAAACCAAACCAAACCGAAACCGCAAAAAACCGCATTTGGTTCGGATTAGTTTGGGTCATCTTTTAACAAAACCGCACGGTTTGGTTCGGTTTGCGGTTTGTATTTTGTAAACCGAACCAAACCGATTCAAACCGCATTATGTTACAACCTAAATTTTACTTAACTCACATCCAACAAAAAATTAAACCTATTATACCTTAGCCTTATGATTACCAACAATTTTCTCATCCTTAAACATATAATTTTAGTCCCGATCTTCTCAAATCTCTAATAACATTATCGCACCTTCTTTGCCACATACATCTTCCTTCTTCTTCTATAATCTCTACTCTCTTATATTCTTTCTTTTTCACCTTCTATTTTTATGAAAATGTTCTGTATTTCAGTTTCGTTTTTATCGCACATTTTCTTCTCTAATCTCTCAACACTTTTTTTCTTTTTCACCTTCATTAATCTCTTGTCTCTTATATTATTTTGTTTCATTATAATATTTTTTATATTGTTTTATGTTATTAGCGTCGGATGTGAGTCTCAAGGCCTTTATTACCTCTCAGTGTCATCTCAGGCATGCTCAGCCAAAGATTCCCCACTCACTATCCATGCTCAGTTAGGTCATCCTAGTCTTCCTAAACTACAGAAGTTGGTGCCAAGTTTATCGAAGGTGTCTAATTTACATTGTGAGTCGTGTCAGTTAGGGAAACACACTCGTAGTCAATTTCCAAATCGAGTCAATAAACGAGCTTCATCCCCTTTTGCTTTAGTTCACTCTGATGTTTGGGGTCCCTCGCGTACTGTCTCTACACTTGAGTCTAGGTATTTTGTCACCTTTATTGATGATTTTTCACGTTGCACGTGGTTATTTTTAATGAAAAATAGATCTGAATTATTCTCTATTTTTGAAAAATTTTATAAAGAAATAAAAACTCAGTTTGGTGTGTCTATTCGTACCTTAAGAAGTGATAATGCTCGTGAATACTTATCCCAACAATTTCAAACTTTTATGTCCGGCAATTGTATTCTCCACCAAACATCTTGTCCTCATACACCTCAACAAAACGGGGTAGCCGAACGCAAAAATCGGCATCTCGTAGAAACTACTCGGACCCTACTTCTCCATGGTAAAGTTCCACTTCGGTTTTGGGGGGATGCTGTGCTAACGGCATGTTACCTTATAAATCGCATGCCCTCATCAGTCCTTAACAATAGAATCCCCCATTCAATCCTTTTTCCCAATTCCCCACTTCACCCAATTCCTCCCCGAGTCTTCGGGTCCACATGTTTTGTACACAATCTCTCTCCTGGTCTTAATAAACTATCAGCTCGATCACTAAAGTGTGTCTTTCTTGGTTATCATCGATCCCAAAAAGGTTATCGTTGCTACTCACATACTCTACAACGATACCTCGTATCGGCCGATGTTACTTTCTTCGAGTCTGTTCCATATTTCGAGTCCAGCCAAGTAACTCCGGAACCCCTTCAAGATAGTACTCCCACACCTCTTCCGGAAGTCCCATTTCCCATTATCCACCATCACTCTAGCCTTACGGTTGACCCCCCCACTTCTCGCCCACTTCAAACATATCAGCGTCGTCAACCCACGTCTGTCACACCTATCCCTGAGGTAGTACCTATCCCTGATACAGTACATGTCCCTGAGGTCATTGCAGACTCTCCTCTGACGCCTTCGCCATCATTGGATCCGA
The DNA here is from genome assembly GCF_029867415.1 of Vicia villosa. Taxonomy (NCBI): domain Eukaryota; kingdom Viridiplantae; phylum Streptophyta; class Magnoliopsida; order Fabales; family Fabaceae; genus Vicia; species Vicia villosa. The sequence continues at coordinate 59,075 of NW_026705546.1, read as the reverse complement.
TCCCGCAACCTGAGTCTGATCTTCCGATTGCCCTTCGAAAAGGTATACGTCAAACACGAAATCCTTCTCCACATTATATTGATTTATGTTATCATCGTCTTTCTCTTCTGCAGTATACTTGTTTGTCTTCTTTGTCTTCTGTTTCTATTCCTAACACTCCAGGTGAAGCATTATCTCAACCTGAGTGGAGGCAAGCAATGATTGACGAAATGTGTGCTCTTCAAAGCAGTGGTACTTGGGAACTGGTCCCTCTACCCCCTGGAAAATCTTTAGTAGGTTGTCGTTGGCTTTATACAGTGAAGGTTGGTCCAGATGGTAAGATTGATCGATTTAAGGCTCGCTTGGTAGCCAAAGGATACACTCAGATTTTTGGGTTGGATTATAGTGATACCTTCTCGCCTGTAGCCAAGATGGCATCTGTTAGACTTCTTCTAGCCATTGCAGCCATTCGACATTGGCCTCTTCATCAACTTGACATCAAAAATGCTTTTTTACATGGTGATCTTGAAGAGGAAGTATATATGGAGCAACCACCTGGATTTGTTGCTCAGGGGGAGTCCTCAGATATGGTTTGTAGGCTACACAGGTCGCTTTATGGTCTTAAGCAATCTCCGAGAGCTTGGTTTGGCAGATTCAGCACTGTCGTACAACAGTTTAGTATGGTCCGTAGTGAAGCTGATCATTCTGTGTTTTATCGTCACTCTACCCAAGGGTGTGTCTATCTTATTGTATATGTGGATGATATTGTCATAACTGGCAGTGATCAGCAGGGAATACTCCAGTTAAAACAACATCTCTCGAATCAATTTCAGACAAAAGATCTTGGTAAACTCCGCTATTTCTTGGGTATTGAGGTAGCCCAATCTAAAGATGGTTTGGTGATTTCTCAGCGGAAATATGCTATGGATATTTTGGAAGAAACAGGTTTGTTGAACGCTAAACCAGCTGATACTCCTATGGATCCAAGTGTCAAACTCCTACCCAATCAGGGGGAGCCCCTATCTGACTCGGGAAGGTATAGGAGATTGGTTGGAAAGTTGAATTATCTCACAGTCACTCGTCCAGACATTTCTTTTGCAGTTAGTGTGGTAAGCCAATTCTTAAATTCTCCTTGCCAAGAACACATGGATGCTGTTGTCCGAATTCTGAGATACATCAAACGTGCTCCGGGAAAAGGCCTCGTGTATGAAGATAAAGGACATACTCAGATAGTTGGATACTCCGATGCTGATTGGGCAGGGTCACCCATTGATAGACGATCCACCTCTGGGTATTGTGTACTTGTTGGAGGAAACCTTATATCTTGGAAAAGTAAGAAACAAAATGTAGTTGCAAGATCAAGCGCCGAGGCAGAGTATAGGGCCATGGCAATGGCAACATGTGAACTCATTTGGTTAAAACAGTTGCTCAAAGAACTTCAAATTGAAGAAGCAAGACCAATGACACTTGTTTGTGATAATCAAGCTGCATTGCATATTGCTTCAAATCCAGTCTTCCATGAGAGGACCAAACATATTGAGATAGACTGTCACTTTGTCAGAGAGAAGATTGAATCAGGCGACATTGTCACAAGCTTTGTCAACTCCAATGATCAATTAGCAGATGTGTTTACAAAATCTTTACGAAGTCCCAGAACTAATTATATATGTGGCAAGCTTGGTGCATTTGACTTATATGCTCAAGCTTGAGGGGGAGTGTTGATATTTGTAAATATATAGTGTTAATAATATTTGTATATAGAATAGTCCCACATCGACTATATCATATAATTAGTTGTAATCTCTCTATATATAATAAAGTCTCCGTAGTGCTTTACAAAACACACGGTTTATTCAAATGTCTCTTAGTCTCTCGTATTTCAACATTATATTTAATATTCCACATTTTCTAATTTAATTTTTACATATTAAATGGAAGATTGTTGTCAAAATATGACAAGTTTTGTTGTTATTTGATAATGTATGAATGTCTAAATACAAAATTATGTTGTCATCTATATGTGTATTATGACTCAATAAAATATTTGTAAAAAACCGAACCAACCGAACCGAACCAAACCGCATTAGTTTGGTTTGGTTTGGTTCGGATTTTTTTTAAAAACCAACCGAACCAAACCAAACCGCACGATTTTTTCTCTTGCGGTTCGGATGATTTTTTTCGTCAAAACCGCCCAAACCGCACCGCGAACACCCCTAGCCATATGACATTAGTCTTAAAAAATACATTGTCACATATTATGTCAAGAATTTTTTATCACCAATGTAATGACACGTGTAACTTGTAGGGACCTACTTAAAGAGTTTACTCTGAAAAATCAAGGTCATTCCAATAAAAAGTGGAAAAGATCAAGTATTTAATTTGAATTGCTCAAGGGCCCTGTTGACCTAGTGAAAATAATTTTTGTTTTCATTTTCTAGAATGTGTTAACTTTCTTATAGAAAAATGAGACTCTTAAAGTGAATCATTGTGGTGGACAGAAGATAAAACAAGCTAGGGATGCTTTATTTTAAGGAAATGATGAAAATAGATCTTTTGACTTTTTCATTGTTTCCAGAAATAAATCACTATAAGATTCTATTTTCTTCTTATTAACAAGTAACCCTAACATAAATTTTGAATAAAGAAAATAGAAAATGTTTTCACAAAGTAAACAGATCCTATTTTGTCATAGTACTGCTATTTCACCTTTAGGATGTTTTCTTATTTTAAGATTTTTTAAGTTCCAACTTTTAGGTAGGTGTTGTGTTACTAGGGGTTGTTGCAATTTTAATTATACATCATCCACCTATTAATGAACTAATAACTTTGAATGAAAATGACATGGATGTTAGTGTATCTACCCGTTCCTTCCCCACTCTTTCAGAAAAGCAACTTAGAAAAAAATAGTAATAACAAAAACCACCTGCATCAGTGCCTCTTGACTTCTTCCGGCTGCACAGAGGCATCTAGCTAGATCATAGTAAAGAGAAGCAGACCCAACGATTCCACGTCTTTCCATTTCATTCACAGACGATACAGCCTCATCAGTTTTTCCCTCTTTCCAAAATGTATTCACAAGAACTGCACATAACAGGAGAAGATCAAGATAACAATCACGTGATGTCATTAGGTGATTTACATTAGGTGAAAATAAATGAGAATACCTCTATATGTCAATGGATTAGGAATAGAAGATTTCTGAAGTTTTCTAAAAAAATCATGAACCAAGTTGTACTTGCCACATGAAAACATCACCTGTTCAAGTATTACCCAAATTTGTGAATTATGTAAAATTCAACATTCATTCATAGATGCAACTGCATTTGTAGTTTTCTTGTTCTTCCATGGAATCAGAGTTTCTCAATTGTAATATAATTCGTCTCAAACTGGGTAGGAACATTGTCCTAAATCTTGTAAAGATCTCTAATATAATGGGCTGTACTATTCTCTCCTTTTTTTTTCCTTTTTCCTTAAAGCAAAATTTGAATAACTATTTTGAGTTAACTAACAACAATATTAGCTGCTTATTATTTTCTCTTCTTTGCTCGGTGATCTTCTGTTTCTGAAAGTATTGTCTCCTACTCTTTGTACTCGCAATTTATAACAGAATCTTTATATTCTTAAACTTAAAAAGTACAATAATAAAAGTAAAACAGCCCACTTTAATCCTTATAGTTAGACTGATTAAAATATCTGGGGATAGAACATTATGGCAAAAGTTGATCCATGTAGTTGACCTCACTTAGTGGGATAAAGCTTGGATGTTGTTGTATTTATCAGGACTCATTCAAAATGTACAAATGTAACTAAAAGTCACAAAAACACTAGAGGCAACTACTACCTCCATAACTAGGCCGTATGTTGCAGCAGAAGGTTGTATGTTCTGCTTCTTTAACTGCTGTAACACCCAAAATGCTCCTTCCCACTGTTTACCCTTAACGCATGCATTAAGGACCTGCAAATGCAATTGATATAAAAGATACAAATTTGGGCCTTAATTGTGAAATTGAGCAACTAAGAAAGGTATTTTTTACAAGAAAAAAAATGTTTTTAAATAGAACCTGAAACAGAGAAGGAAAGTAAGTATTCAACCAATACAGGGTATGGGAGACCCTGCCCATAATAGCATAGATAAGATTTTTTTAAAAACTAGCTGTAGAAAGACTAAGATATACACACATAAAGTGTGCAAACATGATGCCTTTTAAGCAACTATGGATGCCAAAAGTCACTCAGGTAAACGAGATGATGGGGGATCATCCAAACCTTCATATGGCATTCAAAGGACAAAAAGGAAGGAAAAAAAAAAACCAAATTTGATGTAACAAGCAAATGATGGATAAAGAGAAAGTATTTTAATTGATCATAAAAACTATTAATTTTGAGACCAATCAAGGATTAGCTGCATGAAAATGGTTTTTCCTGTTGTTAGAATATCTATATTGGACTTTAACTCGCGCATTCAGAAAGCTGAAATGTCTGACCCCAAACCCATCCATTTGAATCTAGAAGTGGCCTCCAACTCCAAAGACATGGTATGGAACAACTATCTCTTGAAACATCTAAAACCAAGTTCCTTTCTAACAACTTACTGCATTATAAACTATGATATCGGGTTCCAGCCTCGGGTCCCAGTTCTCAAATATCCCTTTATTGAACTTCTTCTTTGGTGGAGATCGCATAATATCAATCACATCAAAGAGCTGCTTCATGTGCCCAGCTTGCCCAAGAGTAACAGCAATACTATGATAAGCTACTAAGTCAGGATACGTGGACAATTGTTGCTGGAAGAGAAGGAAAGTGTTAGTCAAGTTGTCTGCATTCCTATGTCAAGTTATTTAACATATATTTTACTAAAATTGAGCATATTGCACTGATAAAAGCATTGCCTGCATTGCATGAAATACATTTAGTGCTTCCACAGGTCTCCTCAACTTCCCAAGTGCGTCAAGTGCAGCGTTGTATACATGCCTAATGTCAGAAAGTAGCATATTAACAGCTACTTGAAACAAAACAACAACAAAAAAGGGGAAAAAAGCCCATTCACTAGCAAGCAATATGACTTTGGATGTTAAAAGGTTCCATTAGGCTTCTGAAAAATCAATCTTACAACAATGAACAACATTATAGGATAAATATTGTGGGATCGGAACCTACTACTACTACAGTGATAATATACATACAAAATTCATATCAATCAAATGTAGTTTTCTGCTCCAATATATGTCAAAATCAAAGTATCATACAGTTTTCAAATAAAAAGAACTCCACCTTTTGATCGCGCGTGTCTAGTTTTTTAAATATATATTTGGCACAAGATAAATGTGATAGTTATACATAGTTCGTTAATAGAGTTGATTAAAATCACTTTAGAATATATATTTATATAAATATAAGTATAGGTGCCTATTCACTTGCCATTCTGATGGTAGTCATACTAAGAGTACAACAGGTTATTCAAGTACCTTGGCTTATGGGACTGGAAACGCTCACGCATTTGAAGCCATTCGATGACTTGTATCACTCGCTGCCAATTTCCGAGATTTCCTAAGATTGTGATAAGCCTTCGTATAGAATAGTCATTAAATTTGAGCTTTGCACTTCTGATCATCTTAGAAAACATCCATTCTGGTAAATTGATATCTACACCATTCAGTCTGTTCGAGTAATGGTCAACAAGACAAGGAACACTTCACCATGAATAAAATAGTAATAAAAAAAGTCTAAAATCACCTTGATTGTAAAATTATTGCTGGAAAGAAAAGAAATAATAAATTCCCGATGTGAAACAGTGGCTACCAAGAAGATGTTTGTAATATCTATTCAGCTATTACCAAGAAGATGTTTGTAATATCTATTCAGCTATTAACAAGGAAGAAACCCGCAGATAATGGAAGAAAAAAAAGGCTGTGAAACTCAACTTTACTACAAATACAATATCTTAAACTAAATATTCAAGAGGCAATTGAGATACATTATTTGAATCATTATTTTGTTTCATAAATTTTGACGAGCACATCAAAAGCTGGGTATGGTATCCCTCCCATATGAAATATACAACTTCTTTTGCATTCTTTTTCATACTACTTTAATTAAGTGCTAACAGTCTCACTATTGAAGGAATTGTATTAGTAGTGTTATTAGAGGGAAACTGACAGGTGTCAGTATTTGTATAATTGTGAACCTGCTACTGCAGGTCACATATTAGGGATATATATAGTTGTGTTACACTTGGTTTGTAACTAACAGAAAATGAAAAACTGAATTCAGTTACAATAAAGATGAAAATATCTTCTATCTCTTCTACTCTTTCTTACATGGTATCAGATTGCTAAGTCGATCCATGGCAAGTTCTAACTCCTCCGGTACGTCTTCGCCGGAAACCGAATCAACTCCGGCTGCGCCGCCGGTTGCAGAACGGCATGATTCTCGCCGTCTTCAATTTTCGCTTAAGATAGCGCAGAAATTAGATGAGAAAAACTTCCATCTATGGCGTCAACAAGTTGAGCCATACATCAATGCTCGCGATCTAACGGATCTTGTGGTTTGCACACGCGTTCCGCTCAAATTCGCGAACGATGAAGATCGTCGTAGTGGCACCGTGAGTCCGGCGTATTCGTCGTGGATCCAGAAGGATCAGATGTTGCTCTCGTGGCTTCAGTCCACGCTTTCTAACGAGATTCTCTCTCGTGTTCTCGGTTGCTCTCATGCTCACGAGCTTTGGGATCGGTTGTTCTCCTATTTTCAGAAACAAACTCGCGCGCGTGCACGGCAGCTTCGAGTTGAGTTACGCGCCATTACACTTGATGCTCTTTCAGTTCAGGATTACCTTCTCAAGATTCGCACTACTGTGGATGCGTTGGCCTCGATTGGAGATGCTATTCCTCTTTCTCACCATATCGATGTAATTCTTGAAGGATTGACTGTGGATTATGCTCCGGTGGTGTCCGTTATTGAGAGCAAGTTCGGTGTTATGGATCTTGATGAGGTAGAGATCTTACTCCTTGCTCATGAATTACGTCTTGCTAAGTTCAAGAAGTCCTCTGTTCCTGACGTAGCATCTCTTAATCTCACACATGCTCCATCCAATTCTCCTTCCTCTGCTCCTGTTGAGGATTCACCTACACCTACCACTGACACTTCCGTCACTCCTAATGCTACACAAACTCAAGGTGAACCGGAGTATAACTCCTTTCGTGGTGGCAGATCTAATCGTGGTGGCCAGTTTGGCAGAGGAAGAGGTGGTCGTTCCTCTGGTTATGGTGGCATTCAGTGCCAAGTTTGCTTGAAACCTGGTCACTCTGCTCTAAACTGCTGGCACAGGTACAATTCTCAGTTTCAACCTTCCTCAGATGGTGCTCAATATGGTTCTGCTCCCTATGCACCTCAGCCTCCTTGGTATGGTGCTCCTGCTGCTTATGTTCAGGCTCCTCCCAATGTTTGGTATAAGTCTCCTAGGCCTGCAACTGTGGTTGCTAATCCTCCTGCAGCTTATCTTGCTAATGCTGCTCCTGCTCCTGCTGGTGCTGCTGCGTGGTTTCCAGATTCTGGAGCATCCTTCCATGTTACTAGTGATCCTAAAAACATTCAGCAGCCTACTCAATTTGAAGGTCATGACCAAGTCTTTGTAGGGAATGGTCAAGGTTTGAACATCTCTTCTGCTGGTGTTAGCTCTTTTCCTTCTCCTTTTCAACCTAACACACACCTTACACTTCAGAACCTATTGCTTGTTCCAACTATTACTAAAAATCTGCTTAGTGTGAGTCAGTTCTGTAGGGATAATCAGGTATACTTCTTGCTTACTGCTAATCAGTGTCTTGTTAAATCCCAGGTTTCTGATGCTACTCTCCTTGAAGGCCATGTAGGAGCTGATGGACTGTATTCCTTTCCTCCTCTGAACCTGTCCAAGTCTACTTCTGCTTTTAGTTCATCTAGTCTCAATAATTCTGTACCTAGTGTTAATTCTGTTGATGTTCCTTCTAGTCTGCCCCATGTTTGGCATCTTAGGCTTGGACATCCTAATACTCACACTCTTAGGCTTGTATTGCAAAGTTGTAATATCCCTTTACCAAATAAATATAATGATTCTTTCTGTTCAGCTTGCTGTCTTGGGAAAGCTCATAGGCTTCCTTCCTTCTTCCACCTCACACACTATTTACACTAAGCCTTTGGAACTCATTTTTACTGACTTGTGGGGACCTTCTCCTAGTCCCTCTACTTCTGGATATTCCTATTACATGTCCTTTGTTGATGCTTATTCCAGGTACACTTGGATTTATCTGCTTAAGTCCAAATCTGAAGTTATACATACCTTCAAGCAGTTCAAAGCAATGGTGGAACTGCAACTCAGCTTGCCTATCAAGATGGTTCAATCTGACTGGGGTGGTGAGTTCAGACCCTTCACTAACTATCTCAAAGAGCTAGGCATTATCCACAGACTCATCTGCCCCCATACTCATCATCAGAATGGTGTTATTGAAAGAAAGCACAGGCACATTGTGGAAATTGGCCTCACCTTACTCAGTCAAGCTTCTCTGCCTATCACATACTGGGACTATGCCTTTTCCACTGCTGTCTTCCTCATCAACAGGCTGCCTTCTTCCTCTGTTCAGTTTCAGGTCCCTTTCACTCTTCTTTTTAATCAAAATCCTGATTATAAATTTCTCAAGGTGTTTGGTTGTGCTTGTTTTCCTTTACTCAGACCCTACAGTGCTCATAAGCTTGAATTTAGGTCTCAAGAATGTCTGTTTTTGGGCTACTCTCCTTCTCATAAAGGGTATAGGTGCCTGGCTCCTAATGGTAGGCTTTACATTTCCAAGGATGTCTTGTTCCATGAGTCTAGGTTTCCCTACCATGAACTATTCCCTGCTTCCTCTTCACCTTCTCCTCCTGTTAAGAGTGTCTCCATTTCTCCTTTGAGCTTTAGTCCCTCCATATCTACACCTAGTCCTTCTTCAGGTCCTGTTATTCTTTCTCCTTTAAATACTGCTAATTCTTCCAGTATTTCTACTCCTACTTCTGCCTCCTCTGAGTCAGTTCCTTCCTCCACACATATATCTTCCTCCACTAATGAGTCTAGTCCCTCTTCTTCCAGTCAGTCCTCTGATTCTCTTCCTCCTAATGTTGTACCTGTTGACACCATTCCCTCTAATGCTCACACTATGCAAACCAGAGCCAAGTCTGATTTTGCACAACCCAGGCTGCAACCAAGACTTCTCCTTACTCATGTTGAGCCTAGAAATGCCAAGCAAGCTCTAGCAGATCCTAATTGGAGAATAGCAATGCAGGCTGAGTATGATGCTCTCATGAAGAATGAAACCTGGTCCTTGGTTCCTCTTCCTCCCAATAAGAAAGTCATAGGTTGTAAGTGGGTTTTTAGGGTGAAAGAGAATCCTGATGGGACTGTTAACAAACTGAAGGCTAGGCTGGTTGCTAAAGGTTTCCATCAAAAGCAAGGTCTTGATTTCAATGAGACCTTCTCTCCTGCTGTAAAGCCCATTACTATAAGAATTATCCTCACCATTGCCATCACATACAAGTGGACTATTCAGCAACTTGATGTGAATAGTGCCTTTTTGAATGGCTGTCTTGAAGAAGAGGTCTTTATGGAGCAGCCCCAAGGGTTTGATCATGCAGACACCTCTCTAGTTTGTAAGCTTTCTAAAGCCTTATATGGCCTAAAACAGGCCCCAAGGCAATGGTTTGAGAGGCTCAAATCTACACTGCTCAGTCTGCAATTTCAAGCTAGCAAGTGTGACCCCTCATTGTTCACCATGATCTCTCAAGGTCATACAACATACCTCTTGGTGTATGTTGATGATATTATCATCACAGGCAGCTCTCCTTCTATTATCCAAGCTACCATCTCTAAACTTAACTCTGCCTTCTCCTTGAAGTTGATTGGCTCTCTTGATTACTTCCTGGGTATTGAAGTTAAACAGGCCTCTTCAGGTTGTCTTTTGATGACTCAAGCTAAGTATCTTAGAGATCTCCTGCAGAAGACAAATATGCTTGAAGCTGCCTATGTTAACACCCCTATGCAGTCCACTTGCAAGCTCACTAAAACAGGCTCTCCTGCCTTATCTGATCCCTTTATGTATAGGTCTGTAGTTGGAGCTTTGCAATATGCTACAATCACAAGACCTGACATTACCTTTGCTGTGAACAAAGTTTGTCAGTATATGGCTCACCCTCTTGAAGTTCACTGGGTTGCAGTCAAGAGGATTTTGCGATATCTTAAAGGCACCATAAATCAGGGTCTCTTGCTCACTCCCTTGTCTCCCTCAGTCACTCCCTCACTGCAAGTTTTCTGTGATGCTGATTGGGCATCTGATCCTGATGATAGAAGAAGCACTTCTGGTGCTGCTCTCTTCTTTGGCTCTAATTTGATTAGCTGGTGGTCCAAGAAGCAACAGGTTGTAGCAAGATCCAGCACTGAGGCAGAGTATAGGAGCCTGGCTCAGTCCACAGCTGATCTTCTTTGGTTGCAGACTCTCCTTCATGAGCTTCATATTGTCACTACTTCACCTGTTATCTACTGTGACAACCAGTCTGCAGTTTCACTTGCTCACAATCCAGTTCTGCATGCAAGAACAAAACACATGGAGATAGATTTGTTCTTTGTAAGGGAGAAAGTTCTTGCTAAGCAACTGAGAGTTCAACATATTCCTGGCACTGCTCAACTGGCAGATACCTTCACTAAGCCCCTGCCTTCTACAAAATTCCTGGAGCTCAAACACAAACTCAGGGTTGCTAGCTCCCCATGAGTTTGTGGGGGGGTATTGAAGGAATTGTATTAGTAGTGTTATTAGAGGGAAACTGACAGGTGTTAGTATTTGTATAATTGTGAATCTGCTACTGCAGGTCACATATTAGGGATATATATAGTTGTGTTACACTTGGTTTGTAACTAACAGAAAATGAAAAACTGAATTCAGTTACAACAAAGATGAAAATATCTTCTATCTCTTCTACTCTTTCTTACACTCACAGATGCAGAGACAAACAATGCTTTATCACAAAGCTTTCATGAATAGGATAATAGTAGAAAATGAAAGGTTCACAAATAAACAAGTCTCAACCAGATTGAGAATTATTCAAAAACACATGTTATTGCGGTAGCATTTTAATTGTTCCCTAAGGTAGCATTTTAATAAAAGTTGTTCAGAAAACCATGAAAGAAGGAATAAAGCACATACTGTTTGGCTAGCTTCTGAATTCTGTCTTCCATTTCTTTATGCGAAAAGTGTGCCTTAGTGATAACATTGTTTGGGTCCTCAAGATTCTTAAATGCTGCTCGATCCACCTCCAAGTTATCAGAATCATAACCCCTATTCTGAAAACGCTTAATGTTTCCATTAGACCGTCCATTTCTATTGGTGAAACTCTGAATTTCACTATATCTTTTACCAGGACTTGTATCCATAGTTTTTTCTCTATCTATAAAATTATCACCACCAAGGGTTTTACCCTTTCTACTGTGATCTCTTTCTCTTCTAGTAACAAGCGCGGCCCCCCTCTCTACAACACTCCCACCGTGGACGCCATTCAAATTAGACCTAATTATGTTGTCGCCTATCCCTACAGTTCTAATTTCCCTTTGACTCTTAATCACACTGCAGTCATCAGATTTTGGCGCTAAACCACTACTCCGGTGCTGATTCCTCTCTTTCCCACCATACACATCCCTAAACCCTTTATTAGGTTTCCCCCTAGCATTACCATTACCTGTGGAAGAGCCTTCATCGTCTTTCTTATAAATTTTTGTTCCAACTCTTTTCAAATTTCTAACATGATTTCCTTCCTGTCCCTTTTTCACTGTATCGCTAACCCTAACAGATTTGGCAGATTCCATAGCCTTCAAATATTCATCAAAGGATGGTTTAAATTCCAATTCCTTAGGAAGAAGATGGTCGGAATTAGAAGCATACTTCATTGAAACTGTAAGCGGAGTAAAATTGAAGTTTGGAGCATTAGAGACGAAAAAGGGTCTGGAAGAGAAGGAATTGGCAGCATAGTGGAAAGAAGAAGAAGCAGTGAAGTTGGCGTTGAATTCAAAGGCAATAACTACCATGTTGGGTGTTAGTAGATTGGTCAATTGAAGAAAAATGAAACAACAGTAGAAGGTTGAGGAGTTACGAGATACGAACGTAACTGCATCCTTCGCTGGAGTGATGCAATGCAAATCAGCATGCTATGTCAAAATATCACCTTTGTTATCCTCTTGTTGTGCCTAAACCCCAAAACGTTGGGTTTTATTTTTTTTATCGCTTAGAAAACTAATCGAAAACCTGTTCGACATGATGTGGACTGCAGATATGTTATGAGTTTGATTCTCAAGGTATCACGTTCGAATCCCGCCAAATGTATTTGCTTATTATGTTATTGGCAAAATATCCTTGTTGGTCTCTTAAATATACCCCCAAGGTCCATTCTGATGTCAAAGTGGTCCTTTAATTGTTCAAAAAGGACCACGTTTGTCCTTTCTGTCAATTCCGTTAGTCAAAGTCGGTTAAAAGTCTACGTGGCAGTGACATGTGAATCTGACCAAGTACATGTGAAACTAGAACAATTACACCAACAAAGTAGCATATATTAAAAACTATAGATCAATGTAGCAAGCAATAGTAAATAACTAAGTTAGGTCCACCATCACCCTTACCCATTTTTTCATTCATTCTCCAAACTCCTACAATGGCCAAAACAATCACCAACCAACGACCCATGTTCCACCCCATCATGAAAATTCATCTTCTGCCACAACGACAAAGTCAGATTCAAACCAAAAACCTTAACCTCTCTGGAACCTTACCTCACAACCTCAGCGAACTCACAGAACTCTTCAACATTTAATTCAAATTAACAACAAACATGAAATCAGTAAAAAGAAATATTAAAGACAAAATCAAAAAGGGGATTAGGGTTTCTATGAAACAAGTTCTTTGAAAACTCAGACTCCCTCTTCTCTTTTGCAAGTGCGCCGACGATGACGGAGAAATCTTCTCCGGTCAGCTTCATCTCTTGTGCATCCACTGCTAAAGTTTGGGGGTGTTATGCTGCACGGAGCTTCTATCTATGGCAACGTGGAAATGGGGAAGTTTGTTTATGGCAAATTTATATTCGCGTGCTGGGAGATGGGTAGAAGCTGGTAAGATTAGAAAAATGATTGATGAAATTTGTATTGTTTATGAAAACGCCACTGTTACTAACCATTTGCATATGGTGGTCAAAATTTAAGTTGAGAATAAGTAGTATATTGTGGATTGGGGGCTGTAAGATGAAAGAATCTTTAATTCATTGATTAATTATATTATAAGGATGTTTTAGAAAATTCCAAAACTCATGACTTGTCTTCTATGTATTTTGTGAATGTGCAGGTTATGTCAAACGAATAAGCATACAGTTTTTGTTCTCATTGTTGGAAAGATATGTCAAATGAATATTGTCTTGTATTTCTCAAATTAAACATTACTATATAAAATGAAGCTTAAATTTCTGGGTTTTTTTAAAGAAAAATTTGGGGAAGAAGATGAACAAAAATAATTAAAATCCAGAAATAGCTTTAGTGTCCGTTTTTCCGACGCTAAATCCGTCACATTACTTGGTCAGATCCACATGTCACTGCCACGTAGACTTTTAACAGACTTTGACTAACGGAGTTGACAGAAAGGACAAACGTGGTCCTTTTTGAACAATTAAAGGACCACTTTGACACTTTTTAGAGATAAGGGACCAGAATGGACCTTGGGGTATACTTAAGGGACCAAAAAGAGTATTTTGCCTATGTTATTTTATTAATATAAATGAATTAACAGGAAAAGAATTCAATCTTAATTGTCATACAAATAATAATTTAATTTATTAAGTTGTAGTAGTTGTCATTAATATAAATGAATTAACAGAAGAAAAAAATTCAATGCTAATTGTCTTACAAATATTAATTTAATTTATTAAGTTGTAGAAGTTGTCAGGATATACATAGATTTGATAATTGCTATTAAACATGGACAAACAAGTTTGGCCCGTCGGGCATGTCTATAATTGTTTATAATTTTAATTTTACAATTTCTATTAACATGTTATAAAATAAACTATATTATACACACAAAAAAAACATATTAGTTTAATAATTTGATTAAATTTAATGAATTGAATAATATTATGTTAATTTGTTAAATTTGTGTAGTCATTTACTCATTTAGAAGTTATATGGTATAGTAATTTAGAAGTCATTAAACATATGATCACTAATATCTGTTCAATTTAAGTAAATATTTTGTTGGCCCTTCAGAAAATAGATTCGGACCGTTGGACAATTAAATACTAGTAAGATACCCGTGCTTCTGCACGGGTAAATTTATTTAATATTGTATGAAATTTAATCAGATACGTATAAATTTAAAATAAAAAATTTATTTGATGCGATATAAAATATATTTAAATACAAATGTAAAATGAATAATAATCATATGAATTTAATTGTATTAAATAATCATTAAAAAAATTGTGAAATGAAGAAAGAAAAAAATTTAAAAATAAGGATATTATCTCTCTAATAAAAACAATGATTTATTAAAATAAAATAAGTATTGTGTTTATAGTGACCCGTGAGATTACAATATTTTTAACTTTATTAAAATTAAAAAATAAATTATTTTTTAGAGTTGATACATAAATAGAGAAAAAAAAATAAAATGAAAGTAAGAAAATGTGGGAAGAAAATTTGAGAGAAATTTGAAATTTTAATTAAGATAGAGAAAGTGTGTAATGATCGATTAAAATATATTAAATATTGTATTGATAGTGACCCGTGAGATAAATAAATATTTAATTTTATTAAAATTAAAAAAGTAGATTATTAATAATTTTTGTGATTAAATGGAAAATAATTAAAGTGAAAGTAAGAAAGTGTGGGAAAATGAAATGTGAAAGAAATTTGAAATTTTAAGTAAGAGAGAAGAAGTGTGTTGTGAAGAAAAAGTTGGTTATTGAAAAGTTTAAAAGTTGGACCAATGAGAGACCAACAATTGGCATTTGGTTATTGAAAAGTTGAAAAAGTTGTATGTGATTTTGTTAGTTATGGAATTGCCTTTTTTTTATGTGTAAAGAGTTTTTTAGCCAAGGGCATATTAGTCCGATTGGTCAATCTCTTAATAATAGTAGTTTGTATAGTAGAATATTAGTCCGATTGGTCAATCTCTTAATAATAGTTTGTATAGTAGAATTGGTCAATCTCTTAATAATAGTTTGTATAGTAGATAATAGATAGTATTATTCTATCTTTTTGATATGGAACTTTAGATATGTGGTTATATTTTATTGATGTAATCAATTGACATAAATAAAAATAAATAATAAATAAATATAATATAATGATAGTTAAGAAATATATTTAAAAGATATATAAATTTATAAAAAAAATATTTTAAATTATGATTGTCATAAAAAAATATTAATTTAGTTTAAAAGGTAGCGGTGGTTTAAAAAAAAAATCTTGTTAATTGAATTAAATATCACCTTAAAAATAATAGATATAACCATAAAATTTTATTTTATTTGATGCAGAAGGTAGTGTTTTGCCTGACTCTTACTCATTGCCGCCACTACCCTCTCTTATTATAAACACCCATAATCTTTTTCTTATATTTTAAATATGTGTAATTTTTAATTTACAAATTCCTAAGATCAAACAAAAATATAATATGAAATATTAGGTTGTTTCAGCCGGTCGAATATGTTTGATTTGTTTGCATATTTGGTACGGCAGACCTATGTTTGATCGCCAATAAATTTAATAAAGTTATTTTATAATTAAAAAAATAGTTTGTCTTGCCGATATAATTTACAACCTGTTTACACTTTTATTGGAGTAGATTGATTAATTAATTCATTTTTCTCATAAATATCTAATTTATAATAAAA
The DNA here is from genome assembly GCF_029867415.1 of Vicia villosa. NCBI lineage: Eukaryota > Viridiplantae > Streptophyta > Magnoliopsida > Fabales > Fabaceae > Vicia > Vicia villosa. The sequence continues at coordinate 43,175 of NW_026705546.1, read as the reverse complement.
TATATTAAATTAAATTTATGCAACGCAAATAAATAGAATAAATTAAAAATAAAAACTATGTAATGTCGTATTAAATAAATTATTTATGTAATGGAAATGGTATAAATTAAAATAATTTCTTTCTATCTTATTTTACATTTTGTCTGCTTAAAATTCAATGTTACGAAATTTAAATAATCAAAAAATAATTAAAATAATAAAAAAAACTAAGTAATTAAGCTATGTTTTAGTAATAGTAAATTTCGATAGACAATCAATTGAAATAATATTAAAAATAATTAACTATTATTCTTGATTACACTTTTAATTTTGAAAAATATATATTTTTTAACTAAATCGTAAAAGAATATGTATTTGAATTTATTCGTTAGTATTAAATTATTAAATAGTGATACAAAAAATTTCAAATATAAGGAATATTTGTTATATGATTACAAACTATTTATTTATTTTTATATATTTTTTGGAAGTAAATAAAAATATAAGGAATATTTTGAATATTTGATTGAGTTGTCGGTTGTATATTTCATTTTTATTAATTTATTAATTTTTTCTCCAAACTTAATGATAATGGAAAGATGAATCTCGAAAAAAAATTCAGATCACATGAGTTTTGTAATATCCCAATGTTTATTTCAAGAGATTATTATTAAAGATATTCTATATAGTTGGATTATGACTAAGTGGCACTTTGGTAATTGAAGTTTAGTTGAAGGGCACTTAAGACAATGCACTAGATATGGAGTTCATAAGGGATTGTTTGGCTTGAAACATTTCTAACCACTTTGATCAAAACAGAATTTGGAGAAGAGGAAGAAGAAAACGTGAAAGAAGAAGAAGGTAGGAGAAGACCATTCAACTTTCAGCCTTGCATGTTTATAAGACCACCATCTCAGCTCTAATCCATCTTCAAGCAACCTGATAGCAGCTTCTTCTCTTCTGATTTCAGGTGAGTCTCATAGATAGAGACTTTGGGGAAACTTTTGGGGTTTATGTCAATGTGAGGGATTAAGGGATTGAAAGTATGTGTTCTATAATTCTTACTCATGCATGTTTTTAGACTCTATTCTAGTAGTAATTCATGTATGTACAATTACCATGCCTTATTACTCCATTAGGAATGATTGCATGTGAGATTTGGGGATTTGGGGACCCCAAACGCATTCTGCATTTTTGCTGATTTTGCAGAGTTCGCTGCAGCGAACTTTCTTTCGCTGTAGCGAATGGTTCGCTGTAGCGAACTGTGTAGCGAATAAACCTGGGAGTTGAATTGATTTATTCGCTGTAGCGAACTTTCCTTCGCTGTAGCGAATCGGGGCTTCGCTGGAGCGAACTGACCTGGATTTGAAGAAGTTTAGCTTCTGCTTGAGTTCGCTGTAGCGAACAGAAGTTCGCTGTAGCGAACTAGTCTGATACAGAATTAATAATTCTCCCATATGAGTGCAGTTTTGCTTCGTATCGGAATAGAAGGCCTCTTATGACTTGTATAACATTCTGATAAGTGTTTTATTTGTATAAGACCATGATATGACCGTAATCCCTTGAATATGCTTGTATGTTGTGAAATACAAATTGTGTGGATTATATTGTGACATAATTATTGATGTTTCCACTTGTTCCGGTTGAACACTTGGATGTGATTGCCTGTGTGATGGCTGATACTGTGTGTGTGCTTGAATCGGAGTAAGCCTAAGCTACTAGGTGGTAAGTCCTGTTTATGGACTTAGTCCATCATTTACCGTTGCGGTGTGAAGGTGAGGGTCTTGAATGGCGTTTCCCACCTTGATGTAACACATCGGCGTGCTCGGTATGTTTATGCACCTGAGCTACCATTGCAATATGAAGGTGAGGGTCTTGAAAGACGTTTCCCACCTTGATGTAACATATTGGCGTGCTTGGTATGGTGGGGTCGTGATGCCACGTAGGCTACATCACTTCAGACTCACCTCTAGTGATGTCACGTAGATAATCACTAGGCTTTCGCCCGGTGGGCTTGTACTGTCATGTAGGCGTCTTCGCATTTGGATAACCACCTGCGTATATACATGATTGATGGGGTAGTGACACCACTTAGGAAGTCACTACGGTAACTCATCACAGATGAGATTGTGTAGCCAAGTAGGTGTAATTCACATGGGATTCATCTGACTCATAGTGCGGTGGTCTTGTGCGAGTCTCTTGACGCGATGTACAGGAGTAACTCACCGAGGGTGTGGTTTGGCAGCCTAGGTAGACAGGCAGATTCTACTCCTGGATTCCTCGTACACGGGTACGGGTCTGCACACTTGTTTGTGGTGGCGTTGAGCCCGTTGTTGTTGATGCCATCTTGGATAGTTATGGGACTTCCAATGATGGTGTACCCTTGTTTGTATTTGTACCTGGCCGTGAGGTAACCCGGATCCTCGGTGGATCCGTTGATTGCATGTTCCCTGTAGAGCTGAGTGAACCCGTAGGATAGGGAGACTCACTGAGATTTAGTAATCTCACCCCATTCCAATTATTCTTTTTACAGGTGGTTCGAGGCAGGATCGAGGCAAGGGTAAGATGACTTAGCTTCGAGTTGGTGTTTCTTGGCGATGCGTTTTGTCATAGTTTATGATCTCTTGTATCTCCATCTTTTGTACTATGGATATGTATTTGTACCAGTTGGAACTCATGTATTTTGGCCATGAAGTTTGGGCTTTTGTACTTGTACTTATGCATTATCTATTCCGCTGCTTATGTTATGATTTTCGAGTACCATTTTAATGCCATATACGTATATCCTAGGCAATGTATGTATGGGGTGTTACAGTTGGTATCAGAGCAGGTTGATTCTCGGCCTTGCCATGAAACATCATAAGTTAGCATAATTCTGCCTCATATGTGTAATGTTGGCATGATTCCTTATGTCTTACTTATGGCATTAAGCCTGATCAACTTGATTCCGTGTGTAGGACAAACAGGAAGATGGCTGAACAACGCAGAGGTCCCGGAAGGCCCAGAACAAGGAATGTGGAGACTGAGCCTGAAACCGAGAATGTGGGTGTGCCTTGGGTGCAGATAATGCAGCAGATGCAACAGCAGAATCAGATGATGATGCAGATGATGCAAGGCATGCAAGGGCAACAACCAACCGCTCCCGCTCCTACTCCTCAGGCTGCAGCAGGGCCTGACTTTCGTGCCTTCTTTCGGATGGATCCGCCAGAGTTCTTGGGTGGCTTAGACCCTGTGATTGCGCATGATTGGCTATATGCTATGGAGATGATATTCCAGGCTATTCAGTGCACAGAAGAAGAGAAGGTGATCTTTGCTGCTCAGAAAATGAAGGGACCAGCAGGTAGATGGTGGAATACGGAGTCTACGTATTTCACTAACCGGGGGATTCCAAAGGATTGGCAACATTTCAAGACAACTTTCTTGGAGAAGTACTACCCCAACAGTGTGCGTGCTTTGAAGGAGCGCGAGTTTCAGTCCTTCAAACAAGGAAACATGTTGGTATCTGAATATGCTGAGAAGTTTGAGGACATGGCTGCCTATTCCAGACAAACGGCTTATGCACCAGATGAGTTGTGGAAGATTAATCAGTTCCTCATGGGGCTGAATGCTGATATTGTGCACAGTGTGTCTCAAAGGGAGTTTACCACCTATGCTGAGTGTTTGAGGCAATGTTATGTTGCCGAGAAAACATTGAAGAGAGTCCAAGATGAAAGAGAACAGAATAAGCCGGTTCGTAGGGAACAAGGAAGGTCGGGGCAGCATCTGAAAACTCGCAATTTCCCGCCTATGAAGAAACAAGTTCATGGTGATCGCTCTACTCAACCTTCTTGGTGTGGCAAGTGTAACAGGAAGCATTATGGAGATTGTAAGACAGCCCCGGTGAAATGCTACAAGTGTCAAGAGTTCGGTCATTTTAGGAAGGATTGTCCCGTGCGAGATGCTCCCGAAAGGACTCCAGGTCGTGTTTACACCTTGGACGCTAGGAAGGCCCAAGGGAACACTAATCTTGTTGCGGGTACGTGTTATTTTAATAACCAACCTTTGTTTGTGCTAGTTGATTGTGGAGCGACACATTCCTTTATTTCTTATCCTTGTGTACGGAGGCTTGGTTTTGAGACGAGTCTTCTTCCTAATCCTATGATTATCTCATCGGCTACGGACGATGTAGTAGAAGCTCGAGAATTTTGCAAGGAGTGTTCTATTACCTTCAATGGTCGTAAATTCGTGATTGATCTCATTTGTCTACCTCTTAAGAAGATCGATGTAGTACTTGGTATGGACTGGTTGTCAACTAACTCGGTGTACATCGGTTGTAAAGAGAAGGCTATCTTCATTCCTGCTAAGGAGACTACCTCAACCGATGCCATTGAACATCTTCTTGAAGGTACAGTTAACATGATCAATTACCTTTTTGCTCGAGAGAAGTCTTTCCTTTTGGTTCTTACGTCAGATTCCAAGGACAAGAAGAGCGTATTGGAGATTCCGGTTGTGTGTGAATTTTCCGATGTATTTCCTGAGGATGTTACTTCTCTTCCACCGGAAAGGGAAGTTGAATTCTCTATTGATCTTGTTCCGGGTACCGCTCCAGTTTCGATCGCCCCTTATAGGATGTCTCCTGCAGAGCTAAGAGAGTTGAAGAGTCAGCTAGAAGAGTTGTTGGCGAAACACTTCATTCGTCCTAGTGTTTCTCCATGGGGAGCCCCAGTCTTGTTAGTGAAGAAGAAGGATGGTAGTATGCATTTGTGCATCGACTATTGTCAGCTGAACAAGGTAACCATAAAGAACAAGTATCCTCTACCACGGATTGATGACCTCCTAGATCAATTGAAAGGAGCCTGTGTGTTCTCGAAGATTGACCTCAGGTCGGGATATCATCAAATTCGGGTTAAGAGTTCGGATGTATCTAAGACTGCTTTTAGGACGAGATACGGTCATTATGAGTTCTTGGTTATGCCATTCGGGGTGACCAATGCTCCTGCTGTCTTTATGGATTACATGAACTGGGTGTTTCAACCATATTTGGATCAGTTCGTGGTGATCTTCATAGATGACATCTTGATCTACTCTCGGACTATTGAAGAGCACATGGAGCATTTGAGGATTGTGTTGTCGGTTCTTAGAGAAAAGCAGTTGTTTGCGAAGTTTAGTAAGTGTGAGTTCTGGATGTCCGAAGTTAAGTTTCTTGGACATGTCATATCTGGCGGCGGCGTAGCTGTAGACCCTTCAAAGGTAGCAGCAGTGATAAATTGAGAACGACCCAAGAATGCAACTGAAGTTCGTAGTTTCCTAGGCTTGGCAGGTTACTATCGGAGGTTCATTATGGGCTTTTCCAAATTGGCATTACCTTTGACCAGACTTACAAGGAAGGAAGCTTCATTCAAATGGAATTCCGAATGTGAGAAGAGTTTTCAGAAACTCAAGGAAAAGTTAACTACGGCTCCAGTGTTGGTGATTCCAGATCCAAACCGATCCTATGAAGTGTTTTGCGATGCTTCTAAGAAAGGTTTGGGTGGAGTGTTGATGCAAGATGGACAGGTTGTAGCTTATGCATCTAGACAGTTGAGATCTCATGAAGAGAATTATCCTACCCATGACCTCGAACTCGCTGCAATTGTGTTCGCGCTCAAGGTGTGGCAACATTATTTGTATGGAGTTCACTTTGAGATGTTTAGTGATCACAAAAGTTTGAAGTATCTCTTTGATCAAAAGGAACTCAACATGCGTCAAAGGAGATGGATGGAGTACTTGAAGGACTTTGACTTTGATTTAAAGTACCATCCCGGTAAAGCTAATATGGTAGCGGATGCCTTGAGTAGGAAGGAGATTAAGGTTGCAGAGCTGATGATGTTGGAATTTGGCCTTATGGAGAAGTTCAGAAATCTGGATTTACAATTCAAGTGGGCACCAACAGGTGTGTTGATAAGTAACTTGTGTATTGAGAATGAGTTGCGGGAAAGGATCCGTCAAGCACAGCAAAATGATTTAGAATTGCAGGCTAAAGCAAACCTTCCAGATTTCGTTCGTACATCTGATGGACTCATTCTTTTTGGACGGAGGATGTGTGTGCCAAATAACGTGGAGTTAAGGAGGTTAATTCTGGACGAGGCTCACAAAAGCAAATTCACCATCCATCCCTGGTCGACCAAGATGTATCAAGACTTGAAAGGGAATTTTTGGTGGCCTGGTATGAAGAGAGATGTGGCTGATTATGTAGAGCAGTGTGCGATATGTCAACAAGTGAAGATTGAACACCAAAGGCCCGGTGGTATGTTGCAACCATTGGATATTCCTGTTTGGAAATGGGACAGTATATCCATGGACTTCATTGTGGGACTACCGCGGGTATTAGGTGGGCATGACTCGATATGGGTGATAGTGGATCGCTTGACCAAGTCCGCGCATTTCTTACCAGTTAAGACGACTCACAAGGTTTCTCACCTTGCGAGGCTTTTTGTAGTAGAGATTGTAAGATTGCACGGTGTACCTTCCAGCATTGTATCGGATAGAGATCCAAAGTTCACTTCCCGATTTTGGAAAGCTTTTCACCAAGAGATGGGTACCAATCTGAATTTGAGCACTTCTAACCACCCTCAGACAGATGGACAAACAGAAAGGACCATTCAGACTATTGAGGATATGCTGAGGACATGTATCTTAGAAACTGGTGGAAGTTGGAAAGATAACTTACCTTTGATAGAATTCGCGTATAGCAACAGTTATCATGCGAGTATCGGTATGGCCCCATACGAAGCCTTATATGGAAGGAAGTGTCGATCACCGTTGTGTTAGTCTGAAGTTGGTGAGAAGGGAATCCTTGGACCAGAGATAATTCAAGAAACCACAGAGAAGGTTAAGATGATCCGAGATAAGATGAAACAAGCTCAAGATCGACAGAAGAGTTATGCGGACAAACGAAGAAGACCGTTGGAGTTTGATGTAGGAGATCATGTGTTCTTGAAGGTGACTCCAAGGTTAAGGTTGAAAGGACCGTTTAAGACACGCAAACTTAGCCCGAGATACGTGGGACCTTACCAGATCATGAGACGGATAGGTGAAGTCGCATACCAGTTAGCGTTGCCTCCTTCACTATCCGGGCTGCATGACGTATTCCATGTGTCTCAACTGCGGAAGTTCGTGCCGAATTCGTTTCATCCTATCCTACCAGATACGATTGAAGTAGAACCAGATCTTTCATACCAACCGAAACCCTGTCGTATTCTGGAGTATGCTAGTAAGTCTTTGAGGAGCAAGGAGATACCTCTTGTCAAGGTGTTGTGGGAAGAGTCGCGACCTGACGAAACTACTTGGGAGCTCGAATCAGAGATGCGGGAGTTGTATCCTCACTTATTCTGGTAAGTTTTTGAATTCGAGGACGAATTCTATTTAAGGGGGGGAGAATGTAATATCCCAATGTTTATTTCAAGAGATTATTATTAAAGAAATTCTATATAGTTGGATTATGACTAAGTGGCACTTTGGTAATTGAAGTTTAGTTGAAGGGCACTTAAGACAATGCACTAGATATGAAGTTCATAAGGGATTGTTTGGCTTGAAACATTTCTAACCACTTTGATCAAAACAGAATTTGGAGAAGAGGAAGAAGAAAACGTGAAAGAAGAAGAAGGTAGGAGAAGACCATTCAACTTTCAGCCTTGCATGTTTATAAGACCACCATCTCAGCTCTAATCCATCTTCAAGCAACCTGATAGCAGCTTCTTCTCTTCTGATTTCAGGTGAGTCTCATAGATAGAGACTTTGGGGAAACTTTTGGGGTTTATGTCAATGTGAGGGATTAAGGGATTGAGAGTATGTGTTCTATAATTCTTACTCATGCATGTTTTTAGACTCTATTCTAGTAGTAATTCGTGTATGTACAATTACCATGCCTTATTACTCCATTAGGAATGATTGCATGTGAGATTTTGGGATTTGGGGACCCCAAATGCGTTCTGCATTTTTGCTGATTTTGCAGAGTTCGCTGCAGCGAACTTTCTTTCGTTGTAGCGAATGGTTCGCTGTAGCGAACTGTGTAGCGAATAAACCTGGCAGTTGAATTGATTTATTCGCTGTAGCGAACTTTCCTTCGCTGTAGCGAATCGGGGCTTCGCTGGAGTTCGCTGTAGCGAACTGACTTGGATTTGAAGAAGTTTAGCTTCTGCTTGAGTTCGCTGTAGCGAACAGAAGTTCGCTGTAGCGAACTAGTCTGATACAGAATTAATAATTCTCCCATATGAGTGCAGTTTCGCTTCGTATCGGAATCGAAGGCCTCTTATGACTTGTATAACATTCTGATAAGTGTTTTATTTGTATAAGACCATGATATGACCGTAATCCCTTGAATATGCCTGTATGTTGTGAAATACAAATTGTGTGGATTATATTGTGACATAATTATTGATGTTTCCACTTGTTCCGGTTGAACACTTGGATGTGATTGCCTGTGTGATGGCTGATACTGTGTGTGTGCTTGAATCGGAGTAAGCCTAAGCTACTAGGTGGTAAGTCCTGTTTATGGACTTAGTCCATCATTTACTGTTGCGGTGTGAAGGTGAGGGTCTTGAATGGCGTTTCCCACCTTGATGTAACACATCGGCGTGCTCGGTATGTTTATGCACCTGAGCTACCATTGCAATATGAAGGTGAGGGTCTTGAAAGACGTTTCCCACCTTGATGTAACATATTGGCGTGCTTGGTATGGTGGGGTCGTGATGCCACGTAGGCTACATCACTTCAGACTCACCTCTAGTGATGTCACGTAGATAATCACTAGGCTTTCGCCCGGTGGGCTTGTACTGTCATGTAGGCGTCTTCGCATTTGGATAACCACCTGCGTATATACATGATTGATGGGGTAGTGACACCACTTAGGAAGTCACTACGTTAACTCATCACAGATGAGATTGTGTAGCCAAGTAGGTGTAATTCACATGGGATTCATCTGACTCATAGTGCGGTGGTCTTGTGCGAGTCTCTTGACGCGATGTACAGGAGTAACTCACCGAGGGTGTGGTTTGGCAGCCTAGGTAGACAGGCAGATTCTACTCCTGGATTCCTTGTACATGGGTACGGGTCTGCACACTTGTTTGTGGTGGCGTTGAGCCCGTTGTTGTTGATGCCATCTTGGATAGTTATGGGACTTCTAATGATGGTGTACCCTTGTTTGTATTTGTACCTGGCCGTGAGGTAACCCGGATCCTCGGTGGATCTGTTGATTGCATGTTCCCTGTAGAACTGAGTGAACCCGTAGGATAGGGAGACTCACTGAGATTTAGTAATCTCACCCCATTCCAATTATTCTTTTTACAGGTGGTTCGAGGCAGGATCGAGGCAAGGGTAAGATGACTTAGCTTCGAGTTGGTGTTTCTTGGCGATGCGTTTTGTCATAGTTTATGATCTCTTGTATCTCCATCTTTTGTACTATGGATATGTATTTGTACCAGTTGGAACTCATGTATTTTGGCCATGACAGTTTGGGCTTTTGTACTTGTACTTATGCATTATCTATTCCGCTGCTTATGTTATGATTTTCGAGTACCATTTTAATGCCATATACGTATATCCTAGGCAATGTATGTATGGGGTGTTACAAGTTTACTTACATTCAAAGTCTGAAATTGTGACAATAAGTGATAATGAATGTTAAGAGAAAGTGTATATTTTACAAATTTGAAAATAATGTTAATATTGTAATTAATTGTAACTTGTTATGAATATTTATGTTAGTGGATGTTCATCCATCTCCTAGTTATTCATCTTCCTATTTCATACTTAATATGTGTTTAATATGTGTGATTTTCTATCTCCCTTGAGTCCTATAAATAGAGACTCATATTACAATGTAAAACACATTTGAAATAAGATAAGATAATATTGTTATCTTTCTTCTCTACCTTTCTTTGATCTTTATTATTTTATTTAGTTTTATAACACGTTATCAGCACGAAGCTCTATCAAACTTGAAAAAAATATTTTTTGAAGCCCTAACTATTAGAGATAATATTAGTTAATTATTTTAGGGTTAATACTACTTTACCCCCCTGCCATATAAGCGAGATTCGGTTTACCCCCCTCTAAAAAAAAAACTTATTGGACAAACCTTGCAAAATAAAGATTCCATCAATATTGACCCTGATCAGTTTTTTTGGCCAAGATTCTTAGAATCTTGCCTACGTGGCATTTTGGTAGTGCTGACTGTACAACACATAAGCAATGTGGCACAGTCAGCACTGCCACGTGGAATTTATTTTTTTTTGAATTTTTTTTTGACTTTTTTTTTAAAATTAATATTTTTTTTTTAAAATTATTTTTTTTTTAAAAAATTAATTTTTTTTTAAAATTAATATTTTTTTAAAAAAAAAATTAATATTTTTTTTAAAAAAAATTTAATATTTTTTTACGTTTTTAAAAAATATTTGACAGTACCTGCGGATTTACGTACGGATTTAAAAATACCTGCGGATTCACCAACGGATTTGACAATACCTGCGGATTTACCTACGAATTTGACAATACCTGGGGATTTACCTGCGAATTTACCTGCGAATTTGACAATACCTGCGGATTTACCTACGAATTTGACAATACTTGCGGATTTACCTACGGATTTAAAAATACCTGCGGATTTACCTACGGATTTGACAATACCTGCGGATTTAACTACGAATTTAAAATTACCTGCGGATTTACCTTTAAAAATACATGCGGATTTACCTGCGAATTTGACAATACCTGTGGATTTACCTACGGATTTGAAAATACCTGCGAATTTATATATAATAAAAATAAATTTTAAAAATAAAAAAAAACAGTAAAACAATTTTGGAAAAAAAATTTTAAAAAAAATTAATAAAAACGTAAAAACGTAAATTTTTTTTAATTTTTCCAATTTTTTATAATTCTTTTTCAATTTTTTTATAATTTATATATAATAAAAACGTAAAAAAAATATTAATTTTTTTTAAAAAAAAAAATTAAAAAAATCAACAAAATTAATAAAAAAAATTAAAAAAAAAATTAAATTTTTATTAAAAAATAATAATAAAAAAAATTTTCAAAAAAAAAATTAAAAAAAATAAATAAATTCCACGTGGCAGCCTGACTGTGCCACATAAGCAATGTGCTGTACAGTCAGCACTACCAAAAATGCCACGTAGGCAAGATTATAAGAATCTTGGACAAAAAAACTGATCAGGGTCAAATTTGATGGAATCTTTATTTTGCAAGGTTTGTCCAATAAGTTTTTTTTTTAGAGGGGGGTAAACCGAATCTCGCTTATATGGCAGGGGGGTAAAGTAGTATTAACCCATTATTTTATTATTTTACTTTCTCATTATCCTTGTTGAATTTTGATATTATATCTTATTAAATTATCAATAATATCTGAAGGATTACAAAACAACGTGTTTGTTATATAGTTCCTGAAGAACTCAACAAATATCCATTAAAGATAGTATTAAGTTTGTTATATAGTTCCTGAAGAACTTATCAAGCATCCTTGAAGGATTATAAATATTATTATTTTCATTAGTAAGAGATTTGTGATTGAGTTCCTGAAGAACTACAAAATGTGATTGAGTTCCTGAAGAACTATAAAAAAAAATGTGATTGTGATTGAGTTCCTGAAGAACTACAAAATGTGATTGAGTTCCTGAAGAACTATAAAAAAAAATGTGATTGTGATTGAGTTCCTGAAGAACTAGAAAAAAAAACCTCTCTTAAACTAATGTTAAGATATCTCAGGAGGATTACTTAAAGAATTGTTTTTCTTAATCGATGTGAATATTTGTGGCATGACTTTGAAGATTTTTTTTTGGAGCTCCAAGAAGGATTATGCAAATAATTGTTTCTTTTTATCACTACGAAGATCATTTGTGATATATAATTCCCGAAGAGTTAAAGTTTTAAAATAAGGATCATCACCTATATTATCAAATTCTAGATGGATTGGATCAATAATAGTGGAATTATGAAGTATTACAGAAGGATTTCACAAAGAAATTTGTGTGTTTCGATGTAAAAAAATTGTAATATACTCATAAAATGTTTGTCATTCCAGAAGAATGACATGAGTGACTCTAACACATCCCAGAAGGATAACTATGTTTTTGGAATATTGTAATTTTCTAGCATTTGGCTATGTTAAAAATTTATTAAATTTGTTAGAGTATAAATTATTTCATAATTAGAATTATAAATCTATATATATATATATATGATATAATTTTAGTGATATGATTTTGTATAATTTTGATAATTATATGCTAATATGTTCATATGCGTGTGTATGATTAAAATTATTAATCATGGGATACTATCATATTGGTTTTGAATATATTGTCAATCATTACACAAATTAGATATAGTTCTAGATGCTCCAAAATTAGGATGATCGATGTTTAATTTATGTACTCAATTGTAATACCTCATATTAAACAAAGTCTTGCTGATACAATTTCTTTATTCATATTATTTTTAAATATTGATATTTTAACAAGAGAATTAAAACATTGCAGTCTATTAAAGAATATATCAATAGTCTAAAGTTGCCTCATATTTTAAAGTTGTTATAATAGTGCTTAGATTTCTCATATAAATCTTAATTATACTATTCTTTTCTTTCTACAAGTATAGTGTATGGATGACATTTGTTAGTCCATCTTAAAGGCACACGAAAGTAAGCTCATATTTTGATAGAGTTAAGATTCAAATGAACTTTAATCCTTTATAATTTCTTTTTGTGTGTTTTCTTTATGTCTTGCCAAATATTTTCGTCATAGATAATTCACATGAATTATACTGGAGGTATTGAATATCTTTGTATTACACAAATGAATTTGGACATAAAATGTATAATAGAAAAGCTACCGGCTTTTCCTTCGGGCTTGTACTACACTTATATTAGTACAATTTAAGCACATGTCATTGTAAACCAGTAGTTTACAAATTACACTTAAATGTGTCGTTGGTAAAATCGGTTAGGTCATCTCGGATATAATATGATGCGAATAATTTGTATTGAAGAACCAGAAGTTTCTTCAATCCATTAAATTATTGTGTGTTTCTAAAGGAAAATAAAAATTTGAGAAATTGCGTTTCTATGACATTAACTGTTGCATCGACTAAAATATCATGCATATGTCTCTACTCACAACCAGAAGTTTGTGAAATTATTTTCTCAACTAATTAGACTAAGATCTTGTTTTCTGATTTTTTTATAGAAATTCCTGGATAAGTATCACACATATTATTAAAATTGACATTGAATATCATGTAATATATGTTCATAAAAAGAAAATGGACCCGAAGATCCATTCTTTAGACGTCTAAAGTTAATTATATGGTTGATATTTTTGAGATCATCAATTCTAAATTATATATTTGAAACACCCAAAGTATGATATTAAGATATTTATTCGCATTAAGCCAACAAGATATTATATCTTAGTTCTCCCTAATTTATTCTAATACTTCTCATCTAAGTGAATATTTGGATGTGTTGTGTATCTTCCAATTGCTCCAATATAATACATTAAGATGAGTCATGAAAGAGTATTGGAAAAATAAAATTAATATGAATCTCAATTTTGAGGATATAATTTGAGAAAATAATCAAATACTTGATTGCAGTCCAGTAGACTGATTATCACTTGATAAATTAATTTTCCCAATATTAGGGGGAGGGAATAAGCAGCTGAAATCATGAACAAGAAGTTCAAATGAACAATTTAAAATAAATTGTTGTCTTGATCCTCGTACAAATCAATATGAACCAAAAGTTCAAAATATTATTCATTTGCAAAGTTTATGAAATAAATTATCAGCTGATAATACTCCACTCAAAGTGGATTCTCCTATTGGATAATATAATATTGCAAATTAGTTGTTACTGCACCTGAAGCGTGGTATGAAAGTCGGTTCTAATAATAAAATTCCTCTACTAAGAAAAGAAACTAAATATGATCCAAGTGAGGATATGAAAATGCTAAGAGCACCTTGACCTAATTTAATTTTCAGTTCCAGAAGAACAAATCAAGTACTTGAAATATGAAATAAAGAGATCTCGATAAATTATGTCATGGATGAAATAAAATGGAACCGAAATTGAGATAACCAAATAAAGTCAATATTGACAATGTCTTTGTATACAATATATGTTAGACGCTAGGCTTACGTCTCTTGAGGGGGGTGAATAGATACTTCAGCATTTATTTGGATTTCCTTAAAAAATATGGCGAAAGCGTTTAGGGATCGACTCGCGTCTATTCCGAACCGCTACGGGAAGGATCAGATATGTTTTAAACCACAAACTGATTTTGATGTGATGATGAAAACTATTAGAGAATCAACAAGTTATAATGCGATAGATCGTTTAAGTGTTTACTTGGATAAACTTGTTTTCAATGACTTTGATTAATGAAGAAAGCAATATATCAAACACTTAGTGTATAATGACTAAATTGAAATATGAATCAATGTGTGGTGACTTGTGATGTTTATGCAGAATCTTATCACACAAGTTTAACACTTTGATACGTTGATCAATTTGTGATTATAACCAGAATTAAGCACAACGTAACGAAAAGATAAAAGCGATAACGAACACGATATTTGTTCAGGAAGTTCGTCGACCGTCCTCGCTACGACTACATCTGCCCCCAATTCCAAACGGGGATTGGGATGTCTTTCATTATGATTGAAAAGAGTTTATACAAAGAAGATAACAAAGCAATAACGATAAACCAAATATTTTGATTCTTTGTATCTTCTTCCCCTTGATCTTGAGCTAGATCAAGTATCCTCCAAGAGCTTATCGTTGACTCCCTTTCTGCAGTGTTGTGAATTGCTCGAACCCTTGTTTTTCAACTTCCACACTCAACTGAATCGTTGATGAAGCCTCTTGACAAAAACCCCCAAAATTCACCAATCTTGGAGGATAAAATCCGCAGATTTTATTCACCAATAACCCCACATATCTTCACCCACTGGGAACCTTCAATTCCTTTTCATGGACGTTATCAATCTTGATTACAAACCCTCACCACAAGAATTGTTGTGTGTAATTGTGTTGGAGTTAAGAGGAAGATAGAAGATGAGAAGACTTTGTGTATCTTTCAGTTGTTGGTGTTAACTTCAATAATTAGCTGATAAAGATATATATATATATATATATAGGTGCTAGCAGAGTTGGTTGAGGGCAAACACAAAATTTGGTAAGTTTTTTGGGGTGATAGGTCGACCTACTCAATTACTTAGGTCGACCTAATTGGAACAGATTCAGCAGATTAAAATTTTTCTTCAGTTGAGTCGACCTGTTGAGACTCTAGGTCGACCTAACAGCATCTGGTTTTGGTTCTTGTGTTTTTTCTTCAATTTAGGTCGACCTAGGCAGTTGGTTGAGTCGACCTAAAGTGAGAAGAAGTGAAATCTCTTTGTTCACTTCAGTTTGAGTCGACCTAAGGGCATGGTGGGTCGACCTAACTGGACCAATTTTCTTCCACATCATGATTGAAGCATTCTAGGTCGACCTAGGCTTGTGTTGAGTCGACCTAAGATGTCCTAGAGTGCCAAAATCTTGCTTTTCCTTATATCATTCACTTGTAGCTTGATATATGTTCAATGGAGATGTTTGCCATGAATCAAAAACTCTTGATGAGTATATGCTTGCACTTACAATATAGCGCTAAAAGTGAACAATGATAACGAGGATCACGAGTCAAAGTCTATTAAAGATTGTAGACTAAGTGAGAATTGGCAAAAATAAATATATTCAATTGAAGAAGAATTAAACTCACTTTATAAGTAACTCACTTTTGGACCTATAGTCTGAACACCTCAAGGTGTGAAACTAATGTGATATAAATGAGTTTTTGTGAAAAAGAAAAATAAGAATGATATAAAGTTTGATTTATTGCTCAATGATTTTCACAAAGACCTAAGATTGATTTTGATAAAACATATTCACCTGTAGTGGATTCAATCGATTCTTGATAATTAATTAGCCTTGTAACACATGAAGGGCTTAATTTGAACATGATGGTTGTAATGACATCTTATTCATATGGTTCACTTAATAGTGACATTTACCTTAAACTCCCTGAAGGGTTCAATATACCAGAGGCACGTAATTATGGATCTCGAGAAAACTACTACATCAAATTGAACAAGTCTCTGTAAGAGCTGAAAGAATCTGGATGCATGTGGTATAATCGCCTAAGTGAATATTTACTAAATAATGAATATACAAATAACTCAATTTGTACTTGTATTTTCATAAAATGATGTAGAAAAGAATTTGCAATACTAGTTATCTATGTGAATGACATACATATTATTGGAACTCCTAAAGAGCTTCCAAAATTTGTAAATTGCTTAAATAAAGAGTTTGAGATGAAGGACCTAGAAAAGACAAAATATGTCTAGGTCTGCAAATTGAGCATTTGGACAAAGGAATATTTATATATCAAGAAGGCTATATAGAAAAATGTTGAAATGCTTCTGTATAGACAATTGGCACATGTTGCCTACTCCAATATGGTCGTTAGACCATTAAATATGGAGAAAGATCTTTTTAGGCCTCCAGAAAAGGATGAAAATTGTTTGGTCTAAAGTACCATATCTCAGTGCAATTGGAGTACTAATGCACCTTGCTAATTATACACATCTTGTTATATTCATTTGCGGTTATTCTATTAGCGAGATACAGTCATTCACCTAAACGAAGACATTGGAACAAAGTTAAACATATACTTCGCTATCTTAGAGATGCAGGTTATTTGTCAGATTCTCACAATGGTAGATTAGAAAGAGGTTATTTATTTACATGTAATGGTACAACCATTTCATGAAGATCTATGAAACAAATCATGGCAACAACTTCATAAAATCCTACATAACTATTACCACTACATGAAGTCATTATGAAGAAGACATTTTAAGCAACGACTACAAAGAATATCGTCTCACATGTAAATGTTTGCATGATGGGGAGAAATACATATGTTTTGCACTCTTTTTTCCTTCACCATGGTTTTGTCCCATTGGGTTTTCCTGGTAAGGTTTTTAACGAGGCAATTCACATTCAAAGGATATTGTACTCTTTTTCCTTCACTAGAATTTTTCCCACTGGGTTTTTTCTAGTAAGGTTTTAACGAGGCATATCCTCAATGGACATCCAAGGGGGAGTGTTATAAATATTTATGTTAGTGGATGTACATCCATCTCCTAGTTCTTCATCTTCCTATTTCATACTTAATATGTGTTTAATATGTGTGATTTTCTATCTCCCTTGAATCCTATAAATAGAGACCCATATTAAAATGTAAAACACACTTGAAATAAGATAAGATAATATTACTCTCTTTCTTCTCTGCCTCTCTTTGATCTTTATCATTTTAGTTAGTTTTATAACAAAATAAACAATGAGTTTAATGGTAGTACACTGTCAGTGTAAAAAAGTATTATACTGACATCTAATTAGATTATTTTAAAGTGTCAAATCATATCAGTAATTTAAAATTTAAAGGGTGACTTGGTAAGATACATGGTTGTCATTGGTTGACAGTGTAAAAATAATTTACACTGTCAGTGCACGTCCCCTTTTCTCATAAATAATACTTTTTAATACATAATTTTTTTGATTTATAAAACCAACGCATTAAATAATCCATTAGTTACTCATTTTTTAGGGATAGAAACGTCATTAGGGAATGTTTTAAATCTAATTCTATTTTATTTATTTAATTACTCGACATTAATGATTTCGGGAACATCATTACGACTCTATGTATTTGCCTTGAGAAACCCTTCCCTATTTAATAATTGGGGTTTTCTAAAACAACTAACATAATCTTTACATATCTGCACATCAAATGAGGCTGCTTTACCCAATTCTCCATGTAATCTGTCGCACCTTCAACTTCTTCTTCTTATATATTAAATCATCCCTTCCTAAATGTTGCATCTTCCATCTACCTCAGGTATAATTTTTCTTCAATTTCTAATCGATTCATTTTTCCATTGGTTTTTTTATGGCATTCTTCCTAATCGAGTTTGCAACCGGTCCGTATTTTCTGTTTCGATTACACTTTTGTCCGTATCAACAAATTCTCTACATAAACCATTAACCCTAATTTCTGGCAGATTCACTGCAACTCAGCCACTCTTATTTTTCCTTTAATTTTTCCCAATCAATCCAAACCTGGGTGAGTAACACTGGTCAAAGTTTTTCAATAAACTCTCTTTTTCTTTTCCATTTTCTCTGCTAGATTTCGTGGCCCTTTTCACTGTAGTTTTTAATTTTGCTTTATGTTTCTTTTGCGCTGTTACACTAATTTCATAGGCCAATTCACCGTGTTAGACGATGAGAGAAATGAGAAGGCGTTGGATCTCACTTCTCCTGATGTTGTTACCAAGTACAAAACGTGGCAGAGAGAATGCTAACAGTATGTTTTTACTTAATTTAATTTGTTTTAAATTGAACAGAGGCTCTACAATTTTTTGTACTTAATTTAATTTTTTTTAAATTGAACAGAGGCTCTATAGTTAGTTATTTTATAATGTAAATCTAAGATCAGTTGCAGACATTGTTGGGTTGATTTTTACGGATTTGAAGACTTGGTTAGAGATATGGGGGAAAACGGAATTACCAGAGAAGAAAAAAATAGAGATAAGTAATTTCATGTGTTCTACAATATTGTTGGACAAGTAGTTGTTAATTGAAAGAAAATGACATTACCTTTCTGTTGGAATTAATAGTTGATTTTCTAAACAAAGTTGATAACATAGCTTGCTTCTATCATTTTTTTGTTCAGGTTGGTAAAAAGAAATTAGATTGATGGTGCGCTGAAGCAAACTTATATTGTGAAAATTGAAATAGAGGATAATGTGGAGGTTTTTTCTAACTTTTGTAGAATGTATTTTTTTATATTCATGAAGTCGAATTTTTTTCCCTTAAGTTTTTTTCTTCGATATGCATTGATGAAACTGATTTCAGTTCTAAATTGATTCATATACAAGTTTGTACAAATTTATTGATATCTTTGAAAGGTAAAATATTGATGGCATTCATGAATATGATTTTGTTTTCCAGACTATTTTGATGTATTTTCTTTTGTTTTAGTTTATTTGAATTGATTCCTATAAACTTTAATTCATATTAGTTTTAATGCATATTTGTTTAAAAATGTGTTCAATTTTTTTATGTTGACTTTGATTTGAAAGTGACATATATCTTGATTTTGTATTCCTTTGACAGAGTGCAAATTCTTATTAACATATGTTGTGAACAATGTTGCAGCTATTGTCGAAGAAAATAGAGTTAAACAAACTTGAAAACATATCACTTGACATTCTACAATTTGGCTTATAGGAAACACAAAGATTGTAGAAGCGCAATTTAATCATATTTTTAAACATTGTTGATTGAGTTTATTGTATGTGTGCTAAATGAGAAGTTGATGGTGCTTCGCTAATTATTTATACAATTTAATTGATATACATTGATGAGGTAAAATATTTTTATAAACAATTTTTTATATACATGAAAATTTAATGTTGATCCATAAAAAATATTTGTTATACCATAGGTCTTCTTTGCAAGGATGAAAAATTGAAGGAAGCTGAGATTGTTTTACAACATATGGTAAATTTGGGACTAAAGCTATCGATTTCTTTGTACAATATAGTTCACAAAGACAAAAGTGATGCTTTGGATGTTGATCTTGAAAGTGTAATATAATTTGTAATTTATAATGTTACTCTATTCAATCCATATAATCCTGTTTTTGTTTTTCTGTTTACAAGAGCTTTAAATTTATTAGAATGTCTTAAAAGTAAAACATGTGAACTTGGAGATTTTAAATGGTCTTGAGGAGAATTGAACTCTTCCCCTTTATTGGAGCATTAATTTTCTTAATTCAAATTGTTTTGAATCTTTTGAATATTTAAATTTTTTCTTTAACTATCATTAATTACAGTCCCAAATGCTTCTTCTGACGAATAAAATAACGAATAAAATATGTAGTATAAGTTATTTATTCAAATTACTTTTTAATATTTAATTTTATATTTTGATTTGGTCTTAACAATATGCAAATCATATTTACACTTATTAATATATAAAATAGCCCATGATTTAAAATATTTTGAGTGTTTTAATGTACTATATAACCTCTATAAAAACCTCTATAAAACCTATTTAGAAAGGTTAATTAAAATTAGGCGTGATTTTAAATGAGCTATAACCTCTATAAAAACTGAAAACGTATATTAACTTATTTTCTATTTTTTATTAATCAAGTTTAATAATATATATTAAACCTTATTATATCTATTTTTTGTTACTATTAATCCTTATTATTCAAGGATAATAATATATTATTATTAATATTATTAATATTTAATTTTTGGAATTTTTAAAATCGAAAATTTAATATTTATGATATATTTTATTTTAAACCCTAAACCCTACAAATATTTTCAAAAACGGGAAAAAGTGAATTGTTCATACAATTATTTTTATTATTTCAAAATGAAATATATTTTGTTTCAACTTAAAATTTCTAAATCAGTTTTTAATTTTTATTTTTATATTAAAAGTTTTATAAATATTGTGAAATAATTTAGTCACAAATTATTTAAATCTTTATTTTTTAAGTTGAAGTTAGTTTTTAAATATTAAATTAATAATAAAAATCTTGGAATAAAAAAAAGAACGATCAATCTAATATCATTCCAGGATAAAAATAATTGAATTACATTATTTTATTTTTGGTTGAATCACAATTAATAATTAAATTACAATTTATCATAATTAATAATCAAATCCATTTAATTTGTTGGAAAGAAAAATAGAATAAGTGGTTGAGATAAATAAGAGAAATATATGAATCTCTTATTAGGCAGGATGGAAAAACAAATCACAATTTATCATAATTAATAATTAATATTGTGAAATAATATAATTATTGCAGCATTAATTTTTTTAATTCAAATTGATTTGAATATTTTGAATATTTTAAATTTTTTTAACCATCATTAATTACAATCCCAAATGCTTCTTCTGACGAATAAAATAACAAATAAAATATATAGTATAAGTTATTTTATTCAAATTAATTTATTCGAATTACTTTATTCAAATTACTTTTTAATATTTAATTTTATATTTTGATTTGGTCTAAACAATATGGAAATCATATTTACACTTATTAATATATAAACTAGCCTATGATTTAAAATATCTTGACTTTTAATAATTATAAGTATAATATATTTATTTTGGGAAAGATAGTATATTTATTTTTAACGATGACAATTTTTTTTTATATTTAAAAAATTAGATCATTTAGTACCTGTTACCAAATCAAATAAATATAATCACATACATTATATTTATTTATTATTTATAACATTACGCAATCTGTGTGTATGCACTGGTAGATGATTACTCATGGTAGATCTATAACGACACTGTATGATTCATGCGAACGCACGGTAAATGACTGCTTAATTATTTCATTTATTTTTTCTACTAAAGTATATATTTCTAACTAGTTAAATTAATATTTATATGAAAATTATAATTTAAAATTTTTTTCTTTTTAATTTGCGTATCTTTTATATATATTTATTAACCATCATTATATATTTATTTATTATTTATAAATTAAATTCATTCTCACATTCATTATGATTATTTTTAAAACATATCATTAAATATTTAATTAATATATGATCATAAAATCATATAATATCAATAGAATCCATAAATTTACAATTCAGAAAAATTTAAAAATTATAGGCATATCCGACGTGCCGAACCTATTTTTCTAACGGGCTGACAAAATATTTACTTAAATTGAACAAATATTATATATCATATGTTGTAACGGGCCGACAAAATATAAGTTTTTTAATCTATATATTAACTTTTTTGAATTTTTTAAAACATTTAACTCAATTTGTTTATAATTAAAAATCGAATTTTTTTAAACAACTAACTTATGAAATAAAATACAAGAATATGAAATCAAAGTGAAAATTTTTTAAACACTTTTAAATTAATGTTATGTTTATATGACATTCAGAATTTCAAATATTATATTATTTTAACCATTAAAGTACTATATTTATTTAATATTTCTGACGATATTGTGCGACCCGTACGAACACACGGGTAGATGAATAATTAATTATTTTATTTATTTTGTAACTAAACTATATATTTTTTACGGGTCGAGATTACTTAATTTATATATTTTTATATACTTTCTTAACCATCACTATACTATATTTATTTATTATTTATAATGATATTGTGCGATCCGTATAAATGCACGGGTAGATGACTACTTAATTATATATCTTTTATATACTTTTATTAATCATTATTTTATTATATTTATTTATTATTTATAATTACGACCCGTGCGAACGCACGGGTCTCTTGCTAGTTTTGAATAAATTACATAAATGTAGTTGTGAATTCTTATATAAATAATTATATAATAAAAACCAACACGTGAGATTTATTGAGAATATAAATGTAATCATAATGATAATATAAATTTTTACATTAATGACGCACAATTTCACTAATAGATGGATGAAGAACAACCAACCTGTAATTAGATTATATATTGAAAAGAGAAATACACTAAACAATAATCTATAAGATGAAATAAAAAATTAAAAAAAATTATGTAATAGTTACATAAGACTTAAAGAAATGGAAGTTACAATTAGAGCATAAAATAGGTTGTGCATTTGGAGTCAAAGTACAACTGAATCTATAAAACTTACACATACAAAACATGAAGAGATTCAATTTCCTCCTAACAACAAATTTTTATCCAACATTTAAAATCAATTTCTTCAAAATCTTCATATTAACAAATCAAAATCCAAAAATATTTTAGAAATAAAGTATAGTAAAAAAGAGAATGTGGAACAAAAGAGAACTTGTAACGATTTATTTTTTCTGATAAAAAAAGATTACTTTCACAAACTTAATTTTATTCCTTTGAAGAGAGTAAAAGAAAATTGAAAAAGAAGGGTAATGACAATAAGAATGAAAATAAACATACCTGAATCAAACCAAAATAATTTTGAAGGGACAAACTTCTAAATCAACAATTATAAGAAAAAAATAGTTTGAAAACAATAAAATTGAGCATCGATAAAAAAAATTAAAAGTAATTAAAACAGAACAATACAAACAAATTAATAAAAATATAATAAATATAACATATATACAAATGTCAAATTTATTGCTTAGTGTTCATAAAATATTAGAGAAAGAAGGAATAGAGCAGAAAAATGGGAAGAAATAAGAAAGGAATATGAAAAAAAATGCAGAGTTCAACCGCTACAACCACAATAACAATCAAAATCACCACCACTTTTTGAAACTGAAATACCTATTTCCAAACCACAAAAAGTTTCAAATTTGACACCAAAGACAAATATTTAATAACAACTTCCTCAACTTTATAACAACTATTTTCTTAAAATATATAAAACAAAAACATTCAATAAAACTTTCTCTTTCATAATCCAAAATTTTCACAAAATTCTAAATTAGACTAAAAAGTTCATTTACAGTTTACAAAGATATGAATACTTCATAACATCATGGTTTGCAACAAAAAAAAAATCCTCAATTAAATCTATAGCATACAAAAATAGGGTTTGGTTGTGGACATATCATTCATAATTAAAAAAGGTAAAAACTTTAAAGATGAAAAAAACTAAGAGTAATTGAAAAAACCATACTTGAATGAAAAATGAAAAATACGAAGTAGATCTAGTAAAATGAAAAAAATTGAAGAAACAGTATAATAAAATGGAAGCTTTGAAAAGGAAAAATCTAAAAACTCATGCATACTCACCTAATTCAATCAATCGGACTTTCGTCTTCCTTCTTTGGATTTTCTGCAAAACCATGTAACTTTTTTCAGAAAGACGGATGACGAATGCACAAAGTGAAGAGAAGAAAAAATAACGGGAATGCAGAGAATGAAGAAGGTTTTGAGCTTCTCTTCGAATAGAGATAGCTTCGATTTGTCCTTTGTTAGTGAGAATGTTGGAAGTAAGAAAGTATGAACCTTAGATATGGTTGGATTTGTTATAGCTTCCGATTGCAATATAACCTCAAAAATTGATATATAAAAACGGAAATGATGGGAGAATGAAAAGGTTATTTTTGTAGTATACTCCCTCTATTCTCTTTTATAAGCAAATTTAACTTTTTAGGTTCATTCATTAAATGATGTATCTAGTCTATATGTAGTCTAAATACATCATTTATTGAATGAATCTAAAAAGTAAAATTTGCTTATAAAAAGAATGGAGGGAGTACATGGTTAATGGAATGTGAAGGGGTTGAATATTAATTCTTGCTCAAGAATTTCAATTTCCTATGTTTTTCTAGAGAAAGAGAAAGTTTTGTTTTGAGAGAAAGACAAATTTTTGTTTTGGGAAGTACAATGAATCTATTTTAGAATACAGAAAGAGAAATAGGTGCAGTTCCAATGCAATATTGTGTCTAATAGTGGTAATAATTGTAAGGAATCAATAAATTGAAATATTAATTGATTAATATCATAATTAATTAGTTGCTATGTCATAATTAGGGTAGTGTAATTACGTTTAGGGGTATGAAAAACTCTCTCAAACTGGTTTTGATTAGGATAATTAAGGAAGTTTGGTAGTATATTACTTTCTTATATTGTTATTAGATTTCACTTACGAAACTCTTCTGTATATGCATCTACGGAACGAAAGTCTTAAAACATAGTAATTCTTGGGATTTTTCCCAATTAATTGGGAAAATCCCAAATTAATTAAGTTCATGGCATATCAGGAAGCGTGGGATTTTCCCAATTAATTGAGAAAATTCTAAATTAAGTTACAAATTAATTTGGAAAATTCCAAAAAAAATTCTCACTTAGTTGGGAAAATTCCAAATAAATTAAGTTCATGAAATCTTCAATAGATGTATCTATAGAAGGGGTTAAAAAGAGAAGTTCATGAAATCTTCCGTAGATGTATCTACGGAAGGGGTTGAAAAGAGAGTGTTGCGTAGATGTATCTACGAAATATTCTGATTTTCCCAATTAATTGGGAAAATCCAAAGTTTCACTATGTTTTAACATTTCCGTAGATGCATCTACGGAAAAAACCAAAATTGTTTTAAAAAAAATGGTGCTTTCGGATATACGTTTACGAAAACTGGGGACATTTTTGAAATTTCGTGTGGTGTATGAGATATTCATAAGGTGGATTGAGAAATCGTTTTAATTTAATTGTAAATTAAGAAAAAGATTAAGAATAATTACAAAATAAAAATATTCTATACATAAATAATTAAAAAAAAAGACATTTTTATCGTGTTTGAATTTATATATTATTTTAAATATTTTTATTTTTATTTAATTGTACAAAAAATATATTAATTTGTGCGTCCACACAAATTTTGACCTGGTTATCCGTGCGTTTGCACGATACTGTGTGTTATCCGTGCGTTCACACGGATTTTGGTTTGGTTATCTGTGAGTTCACACGGTACTGATGTAATACCCGTACGTTTATATGAATTTTGGTCTGGTCAGCCGTGCGTTCACATGGGTAGTACTGGTGTCGTACGTACGCTTTGTTTTTAAAATATAATGAAGTGAATAGCAAAATTGAGATATGACACCTTGATTTTCTCTTTCAAATTTATTTTTCAATGACAACTTAAAGCAAACCATATTCAAAGAAATGAAAAAATATGTGTTATTTTTATTATATCACTAAAGGGAAGTCTAAATGTATCGAATTGTATAAAATTCTATTAAGTCTAAATGTAAGATGACTAAAATTGGGATTTTTTAGCAATTTATAGCTAGGGAGAAAGTACTGTAAAAAATTCATGTGATCACCTTCCAAACCAGTTGACAATCTCAAGACATGTGATGTTACATTCCTGGGACCCTCCAAAACTATACCCAATGGAAAAATGCAAGTTATTGTGACAAAAAGCTATATCAGAGTTTACATACCATAATAATCCAAATAAAAATAACCAACACCAAAGAAAAGGGACAGACGAAACCAAACAAGCCCAGCCCATGCAATATCCATTTCAACGCAACCACTCGAATTATAATATATGCTGGATAGACAAAACCACATAGACATGGTAATGTTGAAAGAGAAAGAAACACTCTGTTTTAGGCTCATATATTGGAAAATAAGGAGAAAAACAAATCAATATTTTTACAGTGTGAAAAGAAAAAGAAAAAAATTAGAAAATTATTTTAAAAATTGTTTAAAAAATAAAGTCCTACTAGCATCAGTTAGGAGAAGAGTGGTGATTTCAACATGAGACTCCGCAAAAAATCGGTACGTCACATCATTACCAATTCCATGTTTTGCTAGATAATCAACACAAACATTTCCCTTCTAAGAGTATGAAATATTTATACTCGTCATTATTTAGAGAGAAACTTTTTAATAATGTAAATAATTGCAGCATAGTGATGTGAAGCATTAATAGTCTCTTAGATAAGCTTGATAGCAAAGTTAAAGTCAAAATAACAGATCATGTCTTTGATGTCAAGTTCTCAGGTAATACATGTAACACCCGAGGCTGAAGAAGGCGAGGGGTGGTTGCACCACATGTAACACCTGAGGCCAATGGGGCTTGGGTGGTCGCCACATTGGAATAAGAGGGATCCTGAGGTTATGTAGGTATGGGACTGCATGGTTGAAGGAAAAATTATAAGGATTGATGGGTACTACCTATACCAATAAGATGCATCTTCTTTTCGGTAGCCTGTTCCATAAGAACTCCATAGTTAAGCGTGCTTGACTTGGTTTGTGGGGTCACTCGTTCATCCCGAAAGTAGTCTAAGGCATTACAATACACAAACCATGATATAGTGCCATTAGCTCAGCATGAAGGATGTTGGAATCACCATTTTATCCACAAAATAGTGAACCTAACCACCACCAATATTTCGAATCAATCCAACAAAACCCATGATGTCGGGATTACCGAGGCTACTGGCATCAATATTCAAAATCATATTACTACCTTTATGTGCATTCCACGTGAACGTTCTCATTGGATAAGACATATTATGCTTGAGAAAACAGTTAGCTAACATATAACCATAATTCACTGTGATGAGTTTCAAAGTATAGAAAGATATCACTTCATTCGCAAGACACGGTTTATTCCTAACTCACGACAACCACCAGCAAGCATCCAAAAAGATAGAGCCACCATTGATGTCACATCTAATCCAATCATATAAACTATCCTCCTAGGAGAATATTAGGTCCAAGAAACCAATAGATTTTCAAAAGCGAGTAACAAATTCATAGTTTCTCGTAGAAAGGGACTATGTAAAGTCGTCAAAAGAAATCATTTCACCTTCTTAGGAGCAGGTGTGAGTGCACTTGCATGTTAGATCTTTTGCATGATACCAAAACTAGGAAATTTTTAGCATTTTTGTACATTGAATGGTATCTCTGAGTCATTATGTGCACCTTTGCATTTGGGATCTTAGAATGCATGAACATATTTGGAAAAGGTATCATGTGTCATACCCTAATTTTTGACCCCCCTGAGATGACATATCTTCAGGATTTTCATCAGGTCAAAGCAAGTACCCGGAGCAGTCACTTCTTCATTTGGCATTTAATCAAGGATGTTCAAAGACAAGAAAACTCAGGCAAAGGATCAATCAATAGAAGGATTGGTCTCTAACACAATCATAGGACTCAAAAGCTTCACTTTTATATTCACCTATGATTGATTAGACACCCATTCATCTGAGTACAGGTTTACTCAAGTCACCAGACTAGGGTTTTTGAGCCTATCAAGGACTGAAATCAGGGATCACCTTTGGGAAACCCTAAAAAGCTCCAAGACATCATTCAAAGACATAAATCATCTTCAAATAGCTCATATGACAAGATCCACTGGACATCACACCTCAATTCAAGATCCACAGTCACCAATTTCATCTGGTCGACAATTAGGGTTTTTAACCTAATTCACCAGGATAGTTGACTTTTAATCAGGGCATGGATCCAAAACTCAAGACATGATTCAAGAACCTCTACTAACTCAATATAACCCATTTACATCACTCATTTGAGGAGAAGATCTTAATTCCACACAAAAATCCAAAATCTCACTTTATTTGGAAAAAGTCAACTGTATGGGATCACCTTTGACTTTTAAGATTTTTGGTCAAACCATGACTTTCAAAGATCAATATCATCAATATATGGATATTAAAGTCATTTGACCAAAGAAATTCAAGAAGAATCATCAAGGAGCAAAAAGTCGGGAATTAGGGTTTTTGAGGGCATTGTGGGAACTCAAAATTTCACCTACACAACTCAAAAAACTTCCAACATGAAAGTTGTAGATCTTGCAAAATAAAACAAAATCTTACATAGGAACTTTTTTCAAAAGATCAACCATTTAAGAGATTTGGAATTTTGAAGCCTTAGGTTATAAAAACTTAGAAATTTTTCTAAGTGTTTTAACTTAGTTTTCATCCAACTTTGAGCTCATTTTTCACAATTTTCCCAAATGATTCTGAAGAAACCCCAAACTAATGATTTGAAGTAGATGTTTAGGGCTTTCCAAATTGTGCTCAACCTTCTCCAAATTCATTTTGAGCTAGGAGTTATGCTTGTTCAAAGTTGGCCTCATGAAGTGAAATTATAGGTCATGCCTCATTTTTGAACTTTGAAATTTTGAGCACATGACCTCACTTATGGATGCTACACGACCCATAACACATCTGAAAACATGCCATGCATTCATTTTCACCATAGCATAAGAATTGAGGAAGATTCCCAAAACAAGAACATGTGATTATGTAATGATTACATTTGGGAATTTATGGCAAATTGATGAATCACCCAAGGAATCTTCTCACCAACCAATTAGAGCTCATTTCTGTCTCAGAATTGTCCCCTAAGATCAAGCAAAATCTAGGGCTAGGGGATTGATCAAATGGAATCAAAATTCTCATCATTGCATAAGAGATATTTGCAAACCTCCTTCATGGCCAAGAAAACCAAATCAACCTCACTAAGCAAGCTCACTCCTCTGCAACTATACTGAACCATTTGCCTATAAATAGGAGAGCATACCTCAGTAGAAAATCACACCAAAGTAACAGAATTCTTGCTTTATCTTTTCTTTCTTCATACTTAGTTTTTTCAAAGGTCCTTTGGCAAGAAGACTCAGATTCTTCAAACCAAAGCTCTCTCTTTGAAAGTAAGTATTCAAACACATTGAGGGAGGCATTTAGAGGTGATCCAAACCTCTGGAACACTTCTGGGTGTGGAGAATCATCATCTTCACCTCTCATTTGGAGCACTTGCAGTTGGAGGACCACAGAACAATTCAGGAGGTTCCAAGCAAGGTTAAGCATCCAGGCACATTCCTTAGAGTATAGTGAAGCTATTCAGATGGTCGCAGCTCATCTGTAACTGCAGATTCATCATCCTCCATGTTCACTTGAAGCTCAAATCGAAGGAGTCGAGTAGAGCAATTCAGAAGGTTTGAGGTCACAACAAGCATCCAGTTAGCATCACTGGGTCCCAAGGAAGCTTTTAGGATCATTCATACAAACCCAGGTGCTCTCCAACATCCTCACGATCTTCATTTTTAGAGGTAAGTTTCTCAACTCCACCTCTTTAATTCGTGTACCTTTTTGGATAAAACTCAACACCATTCTATTCAGCATCATAAGAGGATTAAAAACCCTCTATCATCAGTCATTTATGCTTCAGTATAGCCATTTAATTTAATTTTTAAATTTTAGGGTTCTTCACGTATTTTAGATAATTCAGTAGATGTAGTTAATATAAATTCATATTAGTTACATATCTGGAATCGTGAGTGAATTTAGAGCAAGTTTGGTCTTTACATCTTTGCGAATGGTTGAGAGTTGAGAGAGTTCAGAAATTCAAAATTTGAGAGCTTGAGGAAGAAGATGACAATGGTGGTGGCGCGCAAATTTCAAATCCCAGGGCAGAGTTTATTTTATATTTAATGATACGCGTTTCATAAACGAATGAATAACTTGCCCCAGTGGCCACACATGCGCTCTTAGTCTCCTCATGCCCAAGGTCTGGGGTTCAAATCCCCCTCGCCTCAGACCTTTTGATTTTATTTTCTTTTTTGCTTCTATACACTTGAACACTATATGAATTGCATTGAAGCCAGCTTACTATCACCACACGCGCGTTGGCTCAGTGGTGTTTGTTTTGGGTGTGTGACCTAGAGGGCGTGTGTTCAAACCTTGGAGGAGACAAAACCATTTTTTTACCACTAATCCCCTTCATTTGTTCTCACAACTTCACACAATTAATTCACCTATCAAATTAAATCATTTTCACTTCATTTTTCACACACTTGTTATTTAATATACCTATTTTATGAATAATCAAAAAAATCACAAAAAATATTATTTATTTCATATATTTTAATTAGGTTTAAAATAGTATGTTTTAAGTGTTTTCTTAAATACTTTAAATATATATATATTTTAATTTTGTTTTAATCTAATTATCTTATAAGTAATTTTATTATACAACCCTAATTATTTAAGTCTTATTTAGGTATAGATTTTATCTTTACCTTAACTAAGCTGACTTTTGTCAATTTTCAAAACCGTATTTACAAAATCCTCTTTCTGTTTTCAAAATATTCTTCTGGTATTTGAAGGGCATTATTCCCGATGAAACTCTTCAGATACCTATGTGACCTATGTCCATCTTCACTTCTTCTGTTTTCAAAAACCATTAACTGTTATCATATATATATTCAACTGTTATCCACCAATTACTGTTGAGGCTCTGTACATACTTCTTCAAAGGCCTCCACTCCATCCAGGTTAGGCTTTACAAGCTTTCAATTTACAGTCTTTGTTTAAATTACTGTCAAATATAAACCGTGCATATATATATATATATATATATATATATATTAGAACTACGTTTGAGTGTAAACCCTAGGACAGTTAAACTATATATATATATATTATAGGAATATGACCTAGGATTGAGAATGTCTTCCCGGTGAAGGCTCTTTCCTAATTAGAGATCTGTAGTTCAAACCCCCAAGATGAATTATTCCCGGTGAAACATCTTGGCAAAAACCTTAGAATCCAAAAAAATAGGACACATCCACCCAAAGAGGAATTATTCCCGGTGAAACCTCTTACCCATTTGCTTAAAGCCAAAATAAGTTCAAAACCACATAGCTTTCTCTTGTGCTATAACAAGGACCCTCGATTAGCCTCCTCTTGGGCTTTGTACAAGGACCCACAGGCTTCTTAAAAGCATTTCCAGCTTCCTCTTGAGCTTGTATACAAGGACCCATCAGGTTTCTTATAAACATAGGAACAGGTCTTTAGTCACCTTTTAACATACCCTGGTGAGTTTCTTCCAATTTAAACCAGACTTTAAACAAGCTAAGTTTGTCTCAATTTTACATTGAGTACACCTTTTGGAATGAGAGACATGGACAGTCTCTGTCACCCTTATCTTCATAAATTTTCCTTAGCAGAGTCTAGGATCCATGTTTGCTTATCCTAAGCAAGTGTCAGCCTTCATCTTGGGCTTTAAACAAGAAGTCTCCACTAGATAATCTTTATGCCAATCATCTTAATAAAAACCCCTAGAAAGGGTTAGCCTCCAAAATCAATTAATAAAAACCTGTTTAAAAGAACAAAAACCCCTGGAAAGGGTTAGCCTCCAAATCATTCTTTCATCTTAATAAAAACCCTTAGAAAGGGTTAGCCTCTGATCGCGACTTTGCGTGTCTATTAGTCGGGATAACTGCAAGTGCAAAGTCGTGTCGTGTAGTATTAAAAGATATCGAATCCACAGGGACTATAAATCGACCTACCGTTATCTAAAGTTACTATGTAAAGCTAAGGCTAATGATATTTGGGTTTTTTATAAATGGGGAAACTAAAATCTTAAATCTAGGTAAAATATAATAATAAACGGATATCAGTATGTATTTCATCTAACTTAGGTGATCCGAAGTTCCATTGTCCAGATTCTAATTAAATCAAAGATCTTTACTAAATATGTTATTTAAAAGTCCTCCTCTCTAACTCTCGCTCTATTGATTCAGACTACGATCCTAACTCTTAATGTACGCTTTCGCCATCCCACCAGATTTAGAAACGCTTTTTGAAAACAACGTAATTAGTAAAATGCTTGTTTTATGAAGTCGTTATCTACTTAAATCCCCTAATCTCAAACTCTCGCTCTGTTGACTCGGAACATGCTAATATCCCTAACGTACGCTTTCGCCATCCCGCTCGGGTGTAAAAACACTTTTTGGAAATAAATAAGTTCTAATTAGTTTTAATACGCTTTCGCCATCCTTAAAACTAATGTCCTATGTCTACTATCCAGTTAAAGATCTCAAACTTTCGCTCTATTGATTTTAACCTTTGACCGTCTTAAGACCTCAAACTCTCGCTCTATTGGTTTTAAGACTTACTAATTAAATTAGACATACAAACCAAAAACAAGTGATATTTAATAAACCATAATTAAGCCAATTTATTTCGGATCCCTTTGGTTAGAATACTTTACATACCGACATCTAAATAAATTAGCCAGACATACTTAAGGAACAGACATGAAATTATAATTACTAAACATGAAATTATAATTATTAAACATGAACAAGCGCATATTTAGATTTGTAATGATAAAACAATATTATAAGACAAGAAACTAAAATAATTGCAAATAAATAAACCTGGAAGTAAAGCGGACAAAATGGACTTGAATTAAATTGCGAACAAAACAAATCTTGAAACTTGAATGAAGCTTTGAAATAATGTCGGCAAGATTGTGATCCAAGAGTACATAAATTGTAGGCCTAAAACTAATGGTGTGGTAGTTGCTCAATGTGAGAAACTACCACTTTTACAAAGTGATAATTTATGCCTAAAACTATGAACAGCGCTTTCGCGCCTAAAACTTGGATACCCTCAAATGAATGCTCAGCCTCTATTTATAGTGAATGGAAATGGAAGTTCCTTTCAGCATCATGTGGGAAGTAGTGGAGATCATGCGTGGGAAGTTGAGAAAATATAGGAAGACTTGGAATTGCCCACTAAATTAATGGAGAAAGTGGCGGGGTCCACGTACTTTTGGAGACGGGCGTCTCTTAGTGGGCTTGGAGCTTGGAGACGTGGCAGTGGACGTGGGTGAACTTGGGAGACGGACGTCTCCTTTGATGACGTGGCCCTTGGACTTTGGAGACGGGCGTCTCCATGCAATTGGGCCCTAAGACGGGCGTCTCAGCTTCTTCATAGTAGGAGCTTCAGCTCCTTCGTGGGCTGGGCTTCCAAACTTGGTCCATCCTATTTGCACCCCTTTTCCATCTTTTAGGCACAAATAGTAGTGATTTTAGCTCCATTTCTTTCCTTTTCACAAATAGTCTCAATATGAGCGTAAAACCTGAAACAAAGCAAATACTCGCATAATATCACAATAAAATAACATAATTATAATAAAATAAGGAAATAATTGATATAAATCGAGCCAAATAAACGATACATTTTCGTGTTATCAAATATCCCCACACTTAAACTATTGCTTGTCCTCAAGCAATCAACCACACGGTAAAAGAAAATGATTAAGCAAGATTCGAAACAAGGGCATGACACGACTCCTAATCATAATTATGTTAGGCAAATGTTACATCGATAGGAAATAGATATCAACACCAAGGATACCGTGACGACACAATGTTCAAAAACTCCCTCCTTATACAAACCAATTCGAATTATGTCATTATAACTCAACCTGTATCTCTCGTTTTCTTTTCACTCTTTTCATTCAAGCGCAATCACATTAAGCCCGTTATCCGTACACGCACATAGTAGGGAAATCGGTTAGCGACTATGATCCTTTTCTTTCCTTTAGCACGGGGTTCTGGTTTTTTAAATGGCGAAGCCCCATCTTTCCCAACTGCGGTTGCGGGGGATCGGACCGTAATCCACCCTACCAAGCCCAGTACCAGTGACCTCTAGGCCAACCAACAGTGGGTGCTAATTATTAAATCTTTATATGCGTAACAACCGTTGGGCTAAATGACCGGGTGAGGGTCACCTAACTTAGAGGGTTATTTTTCAATCAAATCATTTATTTATTAAAAACAGGATCATTCACTTATATTCATCGACTCCCTACGTAGTTTGTGCTTAAGATGGTGCCGACTTCTAATATAAACTACTTAAGAGCTACTTTGAAAACTTGAGCATAAGGTATCGACATAATGGGCATCCAAATTGATATCACATAATGAGGGGGTTTAGGGTGTCAAGACGGTATCGATGTTATTGAAACATTCCCCAGTCTTTCTAACAAAGCCTAAAGAGTGACGACCTAAATACTTTCAGAGTATGCGTGCCACGCATCAAAAAGAAAATAAATTGTTGGTGGTTAAAAATTTTCAAATTTTGGGGAAATTTGATAACAACAGAAAATCATATATAAAGACTTGACAACATAACTAGAAAACAATAAAGCAACAAATGAAAGCGGTAAAGCTTCTCCCCCACACTTAAACCAAACATTGTCCTCAATGTTTCGATCCAAGGTAGAGAAAAAAAAAAGAACCTATATGGATGATACCGGCGGGCTATCACAACCAAATCTGCTCCGCATCCGGAGGAAATATCTTCTCCTATCATGCTCATCAATGGTGTCACCACCAGCAGCAACACTCGTAGGAATGTGCGTGGAGACCCATTCATCTTTGAGATGATCGTCTATAGATTTTTCGTCTAGATATGGCCGAGACGTGACAAGCGATCCATATCTTTATTATCTGCAAGTTCAAATGATAAAAGGAAAACATTAAACTAAAAACTCGTGGGTTGCCTCCCACGCAGCGCTTTGTTTAACGTCGATAGCTCGACGACTTAAGAGTGCAAGCACTCAAGGTGGTTCTCTCGAGAATGACTCCTCGGTTAAACTTTTAGCAAACCTCATTTTCCATGGCCACTTATCAAGCCATCTCACATATCCCTCACCTTTTCTTTTCTTTCTTCTGTGGGGTGGTTCATTCTTTTGAAATCGTGGTGGCGGTTCTGGATCGATCCTAAGTATCAGTTTTTCAAGTTCGGGCTTAGCGATATTATCCACCACCTCAAAGATTAACCTTACCCTCTTATCACTAGCGATATTCTTAGTTTCATGGTCGTCTAAATTTCTCTTTTTATGCAAGACTTCAAATAAAGGTGCATTAGTGTGGATATTTTCCAATATCTTCACATACATTATGGATTTAGAGTCTACCTTAGCTTCCATAAAACTTTGCGGGAAAGGAATCAGTTGGGAATAGAGAAGAGGAATAACAATAGGTGCTTCCTTCTCTATCTCTTCTACAACCTCCCTTTCAGATGGTGTTGGTGGATTTTTCTCAATCTCCACTCTTTTCTTACTAGAAATCTCTTCAACCACATTATCACTCTCCTCAATCTCATAATCACTCTCCTCAATATCATTATCACTCTCCTCAGGAATTTCAATTTGTTTTTCACTAATGGTTGTTTCAACATCCACATGTTCCTCAAGGAAGGGTCCTAGAAGGTTTTGTTCAAGTTGGGAGATTTGAGTCTCTAATGCCATGTTGTGAGTCGCGAGGGACTCAACCATAGCGGTCAGTTGCTTAAGGGTTTCATTGTTATGAATACTTTGTTTGATAAACTCTTGGTTTTGGACGGTTTGCGTCTCTACAAAGTGCTCCATCATGGCTTCTAATCTAGACTGAGTTAGCTTCTCGTCGAGATCCTCCATTGATGTTTCGAAGTTAAAATTATAGGATTCTTGAGGTTCTTCAAAGGGATCTTGCGTTCCATTTTGCGTTTCCTCAAAGTGCTTCGTCATCATAGATTCTAGCCTAGAGAGAGTTTGTGCTTCAATGAATTCCTCCATTATGATTTCGAGGTTGGATTTAGAATAATCTTTAGACTCCTCAAAATGTTGGGCATGGTGATCGTAGAGGAAATTTGGTTGATGATAAGTTTGCGTTGCATTGGAATCCTCTATTGATGCTTCAAGGTTAGAATTATAGGATTCTTGTGGTTCCTCGAAGTAGGTTAGCATTGCATTTTGTGTTTCCACAAAGTCCCTTGTCATCATAGATGTTTCATTAAACTTTTCCATTATTATTTCGAGGTCAGATTTATGGGATTCTGGCGACTCCTCGAAATATTGATTGTGGTGATCGTAGAGGAAATTTGGTTGAGGATAGGTTTGGTTGGAATAAAATTCTTGTAGTTCCTCAAAATGTTGGGATTGGTGATTATAGAGGGAATTCGGTTGAGGATAAGCTAGTGTCGAATTGTAATCCCCAATTAATGTTTCGAGGTTTGGATTGTAAGTTTCTTGTGGTTCCTCGAAATGTTGAGATTGGGAGTTGCAGAGGTAATTTGGGAGAGAATGAATTGGTGGCGCAGCATTGAAATTCTCCAATAGTATTTCGAGATCGGATTTATAGGATCTAGGTGATTCCTCGAAATACTGGGAGTGGGGGTTATAGAAAAATTTTGGGTGATACATAGTAGTAAATGAAAAGAAAAAAAAATGCCTTAGTCTCTACGGTGTAACAGCGAGTTACGATATCGACTTGAATAGTCCCCGGCAACGACGCCAAAAAACTTGATCGCGACTTTGCGTGTCTATTAGTCGGGATAACTGCAAGTGCACAGTCGTGTCGTGTAGTTTTAAAAGATATCGAATCCACAGGGACTATAAATCGACCTACCGTTATCTAAAGTTACTATGTAAAGCTAAGGCTAATGATATTTGGGTTTTTTATAAATGGGGAAACTAAAATCTTAAATCTAGGTAAAATATAATAATAAACGGATATCAGTATGTATTTCATCTAACTTAGGTGATCCGAAGTTCCATTGGCCAGATTCTAATTAAATCAAAGATCTTTACTAAATATGTTATTTAAAAGTCCTCCTCTCAAACTCTCGCTCTATTGATTCAGACTACGATCCTAACTCTTAATGTACGCTTTCGCCATCCCACCAGATTTAGAAACGCTTTTTGAAAACAACGTAATTAGTAAAATGCTTGTTTTATGAAGTCGTTATCTACTTAAATCCCCTAATCTCAAACTCTCGCTCTGTTGACTCGGAACATGCTAATATCCCTAACGTACGCTTTCGCCATCCCGCTCGGGTGTAAAAACACTTTTTGGAAATAAATAAGTTCTAATTAGTTTTAATACGCTTTCGCCATCCTTAAAACTAATGTCCTATGTCTACTATCCAGTTAAAGATCTCAAACTTTCGCTCTATTGATTTTAACCTTTGACCGTCTTAAGACCTCAAACTCTCGCTCTATTGGTTTTAAGACTTACTGATTAAATTAGACATACAAACCAAAAACAAGTGATATTTAATAAACCATAATTAAGCCAATTTATTTCGGATCCCTTTGGTTAGAATACTTTACATACCGACATCTAAATAAATTAGCCAGACATACTTAAGGAACAAACATGAAATTATAATTACTAAACATGAAATTATAATTATTAAACATGAACAAGCGCATATTTAGATTTGTAATGATAAAACAATATTATAAGACAAGAAACTAAAATAATTGCAAATAAATAAACCTGGAAGTAAAGCGGACAAAATGGACTTGAATTAAATTGCGAACAAAACAAATCTTGAAACTTGAATGAAGCTTTGAAATAATGTCGGCAAGATTGTGATCCAAGAGTACATAAATTGTAGGCCTAAAACTAATGGTGTGGTAGTTGCTCAATGTGAGAAACTACCACTTTTACAAAGTGATAATTTATGCCTAAAACTATGAACAGCGCTTTCGCGCCTAAAACTTGGATACCCTCAAATGAATGCTCAGCCTCTATTTATAGTGAATGGAAATGGAAGTTCCTTTCAGCATCATGTGGGAAGTAGTGGAGATCATGCGTGGGAAGTTGAGAAAATATAGGAAGACTTGGAATTGCCCACTAAATTAATGGAGAAAGTGGCGGGGTCCACGTACTTTTGGAGACGGGCGTCTCTTAGTGGGCTTGGAGCTTGGAGACGTGGCAGTGGACGTGGGTGAACTTGGGAGACGGACGTCTCCTTTGATGACGTGGCCCTTGGACTTTGGAGACGGGCGTCTCCATGCAATTGGGCCCTAAGACGGGCGTCTCAGCTTCTTCATAGTAGGAGCTTCAGCTCCTTCGTGGGCTGGGCTTCCAAACTTGGTCCATCCTATTTGCACCCCTTTTCCATCTTTTAGGCACAAATAGTAGTGATTTTAGCTCCATTTCTTTCCTTTTCACAAATAGTCTCAATATGAGCGTAAAACCTGAAACAAAGCAAATACTCGCATAATATCACAATAAAATAACATAATTATAATAAAATAAGGAAATAATTGATATAAATCGAGCCAAATAAACGATACATTTTCGTGTTATCAGCCTCCAAAATCAATTAATAAAAACCTGTTTAAAAGAACAAAAACCCCTGGAAAGGGTTAGCATCCAAAATCACTTCTTCAAAAACCAAAGATTCATTTCTCTTAGGAGATAATTTCCCCAAAAGAGTCAAAACCCCTGGAAAGGGTCAGCCTCCAAAAATATGACAAAAATCAGTCTTTTTAACAGACAATTTCTCCAGCTGAGTCAAAATCCCTGGAAAGGGTTAGCTTCCAAAAAATCAGTCTTTTAATAAATAAATCCTTCAATAGAGTCAAAACCCAACAAAAACAGTTAGCCTCAACCTTGGGCTTCATACAAGGCACCAAAACAATAAAACTCCCCTGTTAATAGTCAGCCTCAACCTTGGGCATTGTGCAAGGCAGATAATAGAGTCTCCCCAGTGAGTCCTTCATCATTCAGGTAGCCACAACCTTGGGCTTTGTACAAGGCAGATAAACCATACTTCATGTGTCAAAGATTCCTAACATCTAGGATCTTCTCCCATAGAGTCATCCATACTCAGTTTATTTAAGAGTCCGCCACAACCTTGGGCTTCATACAAGGCAGAAAATAATATTTCCCCTAGTTAGAGTCAGCCTCAATTCTGAGCTTTGTACAGAACACCAAATAAAACCCATCAAAATAGATTTTCCCTAAGTAAAGTCAGCCTCAATTCTGGGCCTTGTACAGAACACACAAATTCCTTGTAAATTAATCCCCAGTGGAGTTTTCTCCCAGAGTCATAATCATAATCAGTCAATCAAAAAGCCTCAAGCTTGGGCCTCATACAAGCCAGTTAAAAATCAAATCTTTCAAACAGTAGATAGACATAACTTATCTCTATAGAGAGATCTTTCCTCTATCTCACCACATTCAAACAAACAAACATTACATTTCATTTCAATTTCAATCAAGTCTCCCATTTAGGATTTTGAAAGGCATGAGCTGGCAGTAAAACCCAGACATGTGGTAACTTTCCCTAATTTGGATGAGCATCTTTCTTTCACTTAAGAGATACTAGCATACTTGCAAACACACAAGTAAGTTCACTCTCTTAATGAAATGAATTCAATCATTCTGTCATTCTTTTAAAATGTTTGTGGTGGAATAGTAGAAATACCTCTCTATAAAGATGACTTCATGTCTCTTTACTGTAAACAGAGATTTAATTCAAGCTTCAACCTTGAGCTTCAAGCAAGGCACCCAAAAATAATTAATAATTAATTAGTTCCCCGAACTACATTAAGCTCTGACTTCCATTAGGGATATGTAGGCATGAGGTTCACAAGGAATCTCAGCGAGCTAATAAAATACCAAAAATAGTCAGTCAGTCAGTCAGTCTTTCTTTTATTCAATTCAAATCCTTCTCCTAATACAAAGGAGAAACTTTCCCAATAATCATTAGCAGCACAAACACATTTAGACACAGAGAAGGTTCCTGTAGAGTACTACAGATATGTAGGGTGTTTAAACACTTCCCTATGTATAACCGACCCCCCGGACTCCAGAATTTCTAGTCTAGGTGAAATCCCCACACTTAGCAAACTCCTAGGGTTTAGTTGAGATCTTTTTTTCCCTTTCCTACTCGTAGGACAATAAGAATGTTCGTGTGATATCGTAGGAAGAACTGAAATAAAATTCATCCCACCACGGGCGCATTCTCCTTCCAAATTTCACGTGAAGGGTCTAGCGTGCCGTCCTCCCAAGTGAAACGGGGAGGTAAAAAAACGACACCACAGAAAAATGGAGACTCTGCTGGGGATATAAGTGTTAAAAACCTTGGTTTTTCATCCAAGCCAATGGTTGACCTGTTGCTGGTCCAGCCCCAATGAGGAATTAGGGATGCCAAATTCCCCCTCAAACAAGAGAGGTCCTGCCTAACCTCTGTGTCATTTCATGTGTTTGTTGCATATATATTTGTTTATTTTGTTTATTCTGTATCGGGAAAGGGCTTGATTCCCCCTTGTGGTGAGAAATCCTATACCCGGATTTGAGTGCAACATAAGATAGGATGGAGGATGTCTTCCCGGTGAAGACCCTCTAATCTTGGTTCACAATTCTACTCTTGGGATTTGCCTGGCTGGTTGTGATTAACTGCGCCACTGCATTCCGAGACTGATTTGTACCAGGAGGACCTAGAAACACATTAACCCCACTTAAAGCCTTTTGTTAGGACATAGAGCGGTGATTACGAAAGTAATTGTCACGCAGATACTACACTCAGAAAACTCTCTTATAGATACCAATCAACGTATCTTTAAGGTTGAGCAAAAGCTCTGAGATCCCTTAGAACCCGTTCTACAGGTACAAAAATCCTTATCCTTAGTTTACCATTGGGGCGAGGTTTGCGTTTTGACTTCATGACCACTATACCCTTCAATGCCATGTTTGTTTAAAATTCTTGTGTGTGCATTCATGCATTCATGCATCATTCATTAATAACAACTAAAAACAAAAGAGTCTTTTTCGAGTCGTTTTTCAAGGAAACTAAATAACGAACGTTTTAAACTTCATAGAAAGAGAGAAACAGAGAAAGGACTTAAGGATCTATACCATGGATTACGGAAGAAAGAGAGCTAGGAAATACACCTTCAAGATTCCCCAGGTCGAGGAACTGGGAAAGCTCGGAAAACTGGTGGTCAACCCCCAGGCTTTCAAGGAGAAGTATGGAAAACTTCTGCCTTTGCTCAATACCAACATTGTGGATGGGATCCTTCCCACCTTGGTACAGTTTTACGATCCAACGTATCACTGCTTCACCTTTCCAGATTATCAGCTCATGCCTACGTTGGAGGAGTACTCTCGTCTGATTGGAATACCCGTGTACGCGCAAGATCCGTACTCCGGTTTAGAAAAGAATCCTGACGACATTATCATTGCTGCAACTACTCCTTTGAACGTAGTCGACATCAGAACTCATATGGTGAGTAGAGGAGGAATTCAAGGATTGCCCTCCAAATTCCTGTTTGATCAAGCTCGGTACTTCGTCAGCATCCAAGATATGAGCGCTTTTGAGGAAATCTTGGCTTTGCTTATCTATGGATTGTTTTTGTTTCCTAACATTAACGATTTCGTCGACATCAACGCAATTAAGATCTTCTTAATTGGAAATCCAGTTCCGACCTTGCTTGCGGATGCTTATCATTCTGTGCATTCAAGAAACCTGCAGCGAGGAGGATTAATCACATGCTGCGTACCGTTGTTATACGAATGGTTCGTTTCGCACCTGCCAAAGTCTAGCACTTTCTGGAATATGAGGGATGGCCTTTACTGGTCACAGAAAATCATGTCCCTCACTCATACGGACATTGAGTGGTGTAGTCATGACAACAACGAAACCAAGATCATCTTCAGTTGCGGAAGTTTTCCCAACATACCCCTTATTGGAACTAAGGGAGGAATCAGTTACAATCCAACTTTAGCCCGTCGTCAATACGGCTATCCCATGAAAAATATACCAAGTAACATCCAATTGGAGGGTCTGTTCTTCAAGAACATCGACGATCATGGCAACATGTTGAAGAAGGAAATTGTCCAAGCCTGGCGTCTTGTTCACAACAAAGGGAGAAGATTGTTAGGAAAACATCTTTGCATCTCCCTGGATCCTTACCTTCAATGGGTACGCGTCAGAGCATTCAAGCTCAGGATGCCATATCAGCACCAAGAACCCATTCCCCTAAGGGAACCAATTTACCTTTTCTCCACCGATGTTGAAAAACTACAAGCGGCATTAAACAAGGTATGCCAAGAAAGGAATGCTTGGAGGAACAAGTATCGAATCGTCAACACGGAAAATGTTGAGATTCAAAACATCCTAAGAAGGAAGGATGAGTTACTTGAAGTGCTCGATCGACAAGTGACACAAACGTCACTTTCTCATCATATCCCTCCTGCTTCCTGGATCATCGATCAGCTCACGTCAGAGAACGCTCAGCTCAAGAAACAGAAGAAAATGTTAGAACGTGAAGTCGGCTCTTCGTCAAAATTTTAGAGTCCTTTCTCTCAGTTTCTCTGTATTTCCCTTTTCAAAGTGTGTAAAAACGGCGTTTTCGCTTAATCAATAAAAAGTTTGATGTTTCATAACGTAATTATGGTGTTTCCTTGAAAAATATTAACTTAATTGCATATCATGCATCGCTTTAGACGTACGCACTGACACGAGAATTGTCGCGGATCTAATAGTCACTTTCCTTTCTCCAGAAAGAGAGGAGGAGAAGGAGGTGAATCAAGACTTTCAAGCTGTCTCATCCATACAACACTCGATCAAGTCGCAAGAAAAGAATGGAAGACTTTGAGCAAGAGAATGGAGAACTCAGAGAAGAGGTTAATACTCTCAAAGATGCTATTGAAAGGCTCAATAGTATGGTAGAAGCCCTGGTAGTTGCACAGAATCGACCAACGCCAGAAGAACCACAAAGGACTGTAGTTTCCGAGATTGTTTCTACTCCTATTCCTCAGTATGCCATGCCACCCAACCGACCTTGGGGCATGCCGTATTACTTTATTCCAGAAGGGTACATACCCCCAGTTTCTGAAGTTCCAAGAGCTACAATGGAGATGCAACCACCGGAGGGTTACAAACCTCTGGAAATTGAAGTTCCAAGAGCAACGGCAATGGGTTTCACACAACAGAATGCTGAGATTCCAAGATCTGCTGTCATGGCTTCTCCACAGC